>NW_024070188.1:46812804-47487804 GCF_014754425.2 Oryx dammah | reverse complement strand
CAATCCCAAGTGAGCATTTTTCTTTCTTTCTTCTTTCCTTACGGAGCCTAAACTGAAAGAGATCCCACCTCAGAAGAATAAGAGCCCCCAGCCTTTTTCAACAAACTGATAATTTGCAAAACTTATGCTTATTGACATGGGCATTTTCATCGAACACAATCGTAACAGGGGACAGACTATCGGAATTCAGGCACTTTTCTTGCAACGTCTCCCAAGTATTTATCTCAGATTTGTTTCTTTACATGATTTCAGGTAGTTTATAAATGTGTTTTGTTTTTTTTTAAAATTTAAGAAGAGACAGTGGTAAGCAGAAATTAGATAATTTCGCCCCCATCCCCACTAGAATTATATGTGTAATACCAGCCCATTTTACTGAATTAGGAACTGAAAGTTAATTCTTTCCCACACCTTAAAAAAATTAAAAGGCTGGTTTCTCACATACCAAGAAGAAAAGGAAGAGTATCATTAAAAAGTGATTAAGCAGAATGTCAGATTTTATCAACGTGGCAGCAATACGGAGGTTCAGTCAGGGGAACACTGTTTATTCAGGCTAGCAAGGGTGTCAGGAGGCCACTACCTGAGTGGACATCTTACACTCACTGTCCTTGTCAATCCTCGTTTCGTGATTTGAATAGGCCTTTTGTTTGCTATTTCTACCAATAAGTGACATCAAAATTCTGCTGCCCGTAGGTTTTAGAAAATGATAGAAAAGGAACTTTCAATTTCAGAAGCCTTAAGAAATTGTCCATAGAAGATGGGTTTAATTAAATGCTGTTTTTTAACCCCCAAACCATAGTACAAACTTAAGATGAATTACCATCATCACAACATCACTAATAAAAAGGAAGAAAAATGATCAGTTCACAACTTCAACATTTTCACAGTTTACCTCTGCACCACAAAATCAATTTATTACAAAGTATTGGACTGGCCAAATAATTTGTTTGGGAAGTTATAGGAAAAACCCAAATGAACTTTTTGGCCAAGTAAATACTTAGGATTTTCATAACTGATGCTCCCAGCCCAATTCTACCAGGATCCTTGTTGGGGCTGGGGGAAAAGGGGGACCTAGGCATCAGAATTTCTGAAAGCTTCCCAGCTGTAGGTATTGGGCAGCCAGAGTTGAAAAGTCTTGCTCTGTGTGAACTTGCACCTCATTAAAATTAAAATGAAACCTTTGGAATGGCAAGAACAGTGGCTTTCAAACTTGCTTAGAAGTAAAATCTTCAGTCAAGTCAAATCTTATATGAAATCTCTCTAAATGAAATAGTAAGTGGTCATTTGTATGTCTATACAATATCCATGGATTTCATAAATTCAAATGTATAATTTTTTAAATCGCTGTAAGTCAACCAGTGAGAACAAAGAGGCCATTTCATTAAACATCAAAGTCTGAAACTGATCAACTGAGACGTCCAGAGCTCTCCACCTCTGCAACCAAGTGTTTGCATGGCTAATGGTTCAGATGATCAAGGCTGGATGCATGTGAAAACAGCAGTGTGTGCAGTAGGGTGAAATTAATTCATAAATTAATTTAATAAATGTCAATTAAATGTCTAGTACACACCAGGTACTGCCCTCAGGGGGTCACTGGAGGAATAAATTGCAGCCTTCTCCCTGAAGAGGACACCTAATGGCACCACAGCAAGACCATCACAGTAATGGAGGTACCAAAGCTTGCTATGCGGAAATGTGGCCAATTCCGTCTAGGGAGACGGGGCATAACCTCAGCAGTGTGGGGCAATTAAGTCCTAAGAATCTGAGCAGGAATTTTACAGCTAACAAAGAAAGAGAAGGACAGCTCAGAATGAAGGAACAAAATGTGGGGAAAAAAAAAAAAAACCAACAACCACCACCCATAAGTATAAATAGGTTTGGTGAGTTCTGGGGGTTATGAGAAATTCTGAGGAGGGGAAGAAGGACTGGGATTTGAGACTGAAAAGGGAACTGAGGCTAAGTTATTAGAAACTTCAAATGTCATGATACAGTTGAGACCAGCACTGAGCGACAGAAACCTAAGGTGAACCACTTAAGTAACTTCAATTTTTCTAGCAGTCATGTTAAAAAAGTAAAAAGAAACAGAAGGAATTAATTTTAATGATATGTTATTTAACCCAACAGATCTAAAATATTACCATTTTGACATGTATTTAATATAAAAATTATTGAGCTATATTACATTTTTATACTCTTATTTTTAGTTTTTAAATTTTCTATTAAAGTAGAGTTGATCTACAATGTTGTGTTAATTTTGCTGCACAGCGAAGTGATTCAGTTTTGCATATATCTTCTTTTTTTTTAATATTCTTTCCCATTATGTTTTATCACAGGATACTGATTATAGTTCCCAGTGCTATACGGTGGGACCTTTTTGCTTATCTACTAACCCCAAACTCTCAATCCACCTCTCCCCACGCCCCCTCTCCCAGGGAAACCGCAAGTGTGCTCTCTATGTCTGTGAGTCTGATTCTGTTTTATAGATAAGTTCATTTGTGTTACATTTCAGATTCCACATATATGTGATATCATATGGTATCTATCTTTCTGACTGACTTCACTTAGTACAGTGGTCTCTAGTTTCTAGTCACACTAAGTCTTTTTAGAATAGGGCATGGTTTTATACCTGTGACACATCTCAACTTAGACTGGCCACATTTTAAGAGCTTAAGAGCCACGTGTAGCCAGTGGACACTGTCCTGAACAGCTCGGGTTTGCATCTGACCATGCAGATAGTGAAGGCCAATGGACTTGCTGGGATATGAAGGCCAATGGACTTGCTGGGATATGTCTTACAAGGAGACAAGTGCAGCGACAAGGTGGAGAAGCAGGGGGAAGATTGGGTCTTGGAGAGGCTGGTGAGGCTGCTTCCAGAGTCCAGGCCAGGGAAGAGGAGAAAGATGACACTGGAAACTAGGACAGTCGACCTGGCATGGCAGTGGGATGGCACGGAAGGGTCCGAGTCAAAACACTTTTCTAGACAGAATTCAGAAAAATTATATAACTGGCCAATTACCCACCCAGAAATCTACACTCAGAGGAGACTCTCTAGCCCTGCCTGGCATGTAACTGGCCATGGTGTATTTATCTAACAGGAAGAATTCACTTGTTCAATTTATGACCTCACTGGAATCTGAAAAACATTGGTACAGACATGGTACAGACTTAGCGACAATTCCTTTATAACAGGTTCAAATATAAGCCAAGATAGCAGAAAACACTCAATTTCAAGGTTAATTTGACAGTCTGATTCAATGCGTCAATGGTCTCAATGTGTTAAAATTTGGCATGTAAGTAATACATTTAAGTGTGCATTTTTAAAAATTATGGTTATAAAAAATGCTCAAAATATATTAAAAATAAAATGGAAATGAAATAAATGCTTGCACACCCCCTTAAGTATCTCCAGGGAACTTCTGCAGACCAGAGTCTGAAGACTGTTAGTTCGGGGCCTCCAAGATCAAAAAGTAAATCTAAGAGCAATACTCTGCCCCTACTCCGTAAGGATCATCAGATCATTCCCATACTGCAGCTGGGAGGAGATACCATTCCTCATTACTCTAAAAAAAGTAGGGAAGCTGAAAAACCAAAGTGCAGAAAATGCATTAAGATTATCCAGTAAATTAGAATTTAAAAGGCTATGACTCAAATCTGAGACACATCACTCACTTATCAACATTGTTCATTCACTCATTCACCCAGCAGTATTTACTGAGCACCTACCACATGTCAGGCACTGTCCTGAGACTTGGGATACATCCATGAGGAAAAGAGAAAAAATCCCCTACCTTCATGGAATTTAGAGTCAAATGGTAAGCACAAACAAGAAATGTAATAAATGACTTTTGTTATAAGGTGGTGCACGTATACTAAGTTGCTTCAGTCATGTTGGACTCTGTGATCCCATGGACTGCAGCCTGCCAGGCTCCTCCGTCCACAGGATTCTCCAGGCAAGAATATAAGGTGGTAGGAGCAATAAAGGATTGACTGGGGTCAGAGGAATTGGAAATGGGATGGAAGAGGAAGGCTGCAATTCTAAATAGATGCTCAGGGTGATGAGAAGATGAAAATGGATCAAGAACTCACATAAACCACAGGCAGGACATCAGCAGTGTGTTTGTGTGTGTGTTGGGGGTGGGGGTGTATGAGTGTGCATTACAAGAACAAAAGTTTGCTTTTATCTGATCATGAAATGAAGTTTGGATAAGCCCTTCATTCATTTGATTTGCCATCAAGAACTTCCCTTAGCCTCCCATTTCTCTCAATCAGCACGGTGAAAAAACATAGTTTGTGGAAAATATTTTAAAACTATAGCATCTTCTATGAAGCTAATTGCCCTCCTTAGACGCCTGCTAAGCAGAAAGTGTCTGCCATTCTCAGGAATACACTCTATATACACTCCAGTCTGCATGATCCCCTAGCCACGTCCCACCCACACACAGACCCCAGCCGACCAGCTCAGCAAATGTGCACCAGCTCACACTCTGTAAAACAATGGGGTCTTTCAGGCCTTACAATCTTGTGAAGAAACAGGCTGAAACGTCATGGGAAAAATTAGGAAATATTGGAGGAAAACATCTCACAAAGTGAGGGGTGGAACCACGGCTCACAAGTCCTAAGTCCTGAACAAAGAGAAACAACCGTGACAGCCCCCGCCTGTGCTGACCCTTCCTTCTCAAAAGAGAGGCATCCCTAAGTCCTGTTTTTCTTCTCGGGGATTACAGCAGCAAGACATAGACAAGACATCAGAATGAGGAATTTTTCAACCTCAAGAAGCAGAGTTAATTTCAAAAGCTTTACCCACAAGAAAACCAATCCAAATGACCAGCCTTGTTCAGTGATCCATAGCACCAACGTGATTACAGACCAACTGGACTTCGACCACCACACAAAGGAAAACAAACTCCTTCCACTATACCATATATGTTTTAGCTCTTCCAAAGTATTCTTCCTATGAAATCTCATATGACTAGCCCCACCTTGGCAAGCCTTTCTCATCACCTGCCACACCCAGTTTACACCTTTCCCAACCGCCTAGCAGGATCTCCAAGCCTTTGCCAAAATCCATTCTGCTTGCAAATGACCTGTCTCCTGTGTGTGTGTGTGTGTGTTAGTCACTCAGTCACGTTCCACTCTTTTGCGACCCCATGGACTGTAGCCTGCTAGGCTCCTCTGTCCCTGGGGTTCTCCAGGCAAGAATGCTGGAGTAGGGAGCCATTCCCTTCTCTAGGGGATTCCCGACCGTGGGATTGAACCCAGGTCTCCTGCATTGCAGGCAGATTCTTTACCATCTGAGTTACCAGGGAAACCTACCTGTCTCCTCTTACCCACCAAACAACATCTCTATTGCCTTAAAAAAAAATCTCAGTTTGAGACCCAGCAAAATGGATTTCCAGATTAACCAAGTACAGTTGCAAACCTGTGAACAAACACATCCTTCTGCTTTAATACTTCTTTATTTAATCCAACTGTATTTTCTGATGGATAAGTTAAATCAAACTTTTCTAAACTCCCTAAGGAGAAAATTTGCACCGTATTTCTGTCTGTAAGATTTTATCAACTGTTAAGCACTGTAGCATGTCAGTTGTCTCCCATGATGGTCAAACTGTTTTGAGGAAAGACTCAGAAGTGGTTTATTATTATAAAGCACTATGTGGAAAAGGTGTTTATTTTACTCTTGGAAGAAAAAGCAATGTATATGAAAATCATAAAAATGTTTTAAAATGTAAAACAATTTCAAAAGAAATTATATATCATAAATAAGGGAGTCCAGGGATTTCCCTGGTGGTCCAATGGCTAAACTCCATGCTCCCAATGGAGCCCAGGTTCAACCCCTGGTCAGGGAACTAGATCTGGAGTGCCACAACTAAGACCCAGCACAGCCAACTAAGTAAATAAAATTTTTTTTTTTTTAAAGAAAGGAACAAAGAAAATAAGAGAGTCCAGTGAGGCTGAGAACTTTACAAAGATACCTCACAGACACGTCACCAGTATTACTCCAAGAGCCTAAGCGTATAAGAACCACCTCTGGAGAAAAACCATCATTTGACAGCAAGGTAGAATTTGGAGTCAGATAGTGAACTGAGCCGGAGAAGGCGATGGCACCCCACTCCAGGACTCTTGCCTGGCAAATCCCATGGACGGAGGAGCCTGGTAGGCTGCAGTCCGTGGGGTTGCGAAGAGTCCAACCCGACTGAGCAACTTCACTTTCACTTTTCACTTTCAAGCATTGGAGAAGGAAATGGCAACCTACTCCAGTGTTCTTGCCTGGAGAATCCCAGGGACAGGGGAGCCCGGTGGGTCGCACAGAGTCGGACACGACTGAAGTGACTTAGCAATAGCAGCAGCAGTGAACTGAGCAGAATTAAATGTAAATTAATGCAGGCTAAAAATTAAAAGAGACACTGTCAGAGGTAAAAAGTAAGTTCACCAAGTGAGGCCACAGAAACACCCTTGTGAACTTACAGACCAAGTTCTTAAACCACTGGTTCCAACTGGTGCACATTAGAATCACTTTGGAGAGCTTTTTGAAAGCTCACTGCCTAGGTCACATTCCATGCTAATAAAATCAGAATGTCTGGGGTAGGAGCTGGGCATCCATGGTGTTTAAAGATCCTCAGGTCATTCCAAAGTGCATCAAGGTTTTGGATCCACAGTCCCAGTCTCTCCTGGCAGAGCACAACAACTGACATTAAAGAAGGCAATGGCTACAGTCCAAAGTTGGGGCTTCCCAGGTGGTGCTAGTGGTAAAGAATCCATCTGCCAATGCAGGAGACTCAGGAAATGTGAGTTTGATCTCTGGATAGGGAAGATCCCCTGGAGGAGGAAATGGCAACCCACTCCAGTATTCTTGCCTGGAAAATCCATGGACAGAGGAGCCTGGTTGGCTACAGTCCATGGGGTCACCAAGAGTTGGACCTGACTAAGCATGAGCATAAATTACAAATAGCCAAGGGCAGCTGCCTCTGTTAAGCGGGAGATCAGTCCCTTGTTTCATCTTCTTTGATTTTCATATTGTGGTCCACTACATAGGTTTTTGTTTTTTTTTTTTGTAATTGTTTTGTTTTTTGGCCACATTGCACAATTTGAGGGATCTCAGCTCCCTGATCAGGTATCGGCGAAAAACCCATGCTGCCTGCAGTGAAAGGACAGAGTGCTAACCACTGGACCACCAGGAAGAGTCCCAGTCACATATAAGAGTCCCTCAATGAACCTGAGGCTTTGAGATTTAGACTAGAAAAGGAAACCAGGCATGATAGTAGATACAGGCCCTGAGAGCAACAGTAATAATTGGAATGTTGCTCATCGCATGATCAAGTGACCTGGCTTCAGAGTTAGCAGCCTGGATGCAAGGCCTCAGCTCAGTCACCAGTTAGATGCAGGGCTGCCCACAATTACCCTGTCAAAGGACCCAAGTGGTCCACCTAGGGCAGGGGTTCTTTGCCTGAGGTGCTTATCAGCTTACCCACATGTAGGCTGCAACCCCAGATCCTGAGAGGTCTGGAATGGGGTCCAGGGATCCATAGATTTTTTCTTTTATGTGGACACTTTAAAAATCTTTATTGAATTTGTTACAATATTGTTTCTGTTCTATGTTTTGGCTTTTTGGCCATGAGGCATGTGGATCTCAACTTCCCGACCAAGGGTTGAACCTGCATCTCCTGCATTGGAAGGCGAAGTCTTAACCATTGGAGCACCAGGGAAGTCCAGGGGATCCACAGAGTTTAAGAGCTTTCCAGGTGACTGTTGTGTCATACAGAGAAGGCAATGGCACCCCACTCCAGCACTCTTGCCTGGAAAATCCCATGGATGGAGGAGCCTGGTAGGCTGCAGTCCATGGGGTCGCTAAGAGTCGGACACGACTGAGAGACTTCACTTTCACTTTTCACTTTCATGCACTGGAGAAGGCAATGGCACCCCACTCCAGTGTTCTTGCCTGGAGAATCCCAGGGACGGGGGAGGCTAGTGGGCTGCAGTCTCTAGGGTCTAACAGAATCGGACACGACTGAAGTGACTTAAAATGTTGTGTCATATGAATGTGGAGAACCAAACCAGAGTGATTATGAGAAAGAGCTCTGAGGCCGTACCACATGGGTTCAAATCCCTGCTCCACCTGTTACTGGTTTGGGTTCGGTTTCATTAATTATAAAAATGAAGCTAATGGATGACACCACTTCTGTCGAGAAGCTTAACTGATTGACCTTACCGGATAACTGTTAAGGATCTGTCAGGATACCTGGTAAACAGCAAATGCTCAGTTTTACATTATCACATACATACACATATGTTTATTTGTCATAGGATTAAATGGCATATGAATATAAGGTGCTTAGCACTGTCTCCACTTAGAAGTGCTCAGTAAATATTAGCTAGGCTGATGCTGACAATAGCGATGGTTAGAAAAACTTACTGGAACTGGCTATCTTCTGTTTGGGATTTCATCTTCTCCTCATGGCATGGCAACCTTTACTTCAGAAATAAAACCTAAAATATATGAGGGTGGGGAGGAACCTTTCTGCTCTCTCTTCATTATCTGGAGGCCCACTAACCGGGGAGGGTACTTCTGCTACAAAGACATGGTAGAAATGTGGGTTTGTTTAATGGCAAAGAAGAAAAATGTGGCGAATCGCCCCTCCCCAAGTGATGACGAGCAGCAGAACTCGACAGCCGGAGGAAACGCCAGCACCTCATTTCCTAGGGGGAGCCCAGAGTGGAAACGAGTTGTGTCCAAGGTCACAACTTTGTGGCAGAACCAGGATCTGACTTCAGCACAGAGCCCTTCAATTTCCAGATGCCTGCCATGGAGCATCCTTGGTGACAAGCATGTCTGGGAGGCTGCCTGTCAGAGGGGAGACGTGGTACCCGAGGCCAAGGCCAACATGAGGGGTGAGGAATGTGGTGCCCTGTTTCCCCATCGCTTCCTTCCTCACTCTGACCAATTCCCTTCCCTGATCCAAATTCCACACCCTACAGGCCATTTCCGGCTGAGATGGAGGATATGGAACACTAGAAAGCAGCTGTGCTTTGCTCCGCGGCCAAATTGTTTTCTCGGGGATGTTCGGTTCCAATTTTATAACGTAAGACAATTAAAAAAAAGTTTTAATTTTCCGATGTTCCATTGGCACAGAACTGTTCAGCGGTATACATATATTAAGGAATACTTGCATAGTTTTTATCCACTGAGCGAGGACAGGAAATCTGTCTTCCAGCTGCTGAGTCTCAGACCACTCCATCTGAATATTCTTGCTGACAAATGTGACCCTGTCTCAGTTCTGCAGAATTTAAATATTCCCTCAAAGTCATTTCTGCTTGATCTTAGCAACGTGACCAAATTGCAAATTCAAATACCACTTATTAAAAGTACAACATTCATGTCCAGTAACCAGTCCCCCTTCCAATTCCAATCCAGTGACCCTGGGCTGGAACCTAATCTAAAAGATTACAAAGCAACATCCTGATGAGTTGTCATGGCAACCCCTAGATGTCAGATACCCCATGTCCCAGGGCTGTAAATTCTCATTTTTCATCTACTCATATCCTACTACTTCATGTATAACAACCAACTACAATGCAATTTGATATGTCAGCTGCTAAACATAATAAGAGATGCCACTTACTATTATAGCCAATAATAAAAGATTTCTAGTTTCTTCTGTTTTCAAAGAAACTGCAAATCACTACGTATTCTAAGTCCATTGGACTGGTCCTCAAAGAGAGGCTATTTAGCCAGAATTCCTCCATTTTTGCTTAATTAGTCAATATTTAAGAGTGCCTTGGAGATGAAAAGAACTCTGGTGAAAGCTTGGCATTATTATTTTCTGAACAGAAGGAAATGCACTGATCTTCAAACTTTCAATAGACACAGTATATTTGATCCAAAAGAGAACCCCCCCCCACACACACACACCCTGACTGTGATCCAAGCCTTTCAAGGGCAGAAAGCTACAACAAGGGTGCCTTGCAAGACCTTCAATTCTTTACAACTAAGGAGGAGAGAGATTCATATTATTGAAATCTAGATAATGTAACATCTTGTTTTAATCAGCAGTTTTGTTATGGGTTGAACTGTTGAAATCCTAAGCCCTAGTAAGTCAGAATGTGACTGTATTTGAAGACAGAGCCTTTAAAGAGGTATTTAAGGTTAAATGAGGTCACCAGGGTGGGTCCTAATTCAATCTGACTGGTATTCTTATAAGAAGAGGAGATTAGGACACAGACACAGGCAGAGGGAAGACCATGTGATCTTTAGCCATCTACAAGCAAAGGAGAGAGGCCCTGAGAAGAAATCCACTCTGCTGACATTTTGCTCTAGGACTTCCAGCCTAGACATAGAAAGAGAAATTTCTGGTGTTTTAGCTGCACAGCCTGTGGTGCTTTGTTATGGCAGCCCCAGCAGATGAACACACATTTCCACCTTTTCTGCTCTATGTCAGTTCTCCAAGAGTGGCTTTATCTCGGGCACAATGGGGTCAAACTTTCCCCTGCAGGTCTGTCTTCAACTGGAGCCCAGATGGGGTTCACTGAGTTCACACACCGGCAGACTGAGTTCTAAGACAGTCGGGAAAGATCTCTCTTGAAATTCCCATTAGCTAAAAAAAACATTAAAACCTCCTCTGTAAGTAGCCAAGCTGATTGCTCGAGCTGTTTGCTTGTTTTTATTTTCTTTGCTTATCATTGAGCATTCTGCTGATGAGAAAAGAAATGTCCAGGAGATGAACAACAGGCCCAGAGAGAAAGTGACAGAAAGGCATAGATGATACACAAACCAGATTATCAGTCTTGAAGTAATCCAGAAGTAGACATAAGATACATCATACTGCATGGGCGTTTAATCCTAAAAATAAGCAGAATGCAGAGAGGTGTATAGGTGTCTGCCTGCCAACAACTTTGAACCAACACTAACCACTACCTGTCTGGAGGTGCAAATTCTTTTTCTGCTAAAATTCTGTAAGACCTTTTCTCCTTTGGGGTTTTGAAAGTCAATTTCTACTACACGTCTCTTTCTATTTTCATAACAGCTGCCAGAAAGTTCAAAACCACACTTTCGGCATGTCTCTAGCAAATCCATAAATGATCTTCTGATTTTATTATTATTATTATTAATTCCTAGGCTCATTTTCCCACTTTTTGTCATTGGCTTTAATGGAGTGTATTTTGGAGTCAAATGTCTAAGCCACTTTAGTCATGACCAACTCTTTGCGACCCTAGGGACTGTAGCCCATCAGGCTCCTCTGTCCATAGAATTTTCCAGGCAAGAATACTAGAGTGGGGTGCCATGCCCTCCTCCAGGGGATCTACCTGACCCAGGGATCAAACTCATCTCTTACGTCTCCTGCATTGGCAGGCAGGTTCTTTACCACTAGCGATATCTCAGAAGCCCCAGATGTTACCTTTTTATAATAATATGGGGTATTATTAACTAGACAGCCTTCATTAAGCCTCAAATATTTACAGGTGCTTCTCTTCCAGAGCCTCTTATGGATCCGTGAGATGGGAGATTTCACGCTCAAACAAAAATCTGCTTCAGTTCACAGAGAAGCTAAACAACATCAATTTCTCAGACTTATTTTAATCACAATATGAATTTATAAGGTAAAACAGAGAAGAGAGCTATGCTAGGAAGCTGGGACCATGATGAAGTGAGAAGCCAGCGTTTTGTATTCAGTTGCTTGCACTCAGGATGTTGGCTGGCACCCAGAAGACACATAAATTCCTTGAGGTAAAGGATTTATTGGACTACCGGACCCCTCCTTTCTTCCATGTGAGTGGCACCATGGCAGATCCACAGTGAAGCCGGTCCTTGGAAACAAGTCTTCAGCCTGCTTGTCTGCTTGTGTCTGCCAGTGTACAGCAGCCTCCAGGCCAGCTCCACTTCCAGTAAGACCTACTCAGCTATTTACAGTGTTGGCTTGGCATTACATAGGTCTGGGTTTGTATTTACTGGCTGTGTGAGCCCAGACAAAATATTAAACACTGAGTCTCAGGTGTGTCATCTGAAAATTGGGATAGTATAGAAAGTCCCTACTGGGGTTTATGTGAGGATTAAATTAAATAACCCACATAGGTCCTAAGTAACATGTCTGGCACACTCGAAATCATTATTATCATTACCATCCTTTGAAAATTAATTTTTATTAAAGTATAATTGATTTACAATGTTCTATAACTTACTGCTGCCAAGTCACTTCAGTCGTGTCTGACTCTGTGCGACCCCAGAGACGGCAGCCCACCAGGCTCTGCCGTCCCTGGGATTCTCCAGGCAAGAACACTGGAGTGGGTTGCCATTTCCTTCTCCAATTCATGAAAGTGAAAACTGAAAGTGAAGCCACTCAGTCGTGTCCAACCCTCAGCGACCCCATGGACTGCAGCCTACCAGGCTGCTCTGTCCATAGGATTTTCCAGGCAAGAGTACTGGAGTGACTGCACAGCAAAGTGAATCAGCTATACATAGACATATATCCACTCTTTTTTAGATTCTCTGCCCTTACAGAGTCATTGCTGCTGCTGCTGCTGTTCTTTAGTCACTAAGCTGTGTCCGACTCTTTGCCAACCCATGGACTGTAGACCACCAGGTTCCTCTGTCTACGGAATTCTCCAGGCAAGACTACTGGCGTGGGTTGCCATTTCCTTCTCCAGGGGATCTTTCCGACCTGGGGATTGAACCCGAGATTCCTTCATTGGCAGGTGATTCTTTACCACTAAGCCATAGGGAAGTCCATATAGGTCATTAAAGTGAAGTAAAGTCGCTCAGTCGTGTCCAACTCTTTGCGATCCCATGGACTGTAGTCTACCAGGCTTCTCTGTCCATGGGATTTTCCAGGCAAGAGTACTGGAGTAGGTTGCCATTTCCTTCTCCAGGGGATCTTCCTGACCCAGGGATCGAACCCAGGTCTCCTGCATTGCAGGCAGACACTTTACCCCCTGAGCCACCAGGGAAGCCCCATATAGGTCATTACAGAGTATTAAATAAAGTTCCCTGTACCATACCATAGGTTCTTATTAGTTATCTATTTTACATATAGTACTGTCTATCTATTATCATCATTTTTTAAAGAATGCTTGTTATTCGGTGTAACCTCATGATCTTTATGGGCTTCCCTGGTGCCTCAGAGGGTAAAGAATGCACCTGCAACGCAGGAGACCTGGGTTCCATCCCTGGGTTGGGAAGATCCCCTGGAGGAGGGAAAGGCTACCCACTCCAGTATTACTGCTTGCAGAATTCGCACGGACCCACCCATGGTGGGTCCATGGGGTCACAAGGAGCTGGACACGACCGAGTAACTAAGAATAGTACAACACACAATCTTTACTTTCCTGATGTATAGTATATGTATCGTGTCCATCTTTGCATGACATGTTCCCTTGGTATCTCTAATTTCTAGGGAACATGTCATGCAAAGATAGACATAATAAAGGACAGAAATGGTATGGACCTAACAGAAGCAGAAGATATTAAGAAGAGGTGGCAAGAATACACATAAGAACTATCCAAAAAAGATCATGATCCCAGATAACCGCAATGGTGTGATCACTTACCTAGAGCCAGACATCCTGGAATGCAAAGTCAAGTGAGCCTTAGGAAGCATCACTATGAACAAAGCTAATGGAGGTGATGGAATTCCAGTTGAGCTATTTCAAATCCTAAAAGATGATGCTATTAAAGTGATGCACTCAATATGCCAGCAAATTTGGAAAACTCAGCAGTGGCCACAGGATTGGAAAAGGTCAGTTTTCATTTCAATCCCAAAGAAAGGCAATGCCAAAGAATGTTCAACCTACTGTGCAACTGTACTCATCTCAGTTTAGTTCAGTCACTCAGTCATCTCCAACTCTTTGAGACCCTATGGACTGCAGCATGCCAGGCTTCCTGGTCCATCACCAACTCCCGGACCTTGCTCAAACTCATTGAGTCAGTGATGCCATCCAACCATCTGTCATCCCCTTCTCCTTCTGCCTTCAGTCTTTCTCAGCATCAGGGTCTTTTCCAATGAGTCGGTTCTTCACATCAGGTGGCAAAAGTACTGGAATTTCAGCTTCAGCATCTGTCCTTCCAATGAATATTCAGGACTGATTTCCTTTAGGATGGACTGGTTAGATCTCTTTGCAATCCAAGGGACTCTCAAGAGTCCTCTCCAAAACCACAGTTCAAAAGCATCAATTCTTCGGTGCTCAGCTTTCTTTATAGTCCAACTCTCACATCCATACATGACTACTGGAAAAACCATAGCTTTGACAAGACATAACCATAGCTTTAATTAAACCGTAACTTTTGACTGGCATTCATCTCACACGCTAGCAAAGTAATGCTCAAAATTCTCCAAGCCAGGCTTCAACAGTACAGGAACCATGACTTCCAGATGTTTAAGTTGGATTTAGAAAAGGCAGAGGAACCAGAGATCAATTTGCCAACATCCATCAGATCACTGTAAAAGCAAGAGAGTTCCAGAAAAACATCTACTTCTGCTTTATTGACTATGCCAAAGCCTTTGACTGTGTGGATCATAAAAAACTCTGGAAAATTCTTAAAGAGATGGGAATACCAGACCACTCGACCTGCATCCTGAGAAACCCGTATGCAGGTCAAGAAGCAACAGTTAGAACTGGACATGGTACAACAGACTGGTTCCAAACTGGGAAAGGAGTACGTCAAGGCTATATATTGTCACCCTGCTTATTTAACTTATATGCAGAGTACATCATGTGAAATGCCAGGCCGGATGAAGCACAAGCTGGAATCAAGATTACTGGGAGAGATATCAACAACCTCAGATACTCAGATGACACCACCCTTATGGCAGAAAGTGAAGAACTAAAGAGCCTCTTGATGAAAGTGAAAGAGAAGAGTGAAAAAGTTAGCTTAAAGTTGGCTTCAACATTCAGAAAGCTAAGGTCATGGCATCCAGTCCCATCACTTCATGGCAAATAGATGGGGAAAAAATGAGAACAGTGAGAGACTTTATTTATTTATTTATTTTGGCTCCAAAATCCCTGCAGATGGTGACTCTAGCTATAAAATTTAAGATGCTTGCTCCTTGGAAGAAAAGTTATGACCAACTTAGACAGCATATTAAAAAGCAGAGACATTATTTTGCCAACAAAGGTCCATCTAGTCAAAGCAATGGTTTTTCCAGTAGTCATGTATGGATGTGAGAGTTGGATTATAAAGAAAGCTGAGCGCTGAAGAATTGATGTTTTTGAACTGTGGTGTTAGAGAACTCTTGAGAGTCCTTTGGATTGCAAGGAGATCCAACCAGTCCATCCTAAAGGAAATCAGTCCTGAATATTCATTGGAAGGACTGATGCTGAAGCTGAAACTCCAATACTTTGGCCACATGATGTGAAGAATGTACCTACTGGTAAAGACCCTGATGCTGAGAAAGACTGAAGGCAGGAGGAGAAGGGGATGATAGAGAATGAGATGGTTGGATGGCATCACCAACTCAATGGACATGAGTTTGAGCAAGCTCCAGGAATTGGTGATGGACAGGGAAGCCTGGCGTGCTGCAGTCTGCCACAAAGGGTCGGACACGACTGAGCGACTGAACTGAACTGATAGTCTATGCATAATATTATAAGTTACAGGTGTACAATACAGTGATCTATAATTTTTAAAGGGTGTACTCCGTCGGTAGTTATTATAAAATATTTGCCCTAGTCCCTGTGCTGTACATTACGTTTTTGTAGCTTATTTATTTTATGCATAGTAGTCTGTACCTCTTAATCTCTTACCCACATCTTGCCCCTCGCCTCTTCCCTCTCCTCACTGGTAACCACTAGTTTGTTCTCTATATCAGTGAGTCTGCCTTTTTTTGGTTATATGCAGTAGTTTGTTGCTTTTCTGTAGATTCCACATATAAGTGATATCATACAGTATTTGTCTTTCTCTGACTCGTTTCACTTAGCATAACGCCCTCCGAGCCCACCACCTAATGTTCTTGAAATCTCCCAAGTCCATGAACAGGCTCTCTCCCAGGATTATTTCATTTCTGTGTGATGAGAGGGAGAACCAGCCCCCAGTCCTGTGGACCAGTCAGGAGGTACCACACCTGAGTCGAAAGAGTGAGGTCTGGTTTGGAATTATATCTCACTTCACAGGTTGTATTTACATGTTCAGAGGGTGAGTGTTTAGAGAACCAGATTGAGCATGAACTTGTGAGTCTGAAGAGCCAGTCTTCTTGGGGCTTTGCTGGCAGAGCAGCAGAGTGGGAACATTCCCCCAGCTCCTTATCACCGCCTTCATCAGAGACGCCGCTGCCCACGGCAGGGTCTTCTGGGCTGTGCAGATCAGGGAGCAGGCGAGGTAGTTACATTTCCTGGAAATACAGGCAGCAGTTTCCTGTGGCTTCCTCTGTTTTTGATGTAGAGGTGAGCACACGTAAAACACCAAACACATCAAGGATCAGAGCGTCAGTCAGAGGTGGTGCAAACACTGAAAAATACTGTCATTTCCTCATAAACACACTGAGAAGTGCAAAGTACAGTACGTCTTCCAAAGATGTCCCTGCTAAGAATCTCTACAGTAGGGCTGCAAGGCGACAGGAAGGTCACAAGCTACCCTTCCACTTTTATATCTATGACCTGCTGCTTGAGTTGATGAACATTCTCATGAACCGAGACCCAAGTGAGCAAGAACCAAATTTCCATGAAGGCCAATGTTTTGCATAAACCTTAGCCTGAAAAAGCTCTGGTCTGGTCACAGGGCTTCAGTAAAGATTTCTCTAGAAGTTGGGGCCTGGTCAGAAAAAAATTCACTCTCTGAAGTGGAAAGTAGTAAAATGATTACATGAACTTAACTGTTCACATAACTATCCTAAAAGCCAGTTCAGGATTCAATAAAGCAATGCACCCTGCATTTGGGAAACAGCCAGGCTCACAGGAGGTGACCACCATGTGTCCTTAAAGCTAAAATGAAGCGGAGAAAAAGGTATCTTGGCTAAGATTTGCAGCAACATAGAGGGACCTCGAGACTATCACACTGAGTGAAATAAGGCAGCCAAAGAAGGAGAAATATCGTAGGATGCCCCTTATATGTGGAATCTAAAATGAAATGGTATAGATGAATTTAATTACAAAACAGAAAGAGACTCACAGATTTAGAGAACAAACTTGTGGTTGCCAGGGTGGATGGGATAGTTAGGGAGGTTGGGATGGACAGGTACACACCACTATATTTAAAATGGATAATCAACAAGGACCTACTGTACAGCACAGGGAATTCTGCTCAATGTTATGTGGCAGCCAGGATGGAAGGGGAGACTGGGGGAGAATATACATGTATATGTATGGCTGAGTCCCTTCACCATTCACCTGAAATTATCACAACATTGTTAATCAGCTATACCCCAATACAGAATAAAATGTTTGTTTGTTTTAAAGATATCTTGACCAAGGCTACCAAACCTTGCTGAAGATGGAGGGTGGAAGAAGAATGGGCAAATGCACAGATTCATACAAATCAGAGCAAACACAGAATGGTTGGTCCTGGAGGCAGGGGACCTACTTTCCGAATTTCACCTTTGCCGTTCCCCAGCTGAGTGAGCCTGGCCAAGCTACTTAACCTCTCTCAGCTTCCAATTCCTCGTGTGATTTTTTTGTTTGTCCATCACTGGCTCCTCTTCCTTTGTGAAGAACTGCCCTTCCACATCCATTGGAAGACCTAACATCACAGCCAGTCACATGACACAAAGACAGCTTAGTTACAAGACACAATTAAAGCTTTTTCACTCCAGTTAGTATGCAGCTCCCAACCAAAAACACCTTGGTTATACAGCTCATTTGCAAGAGTTGCTATGAGAATTAAATGAAGTATGTAAAGCAGACACAAGAAAGACTGGCTGCATCCTTACAAAGGTTGGTCAGCATAGGGGCTGGAGTCTTGACCACATGGGTTCAAATCCCAGCTCCCTTCACAAGGTCTGTTTAGATAAATCACTTGACATCTTTGTCTCAGTGTCCCAGTCTGTAAAAATAGGAGCTAACAATAGTAACTTCATCGTAAGGTTTTAAGGATTGAGTCAACTTAGATAAAGCCTTTAGAACAGTGCCTGACACGTACCAGTAAACATTCCATAAATATTGTTTAGTGGCTAAGTGGTGTCCAACTCTTCTGTGACCCCATGGACTGTAGCCCGCCAGGGTCCTCTTTCCATGGGATTTCCCAGGCAAGAATACTAGAGTGGGTTGTCATTTCCTTTTCCAGGGCATCTTCCCAACCCAGGGATCGAACCCAAGTCTCTTGCATTGGCAGGTGGTTTCTTTTAGCACTGAGCCACCAGGGAAGTCCTCCACAAATATTAGCTATCAGGATTAAAAAGAAAGAGTGACAGCTATTAAAAACTGTATACAAGTCACTGATCTAGACTTACTTATCTTCAATAAGGAAAGAATCATTCTTCCAGATAATCCAGCTTGATGGAAAATCCCTTAAGGACAATTAGAGAGAGTTCAGTTCCTCATATTAGAACTTAGCCAGCTCTAACATTTGGTCCCCTGAGTGAACTTACTGACCAAGAGGATATGGCCTGAGCAAATGACCTCCACCAGTTGTACTGCCTAATGGCCCTCTTTCTCACTGTCAAGACATCTCGGTTATGCATTCATCTGTCATCAATTTAATTATGAGTCAATTCTTGCAAATCACATCTCTCTAAAACCAATACAAACTGATTTTGGTCCTTTATCCCACAGGGCTATGTCCTTAGGGTGATCACCCTAATTAACCAGGAAGCCTCACTCTTGTTGAAATCTGTTTTAACTGCAACTCAAGCCTATTTTACGTACTAATTAAAAGGAGCATCTCCATTTCTGCTTTCTGTGTGATATAATCACTAATTCATTTATTCATTCATTCATACAATAAACTTATATTGAGCCCTAACTTGTGCTGGGCTAGGTTCTGGACACAGCAAGAAACTTAAGAGCCTAGAGAGGAAAGTAAGTAAATCAACCGAACAGTAGAAAACAGTGCTAGGATAGAGGTATACCTGAGGCACGAGGAGAGCTCAGGCTGCAGAGCTGGACTCAGAAGAGATCCATGCAAACCCATGCACTCAGCACAAGGCGTTTGGGACGGCAAAGGTTTGTCCAGGGCACAGCAGAGGTGGAGGAGGAAAAAGATGCTGACTGGAAAGGTATGTAGGTCTTAAGACACTCTGGAATATCAGGTCCCCTGGAAAGAAAATGTGCTCTTCTAGGTAACAGAAGTCTTTGAAAAATTCTAAGAAAGTCATGACAAGACTGCTTTTAGATCAGTTCTGCTTTTAGAAAGATCACTCTGCTGGGCAGTATGGAAGATGAATGAAGGGACCATACTGTGGAAACTGGGAGGCGTAGAGAGGTTACCGTGTTTACCTAGAAAAGAAGTGGGAAAGCTTGAATACAGGGAGAATAAAAGATGAAGCCAAAGAGAAAGATTCTGGGAGTCCAGAAAACGGGAGAACCTGGATTCTGTGAAGTTATGCTTGCCTCTTCGGCTCACTAGACACTGTGGGCCTGTCGCTGTTTGGTTATTTCAAGAAGGCACCTGAGAAGATGCTCTGCTGCTGCCGCTGCGTCGCTTCGGTCGTGTCCACTCTGCGTGACCCCACAGACGGCAGCCCACCAGGCTCCGCCGGCCCTGGGGTTCTCCAGGCAAGAACACTGGAGTGGGTGGCCATTGCCTTCTCCAATGCATGAAAGTGAAAAGTGAAAGGGAAGTCGCTCAGTCGTGTCCGGCTCTTAGCGACCCCATGGACTGCAGCCCACCAGGCTCCTCCATCCATGGGATTTTCCAGGCAAGAGGACTGGAGTGGGGTGCCACTACCTTCACCAGAGAAGATGCTCACCATTTCTAATTATTAAAGAAATGCAAATCAAAACTACAATGAGGCATCACCTCACACCAGTCAGGATGGTCATCATTAAAAGCTTAAAATAATAAATGCTGGAGAGGGTATGGAGAAAAGTGAACACTCCTACACTGTTGGTGGGAATGTAATCTGGTGCAGCCACTATGGAGAACAGTACAGAAGTTCCTCAAAAGCTAAAACTACAGCTATCATATGGTCCAGCAATCCTACTCTTGGGCATATATCCAGAGAAAAGTCTAGACATGTACCCCAATGTTCACTGCAGCACCATTTTAACAGCCAGGACATGGAAAGAACCTAAATGTCCATCAGCAGAGGAATGGATGAAGAAGACGTGGTGCACATATACAATGGAGCATTACTCAGCCGTAAAAGAATGAAATAGTGCCATTTGGAGCAACATGGATGCAACTAGAGATGATGTACTAAGTGAGGTAAGTCAGACAGAGAAGACAAAATATCATATGATATCATTTATATGTGGAATCTAAATTACACAAATGAACTTATTAACAAAACTGAAACAGACTCACAGATATAGAAAACAAGCTTAGGGTTATTAAAAGAGAAAGGTAGGGATAAATCAGGAGTTTGGGATTAACAGACAGCCCACCAGGTCCTCTATCCATGGAAGAATGCCTCCTCTATCCAGGCAAGAATACTAGAGTGAGTTGCCACGCCCTTCTCCAGGGGATCTTCCTGACCCAGGGATTGAACCTGCATTTCCTGCACTGCAGCCAGATACTTCACCACCTGAGCCACCAGTGAAGTCCAGACACACATTACTATATATAAAACAGATAAAAAGGGCTTACTGTATAGCACAGAGAACTACATTCAATATCTCGTAATAACTTATAATGGAGAAAGAATCTGAAAAAGTATATATAAACTGAATCATTTTCCTGTAGACAAGAAACTAACAGAACACTGTAGATCAATTATACTTAAATTAAAAATAAATTGAAGACTACATGTGTTTACAGTATAGCAATGGGATTTGTGAAACTGCAAAACCATTCCCCATGACCCAGGAGTGGCAACACCCTTATTTGAGAAGCCTAGAACTTGAAAGTAGAAACAAAGGGTCTTAAATACTAATTCCTCCTCAGCAAGTAATCAAACATTATAATGAGCAACCATGTCTAACAAGCTCAGGGACATCCTGGCTTCTCCATCATCCTTGTAAACTGAGTGAGATTCCCCTCCTGTCAGGCCCAGGGTAGTTTCGTTTCCTTAGTAACTATTTCTTGCCACTTTACCTTCTAAAATGGTTCCCTTTGAATTCAACTAGATAAATGTCATGAGCCCAGCCATAAGCATAATATTCTCAGCGAGCACATATTTTATGTCACAAGATGACCACCTGACCACATCTGTTTGTTTTGTGATGCTCAGGCCTTGAGAAAAAGGTGGGGAAGTTCTCAAAACAAATCAATAGTACCTTTTATCTTAAATATAAAATGTGATGGAATTCCTTGGGTGCCTTGTAGTCAGCTTTGCTGAGTGACCCTGTTGGGAAATACTGAGATTTTCAAAGAAATAAGCTATGACTTCCACAAACCACCTTTGACCAGGAAGAAGGGACACAAAGAGGGTTAATTAAATCCAGGTCAGAACTCCATTAAATGAAGCCTCATGGCCTGATGGGTCTTGTAGAAACAGTCAAATGAAGCTTAATTTTAAAGGGACATTGGTCATTCCAGAAATCAACAAGTGCTGAATCTGAAAGTTCCACCTGTAAGTATTAGAAAATACTGAGGAAGCCAGAATCATCTCTCAGAAATCACTACTTACCTTCTACTAGTTTAACTAAACTTATAAAACAATAGACTTCTGCTTTAGTCAAAAATATTTATGCATAAGGATGTAGTCATATTCTATAAGAATCTAAGGGAATTTTGCAATAGTCTCATATCCTCATTGAAAAATATATGCATATTTATATCTCTCTCTCATTCTCTCTATCCAGTCAGTGTTAGGAAAGTAAAATTAATGAGCTCCCCGAAACTCTCAGAGAAAAATTATGGAAAGACACATACTGGCTAGACATATTTCAATAGTAGTTACCATAGAAACGAGTCGGTAGGTATTAGTTTTGGAGTTGTGCCTTTTGATAAAATATTAAATTTCTGAGAGTATTTGCATAGCCATACAACAGCACAACGGCTGGTGTCCACCTGAAATTATACATTTAAAAAATTATTTATACTCGTTCTCCTTTTGGGTTACTAAGTACCCATGAAGAAAAATTCATTCTTAATAAGCTGATTCTAAAACATCATTTTCTTCCTTTGCACTGTTTCATCTTGTTTCATACTGAAGTGAGAGTGGTAAAGGCACAAAGACAGGACTCTAAGGGAACCAGTGTGGTCTTGCTTGGGAGAGGCTCTTGAAGGCTTTAAAACCATTGCTGCTAATGTCCTCCACGCCAGCCAACTAGACAAAAACTCTGCTAAGTTGCTTTTTAAAATACACTATCATGTATAAAATAAATAGCTAGTAGGAAGTTGCTATATAACACAGGGAGCCCAGCCTGGTGCTGTGATGACCTAGAGGGGTGGGATGGATGGAGAGGTGGAAGGCTGAGACAGAGCCTTATATAAAATAAGACTGGGGTTCAATCCCTGGGTAGGGAATATCCCCTGGAGAAGGAAATGTCCACCCACTCCAGTATTCTTGCCTGAAAAATCCCATGGACAGAGGAGCTTTATGATTGATTCATGTTGGTGTATGGCAGAAACCAACACAACACTGTAATTTTCCTCCAATTAAAAAATAACTTTAAAAACATCCTTGTAGTTTATTTATTTTAAATATAGGAGTCTGTAACTCATAATCCCCTACCTTATTTTGCCCACTCCAACTTACCTCTCCCCACCTGGTAATCACTAGGTTTTTCTCTACATCTGTGAGTCTGCTAAATTGCTTTTAATTAAACATACTTACATATCCTTTTTCCATGGCAAGATGATTCTTTTTCACCGTGTGAGAAACAATGACCTAATGCCTCCCTGATGGACTAAGAGTTGTAATTTTGCCATACACAGGGCTCATCAGATGTCTCTTTTTCACTTGTATTTAATAATGTACTTCCCATGAGCCTCAGGACCCTGAAAAGGACACACTGGCACTCCTCATTTTGAAAATAAAGAAAAATTATATGTTTTAATACAAAGATAAGAATTGAAAAGCTAAACAATCACTAACTCAGCTGTCTTTAATAAGGAACAGCATGTTAGTGGCTGCACTAAATTTTTCGAACTCAAAGCCAATGACCAGGGTGTTTGCTGATTAGTGCTATAATGATACCTGGCTTATAACCAACAGACAACCCAGTATGTGTGAGATATGCCAGAAACAGCCTAACAGTCTCTTGACCTGGAATCTAACATGTTCATGAGCCACATACCCAGGAATCTTTGAAATTGGGGTTGGTGGATTTAGTTCTGTTAGGAGGGAACATTCTGGCATGAAACCAAGAACCTCAGTCCCCTTCAAACAATGAATTCAGCAACAATCCTGACTTCCAGACAGAAGTAAATCACTTTAACAGCTGAGAAGAGGCTATGAACTTTCTGTTTGAAGGTCAACTAGAAAAGAAAACAAGTGAAAGATCAACTGAAAATGTCATGGGTGAGCTTGAACCAGGCAGGTGTCAGCTCTGGAATTCCAGGAAGGTCCCGGCGAGACAGTAAAGAGATACAGCTACTCTATAAAACATTACAATTCTCTTTTTGCTTCCAAAAACTATGTACATATGGATGTACATATTTCAGTAATCTCTGGCAATAAGCACACATTTATGTCAACTACTAAGATGTAAATCTTACTATATGACTAAGAGATGGACCTTACCTTCCATATAACTGAGAGATGATGGTTATCTCCAGTGGGATCAAAGGTCATGCTTGTTTTTCTATCATAAGTATATAAATATTTAAATAATCACATACATACATATATATTCTGACTATTTCTAAAACATCATCATATAAACATTAGTGAAATAGTGCGATGATTAAAATAACAAATATATGAATCAATCCCAGAACAAACCTCTACTACTACTGCAGACATGCTAAGGACCATAAAGAACTGAAAATTAATCTTACAGGTCACAGGTATGTTGTAACCTTAAAGAGTTCTGTTGGTACTAGTTATGTACTAGGTCAAAAGAAAATTAATTCAAAACATTTTGGAGTAAATGAAAAATACTGTTTTTATAAATAATTTTATTAAACATTAAAAAGTTTAACATAGGCTAATCCCTTTGAAAGTATATTTTGCCTCATAATAAAGGTAAAGTAGGTTGTAATATAATTCTAAGATCAATGAGGGAAGTTTTATGTTTCAAGGAGGAAAACTGTATTCAAAAATTTAAATTATATGATTTTGAAACATAATTTCTGTGATGATGAATTTCTCAAACATTTCAGAAATCCTGTGCTTTGGTTGAGGATGAAATCCATAATACTGAGTCAAGACTTGTAAAACTCTCTGCTACTGTCTGCTTTACAAAATTCTTATGTTAAGAAAAAAGAACATAAAGAAAAGTGTTATTTCTTATCCCCCACTATAACAGAAACTTATCAGAATCACAAATTAAATAAGAGGAGATATAGTTCAAAATTCTTAAGTAAGAAGAGACACAGTTCAAAATTCTTGAATATTTATCACAAAATTAGAAAGCAAATTGACTTTTAAAACCATGGTCTTCACAAAGTCAACTATTAGTCCCCAGCATGTAGACAACTAGCTCTGTGGAGTAGCTAGGGTAAACACTGACTACCACAATAGCTCTACCCTTCCAGGGACCAGGGCTTCCCTAGAGGCTCAGATGGTAAAGAATCCACTTGCAATGCAGGAGACCTGGGTTCAGTCCCTGGGCCAGGAAGACTCCCTGCAGAAGGGAATGACAACCAACTCCAGTACTCCTGCCTGGAGAATTCCAGGGATAGAGGAGCCAGCAGGCTATAGTCCACAGGGTCACAAAGAGTGGGACACAACTGAATGACTAACTTTCACTTTTCCCAGGGACCAAGTCTCTGTCTCCAACATCACAAACATTTGCAGGCTACAGAAAACACCCAAATGTTAATATTGCTCCAGCCAAGCAAACTTAAAAAGTTAAAGCTGCTAATTCCTACTAAAATAATTTAATGCTATTCCCACAGTCAAATAGATACTGCATTTTAATTCTATCACTCTTCTCCCTGAGGCCGGAAATTAACAGTTGACTAAATGCACATATGATTCTCATATAATACAAAATACAATAATACATACACATAAGTGATAATCATATGTCACTTAATAATGTATATTAAGGGTTTAGATAACACTTAACAGCAGCTGCTGGTTTGTGGGGTGGTAGTATTTACCCCAGCTAGAACCAGCTGGGTCCTGCTATCTGATCACTCCCATGGCACCCGGGCTGAGACCAGCTTCTTCCAATGGCCCCGCTTCTCATCCACTCCCACGGCACGTGGGGGGCAGGGTAGGACAGTCATATAACTTCATGTTCCTCCAGAGGTCATGACAGTCAGATCGCATGTGTACAGACCCTCCCTCCTCCAGGGGTCTCCTTTCCTCAACTATAAAATGTGAGAGTTTTAAAAGAGACAGTGTAAAAATAAATATAGTTGCATAATGCTAAAAGCACAATAAGCTACCACCCCACAAGTTCTGTCTGCAGTCAGTGTGCTGTGCCTACTAGCTCAGTCCTGTCCGACTGTTTGCGACCCCATGGACTGTAGGTGGTCCGCCAGGCTCCTCTGTCCATGGGATTCTCCAGGCAAGAATACTGGAGTGGGTCACCATGCCCTCCTCCAAGGGAATTTTCTCAACCCAGGGATCGAACCCAGGTCTCTCTCATTGCAAGTGGATTCTTTACCGTCTGAGCCACCAGGGAAACCCCTACTGACAGGTGGAACCCAGCTAAAGATAGAAAAGAGGGCTGGGGTGTGGGCAGGAAGAAGGGACCCTGTCAGCCACATGGGGGATAGCCCTTCTGCTCCTGACCTGCTCCCCACAACCTGACAGGTTTGCCACAGGGAACTATACAAAAACAATAAAACTACCTTTTACTTTTTTAAACTACCCGTTCATTACTAGCTAATGAGATAAAATGTGAGCTAAATGAAAAGAAGTTTTTAAAAATAACCAGAGATACAAGGTAGGGGCAGATTCCATAACAATAGTTACATCCAGGGTTATTTTGCTTTTCCCTGTTGGCATACTATTCTGTTATAGTTGACTACAGTCTTTTTCTTTTTTTGGAGCATAGTTGCCTTACAATGTTGTGTTAGTTTTTACCGTACAGCAAAGTGAACCAGCCGTATGTATACATACATCCCCTCTTTTTTTTGAACTGCCTTCCCATTTAGGTCACCACATAACATTGAGTTCCCTGAGCTATACAGTAGATTCTCATTATTATCTATTTTATATATAGTTGGGTATGTACATCAATCCCAATTTTTAAAAGTTACTTTTAAGATATTTTCATTAGTGGACTTTTTTTAGAGCCATTAGGTTTATAGAAAAACTATAAAGCAGAAAGGTCCTCTCCCTCCCAGTGTCTCCTGTTATTAACATCCTACTTTAGTATGGTGCCAGTGTTACAGTTAATGAATCCATATCAATTTGCTATGACTAACCCAAATCCAGCTTCCCTGGTGGCTCAGGCGGTAAAGCGTCTGGGTTTGATCTTTGGGTCGGGAAGATCCCCTGGAGAAGGAAATGGCATCCACTCCAATACTACTGCCTGGAAAATCCCATGGACAGAGGAGCCTGGTAGGCTACAGTCCATGGTGTCACAAAGAGTCTCACACGACTGAGCGACTTCACTTTCACTTTCACTTTCAACCCAAATCCACAGTTTACGTTAGGTTTCACTTCATGTTACATATTCTCTGAGCTTGAAAAACGCTCAGTGTCATCTAGCCGCCATTACAATATCACACAAAATAATGTCACTGCCTTGAAAATCCACTATGCATCACCTATTCAGCCTGCCTCTGCTTCCTGCAAGGCTCTGGCAACCACTGCTCTTTAATTTCTCTAGTCTGGCCTTTCTTGTAGTTGGAATCATTCAGTATACGCCCTTTTCAGATTGACTTTTTCCATTAAAAATATGCATTTAAGGTTCCTCCATGTCTTGCTTTGTTGTTCTGTCACTCAGTCATGACTGACTCTTTGTGACCCCATGGACTGCAGAACACCAGGCCTCCCTGTCCATCACCAACTCCTGGAGTCTACCCAAACCCATGTCCATCGAGTCGGTGATGCCATCCAATCATCTCATCCTCTGTCATCCCCTTCTCCTCCTGCCTTCTATCTTTTCCAGCATCAGGGTCTTTTCCAATGAGTCAGCTCTTCGCATCAGGTGGCCAAAGTACAGGAGCTTCAGCTCCAGCATCAGCCCCACCAATGAATGTCTTGCTATCCCATTTCTTTTTTAATGCCAAATAATATTCCATTGCATGGACATATCACAGTTTACCCATTCATCTACTGAAACACACCTTGGTGACCTCCGGTTTGGGGCAATTATGAATAAAGCTTCTATAAACATTTGTGTACATGATTTATACAGACAAAAGTTTCCCACTCATTTGTGTAAATGTCTATAATCACAACTGCTAAACTGCATAAGTCTACGATGAGCTCTGTAAGAAACCGCCACACTGTCTTCCAAAGTGGCTGTACCAGTCTATCGTCTATAATGTTTAAAAATCCATCTACCAAAGTGCATCTTATTTCATCAACACAATGTGACTAGAAAACACCACTAGTATATTATCTATGATCTAAGTGAAGGATAGTTAACTTTCAGAGCTAGACCAAATTTGTAAGACTTATAAGGACTCTAGCTGATGTCTTTGAGCAAATATACCTGACTTTTACAGCCTCGAAAAATGTAACTACTCATGAAGACCATCTTTTAAATTATGATTTCTGTGATATCAATAATTCCATTTGATTTTTATTTTGGTATCATTTCAATAAAACCTTAACAAACTATAGTTTAGACTTTGGAGAAAATGTTAAATGATTAAGACACTGAAAATCACTTGGATTGTTGAGCTGCTGTTTTTGTTGCTATTTTGGCTTTAGGTCATGAAATTCTTATCCTGCTAACAAAAGAAAACATTATATTTTCATTGAGGACATTTTCTGAAAAGTATTATTGGCCTTAATACAATGTGCATCCCTTATTTCTACACCTGCCCTAACATTATGGAGTAATTGTTGCATCCTCTTTCCCACAAACTTTACAGTTTGGTACCACTGGGGAAGAACTCCATGAACTTAGCAAAAATAAGGATTTGCCCCCAAAATGAAAAATTCTTTTCTCAGCATTTAAATACTTTTGTTTTTTACAAACAGATTTACTACTGAAATAGTTTCCTTCCCCCTCCCAAAAACACCTCTGGAAATCACCTACCTATAACAGATAAAATTTCATTGATTAAAACTAACAGAATTGAGGAATAATAAATCTCAGTTGTAGGACATTTACAAAGAAATACTGTTTTATTACTTTCATGTAAAAATAAGAAGAGCAAACATTTAAATACTTACTGGGCACTAGGTGCTACTCTAGGGTCTTCACATATATTCTTTCAATTAGCCTTCAAAATAACCCCATGAGATAATTTTATTATCATTTCCATTTACAGAATCAAAAACTGAAGCTCAGGAAAGTCAAGCAGGGCTCTGCTATGACTTCTCCAACCTCCTTCTTAGGAACTGCAGTCCTGCCCAAGAGCCCTGCCTAATGACAGAGTCCAAAATGCTTGTGGACACTGCTTGCTACGTGGACAGAAGAGTATCAGTGGTTTCTGGGGTCTCCATGTATATCTACTGCCCACCCATAAGAACCCTCCTCCCCCTCTACACTCAGGCACATACAGATGTGTGCTCTGGGCTGAGACTCACAGATGCTGCCATGCCCTAGGAAGCATGGTCTGGTACGATATCTGACACATTCCATGTTCACCTGCTGGACTTGACCCCTTCATAGCAGTTGTTCTATCTCCCCTGAAAGTGAAAATCACTCAGGCATGTCCGACTCTTTGCAACCCCATGGACTTAGTCCACGGAATTCTCCAGGCCAGAATCCTGGAGTGGGTAGCCTTTCCCTTCTCCAGGGGATCTTCCCAGCCCAGGGATCAAACCCAGGTCTCCCACGTTGCAGGCAGATTCTTTGCCAGCTGAGCCACAAGGGAAGCCCAAGGCTATCTCTCCTGAGCCTCTACCTACTCTTCCAGGTTCCTTAAGCTCTAGCTAATCACGTTAATCTGCTGAAATTAACCAAGCAACAACCATAAAGGATAAACAATGCTAATATAACCTTCGCTTTGAAAACAGACTACTGATTTTAATCAACTACTAAAAACAATTGTTGAAGGATAGCAAACTCTTCCTTTCAATGCAATTCATTTTTATTAATAAAAATAAGTGGACATTTCCATGTGGCTGAAAGTAATTTGTTCTCTTAAGTAGGCAAGTGTATCTTTTCAAGTTCATTAACATTCACTAGTTTAGTTAGCTCCATTCCTACACAGATGAACTTCAGACTGAACTATGAGGGGGCTAGAAGTAATTTGAATCTGAAATAAGTCTGAATTTAAAAAATTTTTAGTATTTTAGATTTGAAAATAAAAATTTGAAGGAGGTGGAAACAGAGTTGATAAAAACCTCTGAGGGTCTACTCTCCAGGAATCTGTTTCTAAGATCTTCAGGCCTAGATCTTCATTCCATGACAGGAGGCTGGCAGTGACAGAATAACAAGGCACAAAGAAGCAGAATGGGTGACAGCTCAAGAAGCTATCAAGAGAAGAGGAGTGGGAAGGAAGTGACAGAAGTTAAACTCGAGTGATAAATTGGTAGGTTGAGTCTGAGTGATGACTGCTGGAACAGAATGAACAGAGAGGGTCCTAACTTGAACTAGAACAGTGAGAGCTAAGAATCACGAGCTTATAGTTATTCTAAAATGTACATAAACCTAGGGCGCCTTGACTATACCTTCTTGCCCTTTAAACAGGGACTTCCCTGGTGATCTAGGGTTGAGACTTTGCCCGCCAGTGTAGAGAGTGGGGGTTCCATCCCTGCCTGGTCGGGAAGCTAAGATCCCACATGCCTCACGGCCAAAAAAATCAAAACATAAAATAGAAGCAATACTGGAACAAACTCAATAAAGACTTTAAAAATGGCCCACATGAAAAAGACTCTTTAAAATAAATAAATAACTGGCACAAAACAGGTACAAAGCAAAGTAAATTATTGTTCTTTATAAGTGCAGTGTGTACACTGAAGATGATCAACTTCCGAAAGTTAAAATATCTGTTTCAAATAGAATTGTCCCACTTTTATTATCGTTATCCACTAAAACTAAGTTTCTCCAGCTAAGCTGAAAACCATAGTTTCATCCTTCAACATCTGCTCAGAATTCCTTAAGACAGGTTCCAACAAGTTTCCAGGCAAAAGAGAAAATCAGTTATGTGGGCCTCCCCCAACCCCTTCCTCTTGGCTATCGGATGCAGGGCAGTGAATTAACTAATATACATTTGCCCAAAGCAAAATAACACATTCTCTTAGTTCATTTACTTATTCTTTGCGGAGTTACCCTCAATTCAAGAAAAATAGGTACTTATTAAAATTCAGATTTAGAAAAGATAAACTAGATGATATAAATAGATTTACTGAAGGAATCATTTGAAGATGACCAAGTCTATTACAGTACAATCTGATTCATAAAATCATATTTCATAACTAACTTTTCTAAGAACACAGATATTCCAGGGTATCTCTGCTCAAACACCAATGTGGCCATTATGCTGAATTTGATCAGGAAAATGAAGATTTGCACTGAAATTGTTAGATACTGTATGTTGAAGTTTTCAAAAGAAACCTAATGTTAAAGTTGTATGAAAGTTTCCTTTTAATACACATGAAAAGAGTATTTGTCAATTTAGGATACCCATTTAAGAGTAAAGTTTTTGATATTACAAATGAGAAATATCAGATTCAAATCAAATATCAATTACAAATCAAGTGTCAGATACTATAAAAATGCTTTTACTTTTTTTACTTTGCAATAAAGATTGAAGACCAAATATAAACTGTCAACCTGCATACTACTACTATAACAAGAACATGGATACAGTTTAAAAGAGACTTTTTTAAATTCCTCATTTATTGGGGACAGTTACAGCACATGAGGCATGAATTTGGGCAAGAATTAATTTATTAAGGGCCATCAAACAGCAATGTTAATATCATCTGTGCATTAAGGTAATCAAAATTATCCTTTTCTGATCTTAGAGGAATTGTTTGTTCCTTTAAAGTATAGCTTCTATCTACTTTTTCATTCTGAGGTCTTTCTAGTCACCATTGCCTACCTTCTGCTTAGGGCTTCCCTCGTAGTTCAGTGGATAAAGAATCTGCCTGCAATGCAGGAGACCTGGGTTCAATCCTGGGTGAGGAAGATCCCCTAGAGAAGGAAATGGAAACACACTCCAGTATTCTTGCCTGGAGAATCCCATGGACAGAGGAGCCTGGTGGGCTACAGTCCATGGGGTTGCAAGAGTCGGACACAACTTAGCGACTAAATCACCACCACCTCCTTCTGCTTCAAAGTGGGCTAACTGGATGTTACAAAGATGAGACAGCTGTGGTCTGTGATGGGGCTTTTTGTCGAATGGGAGGGAAAACCATCAAATAAACAAATCCAGATGTAAATGAGTAATTAAAATTCTAATAAAGGCTAAGAAAGATAGGAGGAGGGAAAGTATAAACAACTGATGGGGGTGCTCCTTAAGGGTGGGAATCAGGGAAGGCTTATTGGAGGAAGTATTAAGATGAGACTGAAGGATGAGCCAGAGTTAGAAAAATGAAAAGCTGGTGGCGGGGTGGGGTGGCATTTTCAGGAGAAGGAGCAGCCATGAGGAAGAACAGTGGCCTCTAGTCAGAGAGGTAAACAAGAGGTCAATGAAGGGAAAACACCCTGATGTGACTGGAGTGTCCTGTGGGGGCCAAGTCAGCAGAACTGCATAGATGTGGAGGCTGGACTCTCTGAGCAGTGGGGAGCTGTGGGAGGGCAGGCCAAGGGTAGGATGCGCTGACTGCTTCACGAGTAGTATCCTGTCCTCAGAGTCCAGGCCAGGGAATTACCTTTGATTCAGTTTCTGTCTGTCTTTAGGTGCGGAATCAAGAGGGAATTGAAACAACAGGCAAGATTTTAGAAACTCTCCAGCTAGCAGAGAATTCAGATACAAAAATAGGAACCATTTAGAGAAACAGTGGAGACCTCTCAGAATTTTATGATCTGGTAAGCTCTGTCTTGTGGCCTGGGAAAGAATGACGAGGTAAGATCATTTCCCTGTGTCACTTTTCAAAAAACAGGTCAGAATCACAATGGAAATGACTCAAGATGCCACCTTTGGGAAGATGGGTGACTGTCTCTGTCATGGGAACAGAGTTCGAATGTGCTCAGTTGCTCAGTCATGTCCAGCTCTTTGGGACCCCATGGACTGTAGCCCACCAGGCTCCTCTGTCCATGGGATTCTTCTAGATAAGAATACTGGAGTATGTAGCCATTTCCTCCTCCAGGGCAACTTCCCAACCCAGGAATCGAACCCTGGTCTCCTATACTGGCAGGTGGATTCTTATAGCTGATCCACTTGGGAAGCTCACAGAAACAGTGAGGGTTTGTCAACTATCAGCTGAAAGGAGAGATGTACTTTTGCTCCTGGTTACATACAGGCACTGTGTTGGGATGGGACCCCCCAAAAATCTGGGCAGGTGATATGGCTTCCCATCATCTTCTTTCCGGGACTGCAAAGTCTGTGGCAGTGCGGGTCCCCTCTCCCTGGGAGAATGCAGTGAACCACTGTGTAAGGCACATTTTGTGCCCACTTTCTAAGATCCATCCTTCAATACAAAATAAAATGTTCATTGGAACATTTTGTTGTTGTTGTTGTTTAGTTGCTAAGTTGTGCCCAACTTTTGCGACCCTACGAAAGATTGTAGCCCACAGGCTCCTCTGTCCGTGGGATTTCCCAAGCAAGAATTCTGGAGTAGGTTGCCATTCCCTTCTCCACGGATCTTCCCAACCCAGGGATCAAACCTGTGTCTCCTGCACTGGCAGGTGGATTCTTTTACCACTGAGCCACCTGGCAAGCCCTTGGAAGTTTTTAATATGTTATAAAAACAAAATATAAGGTTGCGCAATAAAAAGTAACACTGTTTTCACCCAGAAGGAAATAAACTCTATCAACAAAAAATCTTTTTTTCCCAGCAGAGTAGATAATTTAAATGCAAACTCTGCAGATGAGGGCTACAATTTATTCCATAGGTGGCAGTTCTAGGTGACAGACATATTCTTCCTTCCTTTCTTCCCACCCACAGAGTTTGGGCCATTTCTAGACAATGTTCAGCTGACATGCTTTCAAAAGATGCAAAAAGAGGTGATGCACACTCTCAGTGGAAAGGGAGTGTTCCGCCAGTTTTGGTAAATAACTGATCGAGACCTAAACTTTTGATTTCTAAAAGAAAGAACAAGATGATTCACAAATGCCTAAGGAAAAAGTAGGTCTGGCAGCCAGTTCTTAATGAAAGTAAAAAAAGAAAAAAAGTTTGCACTTTAAAGTGAATCTTGGTCAAATTTTAGACAAATCATTTAATTAAATCCTCTTTTCTTTTGCCATGTCTCCATTCAGTACACTCTTTTTTTCCAGTTTAATAAAAGCTGACCTACCCAAATCAGAATTTATAAATAATTAAGAAGTAATTTGTTGTTAAAAATTATTTCCTTGTGAAAGGAGTCAGTTTTCCATTTGTATTAAAAATCACTTTTAAAACAGGGTTTATTGTTTAAGAGATAATTTTTCAAAAACACATCTAGTATATTGAATGAAGCCTCACTGTTCCCTGTCCCTTCTTCCCTCTCTCCCTCTATCCATCCATTCATTCATTAATTAGGCAAATGTTAATTGAGCCCCTGCTCTGGGCCAGGCATGGGGATTCAGCACTTGGAAGACAACAGCGAACAGAATAGCCTAAACGCCTACCCTGATGGCGCCTGAATTCTCATGCTACATCCACAGAGCTATAGAACTGATTGTGCAGGAAAATGAACTTTCAAAAAAATAATAAACATTTCAGTTTTTCAAGATGAAACAGTTCTAGAGATCCTTTACACAACAACATAAACATAGTTAACACTACTGAATTACACACTTAAAGAATGATTACACACTCAAAGAATGATTCTCCAGGCAAGAATACTGGAGTGGGTTGCCATTTCCTTCTCCAAAAGAATGATTAAGAGGATACATTTGATATTGTGCTTTTTACCACAATGGAAAAACTAAAACAAATTATCAAAAGGTCAAAAATACATGTAGTCAGTATTAAAAAACTAAGATCATGGTATCCAGTCCCATCACTTCATGTCAAATAGATGGGGGAAAAGTGGAAGCAGTGAGAGATTTTATTTTCTTGGACTTCAAAATCACTGTGGACAGTGACTACAGCCATGGAATTAAAAGACACTTGTTCCTTGGATGGAAAGCTATCACAAACTTAGACATCATATTAAAAAGCAGAGACATCACTTTGTCAACAAAGGTCCATATAGTCTAAGGTATGGTTTTTCCTGTAGTCATGTATGGATCTGAGAGTTGGACCATAAAGAGGGCTAAGTGCCAAATAACTGATGCTTTCAAATTGTGGTGCTGGAGAAGACTCTTGAAAGTCCCTTGGACAGCAAGGAGATCAAATCAGTTAATCCTAAAGGAAATCAACCCTGAATATTCATTGGGAGGACTGATGCTGAAGCTGAAGGTCCAATACTTTGGCACCTGATGCGAAGGGCTGATTCATTGGAAAAGACCCTGATGCTGGGAAAGATTGAAGGCAAAAGGAGAAGAGGCTGGCAGAGGATGATGGACACGAACCTGGGCAAATGCTGGGAGATAGTGAAGGGCAGGGAAGCCCTTCTACAGCGTTCTACAGTCGATGGGGTCACCAAGAGTTGGACGTGATTTACTGACTGAACGACAACGACAACAATATTTACTGAGCACTTACTATACATCAGGTTCTCAGTGTCATCTCACTTAATCCTCACAATAACCTTAAGAAGCAGGCACTGTTCTTATCCCCATTTTACAGATGGATACACTGAGGGGGAAAGCAACTTATCCAAGGTCACGTATCCAAGAGATGGAGCTCAGATGCAATCCAACTTGTCTCCTAACAAGTTAAACTGTTTCCTTACATACACAAAGTTTTGAAAATAAGCGATACTATTTCAATAGGACCTTCAGCTACGAGCAGGAAAAGAGTGGTAATCATACTACGATAGTAAAAGTAGCTATAGTCACGTCTGTTTTCATTCTTCAACTTGGTTTTTCAACTCTTGATGATTTCTAGCCCAACTTACTGCCCTTCTGATACTTATTTTACCTGAAAACCTATGTGCTGGACAAACTGCTTGTGACCATTTGTCTCTAAGCCATAATATGCTTTTCCTACTAATGGAAAAAAAAATCACACAGGATGGTTTCTTTTAAAACAGACATTACTGAAACCGTAAATATTTTTAGCCCTTTGTACTTTTCATCCAGCAGCTTGGCTGAGAATAACATAGAAACACTTAAAAATAGCCCTTCAGTACTCTGAAAACCATCAACTAGTTTAGCACATACCCAGCACCTGCTTGACTTAATCAACATGATTTTGCTAGTTGAATAAAAAAAGAAAATCCTTTCAGTTTCAGAATTTTGCTCCCTTAAAAACCAAATGTGTCACCAGGGCACTTGGTGTGAGGTTGCCCCCTCTCTTCCTAACTTAGAAGGTGACACCTGGATCAAGTCATGGGTAACTAATGAAGATGCAACTTTCCCCTTCTTGCAACACACCTCAGAGCAGTGAGAAAAAGCTCCCCAGGCAAGAGCCTTCATAACAATTGTTAGGATTTTAATGGAGAGTTATTTTGTTCTACAGTTTATAGGTGGTGTTCAGGTTAACTTGAGGACACAGAGAATAAATCAGCTGCTACAGAAAGGTAATGTTATGTGACAGGAGATATGCCCTCTGACCTGTTTTTCCAGTACGATCCATAGATTTCAGGATAGCAAAAAGGAAGAAAGGGGGAAGGAGGGAAGAAAGAAAGGCAATAATTTATTTAGACTCTACTCTGTTCAAAATACTTTGTGCCTAGCATCAAATTTCCAACTATGGTGTAAGAAGCATTATGTTGTAACGGGGCAGGAGTGGCTGGCCTAAACAAACACCACCACCACAGGATTTTAAAGCCCACATAATGTGAAGCACTGATTTTCAGATTGCCAGTTATGCTTATTTAATAACATAAAGATTAATACAGCTTGGTGCCAGACAGCCTTTTCCTTGCAGCCAAACTGGATGAAGATTTTATAACATCACCTTCCATAATCAAAATTTCTTGGAACATGAGGTCTCTGGCCCAAACCAAAGAGAAGTAGTTAAAAAACATCATTTTTTTTTTTAAGTGGAGGCAGAGCTTTAGAGTGAATACATAATTGTATTGTCTAAAGGGGACATTTTCAAGAGTGAAAGGGGATGTTGTCAATTAATCCAGAACACAGGTGTGAACTGGGACAGTCCTGGGCAAACCACAAGTATCCCACATCCCACACCTATGAGCCCCCCAAGGGGAAAGTCATAACCAGGCTTCAGTGAAACCATTTTGTTTCCTCTGACACTTTTAGGTCTCCTAAAATGTATGAGACCATCCTAATAAAATCTAAGTTTTCTACTTAGCTTAAAAAAAAAAAATCTCTCTTTCCTTAAGAGTAAAATTTGGAATGACTAGAAAGCATGCCTTCTTCTTGCTTTATCATTCAAATTCCCCAGGCACAGACAATAAAACTCTATCTAAAGCAAAAGTCAATGGATATATCACCCTGGACAGAGGATGACTTGTTTTTTGCCAATTTGGCTCATTTCACCAATCGCTGATGAATCACAAAGATCCAAAAGACCTATTGGTTTGAAAACAGAACACCAGGGATGCCAGAAACAAGATTTTTAAAGTTCCTACAAGATCAGAAATGAGCCCAAATGAATACAGTCAAGTTGATGGAGGCTCCAATGTGAAGTTCTGCCCAGTTGGTCCATAGAGGTTGCAGCTTCCTGATTCAACAGAGGCAGTGTGACCAGGCTGCCAAAATGTCCCTTCGGCTGCATGAATAAAGACACTGTTCTCAGACCAGAGGAGTCCAAGTCTCATCATACTTGGCTCTAGTCAAACTACTCATGGAGAATGGCTTTAAATTTTTCCCACTACATTTTAAGGCACCTTCTCATAAACCGAAGACTGATGAGGAGGAAAGATCAGAATGATATGAACCCCATCTGAGGAATACTAAAGAGAATGGACTGATGCTGAAGCTGAAACTCCAATACTTTGGCCCCAATGTGAAGAACTGACTCAGTGGAAAAGACCCTGATGCTGGGAAAGATAGAAGGCAGGAGGAGAAGGGGACGACAGAGGATGAGATGGTTGGATGGCATCACCGACTCGATGGACATGAGTTTGAGCAAGCTCCAGGGGTTGGTGATGGACAGGGAAGCCTGGTGTGCTGCAGTCCATGGGATCGCAAAGAGTTGGACATGACTAAGTGACTGAACTGAACTGACTGAAAGAGAATTTAGCATGAATAACTTGGAAAAAGAAGACTTACAGAGGTTATGGTGTTGTCTTTATTCAAATAACTGAAGATCTGCCATGAGAACAGTTAGCTTTATTTGCAACATAGAAATTAGGATCCCTTATTTGTAATTTGAGGCTGGTAAATGCAAAACTATAACATTTAGAATGGTAAACAACAAGGTCCTATGTATAGCACTGGGATCTATGTCCAGTCTCCTGGGATAAATCATAATGGAAAAGGATATATATACATGTAAAACTAGTCACTCTGCTGTACGCCTGAAACTAACACAACACTGTAAATCAAATACATGCCAATAGGAGATAAAAATTTATTTTAAAAAAGAGGAAAAAAAAAAAGAAATGAGGATCCCTTAAAGGAAGCATCTGCATCTGATGGTGCTGAACCTGAAGACATTTAACTTCCTGCCCACTTGCACAACTGGTAATTACATGGCGGAGAATGCCACATTCTTCATGAATCAAACACCAAGAACTAGTCTGGGGCTGCACTAACAGATTTTCTTCATCATGGATTGCAGAGTTCTTCTTTTCTAGCCAATCTAATGAATGAAAGGGCAACCCAAGCCGAAATAACAATTTTTAATACATCTCATGGACAAGTCCAAGTATACTGGAAAGAGGAAACACAGCAGTAGCTACACCATATATTTCATATTTGACCTAAAATTGGCCACACAGAAAGCCTCAGTCACCCTAAAGGACTTCTGTGGTCCAACACAATATGTACACAGAATTAGATGAAAACATCATTGCTGAACAATTTTTTTAAAAGCTATTACTGCACAAGTTGCTTTCAACATACAAATAATTCTTATTCCAAAAGACCATTTGTACATAGTAATGGGATGTATATTTAATTTTTTCTTACTTTTTGGCATCCTGAAAAAAACTGCTTTCAAAATATCTATATCCATTTATAAAAATTTAAATACAGGCACTTTAGCAACAAATCACAACCAGATAAAAGTGCGTAACGTAAGAGACTCTAGAGCCAGGAACGAAACCCAAAAGATAAGATATATTAGAGAAATACAGAGAGAGAAGCAAATCAATAGACTATAATCTCAATATTGAGCACAGAGCTTGGCAGATAGTTGGTATATGCTCTCCACAGAAAGGCTCAATTAAGTAGAGTATAACTGATTCGTGAAAAAATAACTGTGTGTCTTCCTAGATCTTTTCAAAACTACTTGACACTATTTGCCAAACATTAAGAAATCAATATATTAAATTATGCTAATAAGATAAGTGGTGATGAAATAATCTGTTGTGTGGAAGGCCCAGGTCACCCCGTGGTGTGACGCCCTGCAAACTTAGTCAGCAAGGGGGATTTCAGGCCAGATTTTAATTGCCTGCTCTCCATCTTTGTATTTGCAATATGTTTGGTGATAAGGAAAAAAAAAAAAAAGACTTATAGTCAAAAAAGGGTGCATCACTTATACCGTCTGTCTTATATAAGTATGTACCTTATATTTAAAACTGTTTTTTTTTTTTTCTTGGACTTTAATCCTACAACAAACCAACTGCAACTGCAAAAGCAATAAAATCCAGTACCAACAAAAACCAACATGCTAGGGGATTTACAGCAAAGGCCTAGCAGCTTGATATATTCTAGCTATATAAAGAAGTCTTCTGTCAACTCATTATCTTCTGCTTACAAGTATTTTACTACATTTTAAAAGGCCTGAGGAGCTTTAATGTTTCAAACTCTTAAACTATCTTCCCAGACCCAATGCAGCCAGTAAATAAATATATTTTAAAATAAAGTGAAAAGTTCCCCATGTATCCAAAGGTAACCGTTGTAAACAACTTGTTCTCCTTCCAGAAATTTATTTTGCATTTGCCTCTAAACCCACACATAGGTGTGCATACAGTTTTTTAAATAAAAACATTAATAATCTTCCATTTGCATTTTTTCTCCAAACATTTTAACATGGACCTCTTTCTAGGGTAATCTTCCCTTCAAAGAAAATTTTAAAATCTAGGTGTTATTGTATGACCTTATTAATTAAGAGTTTTTTAGAATCACCATAACTTATTAAAGTTTTGCAAAAAAATTTAAAGTGAGATGCAAATTATGTAGAACAAATTGCACAAATCTTAAGTAAAAAAAGAAAAAACCTATCCAACTGAGCATTTATATACCTTAGATTCCCTACAGCCAACCAAAATCTTTATTTGCCTCCATGAACATTCCAAAGTAAGTCAAGATTGTTAAAAAATAGTTGGTTCCCAATCAATTGACTGACTTTCTCAACAACAGATGGGTGGAAACTGCCTTCACAAAATTCAGAACCATAACATGACCCCTTGTATAGCCCCTATATATAATAGAAACAGAATCCCTAGCATTGTTAAAGAGGCATGAAATTACTATACACCATTCCCTCTCTTCTAACACACTATTTGAGATGTTTGGGTTTTTTTTTTTTTAATACTTTATATTCTTCAAGTGATGTGTGGCCACACAAGACTGATGTTCCCAACTCAACCTCATTATCTGTCTGCTGTTGCCTCTCCAGTATCAGCCAGATTTATTCATTTCCATTCAACAATTATTTATTAAAATTTTACTTTGTGCAAGACACAGTGCTAGGGGTAGGGGGTACTACAAACGCACACCCAACACCCATGAGTTTTCAGTCTAGTGGACCAAAGGCTCATATACAAGTGTCTACTTGCCAAGGCATCCAACTGGCAGTTGAATGATGAAACCTAGACCCAAGAGGGGCCAAGGAGAAAAGCCGGGCTCAGCTGTGATAAATGGGGAGAAACAGTGGACGAGGCAGAGCAGGCGATGGCAGCCCACTCCAGTCCTCTTGCCTGGAGAATCCCATGGGCGGAGGAGCCTGGTGGGCTGCGGTCCATGGGGTCGCTAAGAGTCAGGCACGACTGAGCGACTTCCCTTTCACTTTTCACTTTCATGCATTGGAGAAGGCAATGGCAACCCACTCCAGTGTTCTTGCCTGGAGAATCCCAGGGATGGGGGCGCCCGGTGGGCTGCCGTCTATGGGGTCGCACAGAGTCGGACACGACTGAAGCGACTCAGCAGCAGCAATGGAAGAGGTGTTACGTGACTTGGCCCTGAGAAGACAGGATGTCTAGGATTCGGACTAGCAAAGATTAAAGGGAAGTGAAAAGAGATGGAGGAGAGAGAAGACTTCTAAAGGGAAAACACAATAAACAAAATCTGCAAAAGCAAAACAAGCAAAAGAGTACTACATATACCAGAAAAGCAGGTAAGGGAGAATGCCGGCCAGAAGCAAGGTTCATGCATCCACACTGGAGAAGGACTCAGGATACATGTTTCACCTGAAGAATCAATAAGACTTTGAAAAATGATCTTCCTCTCCCTGTAAGTTATACTCTCTGATTGAGGGCTCAGCCTCAGAAGGGACCAGCATGAAGCAAGAAGGAAGAGGAAGATCCTGGCCAGCTGTCCAGGTCTCAGAACCAGGAACCCACAGAGGGACGTATGTTGTGACCAGGACTTTCTCCCATCAATCCAAAAAGTACTGAGACTTTGCAAACACATTTACCAATGGAAACTTGCCTCATGATTCCTTTAAAAGCTGCTCAGTTTTGAAATAAGAGAACCTCTAAACACTGAATTAAGTCATCTACCTGCTTTCTCTGTTTTTCCACAGGTCACTGAATGTTGAAGTTGTTAGGCAAAAAAAAAAAAAATCATGTAATTGTGGGATTTGGTATACATATGAGCTTCACAGCATCAGGTCTCCTTACTCAGCTGGTCCTCCTGTTTCCTAGAGGGGCTATTTTATGAAATATAATATTTCCTGGCACACAGCTAGGTCATGTCACACTTCTCAGCCTCCCATGCAGTTAGTTGGTGACATGTGACTGAGATCTACCAATGAAATGTGAGCAAAAGTGATGATGCTAATTTACAGGCCTGGTCCATAAAAATCTCCCATGTGTGATCCTCTTATCTTCTTTCCTCCTCTCTTGATGTGCTGTAAAACCCCCAATAATGGTGGAATCCATGCATTGGAAATGGAGAAACTACAAAATAAAAGTAATCTGGATTTCTGAAGGACAACCAGGAGGAATGTCACTTATTAACACCCATTATGAACTTTGAGATTTGGGGGGTTATCTTTACAAGCAGCTAACTTTATCTTAACAATACTCAAATTCTGAGCACGCTTTTGCCTTAGTTTGAGTTTATTGAGAAGTAGGAACCAAGACAGCATTAGAAACACAGAAGATCTGCTGGGGGAAGGGAGCAAGAGAAGGTGAGAGGTCCTTCAGACCGCAATGTGGACAGTGAGAGGGAAGGAAGGAGGGATGTACAGGAAGTCTCAGACTGCAGTACAGTTCCCAGAAAGGTCTGATTAAGTGAATGTGAGTTCTTAAGCCAACATGGCCCACTGAAAAAATCTTGCATCCCAAAGGAATGAGGCTACAATGGGAACCTTCATATCTGTGATGGGGAGGAGCCCAGGGGCTCAGGGTAGTCCTAGAGTCAATGCAGAGGTGGCCCCAGAGGGGCACCAAGTGGGCAGTCAGCCAGTATATGCTCCAGCTGCAGATATAAACATCTCATGGCCATGGACACCACATTCCTCAAACTTTCAAATTTCAAGTCCTACCTTTCCTTTCCTCCTTCCACTTGCCCAAACACACACGTACCTCTCCTCCTCTGCTCCTGTCTTTTAAGAAGAGTTGTTCCTTCTCTAGTCCAAAGCTAATTTCTCCATACATTCCAGCTAATATGTCCTCAGATCTTCTTAGAGACATCATTCCATTAATTGTCTCCTTCCTCTTTCTCTCTTCTGGATTCTGTCTACTCTAGTATGTGAACATGCTTAAGATTTTCAAACTTAAAAACTAAGTTTAAAAAAATTTTACTGAAGTATAGTTGATTTATAATGTTCCAGGTATACAGCAAAGTGCTTCAGTAATACCTATATACACCTATTCTTTTCCAGTGTACTCAGTAGTTCAGTCCTGTCTGACCACTTTGCCACCCCACGGACTATAGCCCGCCAGGCTCCCCTGTCCATGGGATTTTCCAGGCAAGAACACCAGAGTTGGGCGTCATTGCCTTCTCTAGGGTATCTTCCTCACCCAGAGATTGAACCAGGCTCTCTTGCATCTCCTGCACTGGCAGGCGGATCCTTTCCTATCAGCACCACCTTTGTCAGATTATCGGTTAATCCCAAATTTACCCCTCTCCCACTTCCCCTTTTGGTAGCTATGCATTTGTTTTCTGTGTCTGTGAGACTGCTTTTGTTTTGTAAGTAAGTTCACTTGCATCATTTTGTAAATTAACTATTGATTTACTTTTTGTTGCTGAGTCTTTGCCGCAGTCGAAGGGCTTCTCATTGTGGTGGCTTCTGTTGCTGCAGAGCACAGGCTCTAGGGTACATGGGCTTCAATAGTGTGGCAATGGGCTTAGTTGCTGTGTAGCACGTGGGATCTTTCCAGATCAGGGATCGAACCCACGTCCCCTGCATCAGCAGGCAGATTCTCAACCACTGGACCACAGGGAAGTCCCCATTTGTATTATATATTTTAGATTCCACATATAAGTGGTATCATATGATATTTCTCTCTTTCTGATTTACCTCACTTACTGTGCTAATCTCTTAAATCCATCCATGTTGTTGCAAATAGCATTATTTCATTCTTTTTATGCCTAAATAATATTCTACTGTATACATACATACATCACATCTTCTTTATCCACTCATCTGTCAATGGACACTTAGGCTGCTTCTATGTCTTGGTTATTAAAAACTAAAATCTAAAAATGCTCACTGACCCTCTTTCTTTCCTTCCCTTCCCATCTCATCTTCTTGCAAGAGTGGTATGCGTGGACTATTTATTTCTTATGTTGTACTACACCACAACTTCTCTCACTAGGACCACACAAACCTACAAGTTGAAATATCCTGGAACCCTTGCCAACCTCTCTGAAATGCTTAACACTATTGATAACTAGACACTCCTGCCTTGGGTTCTAGGACATGCTATCTTTAAGTTTTCCTCCTCCAGCAGACCATTCTTTCTAAGGCTTCTTTTTATTGGCCTCCTCCTGAAATATCCACTTCCCAGGGCTTCTATCATTGGTTCTCTCTTTTCTGTCTTTCACATTAATCTCAACCCACTCCTGGTCTCATGACTTAACTGAACACCCCTACACTGATGACATTGCCCATGCAGTCACTGAAACCTGGGAGTCGTCCTCAGTTAGTTCCTCTCTTTCCAGGCTGTGCTGTGCTTGATTGCTCAGTCATATCCAACTCTTTGTCACCCCATGGACTATAGCCCGCCAGGTTCCTCTGTCCAAAGGATTCTCCAGGCAAGAATACTGGAGTGGGTTGCCATGCCCTCCTCCAGGGGATCTTCCCAACCCAGGGATCAAACCCAGGTCGCCCGCATTGCAGGGGGATTCTTTACTGCCTGAGCCACCAGGGAGGCCCAAGAATACTGGAGTGGGTAGCCTGTCCCTTCTCCAGGGGATCTTCCTGACCCAGGAATTGAACCGGGGTCTCCTGCATTGCAGGCAGATTCTCTACCAGCTGAGCTACCAGGAAAGCTGACTCTCGGCACCATCAGCTCCTAATCACCATCCTCACCCCCACTGTTCCCTCACTCTTTGCATGGACTACTATAGGAACACAGGAACTGATCCTAGAACCTCTGAACCCATTCCCATAGTCACATCTCCATACAGTTGTAAGGCAATATTTCTAAAGCACAAATGTGATCAAGAAAATTCTTCACTGAAATTTCAGAAGTGGTTCCTCACTGCCTACAGGACAAAGGTCCATCTCCTTAGAAGAGTACATAAGATCCTGCACAGTCAGGCTCCCATCTATGTTTGAGCCTGATCTTCCTCCATGTTGCCAAGCTCTAGTCATACTGAACTATCTGAAATTCACAGGTGGTATGTGTTCTATGCGTCTAAAACTTTATACAAACCTTTTGCCTTGATTGCTCCTTCCACTACGCTTGTCCAACTGAGGTAATGTACTACACATTCTTTGAATATTCAGTGTGGGATTCATTTGTTCACAGATGTCTTTACTGATTAACCCAACCTTCTGTGGGCCCCCTTCTCATCCTCACACCCTCATTCAAGTGGCCCATTCAAGTGGCTCTTATACAGTTAGTACTGGTTCATGGCACCTATCATGTTCCAGGATGGCAATATTGTCCTGTTCCTTTTTGAACAGCACTGACACAAAGTAGGCACTTAATGAATGCTTGCTGATAGAAAATGAATGATGAGCAAATGCAATCCTCCTTCTTAAGCTGGGCCTGATAAAATTTAAAACAAAATTCTCAGAGTGCCCCAAAACCATGATGACACTGATCAACATTATAGGCACACACTGGTGGCCAAGTTCAAGTAGTGCCATCTTTAATTTACATGTGAAAAGTGAGCACTTGGCATTGGAGGAGAAAGACTCAAATATTCTACATAAGATCACTGTAAAGATAGCTCAAGGGCTTTTATCCCAAGGGACATGCATTCATTCTCAGTAATTGTATAAACCAGGGTTCACATTTCACACGGGACTTTCTCACACAAATTGGAAACAGAAGACAGTTAAATGAAGCAAAGAAAAGCGTGGCTTTGAAACACAAGGAACCACACGTGCATTTTGCATTAAATGCTGTTGTAATTTGCTCACAGAACGTAGTATAAAAATTATCCTAAAAGTTATAGCTTGTAAATTTGATATGTAAATAGGAATTTAAAATTAGAAATCTCCATGGCCACTGAATACTAAAAGAGTAAAAAGAAAAAGGGAATGAAAGATAAAATACACAGTTTCAAACTTTCTGGGATATAGCTCCCTCCTGCCTGATCACTGGGAGGCCCGTTAGCACATTCAGCGTACTGGGTAAACACAAGGGTTTATGGAAAATGGAACCTTTTATGAAAAATCATGGGTCAAACAACTCTGTGACATATCTGCTGTTAAAGGAAACACATTTTTTTCTCCTACCTGACACGATGATGCATGGTGTTCTTATCCATGAGACAACTGAACATGGTTCCCATCCCAAAGCTTAGTGAATACCTTTTTTAAACTTTGAAAAATAAATCCCCAAACATAGTTCTTGTAACATATTAAATCCTGCCAAAGATGGATGTTTTCAGGGACACAGTCCAAAGAAAGCTTTTAATTTATTTAATGGTCTCCGAGCTAATGGTATCAAGAAAATGTGTATCTTTGTTCTAAAATACACAAATCACTGATGCTTATACAATATATAGCAACCACTTGACTAAGTTCCTGCTGTTCAGCTTTAAAAGAGTAGTGTTTTACCTGGAACTGAAACCTGAGACTGAAATTCTGTAAAAAGTCTGGGATGACATCAAACTTAACATTTTGCCAAGCTAGTAAAATGATTTCTCAAAACAGCATGCTAGAATATCAGCTTTTAGACGAACCTAAATGAAATGTCAGGGAAGGACTACCATGTTTCCTCCTCTTGTCCATTAATAACCATCATGGACTATAATAACTGACGCTCCCATGCTGTCAATCCAACAGATCATTGGCACCAACAAATCCCCTTGGAAATTTGCTCATAACCACCCAAGTCCAAGTAGATGTGACCTCTCAAGTTTTAGACTGATGATACTAAAGAAATGCATTTGTAGCCTGAAAAGCTTATGGTGGTGGTGGTTCAGTTGCTAAGTCATGTTTGACTGTTGCAACCCTGTGGACTGTGGCCCGCCAGGCTCGTCTGTCCATGGGATTTCCCAGGCAAAAATACTGGAGTGGGTTGCCATTTCCTTCTCCAGGGGATCTTCCTGTCCCAGGGATCGAACCCAGATCTCCTGCATTGGCAGAAGGATTCTTCCCCACTAAGCCATCAGGGAAGCCCTTGAAAAGCTTTTAATTCAGGCTAAAACGCTCCAGAGTACTAGGAGAAACTCTTTAAATAAATACTCAGGGAAAATCTGCATCTATGGGTGACTCAGTGGTACATACAAAATTTATCCTTGAGCAAACCAAACAGGAATTTGAATGATCTCCCTCTATTTCTCCTCCTTACACTTTTCAAATTCAGTCTCAGCACTGTTCAATCTCTGCCCTTTTTACTCTTTGCCCTTTGTCTGAAGTTTTCAACTGAGTTACTTTACAATACTGTTGTAGTTATGGCGGGAAATGTTATTATTCTTCAGAGATGATGCTGACGTGTTTAGGGTTAAAATGTCACAAGGTCTACGACTTACTTTCAAATGAAACTTTTAAAAATATGAGCCCCTTTCCCCAGGGGTGGTGGTAGTTTAGTTGCTAAGTTATGTCCAATACTTGTGACCCCATAGACTGTAGCCTGCCAGGCTCCTCTGTCCATAGGATTCTCCAGGCAAGAATCCTGGAGAGCATTGCCATTTCCTTCTCCAAGGGATCTTCCCGACTCAGGAATTGAACCTGGGTCTCCTGCATTGCAGGTAGGTTCTTTATCGACTGAGCTATGAAAGAAGTCCCTTTCCCCAGTACATATACACAAAAAGTATATACAGAAAGACACAATAGCAAGTGTTAATGATCAGTGAGCATACACTTAGAGGAGAGAAAGTGTTCCTTATATTATTCTTTCATCTTTCCTCTAGGTGTGAATTTTTCAAAAGAAAGAGGAAAGAAGTTTTAAAAAATTACTTTTCTTAATGAATACCAGTTTTTCATATTGTAAATCCATTTTCTAGCACCACAAACCTAAAATTGGGGGGACCTTGTGCTAAAGAGATGTCAGAAACAACAGAAGACACTTTTAATTGTCTTCTAAGAGCACAACTTTGGTTCAGTTTGCACGTGTTGGAGGGGACTGATTGTGACACCTAGGACGGAGGTGGAGGGCTGGATGAATGCACCCCTAATCCAGGCACTTCCCTCCAGAAGTCTCCAGAAAGCTGGGGCCTCAGGGTCTCCTGGTCTCTACCTCCCCGGGAGCTCCTGGTTACTCATCCTGCCTCCAGGGATGAGTGGCTCCTGGGATATGGCTGGGAGTTCACTGAGGGTTTGGGGCTCAATCCAAAGCACACACACATGGGACAAATTTGCCAAACACACTACTGTGTGTTAGATCTCCTAATTTTAAAAGATAAGTGTTATAAATATTCTTAAACTCTTTCAAAACTTCAGCTGAGTCTAAAATGCTTCTTCAGATATTTATGTGCAAATCTTCCGTGAGCAATTTACTATTCTAATCAGTACAGATCTGGTCAGAGAAACAAAAGATTGGAACTAAAAACATCCTTCATATCTGACAAAACATGAACAGTCTTTCTCGTTCAATTATACTGGCATAGATGGAAAAAAGGCTTTTTTTTTTTTTTGGCCTCACTGAGAAGCTTATAGGATCTTAGTTCCCTGACCAAGGATCCAACCCAAACCCTGGGAAGTGAAACCGGGGAGTCCTAACCTCTGGACCAGCAGGGAAGTCCCAAGAAACACTTCCTCGCAACAGGCATGTTGGGATGACTGCCTCCATCCTCACAGAGTAGCTTTCGAGAGGGAACGTGGTAGAAGACAGTTTCTTCTCTCTGCAGCTATTTTTTTTTCCAAAGTCACTTTCCATTTGTCCTAAGTCAGGGTTTCTAAATAATGACACCCAAACTGTACTCAAAACAGGGCACTAAACGCCTGTTTTCAAAGGTCAGACAGAAGTGTCAGCTTCTAAGCTGATTTCACACTGGGCACATGATATTTTTGGGGGGAGCAGGTTGCAACAATATGATACAAACATAACTTTCTCTAATGTTTGTGCTAATATGATGCTAAACTTCTAACTCACACACCGAAATCTTGGCTACCGTCCATCTCTCCTGAACATGGTTGTCTTTTAATTAGCCAGATTTGTCTGTAATAATAAATATAAAGCTTCACAAGAACTCAATAAACTCAGGTGAAATCTTTACCACCTCAAGCGTTTAGATAGCTTACAATCAACTAGATGGTGTTTTCTCAATGGGAAATACAAATTGCAAGGTAAGGTATCTTTCGATCTGTTTATACTGAGTGTTTACTTACATGGCAGCCATGGTGCTAGGAACATGCATATGTGCTCATGTTGTTCTTAGCACAACACTGTGAGGTACACAATGTTACAGGCATGGGACAGCAGAGAACAGGGAGGCTCTGAGAAGGGGACATGAGCATGCATCAGACATGACAACGTGGCATCGTAACAGTGCGCATTCTACATTATCTCACCTAACTCTCTCTGCAACCTTAGGACGTATCCGTAACCCCACTTTACAGAGGAGAACACTGGGAGGTACACAGCCAAGATTGCTAAGCTGGGAACTAAACCCCCTTACGCATCGTGAGCACATTCCCTCTCTGGTCACCAAATTCTTCAAGCTTCAAGCCAGAAACCGGAGGCAGAGGTCATGGCCATGGAGGGGACTGCCACAAATATTACCTCCTGGTCACTGTATCCACTGAGGCTACAGAAACCCATTGCCTGGAGGAGGGGAAATATAAAACCATGCCCCAGGGTTGAAGGTAAGTTTCTTTTTAAATCCAGAGGATGTGGTCCACTGGGTGGCTTTATATTCTGGTTTAACCCAGAGCTTAAAGCCTAAGGAAAACAAACTGCCAATCTGACTCCAAGGCTGACTCAGCCTTGCAGAGAGTCTATAAATGACCAATCACTGAGAGAAGGGAAAGCTCTAGAAGACCCACTGGAAGGCTCTTCTCAGCTGCCTTCCTGCTTGTCCCTCATACTTCCCTCTGTATGACTAACTCGGGGTCTAAATTTACATGTGTAATTATTCACAACAGCCAAAGGTGGAAACTACCCAAATGTCTATCAGCTGATGAATGGATAAACAAATTGTGGTATATTTGTGGCATACAATGGAATATTATCCAGTCATAAGGACTGAAATACTGATACATGCTACAGTGTGGATGAACCTCAAAAACATGCTAAATTAAAGACGGCAGACCCCCAAAGTCACATATCATACGTATGATCCCATTTATATGAAGCATCCAGAAAAGGTAAATCCATAGAAGCAGGAAGCAGATTAGTGGCTTCCAGGGGATGAAACATGAGGGTATGGGGAGCGACTTTTTAATGGGTATGCAGATTCCTTTGGAGTGATGAAAATGTTTTGGAACTACATTGAGGTGATGGCTACACACTAAATTGTATACTTTAAGTGGGTTAATTTCATGTTATGTAAATTTACTTCAATTAAAAAAAAACACATATGTGAATGCACACTCCTTGGGCAGTCTTGAATAACAATGTACAGTACGCCAAGCCATAAAGATGCCCCACCCTGGGCTCTTTTTACATTACACACAAATAGACAGAGACGGATTTCCTGTAAGTAAGCTGATCTTGAAGAAAAAAATGTTAGAGAAAGAAAATGAGAACTGAGCCAACTCAACAAAACAAAACAAGATTCAACACTGTATTTTTTTCATCTTTGTATCTCCTCTATCCCACGAAACCAAACATAAACCCCAATCACCAAGTACACCACACACAGAAAAACTGGTACTTAAAGCGACCAGTAAAATGAAATCTGTGGTGGGCTGTCCCCTCACTGTCCCAAACTTAAAAGAAAACTCCCAACAGGCCCTTAAACATACAAAAAGAGGTACAATCTCGCTGATAATCAAGGATATTCAAAAGAAAACTAGAGAATCTCTCTTCGTCCGAATGGGAAACCTGGCCAAGCTCTCTAGCTGCAGTGAGGTAACCAGGTATTTCATGTTTTCCTGGTGAGACTCTCCATTGATGTAACTTTTTTGGAATGTCGCCTGGCATCATCTTTGACTCAGCTCTTAGGAATCTATCCTTCAAAGTGGGTAAGTGAGAATATGCACACAAGAATTTTAACTGTGGTGTTTTGTGGAATGGTAAAAACCTAGGATGTCCCTGAATGCCATCAACTGAGGAATATTTAAAGGAACTATGGCACATCTTATGGGCTTCCCTTGTAGCTCAGTTGGTAAAGAATCTGCCTGCAGTGCAGGAAACCCAGGTTCGATCCCTGGGTTGGGAAGATCCCCTGGAGAAGGAAATGGCAACCCACTCGAGTATCCTTGCCTGGAAAATCTCATGGACAGAGAAGCCTGGTGGGTTGCAGTCCATGGGGTCGCAAAGAGTCGGGCACGACTGAGCGACTGAACTGAACTGAACTGATGGTTCACCGATAACCATGAGGGACATTCATATATTAAAAAGAGGCATCAGATTTATGATTATTGATAAGGAAAAATGTTGTGACACAATATTAAGTAAAAAGTTGTAGAGTATTAGTCATGATTTTATCTTTACAGAGAAAAAATTAGATATGTATACATACATATATACATATGTTTGTATATATGTATGCATACATTCAGAGCAAGGAAAATAAATAATCTGAGAACTGGGAAGAAGGGCAATAAACTTTTCAATATTTACCTTTATATCATTTGAAACATTTTAACAATCATGTAATTGTCCTGCAACTATATTTTTACATAGAAAAACTTTAAATAAACAGGATTCTTTTCTCTGCACTTGACTTTAATGAGTGAAAAATACAAATGTAAGAAATATGGATATGACAGTCCCATCAAAACCTACTTTGAGGGTACGACCTGAAGTTGAGGGATTCAGTTTATAGCTCCTAAGCTGTCTGTATTCCATCCCATTCCAGTGGGACTTAAAGTGGGATCTATGTAGACCAGCCCCAAAGCCAGAAACAGGGAGGAGAGTTTAGAGACTTTTTAGCAGTTTTCCAGAGTTAATTTTATGTCTGTTGAATGTAATAATTTTTTAAAATCTTATGATTTTAGATGTTTTAAATTTCATTTTTCTAGTAATTCATTTTTATCCTATTTTATAAAATCATGCATCCATGACTCAAACAAAATGGTTAATGAAGCACAGTTCTTCAATGTTTATAATGATAAAGCACAGTAATATATTTAGGAGCTTTAACAATGAAAAATTAAATTGTATTAAACATATTAGGACTATGCTAATATAATCAAACACTTATGAAAAGATACCAAATTGATTTGCTGAAAACTTTCGGGTAATCAGAACAGATTTCTAACCTAAGTAAATGATTAAGCAGTTTCTCTCATTAAGAACAATGAACTCTAGATTATATTTATACTAAAATTTCAGTTTTTCCTTACTGAAAACTAAGAGAACTGGAGAATAAATGAAACCCCAGACAACTCCAAAAACCAACTACCAAGAGTTCAATCAAACACAATTAAACTTTTGCCAAAACTGTGGATAAGAAACAAAGTTGACCTGACTTTCATTTTTCTCCCTTCTCATGCTTCTGAGTCAAGATGCTAATGATGACAGAGACAGGCAGTAAGAAGGAGAAGCGAGGGGCCGGTAGGGGTGGGCGGTGGGGTCTGACTTTCCAGAGCTGACTCTTTGAAGTTTCACTTACCAGTAATCTACGCTAGGGGTGGGGGAGGGGTGGGAGAGAAAGCGTTTACATGCTCCTAAGTCTGAGTTTTCCACACGGAGACATATTTTCTAACAGCAGAATGCACCAAGTTATAGTTACCAAGAAAAACTGGCTGGAAAAAGAAAGAACCAAATAGGCTTCCAGCCAAAAGCTAAAATAAAAAAACCACGATCATTTGTAAATGCAAATTTATTCTCTCCTCCCTAAAATAATTTATACTAATGCTAGAGTGAGGTGCATTTCCAAACTTGGCAGTGTAAATAAAAATAACTGTGAATGCCACGGTGGTGGATGAAATGCTTTAAAATTCACAGCTGTAGTGCTGAAACTGGGAAATCCTGGACTGTCACCAAAGGGGACACAGCCACTGGAAGATGCATGATACAGTTTGGGATCTTGAGGATGTCTGAGAAGTTAGGAAAAACAATTGGGTTATTTTCGTATCAGTTGAACTTTATATGATAAGGGAACCCTAAAATGAAAAGAAACCCCGAGTATGGCAGTGTTATGACACTATCTGGATTCCTTGTAGCAAACAGTATCATCAAATGAGACTAAAAAACAGATGAGTCTATGGCCCTGGGAAGTGGGGCAGGCAGTGGGCAGCTGGATGATCTTCTAAAGCATGGTTCCCAAGGAAGAGTCTGCCTCAATTGCTCTGCTTTAAGGGTATATCAAATTGGCACCCAAATGATGACTTCAGTGGGCAGTGATCAATTAAACACCTCCACCATCAGAATTCTTATGCTACGTGAACGAACGCATTGGAATACCAAATTTATTAGGTGTTTGGAAAGACGGATTAGGCCAGACGGACCAATGTGACAAAAAGCAGTCTCAAGCAGCCCCAAGCTATTTACAAAGCTCCCACTCTGCAGTGATGCTAAACTAACCTGTAAATTTAGCTCTTAGAGGTCTGCTGAAGACCTCCAAAGTCCTTAGCCCAGCTGGATTTCCCCTCCCCTGGATTCCCACCAAGCCTACTGCACAGAGTGTAGATGGCCTTCCCCTTTGTCAAACTATTTGGCCCCTTTTCACCCTTTGTCCCCTTGACCTCTCTGCAACAGCTAACATTGCTCAGCAACTTTTAAATTTTTCTCTTGTTATTATCCTCTCTCCCCTAGCTTAGCTGCTTCCCCTGTGTCCTCCTTGACTGCTGCTCCTCTCCTTCCTCTGCCTGATTGAGGGTACTTCCCAAAGCCCTGGGTTTCTCATACTGAGAAATCATCTGTTTCCAGGGATATCAATTCTCTCCTTGTGCAGAACCCCGATTCATCAGTCTCCCCTCCCTTGGACTCCTCTCCCTGATTTTCAGCTCCCCTCCAGTGAACCACTTGTCTAGCATGTAGTGCCTCTACTGCATGTTTCACCCTTCCAAAAGGCTTCATTTCTTCCCCTCGTGCGACTGCCTCATTCAAAAGAGACTCTCTCTTGATCTCACTCGTTTCTTCAACAGCAGAAATGCCACCCAGTCTCCAAGCTGTACAGCCTTCTTTACGTCTTTAGTTCAAGTCATTCCAGGCCTGCTGATTCGTTAAAGCTCCCCTCTGTCTCTTGCTACACACTTGCGCCAACCAGATCCTGTTTGGCTCAGAGGAAATGCTTCTTCTTTTCTTCCCAAATCAACCATCACAATACGGTCACTGTGATCTCCCCATCACCACCCCATGCCATCTTGATCTTTCCATCACTGTCCCCAGCAATTCAAGAGACCGCCCCACCAGGAAGACAGAGGGGAAGGGATAGTTAGGGAGTTTGGGATGAGCATGTACACACTGCTGTATTTTAAATGGACATCCAACAAAGACCTACTGTATAGCACAGGGAACTCTGCTCGATACCATGTGGCAGCCTGGATGTTGAGGGGGAGGACGGTGTTGGATACATTCTCCCTGGGGGAGAATGCATGCATGTGAAACTATCACAACACTGTTAACTGACTATATCCCAGTACAAAATTAAAAGTTTTAAAAAAAAAAAACCTCCCCACCATCCACATATCCTAGTAACAAGGGGTACATAGAGCAGAGTGTTCAGAGCTCAGGCTCTGGAGCCTGACAGCTGGGTTTGAGTCCCAGTGCCACCACCATTACCCTTCAAAGAGTTGACAGCATCTGCCCTAGAGGGCTGCTGTGAGGGTACGATGACCTCACTGATGTAGAGAACTTGGAATAGTGCCTCGCACGGTGAGCACCCCTTCAGTGCTAGCTTCTCATGGCTCCCGTCTGAATGGCCCACACAGACATGTCCTTCTCCCTCTGGGATCATCCCTGCCCTCACTCAGTTTATACTGGATGGGAGACCCTTTCTCCTCCATGGCTGCTGGATACAACTTCTACCCGTGGTTAGGGCTCGGGGCTAATTCCCACCCAGCCAGTGGGTCGTCTGCCATTACTCCGGCTGCACTCGTCACCCTTGACTCTGAATTTCCGTAATACTTTCTGGATGTCCTTAAATCAAGTTATTCTCTGAATGACCACGGGTGAGAGGCACAGAGCACTGGGTCTGGAGCCAGAGGCCTGTCCCTTCCTACGGGCTCTGCTACACGGGTCCTGTGCCTCTGCGCCTCAGCTTCTTTCTTGAAAATGTTATTCTATTCTCTCATTGATAAGGTTTTCTCAAAGGGTGAATAAGATCACCCCTTTGTCAGGTATATTAAGAAACACTGGTTTCCTTCCAGGGAGACTGTAAACCCCCAGGGTTAGTTCACATTTCTCCCAGCTCCAAGGATGGTCTGTTGCTGTTGTTCAGCCGCTAAGTCATGTCCAACTCTTTGCGCCCCGTGGACTGCAGCATACGGGAACCGTCCTTCATTATTTCCTGGAGTTTGCTCAGACTCGTGTCCACTGAGTCAGTGATGCAACGCAGAAATTCAAAAGACATGTATGTGAAGGGCAGATGGAATAAATGAACCCCTTACAAGTCTAGTGATCCTCTGTCAATATTCTGAAATGGACTTTTCCATATCTGTGTTAAATAACCTACAGCTTCCAACATAAAATGCATTTCTGCACACTCGGTCTGCCAAGAACATAAAATGATTTCTACGTTTGCTCTAATGAGGGATTTAAACGATCCACCTAACCTTTATCTGTTCTATGGTACTAAAATCTTTTTCCAGGTCTCTCTTTTTTTTTTTTTTTTTTTACAAAATACAGAAAATGCACAGCAAAAGAAGAAAGGGCAATGGCGACACAAAGTAACTGGAAAGATTTTTCATAGCTACTGATAAAAAGGGAATTTTGAACCACCACCTAAGTCATAAACCAGCATCAGGCGAATCGGAAGCAGTGAAAAATAGTGTGCAGGAGAGAACCGGGACCCAGGTTCAGGCAGCCGGTGAACAGAACTCACAAGACGAACTGCCGGAAGTGGTGCCGCACCTTTATCATGCCGCCCCCACCTGACCACCTGGAGCAGCCTCAGAGGAAGCAGACAACCCCCCACACTTTCCAGCTGCATCTTGGCAGCCACAAAGTGCGCACACATCATCAGCCAACGTACAAAATTATATCAGAAGCATCAATGTGAAAAGGGGAAAATCTTCAACTCGTGATGAGTAACCTGTGTTATTTAGATTCAGTCACCAAGACCTAAAGCTAAGCTTTAGGGGAGACCCCTCTAAACACACCCACACAAGCCTGATAACTGGCTACCTGCGTGCAGGATCTCACCATCAAATATTCGAGGCTCTTGAAAGACTAAAGCTACAAACCCCCTGGCAGAGAGTGGGAGCCCACAGTGGTGAGGGGTGTTCTGGGTGGGGCGGGGTGTTAAGTGGTTCTGCTCTCCCTGGTGTTCAATGATGAATGGAAAGATGTCACTGGATTCAAAAGCAGGGAGGACTATTCTCCGCCTTAGAATTAGACTGGACAAAGGAAAGATCCAGGGCCCTGTGACTGCTCGGCATCGTCCTACCAATGAAGAGGTTGGATCTTATTGAATGAGTGTAATTCACATGTTTGGAGGAGTATTGTTAAGGGTTCTTGGAGTGTTCAGAAATCCACATTATTTTAAGTGGAGAGAAAACAGGAAAAAAAATAAGAGCAACTGTTTACAAGTCATTTTTAAAACTTTGCTTTGTTCCACTTGAATAATTTTTTAATCACCATTTTAGGCAGTTACATTCAAATGCACCTGCACTGTAAATCAGGAAAAAACACACCTGTTCTTCAAATATGACTTGAAAATAACTTGATTCCCCCATCATGCTCTCATTTGATATTGATTTTGGAAAGTGAGAGGAAAAACTGAATAAGCTCAAATGCTGACCCACACCGTGTAGCCCTAAGGAAATCATCAGTGGACATTAAAAAAAAATGTGACTTTTACACAAATACCCATAATCTCTCAAAGTACACACAGTAGTTGGAGACTGGAGTAATTACACTTCTCTGACATAACAGTAACCAGGAGGGTCTTTCTACAAAATGCAAGAGATGCCCATCATAGCAACAGAGGAACGAAACTTTCAGTTCATAAGTGATATGCTCTAAGTTAATGTCCTTTATTTACCACCAATAACCACAATAATGCTCTCTGTCCACTGAGGCTACATTTCCATTTGCCTTGTAACCTGCCTAGGGCCACCCTGAGTCAGAGCACAGAAAAAAGAAAGATTTCTTCCTCTGCCCAGTCAATTTAAGTTCAACAACTCTGGTCAGTCTAAACATAAAAGACCCATCTTTAAATGATCATCATTAATGTTAAGAAGCTACAAAGACTGAAGTCTTCTGTTGGCAAATCCTAGAACTACCCTTCCTTCACACAGGATGCCTCTGGATAAATGTCTGCCTTCATTTTTATTTTTCCCCTAAAAACAGGTTGGGGAATTTGTAATTGCCTTCTTTGCAAGAATGCAAATTTGATTGCCTGAAGATTCCCCTAAACAAAAGAGGGAGGGTTGGAGGGAAGTTCAATAAAGTTTTGAGAATGGTAGCTTTCATTATAGATTTTGGGATGTAATTTCCTACCATTTACCTGCACCTCAAATTCCTCATCTCCCAATAAACATAATCCAGATACTTATTGCTCATTATACCCTAGTATAATGTCATCCTGGTAACAATCTCATCTTCATTATCCACTATTTATCTGCCAGAACTTCTCTTGGAGGAAAGAAGTATAACTGTAAGGGAAACCTTAGTGATACACATTCAGCCTTTTCACAGGTGGTGTGTGTGCTCAGTCGCTCAGCGGCCTCCGACTCTGCAACCCCATGGACTGTGGCCCAACAGGCTCTTCTGTCCATGGAATTTTCCAGGGAAGAATACTGGAGTAGGTTGCTATTTCCCACTTCAAGGGATCTTCTCAAACCAGGGATCGAACCCACATCTCTTGCACCTCCTGCAGTGGCAGCAGGATTCTTTACCACTGCGCCACCTGGTTGCCCCTTTCAAATTCTATATAGATGAAAAAGTTTACTATTTTCATGCTTCCATCCAAAAATGTGTTAAAAGCAGAAAAATTATTACACCTTAGATCCTTTTGTAAAGACTGCCTTGATATCTATTTTGATATAGTATTTGAGGATTAGAAGTCTGTAGTTTTTTACTACATATAATATAGATAAATAACAAGGTCCTACTGTACAGCACAGGGAACTATATTAAATATCCTGAAATAAACCTTAATGGAAAAGAATATGAAAAAGAATATATATAAATGAATCACTCTGCTGTATACCATAAATTAACACAACATTGTAAATCAACTCTATTTCAGTTTTTTAAAAGTTTGCAGCTTTTACTTTTCTTCTAAAGACTATCATAAAGTCAAATTTTAAACTCATTTCCAAGACAATTTAATAATTTAGCTGCTTTTATATTTCTACTCCTACATATATGCCCAACAGAAACATACTGTGTGTTCACCCAAAGATATGTACTGGAATGTTCAACCACAGTGTCATTCAGAATGGCAAGAAAACTGAAAACCATACAAACAGACAAACAGTGGTATATTCATACAGTGGAATACTATATAGCACAGAGAATTTAAAAATCGACCATTATAAGCAATGACATGAATGAATTTCACAACACTGAATGAAAGAAGCCAGACATGAAACAGTGCGTGCTGCATGATTCCATGTATATAAAGTTCAAAAACTGGCAAAGCAAACAGAATTACAGGTGTGCAATTCAGAGTGGCTCAGTATAGTAAAACTGAGCTAGAGAGTTTAATTCAGATTCAAGACTTTATCATTAATATGCAAGCCAGGCTTTTCTGCTTTCTACTTCTATAAAATGGAGTCAACAGCAAAAATCAAATGACATAACAGTGTACTTTTAGCAAAAAAAAAAAAATGCTGATCACTGTTGCCAAAAATATTAAATGATACTGTATTATTGAGAATTCTTTAAGTTACAAGATTGTATACAAATATAAGTATAAATGTAACTGGAAATACAGTATTACTAATTTTGCTATTTAAAGGACTTTCTAACAAAGATTTGCTCTTGTTTAGTCGCTAAGTAGTGTCTGACTCTTTTGCAACCCCCGTGGACTATAGTCTGCCACACTCCTCTGTCCATGAGATTTTCCGAGGAAGAATACTGGAGTGTGTTGCTTGCTACTCCTTCTCCAGGAAATCTACCTGATGCAGGGATTGAACCCACATCTCCAGCATTGCAGGCAGATTCTTTACAACTGGAGCCACCTGGGAAACTCTAACAAAGATATGCAACATTTATTCTACTCATACCTTACACTCCATCCTTGGACTCAGCTGACCTCTCTATTTTCTTGTGCTTTTTTATCTTTTCTCGCTTGTTTCCACCCAATCCCCTTCCTACCGCGCCATGCCCCTTTCCCTCTGCCCACTGGAATCTTACCCACTCTTGAGCACCCAATCAATGCACCCCTCCCTGCCATGGTGACATTTCTTTCCTTTTCCATTGAGTGCTTCCAAGTTCTTGGAAAAGAGTGTTGAATAGCTATTTCTCTCTTTCTATGATATAACAAGTCATATGCTCATATCTTGTCTCCTCAGTAGGCTGAATCTTTTCCTAAAAGAAGGGACCTGTGTGATATATATTTTAATCCCCTTCAGTACTCTGTACATTGCAGATATTAAAATGCTCGCTCTACCAATGCTCTTTTTGTGTGCTCAGGAAAGCAGGCATGTCTCAAAGTAGGGCAAAGGTGCAGACTGAGATTTCTTCTTTTGAGTAAGTGGATTCTGTCAGTGGTATCTCATCTCTAAAACTCTCTGTGTTAAGCTCTGATATTTTTCTCTGAGAGCTCTCAATCACTCTACACTTTAGAACCTAGACCAGCACTTTCAAACAGAAATAAAACGTGAGCCACATACGTAACTTCAAATTTTCTAGTAGTCACATTTTAAAAACTAAAAGGAAATAGATAAAATTTAAAACATTTTAATACATATTATCATTTCAACAGGTAAACAACATCTTATTAAAGAGGTATTTTGTCTTTTTTGTACTAAATCTTTGAAATCCAGTGTATATTTTAAATTCATGGCACATCTTGACTTGGACCAGCCACATTTCAAGTGGTCAAAAGCCACATGCAGCTAAGTGGCGACCGTATTAAACAGCACAGACTAGACTGGAGTATGTGATTGCAAAGCATTCTGAAAAAAATCTAAGATCGGGTAAACTCTATATGGATATGCAGGACTCTTCCTCAACCTTGCTCTTAAAAACTGAAGTATATACTTCAGACATTTGTATCTTTAACAGCTATCAAGTTCACCATCGATCTCACGTCTACTCAATATTTTAAATGGTGATCAAACATTCTAAAGTTCAGAAAAGAATGATAATTATTAAAAATAAATTTATAAATTACAAGTAATTTTGTACCTTGGACTGGCTTATTTATTTTATATCTTACCAGAGCACTCAGCCCAGAGCTTTGAACACAGAAAGTTCTCAGTATATATTCATGATGAATGAATGAACAAATAAAGAAAACAAGCAAGCAAGCTTACAGAAAAAAGTCTAGCCTTCCACCTCCCAATTACTAATATGATAACCTGTGGTGACATCTATTCAAAATCATTTGTGGATAAAGAAATCGAAACTCAAAGACTCACACTAAGATGGAATTTAGATTTTGTTTAAGTCAGTTCCAGAAAAGGAGGGGAAACCCTGCTAAATTAAAATGAAAACTGGGTTATCATGCACTGAAGTTAATAAAGTACCTATAGTACCTTACATTTTATAAAGCCATTTGTCATATCTTATCTTATCTAGATGACATATATCACCAAATAATATTTAAGCCAAATATCAAAGTACAGTTTCTTTGTCCTACATGTTAAAAGAAAACAGATCTGGAAATATGTGCTTAAGCCAAGTAACTCATGGTTATATGGCCTTAAAAAACACATCTTTTATTCATGAGAAGTTTTCCCTATTCATTTTTGCCATACAGTAAAGCATATTTTATATCTGATTGTAAGTCATTTAAGAACTTCTTTATTTTGGAATCTTAAGACTATCATGCTAAGTATTAGTTTTACTGTGGACATCAAAAGAATAAATGACTAATTACATAAAGGGAAAAGGATGAAATGAATCATGGGTTCCACTTGAACTTCATAAGTTAAAAGGATGAGTAGCAAATCTTTAAGGAAAATAAGAAATGAGCTTAAATTAGTCATGATCTTTTGAGGGGGGAAAAAGGTACAACTGTTTTACTTGATCTCAGGTTTAGTATCTAAAAGATAAAGGGCACTGTGGAGAATCACTATAAATACTCAGACTTTGAAGGTTCCTATAAGGTCAAAATATGGAATATGCACAAGCAAAAAAAGTACAAAATTAATGTGATATGTTTTTATCATTTAAATGTCTCTTTTGAGCATTCTTAAGGGTATTCAGAACCTTAATTCACTCTGCAAACTTTAAAGACTACAGAAGAAAAATTTGAATGAACTAATATAATTTTAAAATAAGAATCTCATCCTATATATTAAAAAAGAAAAAAAATCACTAATCACTATTATATTGTAATTGTTATAAGCTGCCCCAAGACATAAGCAACATTACATTTACTTTAGGGGGAAAATGGACAAAAAAATTTCAAACTAATTCAGCAACAAAAACTTGTTTGGATTTATGTACATGTAACATACTCAGGCATTTATTTTCTGCTTTTTAAAAATTGAGATATAACTGACATACAACATGTATTTGTTTCAGGTAGACAACAGTGACTTGATATTTGTGTATGTGTGTACATATATATGTAGATAGATAGATATAGTGAAATGGCTTTCCTGGAGCTTCAGTTGGTAAAGAATCATCTGCAGTGCAGGAGAACTGGGTTTGATCCCTGGGTTGGGAAGATCCCCTGGAGGAGGGCATGGCAACCCACTCCAGTGTTCTTGCCTGGAGAATCTCCATGGACAAAGAAGCCTGGTGGGCTACAGTCCATGAGGTCATACAGAGTCAGACATGACTGAGCACAGTACATACTGTGAAATAATCACCCAAGGAAGTCTGGTTAATATCCATTACCACACATACTAAACAAATTTATTTTTTCTTATAAAATCTACTGTCTCAATAACTTTGAAATATAAAATACCTTATTATTAACTATAGTCACGGTTTTAAAATCAATAATGTCACATATGAACTGGTAATTTTCAGTTGAACATATACTTTAAATAAAATCACGGAATCCTAAAAATTACAAAGAAGGATGTTAGAAATGTTTAGGCCAGTATCTCTGAAAATTTAATGTGTAAATGAATCCCCAGGGAAATCCTGATAAAAATACAGATGATGACTCCATAGTTGTGGCGTGGGCCTGAGATTCTGCATTCTAACGTACTCTGGATGACGCTGATGCTGCTGGGCCTGGAACCACGCGTCAGGTACCAAGATCAGTCAAGCCTAAAGGAGAGCCCATAGCTTTTGTTTGGAAGTCTCCAGCCACTAGGAGCTGAAACTTGCCTCCACCAGTAGACACGGCAGGCATCTGACTTGTGGAACAACAGAGAAAGCTGATTTCCTCCTCTAATAACGGAAGACACCCTTTCTCTCCCTACATCTTCTCCTCGCCAAACTAAATATCCCCACTTCCTTGGCTACTCTTAGAAGTGGCCAGTTTCCAGATCCTGAAACATCTTGATCACAGAGGATGCTCCATCCATGGTCAGTATCTTCCTTAAAATAGTCCCCAGGAATGGGGCACAGGATTCTGTACATGGGACAACCAGGCCTGGGAATAGCTGAGCAAAATCACTGCACAGTCCTATCTAAATGGGACAGCTCACTAAACGTGGCTCTGCGGAAATGTCACCTTCAGTAAGAAGCAAGGGCCACACTGCACTGGCAGCTCAGAGTCTTATAGGGAAACAAGTATCAAGCAGGTGTGCAAATTCTGTACTTGAACAGGTTATTTAACTCAAATGTAGGAATTTACATTTATGCCTGCTAAATGTCACCTTGCTACTTTGGGTTTGGCATTTTCTTAGGTAATTTTAAAACAACAGATCAAATCAGAAATATTTTCAGAAAATAACAACTCACAAAATCTATTAAAAATGTATTATCTAATATGTAATAAGTATATACATTTGCAAAAAATCCACACACAGTTAAAATAATAATTATTTTAAAAGAACATTCTTGGGACCATTATTCAGGCTAGAAAATAAAACATCTTGAGGACCCTAGAAGCCCCCAAAGAATTCCTTCCCTACCATATCCTACTCCATCACCTCTAGAGGTAACCATTATACAGATTTTTTTTTTTTGCTGGCAATCATTGCCTTAATTTTCTTTATAATTTTAACATCTATATGTACATCCCTAAGCAATCCACTCAGTTTTGCATGCTTTTGAACTTTATATAAATGGAATCATTCTATATGCGTTCTTCTGTGTCTTGCTTTTCTCACTGGACATTACATTTCTAAGATTAACCCATACTGATGTATGCATTTTTGTTTAACAAACACTTACCTAGGATTTATTACATGCCAGTCACTCTCCTAATCATGTCACAAATATTAACTCATTTAATCCTCCTAACAACCCTATCAGGCAGACACTATCATTTACCCCCATGTACAGGTAAGGAAACTGATGAGCATTGAGGTTAAGAAACTTGCCCAAGGTCACAAAGTAGGTGGGAGACCCAGATTTTGAACCCAGGCAGAATCCTTGCTCTTAAACACATCTCGCACACCCTCCTGTATGTGGTGTTACTGACTTTTTTTTTCACAGCCAGTACCTCAGTGGGTAGGTACAGCAAAATGAGTTAATTGAATACAATGTTGACGAGCATCTGGGTTGTTTCCCGTTTTTCCTCTTATTAGTCAATGCTTCTTTGAACATTCTTGTCAGTGTTTCCTTTTTTTAAAATTTATTTTTAATTGGAGGATAATTGTTTTACAATGTTGTATTGGTTTCTGCCATACAACAACATGAATCGGCTATAAGAACACATATATCCCCTCCCTCTTAAGCTTCCCTTCCACCACCACCAGCCCCATTCCATCCCTCTAGGCTGTCAGAGAATCAGGCTGAGCTGAGTTACACTGCAACTTCCCATTAGCTATCTGTTTCACATATAGTAACATATATGTTTCAATGCTACTTTCTCAGTTTCTCCCACCCACTCCTTCTCCCCACCGAGTCCAGAAGTCCGTTCTCTACATCTGAGTCTCTATTCCTGCCCTGCAATCAGGCTCATCAGTACCATTTTTCTAGATTCCCTGCATATGCATTAATATACGATATTTGTTTTTTCTCTTTCTGACTTAGTTCACTCTGTATAACAAACTCTAGGTTCATCCACCTCAGTTCAACTAACTCAAATTCATTCCTGTCTACGGCTGAGTAATATTCCACTGCAGGTTTCCCAGGGCTCAATGGTAAAGAACCCACCTGCTAAGCAGGAGACGAAGGTTTGATCTAGGTTGTGAAGATCCCTGGAGAAGGAAATGGCAATTCACTCCAATATTCTTGCCTGGGAAATTCCTGGACAGAGGAGCCTGGCGGGCTAGAGTCCATGGGGTCGCAAAGAGTCAGATGTGACCTACTGACTTAACAGCAGCAACAAATATCCCATTGCACATTATGTACCACAACTTCCTTATCCATTGTGAAGCACACGCGTAAGACTTTTTCCAAAATGTGTATCTAGGAGTAAGAATGCTAAATTGTACTGGGTTGAACTTGGTTCAGTAATAAACTGTCCTTTAACGTAACTGTATCAAGTTCTACTCCTACCAACTATGTACAAGACCTTCCAAGCGTGCACATCCTCGCCCACACATGGTTGTATCAGATATGTGAACGTCTGCAAATCCAGAGACAGTGTACGGTGTGTTCCTGTAATTTTATCCAGCATACATTATTCAACTAGCCATTTGGGTTTCCTTAATGAAGTGCTTGTTCAAGTTTATGAATGTACAGTATCATTTTTCTACTGGGCTGTCTGGCTTCTTCTTACCAAGTCATGCGTTCTTTACATATGCTGGAACATTCCCACAGATGTCCCACAAATATCACCAACCACCTTGGGCTTGTTTTCTTACTCCTCAGGTTTTAATGAACTGACGTTCTATTCACATTTTTTCAAACAATTAAAGTGAAGGCCTCTTCATACATTTTAACTTTTTTGTAAGAATTTTCTAGGTCTGCACTTAAAGAGTCCTTCAGATCCCTTCATTAATCACGTCTTAAGAAGGTCTTACTTGAGAACGGTCAGGAAAAGTATGGTGACAATGACTGATACGGAACAATAAAACTGATGAACCAAAGTTGAGCTAGAAGAAAACACTGATGAAATATATATCTGAAATGGTAGCCTGGGAACAGATTGTAAGGAGCTTTAAAGGCTCTTCTGAGGACTCTGAGTGTTTTCTATGGACAGTGAGAAGCCACAGGTGATTCTTAAGAGACAGTAAGTTCATTCATTATGAGCAGCCCTGTAGTGTAACTTTTCCAGGCCCCTGGACTTACACAGTGATCAAAGAAGGCAAAGACCCCAAAGTCTGGAGCTGATTTCATAGTAAGGGAGACAGATGGACAAGCAACTTCATATACAGGAGGTCAGAGGGTGATAAGAGCCTCAGAGAAAAGGAAGGAGAAGAGTGGGTACCTGGAAAGGAGGGTGGTCCCCCCATTCCACAGGGGCGGGGAGGGGCTCTTTGTGGGGCAAGAGACAGCCCAAGGTCGCAGAGGGAGCCTGGGTATTCCTGGGATCTCCTGCCAGTTCCCCCAGACCTACCAGGCTCCATGGGCATTTTAACGGCTAGAGGGCAAGCTGATGATCCCCATCCTCTTTCACACCCTGAGTTCTGAGCCTCCTCCTCCCCTGAGTACTCCCCACCCACCCACCCCATCCAGAGGCCTTTCTCGCCCCATCAGGATTCTCCAGCTCAAGGCTGGTGGAAACAGCATCCCAACACCTTGTTCTCTTTGGCTGATTTCCCCAAGCTCAGGCCTACCTCCTCCTAATCACTTTGCCAGCAAAGATCTGTACAGTCAAAGCTATGGTTTTTCCAGTAGTCATGTACAGATGTGACAGTTGGACCATGAAGAAGGCTGAGGGCTGAAGAATTGATGCTTTCAAACTGTGGTGTTGGAGAAGACTCTTGAAGAGTCCCTTGGACTGCAAGGAGATCAAACCAGTCAATCCTAAAGGAAATCAACCCTGAATATTCACTGGAAGGACTGATGCTGAAGCTGAAGCTCCAATACTTTGGCTGCCTGATGTGAAGAGTCGACTCCCTGAAAAAGACCCTGATGCTGGGAAAGACTGAGAGCAGGAGAAGGGGGTGACAGAGGATGAGACGGTTGGATGGCATCACCAACTCAATGGACAGAAGTCTGAGCAAACTCCGGGAGATAGTGAAGCAGAGGGAAGCCTGGCGTGCTGCAGTCCATAGGGGTCACAAAGTGTCGGATATCACTTAGGGACTAAACAGTAACCTACTCCCTGGATTCTGAAGTCAGAGCCTCCTTTGGGTTTTTTCCTGGAGCCTCAGAATCCAGCCTCCTTCCCAGGATGTATTCTCTGACACAGGCGGGAAGCCAGTGCACGCTCCCCTTCCAATTCCCTTCTTGTCTGAATGACCCCTCCCAGAAACCAGCTCTGGGAAGAGATAGCAACAGCAGCACCCAGAGCCACCGTGGGGCCTCCATAAGCAAGAGACCAGGGTCAGGGAGGGGGTTGTGTTGGTGCACATGTGTCCACGCATGTACAGAGTGTGTGCATATGTGCGCACATGCCTAGGTCTGTCTAGGAATGATGTGAGAAAGGGTGTGTGCAGGCAGGCAGGAGCAGAAAGAATCTACAAGAACAAACGAGAAGAGGTGTGTGTACACATAGAGAAAGAAATGTAAAGACTTGGCAAGAGAGAGGAAGAACACGAGGCAAAGAAAGGAAATGCTACCGGGGAGCAAGACACCAGGGTAAAGAGAGCAAAGGGAGGCATAAGTATTAAAACTAAAAAATGCTGAGAAGATGGCAAGGAAAAACAGGAGCCATCTAGAACAAACGGTGGGAGAGGCAAGACTGGCACAAAATTTCAACTAGTAACCTTCTCATTTTGTGCTTCTCTTTAAAGCGTTTAGTATTTCCCAGATCAAGGCTAACGTAGCAGGTAAGGCACAAAGGTCACTGGCTCTAGTAGCTAGGAAACCAGTGATGCAACATTTCTAAAGATGAAGTGTTCAGGAAGAAAAAAAGCTGTATAAAGGTAAACGTAGGTGCTGATTTCATAGTCTAGAAATTCAGATGCTTTCACTACAGAATGCAAAAAGGAAAGGCCCTGGGGTAAGACCTCTGTGGTCTTACCGAGCTAAGATAGCAATCTCTGATGGTCTGGCCAAACTGCAGGCAAAACAAACCAAAACTGAACAGCAAAATAAGAAAGCGCCCACAAATAGACGCAAGCAGAGAGGCTGCAACTTACAAAAACACACCTAAACTCCCTGTGATGCTCAGGGTCTGCGGGTCTCAGCCCTTCAGCCCTGGAAACGGGGCAGCACCGTCCTTCCTGTTGTAACTGCTCCTCACTCGGCCGTTTCCCCTGACTCGCATTTTCTGTTACCCTTCCTCTTGGATTCCTCTGACAATGACTCACAGGGCAATCAGCCAGTCAGCGGTCCCACAACCCTCCACAACAGGCGCTGTGGACAAGGCTGGCAGCTTGGTGGACCAGAGTGCGGACCGGTTTTTTCCTTTCTCTGTTCAGGGAGGATTTGCTTTTCAGCCACATTTCCCTCAAAACACAGCCCCGCCGGGAGATGCTTACTGCACAGATTTCTAAATGATCTGAGTTTGGCAACTTGGTCATAACGAAACTAAAAACAGTAAGATAAAAAAACAATAGTGTGATCATCACACCTACAAAAAACAACTTTAAACTTGGGTGAAATCAAGAGATCAGAAAAAAAAAAAGCTCAAACTAATATTTTCCAACCTTTCACTAACAGCTAGGGCTAAAACCACATGTTTTGAAGGTCTTGCACTGTGTTATTATTAGAAGTCACAATTCTATTGATACTGATGAGTCATTTGTATCGGCGGAAACCAAGAACTTCCATCAACATCATGTTACACACAGTCACTGTGGCTTGGCTTTTTCTTTATTACTGGTCAAAGCTCCTTCAGAATGCTTATTGAAGCTAAAAAAAAAAAAATGGAGGCAAACTCCACAAGGATGTATAAAGCTTTCCTTTCCCTAGCTGATCTCACTTTAATCAGCTTTCTCAAGATAAGTTTAGGATGCTCTGATCAACTTGTATCTGCAAAAGGAAGTTTATTTATAAACCTCAAAAAAAGTAACATTTTCACTTTCCGATGAAAATAAGCAGAACTGAACTCCAAAAACAGCGAAACCATTTCTGAAAACACATGCCAGCTTTAAAATGACCGGAGGTCAGGTTTGAGTTTTTTTTTAACCTTAATAACATGCAACAGATACAAACAAAATCTGTCATTACTTAAGGACTTGAACCACATAAAACAAAGTGGGGCTGGCTGCTGAACACCTCCTGCCCACTGTCCCGGTCCGGGCACACACTCTTCCCTGACATGGGGAGAAGTGGGTCAGGTCTGGGTTACACCAGGAAAACCTCAGTTAACTGTTCAGAAGAGTTCCCTCTGGTGCTGAGGAGGAAATAACAGCAGCGTCCCTTTCTCTTGCTCTCATCCCCACTCCCCTCTCCCTATAAAGAACCCCAGAAAATTAAAAGGAAGTACAAAATCGGTTTTCTTCGGGGGGTTCCCAGAAATACTGTAATGCTCACACAGTCACCAAGGTAGAAATCTGTCCAGTTTTCTACCCTGGGGAAATAAAAGCTCTGTCTGGTTGCTGGAGGGAGAAGGGAACCCGGCTCGGCAGCAACCACAGATCTGAAAATAGTCTCCCCGCAGCGAAATGGTCGAGGTGCTCTCCAAGGCGGCGCTGGTGCTGTGGGCCGATCACAGTGGGGCCAGCTGAGGGCTGTAACAGCTGCATGAGTCAGCACGCGCAACTGCTAGGAAACTGCTGACATGCTAAATGGCTCTCGCAGACAGAAGGCGCACACACCTACCCGGCAAAAACAAAAACAAGGTCCATGCAAATTGGCAAACAGGAACCTCTCTCCCCTCACAGCTCCTATCTTCCAAGGTTAAACCCCAAACAGACACAGAGCAGAGATGCCGCTGCTCAAAAAGCAGTGGTGACAACTAATAAAATTGAAGACTGGTAATAAACAATTCACTCTCCGTGTTGTGATGTGGGGAACAGCTGCACTCAAGTCTCACGAGCCAGTTCATTTTAACCAGTTTTTAACTGGATTCAACTGCTTTTCCTCCCTTCTGACAAAAATCAAAATAGTTGCCCGATCGACCACAAAAACTGGTTAACAGACAAGCACAGTTCCTGTTTTTCAGAGGGGACTTACTTTCAAACCCACAATGCAGAGATGTTTAACACAAGTGGAAATTTAAAATTTATTGTTTGATGTGGGAGCTTAAACCTGTACACGAATTCGGATCCCACGAACGTCCTGGTGTAATCACATCTCAGGCTAGGTCCTACATGTCTTATCACCTACTTTCTCTCACTTAATACCAGACCCAAAACTCCAGAGGGAAAGGGATTATTCGGAACTCAGAACACATCGTCCCACACAGAAACACCACGATGTTCAGGATATCCCGTGAAGGTTGTCTCAAATTTAAAATTCAAGTCAGAGGTTACATTTGTAGTTTTAAAAGAGAAAATAATGCTATAACAATAGTTCCAAAGCCAATTAAAAACTAAAGAAAACATTATTGAGCGACTGAAACACCTAATTAGAGGCAGTCTTCTAGGTGAGACTTTCGGACTTTGTGCAGTTTCACTCTGGTTCTTCAATATGACCTTTCGTGGTTAATTCCACTTTTAAATGCATGACACTCTCCTATTATGCCATAACATTTCATCAGGAAAATCTTATCAGCTGTGAGTTTCAATTTTTTTGTTGCTGTTGTTCCAAAAAATTCACCAAGAGTTGGAACAGAGAAAAAAAAAAAGAGCTACAGAGAGAGGGTACTAGAAAGAGGAGACCAGAAAGAAATGGCGTCATGGACAGAGAAAGGCACAGAGGCAGTACTAAACAGAAGACAGAAGACGAGCACAAATTAGGGAGAGGTCCCCCTATAGACAGTGTACTCCAGCTAACCAAGAGATCAGACCCCCAGAGCATGAAAGATGAGTGCTGGGCATTTCCACAGACTGACACTAGATGGCGCCATCAACTCAACATAGCATGGTTGCTGGAGGAGTCTGCATGGAGGAGGGGTAGAATGGAAGCCAGTTCAGACTCATCACGACTGGGTGTTCAGAAGGCAGCCGGGTTAGGATTTCCCTGGTAGTCAGGTGGTTAAAACTCAGTGCTCCCAACGCAGAGGGCACAGGTTCAATCCCTGGTCAGGGAACTAAGATCTCACATGCCAAGACAATAAAAATGTAAAAAGCATGATTTCACTAAACAGCCTCTCCAAATGTCCAGTTGTCACCACCAGTCATGCTCATAGCATGGGGCATGTCACATTTGAAATTAAATGTCAATTTTTAATCAATAGAAGTGTAGGGTGGGTGGGGAGGCAGATGGGTGAAATCCATTCTTTTTTTTTTTCTTTTAAAATTCAATATTTAAGGATAATAGAGTATTTCAGGTTCACTGCTACTGACTAACTGACAAAAATTCCTAGTTATAGACCAAATGGTTTTCCCCTGAACCTCCCTTTAAATGTCAAATAACACACCATCTTGCTACCCGGGCTGATGCAATCAGATCAAGTGTCTGGCAAGAGAAAGGTGATGCTTTCTGACAAATGTAATATCACATTAAAAATCATCTGCTCTTCATATTTTTAATACTACTGTGGTTTATACATTCTAATCTGCCTGTCCATATTCTGTCTCCACCGTTGGATTTACATAGAGCCCTCTCTTTACTCGGAAATTTCCTACCATCACCAGGTTACCAGTGTCTGAGATTCTGCGAGCCCCATCGCTAGGGTTTTTACTTCTTTCACTTTATCTCCTATTAATAAGCTGATGCTTCAGAAAGAAGTAATACACTAGGTTGTTGCTGCTCAATCCCTGCGTTGGGAAGATCCCCTGGAGGAGGCAACCCACTCCAGTATCCTTGCCTGAAGAATGCCATGGAGAGAGGAGCCTGGTAGGCTTCAGTCCATGGGTCCCAAAGAGTCAAACGCAACACTCCACAGCTAAACAACAACAAAAGACAGTTTCCATAAAATCCTTTTCTGAGACTGGTTTTGAAAGGGAAGGAGGGGACTGGTTAAGTGCACTGGCTGGCCTAAAGGGAGCAGAGCAGAGAGTGAAGTCAGGATAGAAAATGGACAGTGGGAGGACTAAGAGCAAGCCTTGCATGGCTTCTTCACAATGCAGTCAAGATCATCACCCCAATGTCGATCTTCTCAAGGAGATACATGAAAAGGGTTAACTCTAAGTCTACATTTTCCACTTGCTGAACGGGTAATAATATCTTTTATAGTTAATTTCATTTTTTTTTTCACAGTTTGACTCTTCAGGGCTCATTCATTTGCATAATATAGAAGCCTGAACCTCTATAGATGTTCTACAAATCAGTGCAAGTAATTCTCACACTAAATCAGCAGCTTTAAGCTCATCATTGTTTGCATAGAAATCTTTATGCACTCATCTGCTTGATTTTTTTAATCACTTAAAACCTCCAACAGTGACACACTAAGCATCTCCCCATTTAGCCATCTCCAAAATTTGAACTAAATACTGAAAAATAAGCACAGTACAGTCATATGCTTGATCATTTCCCAAATTGAGCTTCAAGCATATGCTTAATGTTCCAGCAGCTCCAAGGATAATGCCACTTGACTAAAGATGACAACTTGGACGTCCAGCCCAGGACAGAGCTGAGTCAGCATTCTAAACAGTCACCCTGCAAACCCAGGGTAATCAGGGTCACTACCAAACCAACTGCCTAGCGGAGTCCTTTAAAATCATTCAAATCTCCTGTTGAGAGTTGCAACATGCTAATCTGGCAAGATAATCTCTTCCTGAAACTGAGTAGAATGGAGCAAAGGTTACCTGTTTTTATCTGTTACTAGCAGCTAATATTTCTCATTAGGAACTCTGATGGAATTGGTTCTGAATGAAATACTTCCTCCTCAGTAGGAAAAAAAAAAAAGAAAGCAAGCTATAAACAAATTCTTCACATAGCAAGAGGGCAGGAGCATGAGTTACAGAAAAACCCTGGGAACAGAGTCATAGGATTCATGTTCTAATTCTTCCTGTGTCTTGACATGTTATCACTTCCATCCTCTGAATCTTCAGATGGACACTGAGAACTAAGGAATGCAATTATCAGAAAGTAAGTTAGGTGAAAGGAGAAAGACAAAGGATGCATTCACCCAGGCTCATTGAGAAATTATTTTTTAATTTTATCTTTCAGATAGATGTCAATAAAATATCCAATGGAGTGAGATGGCCTATATTTCCACTTCTGAGATGTGATGGAGCAAAAAGGAAGAGGGGGTGCAGAACAGCAGGTGGTTAAGAGAACAGGTTCTAGCATCAGACACCTCGTGTCCAAACCCAACTCAGCCACTCATTAGCCAAGTGACATCCGTGCCTCAGTCTTTAACGATCACACCTGCCTCCAGATGGTTATATGAATTAAATAGTTATTATGAAAAACACATATAAGGCTCCCAACACAGGTTAGCTATCATAGGAAAAAAAGAAAATAGAGGAGTTTTAGCACATAATAAGTCAGTTTGTTTTACACAGATGCTGTCTGCACTCCTAAATTGGGCTAAAAACAGGATGTATAATCATCCTGGGTCTGCAGAGGCTGGAGACCATACCAGGGACAGGCAGGGGCTTCTGATCAGCTGGACTCTCATTTTCACTCAAGCCCCTCACCCCCAGGCCCACACATATTAGACAACTGGGAGGGCATGCCTGCAGCTTCTAATCACTCAAATATTGCCAAAATGACCCTCAACATGCCCAAAATAAGAATGCTAACTTGCATTTTTTTTTCCAGTAGGGAAACAAACAATATTCTTGGCAATTAATTCTGTTTTTATCAGGTTCTAAAGACACAGGTAAATAAATCAATTCTGGACTCTGTATACAGGAACTATTATTGGCCAAAATGACTCAACGGGTTATACCATGGTTTATGCAATATTCCAAAGGGCCACAGATAGGAGTGAATTAATAGGCTTGGGAGACTTGTTGTTGTTCAGTCGCTCAGTAATGTCCAACCCTTTGCGACTCCATGGATTGCAGCATACCAGGCTTCCCTGTCCTTTATTGTCTCCCGGAGCTTACTCAAACTCATGTCCATGGAGTCGGTGATGCCATCCAACCCTCTCATCCTCTGTCATCCCCTTCTCCTCCTGCCCTCAATCTTTTGCAGCATCAGGGTCTTTTCCAATGAGTCAGCTCTTTGTTTGCATCAGGTGGCCAAAGTATTGGAGTTTCAGCTTCAGCATCAGTACTTCTAATGAATATTCAGGACTGATTTCCTTTAGGATGGACTGGTTGGATCTTCTTGCAGTTCAAGGGACTCTCAAGAATCTTCTCCAACACCACAGTTTAAAAGCATCAATTCTTCAGCGCTCAGCCTTCTTTACAGTCTAGGGAGAGTAGGGGGAAAACTAGCTAGTTTCAGACAGGTTCAGATGGCAGCTGACTCCAAAATTCCTTGGGCAGTGCTGCCCCAACCTCTCAACCAGGTCATGTCCCTTCAGTACATCCTCCAGTGCATATAATACCTTTCCTTCTCAGAGTCTGCAATAAGTCATCTGTGGCTATCTGATAAAAGTCATCCTTCCTACTAGATGGGGTGCTTCATGAGGTCAGGGCCGGGATGGGGCTTGCTCCCCAAAAGCATCATGTTCACCTAGCACTACATCTGCCATGTAAGGGATACTCAATATCTGTTTAGTGAATGAATGAGCCACTTGCGTCTAAAGAATGCCATTTCTGGATACCTGGCCCATTTTATGCCATCCATAATAATTAGGAAAATACAGGATGGGAATAATATAAAACCTGCCTATAATCTGTAGATCCTGGGAGACTAAGCAAACCCACTGAGCAACACCTTGACTTTGTTTTTCTACGTATAAGAACAGGAATAGCCACACTGGGCTCTCCCAGCTTTAAACTCCAAAGTCTAAGCCTTCTATGGGGAAGACACATGCGGCCTGAGGAAACTCCTGAAGCATCCACAGAAAGTGGCGAGGGAGAGACAAAAGGATGGAGTAAGATGAGTTTTGACAACGGACTTGGAAATGCAGAATGCTTCCCTCTGCACTAGCTGGAGTTTATCCACATGCCAGCTGTAGGCTCGGGAATAAATGAAGATAATCACGAGAAGTATGGGAAAACTGGAAATAGGAGGATGGCAATGCTTGGGAAAAGGGAAGGTGAAAGCTGACGCAAGCAGGAGAGGGGACCAGTAACCAGGCAGACACCGGCAGGGGCATCAGTGCCGTGTCCTCCTGCCACCAGGAGCAGAACACAGAGGTCAGGGAGGCAAATGACACATCTCAGAACCAAAGGCCAATTTATAATCAGGCTGAGGAACAAAAGAGAAGTTAACCAGGGTAATATGCTGGAGAAGCCGTGATTACGAGGTCACTGGGGAAGACTGAGAGACATTTTGGCTGTAATTCCAATGACGAGGATGAAGAAGTACGTGAAATGCTTTCAGATTGGGAAGATTTACTATTTTGGAAAAAAGAAGCTCAAGGAAAAACAAAAGCAACATTCCTGCCTGATTTTTGAAGTAGTGCCACTCGTAGAACCAGGTTCAATTTCCATATTCTTTAGAAAAGAAATGGTCCTTGAAAAGGACACACTGGTGCTTCTGAGACTTCCCGCTTTAGGGAAGCTGGAGTAGCATGCTTATGGTGAGAATAAGTTTCAGTCTTAGAGAAACTGACATTTGAAATTAACAAGGAAAAAAAAAAGGTTGGGGGGGAGTAAAAACCTTAAATTGACAAAGAACGAATTACTTTTCTATTGAATACCATCACAGACCAAAAAAAAAAAAAAGATGAGTAATAATTCTGGGCAATCTGAGTTTACAAAATGTTTAATTCACAGCAGGTTTCAGTTTTGTCTTGAACAGTGTGTAAATATTTACATGAAATTTAAAAACAGGACAATAATAGGTCATATGCTGTCACTGGCAATCCAGGAGCGATTTTCTATCATTCCAAAGGCCTTGGTACTGCTTTCCCAAACACGGCTTCAGCTCTGCCGAAAGCTTCTTTTCTTCTCCAGAGTAATGCCAGTTTTTGCAACCAGCCCTGACTTCTGAACTGCTTGTGCCTCTGAGAGGGTCCTATGTCGCTGGAACCTTCCTGAGACGAAAAGGAACAGGGAGGCAGATGCAATACTTGCTGTATGAGTCACAGATGTTGACAGATTATGTTCATCTTACATTGTTCCCTATTCCTTGTACTCTAGCGTAGAGCCTGGGTTCTCTGCATGCCCTGACCCCCAACGCCATGCCCAGTCATTGACTCTGGGCTAGACTGTGTATACAGGACAGGGAAATAACCTTTAGACAGTCAGGGCAACACACACTGCTTTCTGATGAAATCCTTTCCAATGAGAACCTTTCTCTTCTGTAGAATGGACACAATGCCTGCTTCTCAGGGTTGCCTCGAGGAGTCCAGGAAGGAAACGAGGAGTCCATGTTCAGGGAAAGGAGTCAGCACTGTTTCTGGCACATGGTGAACATTCAACAAACCACAGCTACTGTTTTACTGGGTGCTGGCAAATGTCAAATTCTCCTGGAGGAGTCCTCAGGCATTAAACAGCCATGTTACCTGATCTGGTGAATAACAATTAAACAGAGGGCAGGTGACCCAAAGAAATAGATTATTTACCTGCAGAGGATTATACGGTGCCCTTGGTATTAATTATATGGCCTTTCACATTGTATTCTCTGTTAAAAAGAAAGCTATCAATCCCTGAGTGGGACTCAGTGTTGATTTCATTTGATTCAGTTTTGGGTTTTTTCCCTTTTTCAATTTTCCTGACCACAGTTAACTATTCACTTGGGGTAGACTCAAAAATCATCTATGATGTGTCAGGCCTTTAGAAAATAGACAAAAACAGAATATTAAACAGTAAGATGTTCTAGCTCACTCAGTAGTGGGCAGCCAGACAGCCTACAGGCCAGCTCCGGCACTTACAATGTTTCTGCCTGGTGTTATTAAAAAAAGTGTGAGCAAATATTTAGAAAGTAGGGGATTCCACATCAAAACCCTGATATCCAGCTTCCCTCAGAAAAATCAGACAGTGTGGAGACACAAAGCCACTATTCCCACCCCTTCCTGCCTGATGACAAGTAGCTGAGATGGTGCAGGGGTTGCCTGCCACTCCACGCCATGCCCCCTCCTCTTCAAGACGGTGTGAAATGAAGATGAAGGGCCCCATGTTCCAGAATTATTAAGGATCTCAAGAAGAACAAGAGCAGAAGATTAAACCACGTGTGAGGTCCTTCTGAGAGGGGAGGGGGTCACGTGCCCACCAAGCTGGTCCTGCTCCCCACCCCTCAGCCAGTCAGGAGGGTATTTATGTATCTGAGTATAAGCCAACATTTTCAAGAAGCCAGACACTGCACCCCCTGAAATCTGAGGTAGACAAAAAAGTAGGGCAGTGGAGCCCAGCCCCGCTGAGCTAGAGAGCCACGAGGATCTCTCTCTTCCCTTGTTAAGGCTGGATCCATCCCAGAGACACTAAGCATGAGTTAATCCAAGTAAAATTAAACTGCTCTCAACAATACAGACTGGCCTGAGCCCTTTTGTCAGCGTCCCAGGAGCCTCGATCACAAATTCCGAGGAACAGTTCACAAGCACTAATGAGTAAGTCCTGTTGCTTGTGCAGACAGTGGGCTCAGAAGTGAAGGGCTGGCCTAGGAGAGATGCGAACCTGACCATCTGGCTCTCTGCGACTCACTTTGATCACTAAATGAATTGCAACAAATTGAAGAGCACATGGCTAGAGTTAATTGTCTCATCTGTAATCTGACCCTACTTTTAGGCAGTTATTATTACCCTCTATCAGGTGGGAACATTTCCCACCATCGCTGCAAAGTGCATTTTCCTGATGAACTGTAATGGATTATTAAATTCCATATCGGGATAACAATACTTTGCACTTCTGCAGTGCCTTTCATCCACGGATGTCAGAGCAGTTTACAAATAATTAAGCCCCTCACACTGCAGCCAGAAGTGAGTGACTGAAAGGGACTGGCCTGAAGACACTGAGTCAAAGGCATAATTCAAAAGAAAGAAAATGAATGGCTTTCTCTCAGGCACTAGAAATGCTGAAAAGTTATGGGGATGGGGAAGAGGGGGCCCTGACTCCCTCCCTTTCTTTCTGCCTTACCTCTTCTCCTTTATTGCAGATTTTAGCCTGCAACATACAAAGAACTGATAAGTAACTAACAGATGTGCATATAATTTAGCTACGAGCTCACAGACACATATATGAGAATGCTCTTCCATGTAATCCTGGCATATACAACATGAACTGACATTTCAAACCACCTGCAGAACTGACAAATACCAGAATTAACACATTTATGATTACCAAATGGCAAACGTAAAGCCTTCCAAAACCCAAAATGAAACTATTACTCGGCACAAATAAAGTATATTCTAACAAAACTTCTCTATTCTATGGTTGTGTTTTCCGTTTCTGGGACGCTCATCTGAATGATATTCAAGTTTCAGGAACAGCAAATAGGATGGAAGTGGGCAATTATCGCATTTTTTTAAAAAGCAGAACACTAAACATTTCAGCCACTCAAAAGTTTTGTGGTGAAATTATAAACTCCCGAAAAACTGCATTTATAACGGAAATGCTGACAGACCTTTCACGAGAGCAGTTTGAATGCAACACTGTTATTTAGCCATCTCTCTTACAGACTGAAGGCTAATTCTAACAAGATGTCATTTTGACTCACGTTTATTATTACCTGTAAGAATGAAAACCGCCGTTTACTCACAAGCTGCGAGCTGCCTGAGCACCAGGGTGGGGCAATCTCACGTTGTAAGCGAGCCGCCGCTGCCTTACCAAAATAGCCCCTCCAACCAACCGAGTGGCAGCCTCTCCCCGCACAGCTTCTTTCATGTCAGCCAGAGCCTTCGCAGCTCAACATGCCTTTCCTACATGTTACATTTTAATGATCTGAGAAAACCGTTATCAGAGTTAACATCTCTAATTTTACTCTAAACAGACAAAAGCAAAATATCTCATTAGGCATCATCGCCGCCAAGGTTCCCACTAGGCAGGAAAGGGTTTTTATCTAAAGTAATTACTCATTTTAGTTAAATACACTCAACAGATGAAATTTACACCGAGAGTGAGAGACTGCAGCACTAGACCGCGAAGGTGAAAGCCGAGGAACGCTGCGTCCCGCCGCTCCCCTCGCCAGGAGGCCGAGAGTGCGCAGCCCTGCCGGGAGTTGGGCGCCCTCGTCCCTCCTGTTTCCCAGGGGTCACGGGTCATCGAGACGACGGTGACCAGACAGGCAAATTGCGAAGCGCTCCTTCCCCAGCCACAGACAAAAACCATCTGACGGCGGTGCGGGAACTTCCCCCCAAGTTATCAAACTCGCCTACATGCGAGACGGTGCTGCAGATACCTCGCGCGCCCACGACCCTGGAAGCCTGCGGTGCGCGGTCCCTTTCACACGCACACACCCGGCCCTGTCCGCTTCCTCCCACGGTCCGAGTTCTTGCAAATCCCCGGCCAAACCGAGGTCGCCGAGGTGCTCACTCGAGTCCCTTCTCGCGGGCAGCTAGGGTAGTCCAAGGAGCGCCGCCCGCCTCCCTCTCCATGGGTGCTCGGCTCCTGAGCACTCACCGGGTGAGAGGAGAAAAACTGCGAGACCCTTCAGGGCGCCTCGGCGAGGGGACGGTGGAGCGGTGTCGCCTGGATAAACTCCTCTCCTAGGTGGAGCCCAAAAGGCGTTTGCAGACTGAAGTGCAGGCAGGGAGAAGAGGGGGTGTGTGTTGCACTTTGATTTCATCCAGAATCGTGGAAGAGGAAGGTGCAAGATTTTTCTGTCTGAAGGCACGAGCCTCTCGGCTTGAGCTCCCCGGGACGCATGCCAATGACCCGGTCCTTGGCTAGTAGCGATCGTACCCAGCTCGCAGCCCGAGGTCTGCGCCGAGAGTCCCCGGGCTGCCACTTCCCGGGACCCTAAACTTGGGCTTTGATACCCCACCAGTCGCTGTAGTCTCAGCTACCCGGCGGCGACTGACGGCAGAGCGCAAAGCGGTGGCTGACAGCCGAGCGCAAAGCTTCGCGGAGCAGCCCGGGTCGCGGACGCCGCGAGCTGGGAGGAGGCCGCCCGGCCTGGCACCGCGATCGCGGGCCGGGGGCCCGAGCGCAGGGCCGTGGGTCTGACAGCTGCTCCGGTCGCGCGGACGCGCGCCTCCCTCCAGCCCGCCCTCCCCACGCCTGACTTATTACCCTCTGCTCCTCCTCCCCCTGCTGTTCCAAAACACCCGTCGACGCGAGCAAAATACAATGCCTCCTCACCCGCCGTAAACAGCCGGGCGACGGAGCGCACGGCCGCAGCCGTGCGTCCGCCTGCTCAGCTCCCACCCCCTTCCCGTTCCTAGAAAATGCCATCAAAGCGGGCAGGGCGCTCGGCTGGCGGCTGCGTGCGCGCCCGGCAGCCGCGGCTCCCTTCCCGCGCCGCTTCCTCACGCCTCCCCGCCAGTCCCGCAAGCCCGCTCCCCCCGCGCCCCCTCCCCGGCCAACTTGCCCCGCCGCGGGGGCCTGGGACCCGCGGGCCACAGACTCACCTCGCCAGAGAACTTTGCGTTCTTTTCCGTCTCCTCTTGCCCGCGTCCTCCCAGCCCGCAGCCCCCTCCCGGCAGTCGGCGGATCGGGGAGGGGTGGGGGTCACCGAAAGCTCACCGAGGGGAGGCGCATCACATGGCAGCTCGTCCCCAGCCCCCCGAGAGTGGCGGGAAGGGGGAGGGGAAGGGTCGAGGGGAGGCCGGGGAGAAAGGGAGAGCCCGGCGGCCGCCGGAGTGGGCAGGCGGGGTGGCGAGGGCGGCGGCGGGCGCTGGCTTTAGCGCTGCTGCGACCGCAGCCCGGGCGTGCACGGTCACCGCTGCCGCTGCTGCCGCTGCTGCTGCTGCTGCTGCTGGCGAGGCGGCGGCTGCTCGGCGCTGTTTGCTCCGCGCCGCGCGGCTCGCGCTCTCCCCGGAACGCCCACACTCTCAATCGCTACATTGTTGACATTCGGCGCTGACGTCACCCGTTCCCCATTCACAATAACTTTACGGGAGCCGGGCAGCGCACCTCCCCGGCCGCTGGGGCGCCGTACGCCCGGCGACTAGCGTAAGCCGCTCCGCGAATGGCGCTCCGGGGGCTAGGGCGGAGGGACAGGGGGCGGGCGCGCGCTCGGCCTACTCGCGGGAGGGGGCGCGCCTCACGCCGCCGCCGCCGCTGCTCTCCCCGCTTTGTGCGGCCGCGCGGCCTGGAGAGCCCCTTGCTCCTGGCCCTCCTGGCCGCCTGGTTCGGTCCGGCCTGGTCGGCGACTCGCCCAGGGGCCTTGAAAGGCCAGGACTGGGGGCGAGAGGGGTGGTTGGAGAGGTGATGGCTGGTGTGTCACGTGGGGAGCGGCCAGAGCCGGGGCACTAGACCCTGGAAGGGCAGTGGGACCTCGAGACCTGGGTTTCCGGGCTTGCCTAGCGGCTTCCCAAGAAGGGGCAGGAAAAGATGCTCCGCGGGCCCCTCAAAGCTTACCGGTCCCCCTGTTGGGAGCAGACGGAGTGAGAAAGAGTAGCCTCTGACCTAACGTTGATACTGACTTTTTAATCCTTTCCAGGAGGGCCTCCGCCTGTCCCACCGAGGTGGCCTCTATAAGTCCACAAGCCATGGTTTGAAAAGGGGCGCGTGCGATTGCGAAGCTCACCCAAGAGCCTACCTCGCAGCTGCCGCCCCAGTCCTGCTGGGTTCCAGCCCCCTCCCCCGCCGCCCACTCGAGAGGCCGCCAGGGTGTTGCTGCTGCACTTGAAGGCCATCGCGCGGCTGCCCTGTCGGAAGAAAGCTTGATGGTGGTTAGGGTTTTACAGAAAGTAATTAGGACTTCGACTGAAGGAACATTTGCAATAAAAAGAGGTTGTGTTAGTATAGTGCTGGTGCCTGCAACTTTACGCCTGCCAGGGCCAAGAAATTATGCTACGTTTCCCTGAACACCTATAACTTGGCCCCCTTGTGTACAGGCAGTATTCTGTATTATTACATGTGGTGCTGATTTTTAATGAAGATTATAAAACTTTGGCTCGCTCTACTGAGAGAAGGACCATAAATCGCCCCTGTAAAATGGGCGCTGGCATATGCTGAGGAAGCAGCGAAGCGCTGCCCTGGGAGTCTTGTGATATCAGCCAAAGTGTTGCTCTGAACCACCTTCGTTTGAGGGCAGAGTTTTCAAAGGCCCCATTTTGAACGTCTGCGTGGAAAGCTAAGCAATGGCTGCAAGGAATCGCAAGGGGCCAAGGTAATTTTTCTAGCAGCATTGCAGAGCCTCCTGGAATAGGTCGAGACCCACACTGGGTATCTTCCTCTGCTAGCATCTCTAGGAGCAGCCCTCAGTCCCCTGATTCGATGAATCTGGTGCTCCTTTTGACAAAACATCCTGGCTTCTGAGAGGTCCCTGCCTGGCCTCACTGTCAGGACAGAATTCTGATGGCACCCCACTCCAGTACTCTTGCCTGGAAAATCCCATGGACGGAGGAGCCTGGTAGGCTTCAGTCCATGGGGTCGCTAAAGGACACGACTGAGCGCTTTCACTTTCACTTTTCACTTTCATGCATTGGAGAAGGAAATGGCAGCCCACCTCCAGTGTTCTTGCCTGGAGAATCCCAGGGACAGGGGACCCTGGTGGGCTGCTGTCTCTGGGGTCGCACAGAGTCGGACACTACTGAAGTGACTTAGCAGCAGCAGCAGCCTTGGCAGGGCCATTTCTTATACTCTTCTGAACAGTGATGTTTCTGCATTCCTCCTTCTTGTAAGCATGTGAGTGTCAATGTGATAACTTTGCTTTTTAGTAGAACCAAGCAGTGTTTTCTCCTAAGTGCCAGGCTTGAGAAGATCGCTAGGAGGGTGGAGCAGATTAATTTCTTTTGAAAACAAATTGTGGCCACCCAGCTGTGAATGGAGTTGGGTGCATCAGAGTAGATTGTGGTGAGAGGGTGGGGTTGGGGGGGAGTGGCTGGTGGAAGCGGATCTTGCCACCTTGTTTCTGGTCCAGGTTGGATATGGATACAAGAAAGGCTATTAGGTCATTCCAATTAGCCTATTTGCCAAAGACTCAGAAGGGGAGCTTTCTTAGTTTGAAATTCTCAAGTATGGGATGGGACAGCAATTAGAGGGGCAACTGTTATAGATTGTTTCATTTAGTTATTCAGGGAGGTGGAATTAGAAGGAATTGACCTCTAAGTCATGTCTGGGACTGCAATCATGGGCTTCTGTCAGACAAAATCTCTGCCCTGGAGGAGCTGGAAGTCTGGTAGGCAGTTATTTCATTTTCAAAGTCAGAAGTGGGTAATTTGAATTAAAGCCTGTAAAGCATATTCAGAATCACATAAAATTAAGATGGTAAATCAAGAACTGGACACTCTTTATCAGAACTGCTGCAGAGGTCAGGCTGTGGACGGCCTTAGCATCCTTGTCAGGAACATTTGTCGGCCATCCCCTGGGCTTGAAATGCTGCTCTGGGCACTAAGGCTTTTACAATGTGAAACAGATGCAGGTCCTTTCCTCTGTATATTCATGGTGGTAACTTGAGTAGAAGTCAATTTATTTCCCATGCCTACAACTTTCAACCTTTCCTGATATACTTTTCTTCTTACCTAATTAGATGTGTGTGCTGATCCAGAATAGCGGCTTCATCTGTGATACGTTTCTTAAAGGCAGGATATGATTTCCAGAGACAATAATTTGTACCATAGTATTGAAGTCAGTAATTTTTGTCCCCATAAATCTTGATTTTATAAAATAAAATAGGAAAGATTAAAATATGCAGGAAACAAAAAGAACAAAGGAAGATAGAAGAAAGAAGTGAGCGGTTCTCAAGTCTTTGATTTTCTCATTCTCTAGCATCCCTCTTAAAGGATCTAAGGATGTTGAAAAAATATAATCATTTTGCTTAGGCAGAATTTGAAATGCTGTACCTTGAACAAGACGTAGCAGGGCAAAGTTAAAATCAGAGGAGAGAGAATGGAGTAAGATGTTTAGAGGGAGAATATCAAAGACCAAAGGAGACAAAACACTGGAGGAAATTTCTGTTATGAAAGTTCTGAGTTCTACTCACTGGGCGAATTCCTCAGAATTATGACTGAGACTTATTATTTCAAAACCAGATGTTTTGAAGTATATATAAACCATAAAATCTCAGCTCAGTACTACACAAGTAACACCTGGAAGAACTGGTGAGATTTGAATAGTTTTGAGTGGTGTTTTGTTCAATAATTGTTAAGCCACCTCTTTGTGGCAGGCACTGTTCTACGAGCTGGCATGCAGAATTCATTCTAGTGATGAGATTGGGGTGGGGGAGAGAGACAGACAACCAAATATATATTTATATATAAAAAATATACTAGTTGACTATATATATATATATATATAAATCTGAGACATAAATGAGCAGAGAACAGAATTATCTTGGGGGAGAGCTTTTCACACATGGAGAAAAGCAGGTGCAAAGGTCTAAGGTAGGGTGGTCAGCGACAGCAAAGAGGCCACAGTGCCTGATGCAGAAGAGCAGGAAGCAGAGTAGCGGGAGACAATGCCAGAAAGCTAGCCAGGCTTTTAGTTTAGGTGAAATTTACAGGGGGTTCTGCAGAGAAAGGACCCTGTCTGGCCTTGACTCCTAAAAAAGCATTTTGTTTGGCAAATGGAGGAGACAACAAGAGTGCGAACAAAGAGAGCACTTAGGAGGCTATTGAGATAGGCTAAGAGGGAGGTGATGGTAATTTGGACTGCAATAATAGCTGTAAATGGAATTTAGATATATGTTCAAAGTAAACCAGATGTGACTGATGATTCAGCTGTGGGATGTGAGAGAAATAAGGAGTCAAAGGAAATTCTAGACTTTGGCCTAAATAGCTGATTAACAGAAGTTCCATTTTGTGAGATGGGGAGGGCTACAGAAGGAACAGGTAATGGGGAGGGAGAAGTTCAAATGTTTGCATTTGGAGAAAGTAAGTAAACTTCAGGCTTCTCTGGTGGCTCAGTTGGTAAAGAATCCGCCTGCAATGCAGGAGACCCAGGGTTGATCCCTGGATCTGGAAGATCTGCTGGAAAAGAAATGGCAACCCACTCCAGAATTCTTACCTGGGAAATCCCATGGACAGAGGAGCCTGGCAGGCTACAGTCCATGGGGTTGCAAGAGTCTGACATGACTTAGCAACTAAACCATCAATCAACCAACCAACCACCAGACTTCAGGCACCTGTTGACGTCTAAGTGAAAACATTGAGTAAACAATTAAACATGGGAGACTGAAACTTCAGAAGAGAGATCTAGACTAGAGGTGGAAATCTGTGTGTCATCAACACAGAAAATCTGGGAACGTGGGTGGAGAAGAGAAGAGGTCTGAGGATAAGCCCTGGAGCAGGGCAGCATTTAGAGGTCAGAAGAGGAATAACATGAAGATCTGGCCAGGGTGACAGAAACAGCAACAGTGAGAGTAGGGGAGAGACCAGCGTAGCATCCTAGAGCCAAGTGAAAGTGGATGTTTTGAGAAGCAGGGGCTAATCAGTTGTGCCAGTGCTTTGAGAGGTCTTATGGAAGAGAACATACCGTTTACTTTTTTCTAAGTTGAATATTTTATTTATTTTTTATTTCAGCTGTGCCACAGGGTATATGTGATCTTAGTTCCCCAGCCAGGAATGGAACTGTTGCTCCCTTCATCAGAAGCTCAGTGTTTTAACCACTGGACCCCACCCAGGAAGTCCCCCCACTGACTTTTAATGATCTGAAGAGCACTGGTGTCTTTGACAGCAGGGAGTGATATGGACTCACCCTGGCTGAAGTGAGTCTGGGAGACACTGGGAGGAGAGAAAGTAGAGGCAGTGGATGTGAACCACTCTCTAAAGAAGCTTTGCTGTGAAAGACAAAATGGAGACATGGGTAGAGGGTGATGGGAGAAATTAGACCTTGTTGGTAAGAATAATCCAGTCAAGAGGGGAAACTGTTGAAGTCAAGAGAGAGTGGACAACTTCTAGAGTGAAGTTCCTGAGTCAGGTAGGGTCAGTTCATCCCCCACAAGAGGGAGGCAGACGGCTCAGGTGGAGATGCTCAGGGAGGCTGGTCTGGGGTGGTGGGAGATGCCGGGAGTCCTTGTCTGGCTGATTCTATTTTCTTAGGAGATTGAGAAGTGAGGTCACCAGCTGATGGTGGAGAAGGGAAGGGTGTAGGAGTTGGAGGAGAGAGGAAAAGTGGACTGCTGCTGCTGCTGCTAAGTCGCTTCAGTCGTGTCCGACTCTGTGCGACCCCATAGACGGCAGCCCACCAGGCTCCCTCATCCCTGGGATTCTCCAGGCAAGAACACTGGAGTGGGTTGCCATTTCCTTCCCCAATGAAAGTGAAAGGTGAAAGTGAAGTCATTCAGTCGTGTCCGACTCTTAGCGACCCCATGGACTGCCCCATAGTCCAGCACAATGTAGCAGGACTCCTGGGCAGCTCAGATGGAGTTTGAGGGTCACTACTAGAGTCTTTATGGACATGAAATTGCCAAGAAGACTTATTCCTCATCATATAAACTCTCATACAAGTTTTGAAAAATAATTAATGTATTCCAAACTAGAGAGTGTTGTAATTTTTCAGAGTAACTAGGACCATGCAGAAATTTTACTGCTAGCTATTGTTAAATTTAGCTGGCAGCCTTCTTGCTTTTTAACTACTCATTTGTCTTATTTATCACATCTTTATCTCCCCCAAAGTTCACCTCAGTTCCTAAGAAGGACTGGAAATAGTTTTTAGGAGGAAAAAAATGTTCCTACATCATTATCCATGGTAACATACCCCAAGATCTTCTATTACAATGAAGAATTGATGCCACTATTATCTAAAAATTTAAGAGAAATAAACTACCTTCTTCAAGCACAGTTGAATATCTGTTGTGCTGATGAGAGATGAAAAATTAGAAAACGCTAGATCCTATCCTTAAGACACTTAAATTTAGGTAGAAAGTCAAAGCTAACATAAATGAAACAGTAGACAAATGTGATTTTATATTTAATTAATTTTATTATTTCATGCATTACTTATATTAAGGTTTAAAATTATTTACACATAAATGATATTTATTAGAATTTATAGTATTGAAAAAATTAAGAATATAGAAAAAGATTTTTTGTATGATGGCAAAAAAGAAATGGAAAAATTTAAACACCTACAGCAGAGGATTGGCTGAATTAGTGGTGGCTTATATATAAAAGTGAATATCACAGATTCATAAAAATAACATTGAAAAAGTATGTATATTGGTATTTTAGTGCTTTATTAGTACATTTTCTTTAAAAACTGCAAAACAGTATGATCCCCAAAGTGGAAAAACTGTTTAAGTGGCCATAGAAAGAAAGTGTGGAAGGATATACAGCCAGTGTTAAAGTAGAGCTTATGAGTGGTTTTTCTTTTTGCTTAACTGTTTTTTTTTCCCCTCTAATATAAATGTATTACTTCTGCAATAAAGAAAGCCAATAAAAGTTATAAAATTCAAGATGTGTGTAATTAAATTCTAATAAGAACTTAAGTGTTGTAGGTGTTAAGAGGGAAAAAAAAATTTTTTTTATGAGCGTTGAAACAGCCAGGAAGGTTTTCACTGATAAGATGGAATTTGAGTTGAACATCAAGGCTGGGAAGGATTCAGAGAGGAGGAAAAGTGGCTGGACACTCAACACCAAAGTATCCCCAGAGGGTGGACTTTGGTCTGACCAAACCATCCATGTGTTGGAGTCTTAAGAAGGAATTAAGACATCATGACATCAAGAAAACTAGATCAGAAAGTTATGGGAGACACTGCCTGCTGTGACAGCCAACAAGGAGCCCTCAGGTACTGCAGCGAGGAAGGGCCATCGTCGTGGTGACAAGGTTTTGGAGAAATATGTTTCTCCTTCCTATCCCCTCTCATTGGCCAAAACCTTTTATCTGTTAGAAAACAATTACTTACCTGCCTGCCTTCACTTCTTTCATACATTCCCTGATTCCTTAATTCTGAAGGACAAGGAGATTTTGTCAAACACAGAGGTTGGAAGGTCATTCTCGGCAGGGAAATTGGGATAGTGAAAGTTCAAGAATTGTAGGATGTTAAAAGTAACAGCCAGTAGCACAATATAAGACTAGAGAGGTGGACGTGGATCAAAAGCATGAAGATTTAATTTTATCCATAGGGCACAATGCCTCTTCAGCTTTCCAGGGACATGCTTGTAAAATGGCAGAGATAGGATGCTAACAGCTAGGAATCCTGGTAAATGGCCCCAAATGCTCTTCTCCAAGCATAGTGTGTCTGTGAAATCTCTTGTTATATGTTAAAGAATTCAACAAAACTTCTGTTGCCTCTATGATGAACAGGAGTTGATTTTACTATAAACTCTTATTTAAATAATTTGGTGTCCATTAGGACTAAAATTTCTTCTCCCACACTCAAAATCTTTTATTAAAATCAATGCACTGTAGGAAAATGCTTTGAGTTTATCTGTGTCTTCAAAGATGCTCAGAGATACAGGAAAGCCTGGCTGGGTGGCTTTCAATGACCACTTGCCAGCTGTCAGAGGGGCATAATCAGTTTTGGTTTTAGAAAAGAACATAGCATCGGCAGCATGAAGGGGCCAGAGGAGCTGGAGACAGTAGCAGAGATCCAGGAACAAGATGATAGGAGCTCAAACCAACACATGGAATGGGACTAAGACCAAAAGGAAGGGGTCTACTGAAAGACATTCAGAGATATTCAAGATGTATGGATCACCTGTAGGAGGGAATGGGGAGCGGGAGGAACAACCAGAGGGAAGAGCTGATCCTGGGATGTAGGAGGAGGGAAAAAGCACTCTGATAAAGTGAAGTGAAGAAGAATGAGGGCTGGAGCTAGAACTCTAACAGCAGTGTTGAGGATGGGTGTGGGCAGGAATGGAGCTAACTGGAGGAGAAGATGGTCCAGAGATAAGCACATCAACAAAAGCCAGGAGGACTTTTCAAGGAGGGGTCTGGGAACAGCATCCCACAAAAAGGAAAAGTCTGGAGGGACAGTAGGAAGGTTCTAGACCCACTTCATGGGGAGGGGTAGAATGAATGGGAGATGTGGGTCCCTGGAGGAACTGAGAAAGACATGGAGGTAGGAACCTACATGGAAGAAGAGACTGGAGATGAAAGGATGGAGTAGATAAAGGCAGATGCACAGGATACAGCGTGAATCCAGAACTCTGGGTGGGCAGGAGTAGCCATGGATGGACTGGAGAAATGCAGACACTTGTGCTCATTTTGAGCATTAAACATAATCTGGGGGACAGATAGGCGGTCATCAGATATCTACTCGGAAAAGTGGAACCCGAAAATGAACTGGATCATCATCAAAGTAAGGACGATGGTAAAATTTTGAGAGTTAAGGATAAGTAAGAAAACTGGGGTTGAGAGCTGGATTTTTTTCCCCCCACAGGAAGAGGGTGATGAGTTCAAAGCTTAAATAAGCAAAATAATAGTATTGGTAATAATAATGACAATGATAATAATAATATTGCTTTCCTTTCCCCTTTTTAAAATAAGTAACTCTAGCAATGTTCTCTTGTTCCCCTCAGAACTTGTTGCGATGCCTAGCTTTTTTTAAATGAGTAAGTAAAATTTCAATGTTTGTCTCTTCCTTTGCCCACCTCGCAAAGATGTTTTTGGTCAATAAATGGATTATTTTCACCAATCATTACATATTTGCTTAAGAAACTTGAAGAAGTTTGGTTGTAGACAGAAGTAATCTGACAATTTTCTCATGACTATGAAAAGAAACCCTGGATGCTTTTATTCTAATACCAATGCATTAATACTAATTCTACATTCCCCCCCCAATCCAGCTTCTGAAGTTTTGAGGGGCACAGAGCTGAGTTCACTAATCCTATAGCAGTTTCCCCCAAAGAATCTAATAGGCTATAATTAGAGCTTTCAAACTGCTTTTAAAAAACAAACTTGTTTATGTGATATAATTACACAAGGGCATCCAACCTGAACGCTGGTAACAGCCACGCGCTGGTCAGCACAGCTGTCCCGCACCCACGTGCATGCGTCAGGCACGGCGCCTGCGTGGATGACGGAGATCCGGGCCTCCTCTCTCTCCATTTTCGCGAGGTGTTTCCTACTGAAGTCTCCCTCGGCACCACACACCCAGGTGCTCACTGCACTTCAGGGGATAGGTGTGTGTGGAAACCTGGTGACTCGTGCCCAGACTTGAACGGGGCGTTGGGTGATCTTGCAGATGAATGAAAACACCCAGTCCCTGTGTTTGTTCCAGTTTCACTTCAGCAGCTTCTGGATTTACAACTTTGCCCAGATTTGTCGTCATCGTCAGCCAGATCCTGTTGTTAGGTTCCCTCCATCCTTCATTTTCCTGAGGCTGCAAAGGGCTGTGTGAAGGTTGGTCTAGGATATGTCTCGGAATCGTGCTGGGCGGTGATCCAGAAAAGGGACCCAGATTCCCAGGTCTGATGACTAGTTCATGTGAACCCAAGCCGATGCTGAATCAGAGTGCTTGTGTATTACTGTCTGTAACCTCCAGTAAGTTCGTTTCAGGATAGCCTACTTCACTCTGAAAAGAAGAGGAAACACTACGAATTTCTTTTCTCCCAAACTTTCCTTTTTCAAATTCAGTGGTAGACAAAGTTGCTGTTCCTTTCTGATCTCACCTGTGTTACCTACAGCCTCACCTCTGGGTTCCTTTCAATCATAAAGAATATCTTTGAAAAATATCTTACTTAGAAATAATTACAAACTTTTGGAAAAGGTGCCAGATTAATACATAGAACTCCCCTATCACCTCCAGCTCAGATACCCCGATTGTTAATATTTTGACACATTTGTGTGTTTTCTCTCTTTCTCCCCCTTTCTATCTATAGGTATCTGCATACACACTTATTATTGTTATTCTTTTTCTAAATATTTGAAAGCAAGTTTCAGCATCATGGGCTTCCCTTGTGGCTCAGCTGGTAAAGAATCCGCCTGCAATGTGGGAGACCTGGGTTCAGTCCCTGGGTTGGGAAGAGCCCCTGCAGGAGCGAATGGCTACCCATTCCAGTATTCTGGCCTGGAGAATTCCATGGACTGTACAGTACACAGGGTCACAAAGAGTCGGACACGACTGAGTGACTTTCACTTCACTTCAGCATCATGCCCATCAACCCCTAAATGCGTGAGAGAATATTTTCGAAAGACAATGACTCCTACAGAAGCACAGTGCAGCATCCAAATCAGGAAGTCAGCACTGCTGTAACCCTGACAGCCAGTCCAGAAACTCTATTCAGATTTCACCGACTGTCCCAACAACATCTTTTTCCTTTCTGGTCCAAGATCCAATTCAGGATCACAGTTTCATTTAGCTGTCACATCTCTTTGGTCTCTTTCCCTCTGGACCAGCTCTCTGTTGATGTCTCCTCGCCTCTGCCTGCTACTGTCTGCAGAGAAAGGGCCAGGAAGGGGGACGGAAGCATGGCAATACTCCTGTTGTCTATTATTTGATTCAAGGTGTTGGTACTACATACACTGAGCAGTTCATTTAAGGTTTTGCAATCTTTGTTTGTATGCTATGTCTCGGTTTAAAAAGAAAAAGGTAGAAATAACCAGGTGGAAACAAATGATACTTAACTGATAATTAATAAACCATCCCAAATGAATGAAGCACCCTCACCTCACAAGGACTTTGCAATGCTTTTCTCATTGCTTCTTTCCTGCCCCAGCAAACTCCTACTCACCCAGCTCTGTACTCACCCAGCTCTGCACGTAGTGAAACTTCTCTCACCCAGCCTCCCACGCAGGTCAGGGCTGCCTTATGTGTACCTTGAATCCAAATCCTTTGCAGCATTCATTACACATACGTTCCACTCCTCTTTTTAAACGTATCTTTTAAAATTGTGGTAAAAATGCATGTAACATAAAACTTACCATCTTAACTGTTTTGAAGTGTACTGTTCAGTAACGTTAAGTACATTCCCATTTCTATGCAGCCATCACCACCATCCTTCTCCAGAACTCCTTTCATCTTGCTAGAGGAAAACTCTGGAGACTTCCTTGGTGATACAGTGGTTAAGAGTTCAGCTTCCAGTGCAGGGGGTACAGGTTCCATCCCTGGTTGGGGAGCTGAGATCCCACATGCCTCACGGCCAAGAGACCAAACCATGAAACAGAAGCAATACTGTAATAAATTCAGTGAAGTCTTTAAAACCAGTCCGCATCAAAACAATCTTTTAAAAACTGAAAACTCTCTACCCATCAACTCCCAGTTCTTCCCTTCCTCAGCCCTTGGCAGTCACTCTTCTTGTTTTCTCTGTGAATTTGACTACATTAGGTACCAGTTTTCCCACATCCTTGCCAATGCTTGTTGTTTTTGTTTTTGTGATTCTGACAGTCGCCATCCTGAGGAGTATGAGGTGGTATCTCACTGTGGTTTGATTTGCATTTCCCTTAGATTAGCGACCCTGAGCACTTCTTCACGTGCTTGTTGGTCATTTGTATTTTCTTCGGGGAAATGTCTGTTCAAGTTCTTTGCCAGTTTTTTGATCACGTTATTTGGTTTCTTGTTGAGTTGTAGGAGTTCTTTGTATAGTCTGGGTGTTTACTCCTTACCAGATACATAAATTGCAAATATTCCCTCCTGTTCTCTAGGTTGCTTTTTCACTCTTTTGATTGTGTCTCTCGATGCACAGAAGTTTTTAATTATCCATGTAGTCCAGTTTATCTACTCTTATTTGTGTTGCCTGTGCTTCTGGTGTCATGTCCAAGAAATGATTGCCAGTTTTCTTAATTTCCTTTTTGGATTGTTCATTTTCCTCTTTTCTGAGTGGAATGATTTGCTCAATTTTAGTCTCTTTCTCAGGGCAATAATCTTCAGGAGTGTAGAAACAGTGTCTGGTTTCACTCACAACTCCACCCAAAGTTCTTTGTATAGCAATAGTCACTGGGTACATGCTGAATAAATACTAGTTAAACTTTTCTAATAATGTCAGGCTAGCTTAGTAGACTCGTTGTCTGTTCTTATATGTGGATGAAGATTATGCTGAACCATTTATCTTGACTATCTTTTCAGCCCCCTACCCTAAAAAAAATAAATAAAACAAAGATTTACTTATTGCTTACTGTATGCTAAGCATCTTTGTGTTACTTTATTTCTTGCAACAAGCCAGTGAGGTGGGCATAGAGTCAGAATACACTTTGTTGAAAGTTTGAATTCTGGAGCCAGACTTCTCAAATTTGAATCTAGTTCTTCTCCTTGCAAGCTGTGTGACCTTGGACAAGTTACTTCTCTCTGTGCCTCAGATTTCTATAAAAGGGATTCTTAAAATGTATAACCTTTGATTTGTCTTAAAGGATTAATTAAGATATATTAGTTGTTCAGCACATAGTAAATGCTTTGTAAATCTTAGCAATTATTATCTCAACTTGGCAATTGTGGGAGCCAAGATTTAAAGGGGAAAAGCTGCCCGTGATCACTCTGAAGCAATCTAGAATCCCTAAACACTTAAGCTCTGCACCAAAGTGCCTCGCATGTACATCATTCTCCCTTATATTCGAGACCAGGCAGTGAGGAAACTCACAAACCCCTCACTGATAAAATGTTTGAAGAGCTTGTGAGAAATAGAAACTCCCAGGATGCCAGATCAGAGTGTGCAAGCATATGGTCCTTTCGTTTTTCGAAATTCACTTGGAAATTCTGGGGAGACTCAGGGTGTCCCGAGGAGAAATCGGACTCCAAAGACTAGAAGTCTTCACTTGGCAGACCTTGCTCTCTTTGTAGATCTCCAGTGCAGACCAGCCAGCCAGCCAGCATGGCGCAGCTGCACCCATGGCAGAGTGGGGAGGGCACTAGGGGAGGGTCAGGGGCACCTCCGGCGTTATCCCAGGCCAGAAGAAGAGGCTGGAGTCTGGCTCATCCTCCCTGTGCGTGCAGACAAGCACACCAGCCTCATCTTTGCCTCTGTTTCCAGTGATTCCAGAGCTCTAGAGAAATGGAAGTGATCTTATCCTTCAGAAAAGACCAGGACACTAGTCTCAGACCTCCAAGTTCAGGAGAAGCAATGACCATTGCAATATTCACAGTCATAGCAAGTTCACTAGTATCAGTGGCTAATATTTATTGAGCACCCACTGTTTTTAGTGCTTTACCTACAATAGCTTATTTCTTCCTTAGGTGATTGGCACATCCTAGTTTTCCCAGGACCTTCCCAGTGTTTGCACTGGAAGTCCAGCATCCTAGGGAAGCCCTTCAGTCCTGAGCAAACCAGGAAAGTCGGTCGCTCGGTTTTATCTTCACAACCACCTTGGGTAGTAGGAATCTTGGCACAGAGGAGTGGAGTGCTTTCCTTAAGAGGCACCCCTATCAAGTAACTGAAGCGGGATTTGAACTCATGAAGTCTGGCTCCAGAGCCTGTTCTTCTAACTAATCTGCAACACAGCCCAAACCAGTAAAAGCAGCCTCTGCCAGTAAATGCTTGGGTTTGGTCCAGATACCAAATAGATGGCAAATAGTACTGGCAGCTCAAGGAGACATAGTAAATTGTGCAATATGAAATTTCCCAAAATTAAAAACGGAAACTCGCATTTTATTGTTGACAAAACGCCAAAGATTGCTTTCTAGACTCCCTGGCTCTCAGCTTGGGTTTATTCTGCTTTTGGTTGTGCCTTTTATTTTGGTGAGAGTGAGCATGGGGACCAGATCTGTTATTGTCACCTGGTTGGGGGTGGGGGGGTGCGGTGGGAAGGGGAAAGTCACTTTAAGGCGGGGGAAGGGAGCAAGGTGAGATTTTGGTTCCCTGTGACTGGCTTTCATCGCCTCCACTTCCTCCATCATCTTTGTGGAACATCACCCACTTAGCTGTCACCTTATTCCTAGTCTTCTTTTGCCAAATGGCAAAACCTCAGCTCTACTCCTCCTTAAGGTGTGTGTAAGGAGGAGACTCATTTACCTTATGTATTAGTCAAGATTCTCCAGAGAAACAGAATTAACAGGATAGATAGATGATAGATTTATTATAGAAATTGACTCACATGAGTATGGAAGCAGAGAAGTCCCACAGTCTGCCATCTTCAAGCTGGAAGACCAGGAAAGCTGGTGGAATTATTGACTTAGCGTCTAAAGCCCCAAATTTCCCTGGTGGTGCTAGTGGTAAAGAACTTGCTTACCAATGCAAGAGATGCAAGAGACGCAGGTCTAGCTCTGGGTCAGGAAGATCCCCTGGAGAAGGGCATGGCAACCCACGCCAGTATTCTTGCCTGGGAAATCCTATGGACAGAGGAACCTGGCGAGCTATGTATGGTCTATGGGGTCACAAAGAGTCAGATATGACTGAAGTGACTTCATATGCACACGCGCTAAAGACCCAAGAATCGAGAGATCTGACGTCCGAGGGCAGAAGATGGATGTCCCAGCTCCTGGAGAAAGAGAAAGTTTGCCCCTTCTCTGCCTTCTGTTCTATTCAGACCCTAAGTGGATTAGATGGTGCCCACCCACATTGGGGAGGATGAGCTTCTTTACTCAGTTTACTGATTCAATTGTTCACCTCTTACAGACACACCCAGAAATCATGTTTTACCAGCTACCTGGGCATCCCTGAGCCCAGTAAGGTTGACACATAAAATTAGCCATCACAGCTTCTGAGGCTCTGCCCTCTGCTGTGCTGGCTGCCAGTTTAACCCTCACTGAGGTTTCCCACCAGCATAGCCCACGCTGCCGCATGGCAGCACAGACAAGCCCTGCCCTCTGATACACCCAAGGGCTTCTGCTTACACACTCCTATGCTTCTCTGTCCTGGGGAAGTGTCTTCTCCTTCCAGTCTCCTCTGGGCCAGGAGATCTGGGGATGGGTGGTTGCCATGGCAAATGATAGTGATCTTGGGTTGTATTATACATCCTCCCCTTGCCTGGGAAGGGTTGGACGAAGGAAGGGAGACTGGGAAAGACAGCTTCAAGCTTTCAGGTAGAGTTCTCGGACTGTACCCCAAACCACAATTCTCTCCTGATACCCAAGCTCTCATAGCAGCATCCAGACTACCCTTCCTGCCCAATGGGTTTCTTCATTGTTTAGGGGTTTTTGTTTTCCTTTCCTCTCTGGGGTTCTGAGGTTGCTCCTTGTGATGCAGCCTATGTTACTCTCCTCTCTCCTCCTCTGGCTCATCAAATGGTTATGTGCGACCTCAGGAAAATTGGGCAGTGCAATTGAATGCAGAGACTCTGTTCAGGAAGTGAAACCTGCAGTCACATCCATGCCTAGCTGAGTCTCAGCATGTGACCCCTCCAAGACACTCCTTTATACCCATCATTTTTGTTCCTTGAAGTTTCAGGAGCAAATGTTGCCTTTTTAAGGCTCTGACTCTTCTTCTTTTTTTAATATATCTGAAAGCTGACCAATTAATTAATTAATTTGCCTATGCCATGTAACCTGTGGGTTCTTAGTTCCCTGACCAATGATGGGAGCCTCACTCCCTGTAGTGGAAGCAGGGAATCTTAACCACTGAACCTCCAGGGCAGTCCCCTTCCAGATTTTTTTTGTTTGTTTTTCAGTCTTTCTTATTTCAACATTGTGAGAGAAGAAATCTGATTGGTGTAGTTGATGGCCAGACATCAGATGGCCAGAATGGCTGCCTTGGGTGGGTTAGAAGCCCACTTCTGATCCAATCAACAATTACCAAGTGGGAGAGGGGGCTGAGGGGTGGGAAAGGGCATCACAAGGAACAAGGTCATCCAAGTCTTCCCCTTCAGCAGCCATGTGTGCAGGTCATTCCCTCTTGAGGGGGACGGTTGGGATATAAGCTGTAATCAATATCTCAAACACATTCATATGTCAAAAATGAGCTGTCTTCTGAAATACTAACTTGTGACCTCTCCAACCCCAATATTCCAACTTCCAACCTTGTTTTTTGTTTGTTTTTGTTTTTTCTTGGGGGTATGAAGGGGCTTCCCAGGTGGCTCAGTGGCAAAGAATCTGGCTGCCAAGAAGGACATCTTCCATCTCTGGGTCAGGAAGATCCCCTGGAAGGGAAAATGGCAACCCACTCCAGTATTCTTGCTTGGGAAATCCCATGGACAGAGGAGCTTGGTGGGGTCACAAAAGAGTCAGATGCAACTTAGCAACTGAACAGCAGCAGCGGCAATGGCAAGGGTATGAAAAGTAACAAAGAGGAGAAGTGTTTTGCTGGGCACACCTTCTGTGGTCATCTAAGTCTGTGCTTTTGCTTAGATGATTTGAATACAGATTTAAGTGCCATTAGATTTCACACAGATAAATAATGATTCACAGCTTCAGAAGAATACTGCTGTGTCCTTTTATGCTGCCTTTCATAAGACTTTGCCCTTAAAACACTAAATCTCATCAACTGTATCTCCAACATGTTAATAGGAAAAACGGGTCTGTAGAGCAGTAACATTTTATGATTAAAAACACATTTATTTAAATGACTGAGTCACCTCTATTTGAATATTGCCTACTGCTTCCATAATAATAGCAGAAGTTTTTCACAGACGCTTTTCAACAGGCAACCCCTGCTATATCTCTGCTAACAGTGTAAACCCTGCATAATATGCCTGGATTTGATGTGTGCTCATTGCTTATCAGAAATTCCTCAGTTGCAGCCTGTCACTGATGAAATTATTTCCAAGGAGAACAGTGGGCACTTTTGGAAGATTCACTAATGCCACCGGACCACTAGGGTCACATTTAGTATTCCGCAACAGTAACTGTTGTGGCTTATGAAAAAGTCAGTCGTGATGTAACAGCATCCTTTGTTCACCTAAAGAGGAGGGTCCAGAGAAAAATCTGACCCAAATATATAATCAAATGCAATAAAAATTGCTCCAATCTATTATTAGTTTATTTGAAACCATGAGTAACTCAAAGCAGTTGCTGTTCTTTAGCTAAAATAGACATGTACTGTTCATTCCATTATAAAAATCTCAGATAATCCAAACCTTACTCATTCAAAATTTTGTGAGTGATGTTTGTGTGTGTATCCATGTCACATGATGCTCCTGGTTTTTAATTTTTTTCTCTTGATAAATTCAGAGCTTATTATTTTATTTTCCACAATTCAGTTCACACAAGTTTTCAAGGGCACAACAGTTGTAGAAGATAAAGCATGCTTGTGTTTTTCTCATGTCATAGATAGTAAAATGGAGTCACGAAATCTTGCTGAGAATGACAATAAAAGAGTCAAGGTTTAGCAACCAGAGATCTGTAAGCTTCAAATCTTTGCTCAAATCAATGATTAATTCAATTTCCCAATAATTTCCTTTTAAAATATAGACTCAATTCCTGCCTCTGTTTTCCAGTACCTGCAGAGAACTTGAGTATAAAGATCTTGGTGATGTTTTGTAAAGCACACTAGGTAGGGGATTTCCAGATACAGGTTACTTCGTTCCTTAGACCCCTCCTCAGCCAACATTAATGTTTGTCTTGAGCTGCCTGTGTTGAGACTATTTTTTAAAAACTTTTAAAAAATTGTAGTGAATTTTAAATGTTGTGTTAAGTTTCAAGTGTACCGCAAAGTGATTCAGTTATTTATATTCTGATTCTTTTTCATTGTAGGTTATTACAAGATATTGAGTCGAGTTCCCAGTGCTATACAGTAGGATCTTGTTGTGTATTTTATCTGCAGCATCTGTTAATCCCAAACTCCTAATTTATTCTTTGCCCTCTCCTTTTCCCTTTGGTTACTGTAAGTTTGTTTTCTGTGTCTGTAAGTCTGCTTCTGTTTTATATTAAGTTCATTTGTATCTTTTTTTTTTTTTAGGTTCCACATATAAGTGATATCGCAAGATACTTGTCTTTGTCTGTCTGACTTACTTCACTTAGCATGACTATCTCTAGGTCCACCCATGTCGCTGCAAATGGCATTATTTCATTCGTTTTTTATGGCTGAGAGGCTATTTTTGATAACACATTTGTGTTTTGTCCAGTGAGCAACCAGGCAGAGAGACTGCTGGGACAGTTAACTTATTTAGCGTAATTTCAAGATGTGAATAACAAGTTCTTTTTTTAAATAAAAAAGGAAATGAAATTAAAAACAAGGTGTCAATTTAATCTGGGAGACTTGAAACGACAAGCTTGCCCCTTGTCAATTTCGTTCCAGTTCACCAAGTCTCAACAATCACAACAGCAGAGCGAAGGAGGGAGAGGGTGTCCCTCAACCCCTGTTAACCCTCCTAGTGTTTGTGAGTCTAATCTGGGCTCCAGTATTATTTTAAAGGGCTTTTATGTTCAGATTCCTGCTTATATTGAGAAAGATTTTTGTAGATATAGATCTATTTGATGTTAACCAAGCAGCATATGATTGCCGTAAGGTAATTTATACGGGGGGAAGAACCCCACTTGAATCCTTAGGTATTTAGATAAGTGTACACAGGTAAATTTGAGGTGTAGAACTAAGCCCTGTCTAAACACAGCTTCATGAGATTTTGATTTGGACAGAAAATTATAGCTACTGCTTGCTCAAAACATTTTTACGTTAAGACAGCCTCACCAGTTTGACTGTTCTTTTCACCTTCTCTGTCCTCCTTGAGTGCACCAGGACAAGGGTGATAAACCCGACTCAGGCAACTGTTGCAAAGGAAATTGAAAGCCATGTAAATCCAAGGTTTATATTAACTGCTAAGAGCTTAAGCACTAATCATCAGTACCTACTTAGAAGCCTGCATGCTCCACATCATACTCAAAAACTAACAGGGAAAAACACCAAGTCACACTCTTTCATCACATAGAAATCATATATTGGTCCTGAAAGTGTTTTTAGTGCTCCATGGAAAAAAGAAAATTCAATTTTGCCTTTCAACAAATTTAAGTAATTCCAAATAGAAGCATTTTTTTTCCCTCAAAATTTTCACATCTTGGGACAGAAACAATCATAATTACTATAGTTTGAGGCAGACACTGGACGAGTACTTCATGTGTGTGCTTTTCTTAGTGTTCATAACAACCCCATATGGTTGTTTTTATTATCTCCCTTTTACAAATGAATAAACAAGGGCTTAGGTGAGTAGGTAGTGGCCAGTTCAGTTTTCAAATCCTGTCTTTTGTAATTTCACTCTACTTCTCTTAGGAATGATATTCCAGAGGCAGGACATTTTTACTTTCATGGCCCCAATCTATATCTTGATTTATTAGTCTTGTTTAAATGAGAGAGACTAATAAAAATGATCAGTTCTGACTTTTGACTTTATCCTAAAAATGGCTGTATTAGACAGCATGCCATCCTGTTGACACTGGGTTACCCTTTACCTCGACTTGGGTCTTCTTTCTTACCTCCTGTGGCCTCATTTGAACTCATAGAAACTCATTCTGTTCTGTTATCTTTTCCCTCCGTCACTGAGTTTTCTAATGTACCATCTAACAAAAGTTATAGCAGACTCACATCTATGAAAAGTTGTATGCACATTGGGATATAAATCTAATGAATTTTTAGGTAAACTTTTAACTAAAATATAACTTACGTACGGTAAAGGGTATCAACCTGTGCATTTACAGCTCCATGAAATCTCACAAAGTTAACCACCCATACATATATCCAGCACCCAGATCAAGAAATAAATTATAACCAAACTAATGATATTTTAAATGCTGAAGGGATTATTCTTACTTCAAAGTGTATGTAAATAACCTTTTTGTAAAGGTAAGGATGCACTTGAAATGTGTTTCATTATGCTCCACTGTGTTTTATGCACTGATTTTCAGATCTTATGTTTTCTTAAACCCATGATGCATTTAAAGAGAAACTATGGCCAAGCACCAACATCAGAATCTACAAAGCACATCTTCATGCAAATAAAAATAGAACATATCCAATAGAAATATAAGCAAAGCAAACGTATATGATTTCATAAAAGAAGCAAGAGATGGCTTGTGGACTTAAAAAAAGCTGATCAACTTTATAGTAATGATATAAAGACAAATAGAAGCAATAATAAAACACTTTCCCCCATCCAACGTTTGGCAGATACTTTAAAGCTTTGATATCATCAGGCATGGGCAGTGATGTGCAGCCATGGGGTCGTTCATCTATCCCTGATGGTGATGTAATTTGGTAAAAACACTTGAGAATAGGCAAAACAAATTTCTTTTTAAGTAAATAGAATTTATGTTGAACAATAATAAGCAACAGACATGAACACCTTTCCCATTCCAACCTCACATCAAAACTTAGCATCATACAGTTCATAGAGTGCTTCTCCTGGTTACTAAGTTAAAAACCATCTTTTTGCAGTAAACACCTAGGAAAGACATTTCTTGTGGATTTTAAAATTTTGCTTCTCTTCAAGAAATGACCCCTTTAGGGAAGATTTGTCCTCTTTGCTCACAGGTGGATCCTTGTTTCATACTCACTCAGAAGAAAGTTTCCAGTAAAAGCCTGCTGGTTTTGTAGTTTAGTTTATCGACTGCTTCTGAGTATGGCGTACTTCCCTGGTGGCTCAGACGGTAAAGCGTCTGCCTACAATGCAGGAAACCTGGGTTCAATCCCTGAGTTGGAAGATCCCCTGGAGAAGGAAATGGCAACCTGTTCCAGTACTCTTGCCCGGAGAATCCCATGGATGGAGGAGCCTGGTAGGCTACCAATCCATGGGATCGCAGAGTCGGACACGACTGAGCGACTTCACTCACTCTGAGTATGGAGGATTAAATGTATTACACAAACTGTTTTGCATTTGTCTTCATCTTTTATTGTTAGCTTTCATATCGCCAGTGGCAGGTCAGCGGCTGATATTGCATTGGACAAAGCAGGCGTTGTTTCTATTAGAGAGCGTGAGGCAGGTCTCGTCTCTGAGGGAAAAGCGTGTCTATTTCCAGGTGTCCGGCCCCACATGTGAAGAGTCTTGTTATGTTTCTGTGATGAGTCACAGAGGATATTACAGTTGGTGCAGAGTGACGCTGCAAAAGAGTGAAAAAAATACTGATGGAGCTGAGGTCTAGGATGAATGTAACAAAGGGATGGAATGAATAGATGAGTCTCAGTTAAATACCTTAGGGCCCATACTGCCCTAAGTTCCAATTGTACCACTTAGTTTGGGATGATCTCAAGGAAGACTCATTCTCTTATGTCAAATGGTTTCTTTTCTTGATGATTTTTAAGTCTCAAGATTTGCACATAGATTGTGGATTAGTGCCCAAATGTGACCTATGTTAGAACCTCTGGGAAGCCATGATAAAAATGCCCTAGTCTAAACTACTGACGGAGAATCTGAAGGTGCAGCCCAGTCATCAGCTTATAAGAAACTCTCCTGGAGATTCTCCTTTTTATTTATTTTTGTTTTTCCAGTTTTGTCAAGATATAATTGACATGTTATGTTAGTTGAAGGTGTACAACCTTCATAATGATCTAGACAGGTTTATATAGAAAAATGTTTGCCATAATAAGTTTAGTTAAAATCTATCACCTCACATAGCTATAATTATTTTTCTTGTGATGAGAATTTTCAAGATTTACTCTCTTAGCAACTTTCAAATATACAACATAGCATTGTTGTATATTGATCCCCAGAACTTATTTATTTTGTAACTGAAAGTATACCTTTGAATCAATCACCTTTACCCATTTTGCCCACCCTTTACTCCCTACCTCTTTCAACCACCAATCTATTTTCAATACTTATGAGTTCAATTTTTCCTAGATTCCATATATAAGTGAGAATATATAGTATTTGTCTTTCTCTGTCTGACTTCAGTTCAATTAACATAATGCCTTGAAGGTCCATCCATATGAACCTTGGTTGGCTAGGTTGTTCCTGCGTCTTGGCTATTGTAATTTATATTGCAGTGAACGATGGAGTGCAGGTATCTCTTCCAGACAGCGATTTCATTTTCTTTACGTATATACCCAGAAGTGAAATTGCTGAATTGCATGGTAGGTTTATTTTTAATTTTTTGAGGAACTTCTATACTGTTTTCCATCATGACTACACCAATCTACATTTCCACTAACAGTGTACAAGGGTTCTCTTCTCTCCATATCATCAACACTTGTTGTTTCTTATTCCCCTCGTTAGCATTATGCTCTCCAAAACCTGCAAACTGCTTCAATACTATTGGGGCAAGCCTCCACATATAATTATTGTGGAAAAGTAAAATTATAAAGTTTTGACTTTTAGAGTTCAAATGAAATTTAGACATCACTCTTCATGGAAAGAATCTAAAGGCCAGTGGTTAAGTGATTGGTACCTTCTCATCTAGTGATAGAGTCATGAAGTCAAGAGAAGAAAATGCTGTGACCAACAGCTTAGAGCTTAATGATATGTCCACTCTTCACCTCTGAGTTAAAAGATGTGTTTATATTATATTGTGTTTAGAGTTCTCTCTCTTTTTGGTGTTATAGTTATTTAGTGCACAAAGCAAAAATTTAGAACACACGTTCATCAAGAAAGAAAGAATTAATATTTTAGTTTATTTCTCTGAGGTCTTTTTGTATTTTACACATACTTTATTTTGTACATACCACAGTTTATATGAAGTTTTATATCCTGCTTAGATTTTTTTAAAGTAAAATTATGGTAAGCTTGGTTTTACAGTAACAATAAGCACTTAGTCATTTGATATTGATACCAAGTTTATCAATGTTATAGGAGCTGCCGTGGTTGCTAAGAGAATCTGATACTTTGTTCCCATGGGAACCATTGTTTTACAATGAGAAATATAGACTCTCTAGATTCAAAGGATAAAAACTTATTCGGGATGGGAGCTATTTCACCTGCTAGAAAACTGTGAAAAATACCAATCCATAATTGGTGTAGTGTTTTCCACTGGACATTGGCTCTTAACTTTAAGTTAAAGGTAATTAATGATGAGTGAATGGGGCAAAAATTCTGCTCAGAATCTGAGGATCAGAATGAGGTGGAATTGACAACTGTAGTGTGTAAACTTAGTGACAAACCATTCCTGGATGGGCACTATTCCCTGAACCTCACTTTGAGCAGCAGTAATCCATACAAGTGGCTCAAGTTCTGCCTCTGTGGGTTTAAGGGTAAAAAATATTCCAAAAAATCCCCCCAAATTCCAGGAAGTTCCAAAACGCAAAACTTGAATCTGACATTTACCAGAAACTGTTCACATACTATTTACATTGTATTGGATACTACAAGTAATCTAGAGATGATATAAAGTATACAGAGGATATGTGTAGAGTGTATGCAAGTACTGTGCTATTTTATACAAGGCATGTGAGCCTCCGTGCAACTTGGTATCTAGTGTAGGTCCTGAAACCAATGGTACTAGGGGATGACTCTTGCCACAGGCAGTGGGTTAACTGCCTTATCTTCTCTGTCTGACTTCTTTCCTCTACTGGTGTTTCCTGCATTTCAGGGGAAAAAATATATATATATATATATTTAAAAATTTTTTAATATATATAGTAGTTGAACTCCAGTCATTGTCTCAGATTCTGCATCTGAGCATACACAAACTAAGACACGTACTAAAAAACCCAAAGAAAGGTGATGAGAATAAAATCTACTCAAGGAGACTTTCCAAAGAGACGGAGTCATCACTGGAAGATACATGCTCACACACTCACACAGTTGCTCACATACTGTCAGGGATGAATGCTATGTTGTGATGGATGTTATGTCGTATGCTCCTCCACCCCAAATTAAATCCTTATTATCCCAGCTTTGGTGGTTCAGACAGTAAAGAATCTGCTGCACTGTGGGAGACTCAAGTTTGATTGCTTTGTTGGGAAGATCCTGTGGAGAAGGGAATGGCAACCCACTCCAGTATTCTTGCCTGGAGAATTCCACGGACAGAGGAGCCTGACGAGTTACACAGTCCATGGGGTTGCAAAGAGTTGGACACAACTGGGTGATTAACACTTTGACTTTCACATCCCAGCTTTGGGGAGTCCTGTTGGCAGACAGCTGTCACTGGTGACACTGCTTCAGGATTTGTTTCAACTGAAGAAAGAAAGTCATATCTCCTTTCCAGGATACCCCCATGCAATGACAGATCCAAGTGGGGCCAGAAAGCCCTAGCCCTCTCAACTCATCTGGAGCTCTGAAAGGTCATTCCACCTTCAGGAAGCACCGCTGTGGTCAAGTAAGACAGTCCTTTGAGACTGGGGGGAGGGGGCAGAGTGGTGGGGGTGCTTGACTCCTCCCTGCTTCTCGGCTCCTTTCCTTCCCTCAGGTGATCCTAGGAGCAGCCCTAAGAAGCCTGCTGTTCACTGATCTCCAGCTCAGAGTTTTTTTTTCTAGAAAATCAACCTAGACCCTATTCAAGATTGTAAGGAATACAGTTCACAGCAAATAGATGGGGAAACAATGGAAACAGTGACAGACTTTATTTTTGTGGGGCTCTAAAATCACTGCAGATGGTGACTGCAGCCATGAAATTAAAAGACACTTGCTCCTTGGAAGAAAAGCTATGACAAACCTAGATAGCATATTAAAAAGCAAAGACATCCCTTTGCCAACAAAGGTCCATCTAGTCAAAGCCATGGTTTTTCCAGTAGTCCTGTATGGATGTGAGAGTTGGACCATAAAGAAAGCTGAGCACCAAAGAATTGATGTTTTTGAACTGTTGGTGTTGGAGAAGACTCTTGAGAGTCCCTTGGACTGCAAGGATATCCAACCAGTCCATCCTAAAGGAAATCAGTTCTGAATATTCATTGGAAGGGCTGATGCTGAAGCTGAAACTCCAATACTTTGGCCACCTGATGTGAAGAACTGAGTCACTGGAAAAGACCCTGATGCTGGGAAAGATTGAAGGCAGGATAGAAGGGGAAGACAGAGGATGAGATAGTTGGATGGCATTACTGACTTGATGGACATGAGTTTGAGCAAGCTCTGGGCGGTGGTGATGGACAGGGAAGCCTGGCGTGCTGCAGTCCATGGGGTCTCAAAGAGTCGGACATGGCTGAGTGACTGAAGTGAACTGAACTGAAGGAATATGTTGGAGACCAAATAAGCTTCCTACCCTTGTGGGTGTGTGCATGCTCTGTCACATCTGACTCTTTGTGAACCTGTGGACTGTAGCCCGCCAGGCTCCTTTGTCCATAGGATTTCCCAGGCAAGAATACTGGAATGGATTGCCATGCCCTCCTCCAGGGGATCTTCCTGACCCAGGATGCAAACCCACATCTGCACTGGCAGGCAAGGTTTTTGCCACCAGCCACCTGGGAAGCCCCTACCTTCACATTCTGTTAAGAAGGAATTCGAGTTCTAGACCAAGTGTCAGCAAACTCTTTCTGGAAAAGGCCAGATGGTAAATATTTTAGGCTTTTGGGCCATTTGGTCTCAGTCATAGCCATTCATCTCTGCCCCTGTAGCATAAAGGCAGCCCGAGAAATATGAAAATAAATGGGCATGTCTGTTTATTGCTGAAACGTTATTTACAAAATAAGAGGAGGGTTGGATTTGGCTCATGGGCTATACGTTGCTGACCCCTGTCCTAAAGCACAGAAAACAGGGAAACTAGTAACTAAACAAGAATATCTCCGATGGTGATAGTGCCATATAAGAAATCAATTAGGGTGATGTGATCAAGAAACACTATTAGTTTTTTAAAATTTATTTTAGCCTTTTTGAATAAGTAATATATTCACATGATTCAAAAAGCAAAAGGATTGAAAAAGTATCTCTTTATGCATATATATCCTGGTTCACTCTGACCCTAGTGAAATGATTTTATTTACTGCTTTTGTGTTTCTTTGAATATTTCTTAATGTGAATATAAGCAATTACCAATATGTATCTTTATCTCCCTTTTCATGTAAAGGTGAGCATTTAATACATTTTGTTCTACACATAACAGTTATTTAGTTAATGTGTCCTAGGTCTCACCAAGGTCATCCCCATTTGTTTTTCTGTAGTGAGTACTGTTTCTAATATGTACTGTTCAGACTTTCAACTAGCCCACCCCCATTAGGGAGGGCAGTCTGCTTTGTTCAATCTACTGCTTCAGATCTCATCCAAAAACAGCCTCATGGGGAATACTCAGAATAACATTTGATCAAATAATTTGCAGCCTGTGGCCCAGTCAAACTGACATATAAAATTAGCCATCACATCTGTTAATGGACCAAGTGTTGCTGCTACAAATCATGTTGTAGTGAATAATCTTGCATATATATCATTTCATAAGGGTGCAGATGAATCTCTATATAGGATAAATTCCCAGAAGTGGGATTACTGGGTCAAAGCAAGTAACTCTGATAAGGAGTTACCCTTATAAGGAGTTGCCCTATTGCCCTCCACTAGATTTAGTCTAACTGGCAGTCCCACCAGCATATGTGTTTATTTCCCCTACAGCCCTGTCAACAGTTATATTATCAAACTTGGGGAAATGTTTGCCAATTTGAAATGGTTTCATTGTGAAGTTTTAATCTGAATTGAACTTCACGAGTGAAGTTGGAAGTTTTCTCATATGTATTTCATTTGTATTTCCCCCTCTGCAAATTTTTTGTTCATGACCTTTGTTCAGTGAGGCTGTTGGACTTTTCTCAACATCTTTTTTTCTTTTTAATAGTTTTTAAAGCAATTATTTCTTTCTTTTTGGCCACAGTGGGTCTTCGTTGCTCTGCAAGTTCTTTCTCTAGTTGCGGTGAGTGAGAGCTATTCGTTTTTTGTGGTGCTTCGCTTCTCAGGCAGATTCTTATCCAGCGTGCCACCAGGGAAGTCCTTCTCAATTTCTGAGACTCATGAAACGTTAAGCGGTTGGACTCTTTGTGATTTAGGGTGCAAACATTCTCTTAGTTTGTCATTTGGGTTTTCTGCTTATGTTGCTTTTGTATCCATTTCTATCAGCCTTTTCTTCTTTGGCTCCTGGATTTTGACCCCTGACTAAAAAAGCTTCTGCGGGGTGCTTTATATGGAGTGCTAGGGACACCTAGCACTATGTGGAGTGATAGAGAGCACAAGTTCTTGCTTTTGTGTTAGGGAAACATTCGTAGAGAAAGTGCTACCTCCTTGAGGCAGCCCCTGTGGAAAAACTAGAGTGTACAGAGCTGAACTGAAATGAGAAGGAAAACTAAAAATATGTTTTGAACCAGTATGAACATTAAAAATGAGGTAAAATAAACAGTATCAGAGAATCACACATAATGAAAGTAATTATATTGATGCTAGACTGGAGAAATAGAATTTGTGTGTGTGTGGTGAGGGGGGGGGGGGCGGGGGGGGGAGAAAAAGTTATGGTTTGTCATAATTCCTCCATCTGAACTGAACTGGGAATACATAGATTTGATACAAGTTTTGATAAATACAGCCTGACTAATTTAAAATTGATTTAAAAATCTTGCTGTTTCATCTTCATCCATTGAAAAGCAGGTTTGCTTACCCTGGTAGCCTTTTATGGTACTTGAATAGTGGTCTGACTACTTTTAGAAATGAATAATGGATTAAAAGTACACTTTGCAGCTTACATTAGTTACTTTTGTAATGCAAAATAGAAGCATGATAATGTACCATTCAGCATGCTTTAATATGATTTATACATACACTACACAGCATAAGTAATTCATTATGCCCTTCACAGTGCATTTCCTGGGTACAGAAGCTTGTGTTTACCAGTATTTCATCTCATAATCGGGTTGTCTAATGGAGGGTGTCTGGGACCGTGAGTGATTCTGCACTCCACTTGCCCCTGACTCATGCTGTAACTTTAGCAATACTTTTCTGGGCCTGCGTGTTTGTAAAAGTGAGTGGCTCACACCTTCTGGATCTAGCTCAGAAGAAAGGACTGTGGACTAATGACTTTAGAACTGTAAATGGCTTAGAAGTCTGGAATTAAACATTTCAAGGCTTCCCATTATTCATTATTATTCCAGGGATTATCCTACTCTACAATGGTCATTTAATAAGGCAACAGCTCGTTTCTGTACATCTGGAAAGAAATCCTCTATTTCTTTATAAACAGTGAACCTTGTCACATAATGTATTTTTTGATTTGCAAAGTATGGATTTACTGAATAGCATAGTGATAGTTCTGGACATCAGTTGCCTTGAGCCAACTGTATTCTGTTTTTAGAATAAGCAGGTCCAGATTTGATGGAAGCTTGTGAATTGGAAGTGGAGGAGTGGTTCTAGGAAGTAGGCCTCCCTCTAACATTTGTGCAGCCTAGGGCAACAGTACAAATGGAGGCCCACATACCATATGTTTAAATATTTAAATGGTATAGATCAAACTAACAGACTGTTAAATAAAATATGTTCTATCCTCTTACCTTGACAAATATATCTTCATAATGACCTAGAAGACCAGGTTTGAATTTTAGATTACTCCGAAGGTCTCAGAAATCTTATAAATCACATTTCTCTTTTTTTTCCTCTACTGCCTGATGGTCACCAAGATAGTGACTAGTAACTGTCTCCAGACTGGAATCTGAACGCACACATCCTGAAATATGTTTTAACCTCTCTACCCATTTGTGATATGCAAATCATGTTTCTTTTTTTTTTATATATAACGCTGATGACTGTCTCTATGAAAATGGGAACCATTAGAATAACTGAAACCTCTAAAAATTTGTGCCTGTTATAAATGCTTTGACACAACTGGATTCCTTTGACAGTCTAGATTTTGACCTGGTCTCTTTAAATTCTGCTGGGAACATAATTTTCACATCAAACTTCCTTTGTAAATTGTATGATGAGCAAAATATGCAGGTTTTGCCCACCAACTTATTTTTTGCCTGACACATAAACTGCTATTTTAGATTCAAAGAAATCTTATTGGTCAAATAGATCTAATAATGGGAATGATATAATAGAAAAATTTATACCCATAGAGAATGCACCTTAAGCAGTTTTATTTTATAGCTGATATTTTTATTTTTGCTTGGGTATACTATTCTTGTTTGTCAAGACTCTACTTTCTTTGTTAAAATGTAAAATGCATATTGGGCAAATGCTCCAGGGCAATTTGCATAAAAAGTGATGACAAAGAGCAATTAGTACTTCATTACTATGCAGTGAAATGCTACTTTGCTCGAAAGTGACTGGAGTTTCTCCCCCTAACCCCCCCTTATAAATCTGGTACAGCATTGTTCTAAAAATAGTACTTAAGAAACCTCTGTTTGTAAATCAGGATCTTTGACTTTCTGCTAGAAATCCAGGGGAGGAGAAAAGCAAGCACTAAATAAAGTTATTACCCCAAATCTTTATAATGAAAAAACAAGCACCAGAATTCTGTTAGGTAAGACAGGTCGAAATTTACCGTCTCATCAAATTAGATCTGTATCTTACTTTACCCCATGGAATCAGCTTTCAAAGCAGACTTATATCATACATCGATAGCAACATTCCCCCCCACCCCCAACACACATTCAGTAACAGGGTCATACCACACACAGCTACACAGCAGCGAACAAACAGTCCCAAGGTATCTCTAGTTAGGAAGGCTTGATTTTTGAGTACAGATTTCATTACCATGAAATCCCTTTAGGGCAAAATAAAGTGCATCAAAGAAGCAGTGTTGAGAGGCAGACTTTGTAAATGTTCACCCCATCACCTGTGTTACCAGGCTCTGCCTGTCTTTAATTTGCAGGAAATGCTCTTTTTTTTTTTTGGTCTGCTTGTTTCATGTTGAGCCAACATAGTATCTAAAACTCTGAAAGCCAGCATATCCCAGCATTGCGTGTGTGTGTGTGTGTGTGTGTGTGTGTGTGTGTGTGTGAGAGAGAGAGAGAGAGAGAGAGAGAGAGAGAGAGAGAGGGGTGGAGAGAGAGGAGATGACTAAGTAACTGGATACTGGCAGGATGAAAAGGAAGCATGGAAAACTACCAGCATGGGTGTGTGTTGCTCAGTAATTTCTGACTCTTTGCAACCCCACAGACAGTAGCCCTCCAGGCTCTTCTGTCCATGGGATTCCCCAGGCAAGAATACTGGAGTGGGTTGCCATTTCCTCCTCCAGGGGATCTTCCTAACTCATGGATTGAATCCATCTCTCTTGCGTCACCTGCATTGGCAGGCGAGTTCTCTACAACTGTGCTGCCTGGGAAGCCCTCAGTTCAGTTCAGTTCAGTTCAGTTGCTCAGTCCTGTCTGACTCTTTGAGACCCCATGGACTGCAGCACATCAGGCTTCCCTGCCCATCATCACCATGCAGAGCTTGCTCAAACTCATGTCCATCAAGTAGGTAATGCCATCCAACTATCTCATCCTCTCTCTTCCCCTTCTCCTCCTGACTTCAATCTTTCCCAGCATCAGGGTCTTTTCCAGTGACTCAGTTCTTCACATCAGGTGGCCAAAGTATTGGAGTTTCAGCTTCAGCATCAGTCCTTCCAATGAATATTCAGGACTGATCTCCTTTAGGATGGACTGGTTTGATCTCTTTGCAGTCCAAGGCACTCTCAAGAGTCTTCTCCAACACCACAGTTCAAAAACATCAATTCTTTGGTGCTCAGCTTTCTTTATGGTCCAACTCTCACATCCATACAGGACTACTGGAAAAGCCATAGCTTTGACTAGACAGATTTGTTGGCAAAGGAATGTTTCTGCTTTTTAATATGCTGTCTAGGTTTGTCATAGCTTTTCTTCTAAGGAGCAAGTGTCTTTTAATTTCATGGCTGCAGTCACCATCTGCAGGGATTTTGGAGCCCCCAAAAATAAAGCCTCTCACTGTTTCCACTGTTTCCTGATCTATTTTCCATGAAGTGATGGGACCAGATGCCATGATCTTAGTTTTTTGAATGTTGAGTTTTAAGCCAACTTTTTCACTCTCCTTTTTCATTTTCATCAGGAAGCTCTTTAGTTCTTTGCTTTTTGCCTTAAGGGTGGTGTCATCTGTGTATCTCAGGTTGTTGATATTTCTCCTGGCAATCTTGATTCCAGCTTGTGCTTCATCCAGTCTGGCATTTTGCAAGATGTACTCTGCATATAAGTTAAATATACAGGGTGACAATATACAGTCTTGATGTACTCCTTTCCCGGTTGGGAACCGGCCTGTTGTTCTATATCCATTTCTAACTACATACAGTTAGAATTCCTCTAATTTCTTGACTGCCATACACATTCCTTAGGAGACAGGTAAGGTGGTCTGGTATTCCCACCTCTTTAAGAATTTTCCAGAGTTTGTTGTGATATACACAGTCAAAGGCTTTGGTGTAGTCAATAAAGCAAATGTAGATATTTTTTCTGGAATTCTCTTGCTTTTTCAATGATCCAACAAATGTTGGCAATTTGATCTCTGGTTCCTCTGCCTTTTCTAAATCCAGCTTGAACATCTGGAAGTTTACTGTTCATGTACTGTTGAAGCCTGGCTTGGAGAATTTTCAGCATTACTTTGCTAGCATGTGCGATGAGTGCAGTCATGCGGTAGTTTGAACATTCTTTGGCATTGCCTTTCTTTGAGATTGGAATGAAAACTGACCTTTTCCAGTCCTGTGGCCACTGCTGAGTTTTCCAAATTTGCTGGCATATTGAGTACAACACTTTCGCAGCACTATCTTTTAGGATTTGAAATAGCTCAACTGGAATTTCATTACCTCCACTAGCTTTGTTTGTAGTGATGCTTCCTATGGCCCATTTGACTTCACATTCCAGGATGTCTGGGTTTAGGTGAGTGATCACACCATGGTGGTTATCTGGGTCATGAAGATCTTTTTTGTATAGCTTTTCTGTGTATTCTTGTCACCTCTTCTTAATATCTTCTGCTTCTGTTAAGTCCATACCATTTCTGTCCTTTATTGAGCCCATCTTTGCATGAAATGTTCCCTTGGTATCTCTAATTTTCTTGAAAAGATCTCTAGTATTTCCCATTCTATTGTTTTCCTCTATTTCTTTGCATTGATCACTGAGGAAGGCTTTCTTATCTCTCCTTGCTATTCTTTGGAACTCTGCATTCAGATGGGTATATATCTTTCCTTTTCTCCTTTGCCTTTAGCTTTACTTGTAACCCAAGGGGGTACTTGTAACCTTTACTTATAGCCTGCTTTACTAGTATCCTAAGGGGTCTCTCTCTGTCATAGGAGATCAGAATCAGCCTCTGCAATTTGGGCTCAGGGCTGTGGTACATGTCTCCAATTGCGACAGAGTATGTGGAGATCCTTAGACACATTGCTTCAAAGCATCAGTAACTTGTGCCTTCGTTCAGCCCAGATTTTATTTACCTTCTCCTTTGTTCCTCTTCTCAGGCCACCAGTGAAAACTCTGTAAGTTCACATAGCTCGTACCATTTCCAAGATGCATTGCCTAACCTGGAGGTAATGTATGATCATTTTATACACTGTCACAGATTCATTATTCATACAGCTTTCTATTAATTTTTAATGCCTCCAAGTTCCTACTTATTTAACATATAATGCAGTTGGCCAGACATCTATATAAAGCTTTGAAAAGTGGCTCTGAAGTACTCTTCCATAGATCCCCGTCTATTAACCAACTGATGAGATGGTACTCCTCTTATCCATGGAGAGGACCCCTGGCCTTGGGTCCCCACACTTATCCCCATGATTTGTATGGCTTTCCATGAAGGAAATCACCAGCCTGCAATACAATTTGGATGAAGTCCAAGCCCGAGCTCATTTCTTCTCTTCAGGATACTATTCTAGTCCATCCAGTCTATAAGGTTGACCAGATATCCAAAGGAGCTCTAGAACTCTTATTTCTGGTCGCCTAGTGCCCAGATTGTGCCTGATGCAGGAGATCAGCATGATCACGTAACACTGTCCAACAAGTTATTTCTTTTGTAAGATTACATAACATTTGACCTGTAGAACGGTGCTGACATTGATTTGGAGTAGCTGTCATTCACAGATGATGAAGATGAGAATTTTCATGCTGGGCTACAGATAAGTACCCACTGTGCTAAATCTTTACCAGTAAATCACTATACCTTACATGGGTTAATTTTCTAACAAAATCATTTATATATACCCTTCTCTGTATGGAGAATAGTCCTGCCTTGGAAAACTACTTTAGGTTCTTGAACAGAGGTCAATGTAGACTAAGTATTTAGAGTGTGTGACAATGGTGGTGGAGAAGATCAGGGAGGGAACTATGGCATCCAGAAGGCTAAGAGTAGCCAGGGTGGTGACATGAAGGTCCTTGGATTGAGAACCCTGGGATTTGGGTTCCTCTTGGCTCTGCTACCTCCCAGCTCTGTGTCCTTAATTTGGTCTCTTAATTTCTCTCTGCCTCAGTATCCTCATCTATAGAATGAGAATATCCAATAGCCTTGTCTTATATAGTGGTTCCCATACCTGACTTTGCAGCAGAAGACCCAGAGAGGCTGTTGAAAAAAGCAAACTGCTTCTAGGCACACCTTCCCCCAAGTTTTAGATTCTGCAAGTCTGGGGTTGGGGCTTGGTATCTATTTTGTTTTTTTAACTCCCAGTAGATTGTGACAAGCAGCAAGGACTGGTCTTTATTTCTCTTAGGAGTCTCCTGGCTTTAAAGGCTTGGAAACTTAACATCCCAAAAGCCAATGGCTGAGGCAATGAAGGTGTTGATGTGATGCTGGTGGAGTGTCTAGAGGAAAGAACTGGAGAAATATTTTTCTGCAATGCCAGTGCCGGTCAAAATGATGGCTTGTGTGTAATAATGAAATGCCTAGTATCATTCTGAGTGTTCCACACACATGGTTTTTGGTCAGTCTTCATGCCAGTCTCCTATTCTCATTTTCTAGATGACATAACAGAATTAGAGAAATCACTGGAATAACTGGCCAAGGTGAAATGCTGATATTATTGACAGTTTGGGTAGAGGAGCTGAAAAAGGGCGGGATTACAGGTAAACCCATATTTTCAAAGTTGGCAGACAGGAAGCACGATTGAAATGATTTATGGTTTATTTGATTGCTTTGTTTTTTCATTGATGATGGTGGTAAGGGCTCTGGGCAGGATGAGCGTTTATTTAGTTGTGACGGTGAGTTACCCAATTCCCTGGGAGACCTAGAACTGTCCCCTTGGAGGTCAGATGAGAGCTTGGGCTGGAGGTTGTGAATTTGGAACTCATCAGAGATGAGAAGGGCAGTTATGTGAGTGGGAGGTTAGTCGACCAACTTCCAGGACAGAGTGGAAAGCATTTTTTTAAGAGAACCAGCTTGAGAGGGAGAGCCGGGTGGGCAAGACTGCAACATCAGCTCAGCAACTAAAAATCCCCATCCTCTGTGGAAGAGCTGTTCTATTATATAGTTTGGTCAGCAGCTCAGCTCCATATTTTCATCCACCAGGATGTTCCGATCAATACTCCCAGTCCTCATGATTTACTGAACCTGAATTTCTCTAACTGCTCCATTAACTCTTTGGAAAGGTTTCTCCTCTGTTAGCACTGGATCATAATTTTCCATAAAATTTGCCCTTGAGCAAGCAATTCTCTCATCATTCTCACTAGGGAAATGGTCTTACTTCCCCCCACTGCCCCCACTCCACATTCTCCATCCTTCCTCACTTTCTGGAGAGTGCTGTTTCATGAACCCACATTTTGCCTGCTAATTAGTGTTTTTGAATAAACACTTGCTATTGAGATTGGAATCAGCTGGGAGTTTTTGCTCAGGCCAGTCTGTGAGTTCGTAATCCTTCATGTCTGTTCATAGTTCCCCAATTTGGTTATTGAATGTAGGGTTTGTTTTGCACAGTAGACACGTTTTGATGCTGAAGAGTTTGGTGCTTGGTCGCAGTCTCTGCATGTCCAGTCCTGCATTCATGTTTGTAGTCTGTTTTCCTTGCATGCTGGGCACAGAGGGATCTGGTGGCCAGACAGCCCTTAATAAAAGGTGAATTCACTCACAATGTACCCCTTTGTTCCAGGAAATATTTTGCTCCTCTGAACGTCAGCTTCAGTATCATGAAAAAACATTTGTCAAGCCCCCAATTGCCAGACTGTTGCACTCAGAACTCCATAAAGAGAATTTCCCTGCCACAGTAAAGCTGTGTGTGATGAAGCCAGGCCTGGATGCAGGAGCAAATTCTGTGGCCCCTCATCCACAGAGTCCTGTAATTTGACAGGAAAAATGACATCTTTCCAGGGATCCCAGCAAAGCTGTTACCTGTGTGTGGGCTGGAGTGTGTGGAAACAGCAGTACCTGCAACAATGATGATGGTTTAGACAGACACCCCCCAAAAGAGAAAGGGGAACCAGCTATTTTATCCTCAGGAAGCTGCAGCATCAGCCAGTGCCACCCTCTTCAGCAATTTCCAGGAAGGGAGCTTAACTGTCGCTGTCCCCGCTAGTCACTGCATTTGGGTAAGTGTCCGTAGAGCATTCTTGCCTGTTAGGAGCTGTTAATCCAGTTTGAGATAATGCAAACACATAAATAATGGCATGATACATGATCACATACAAGGCACAGACAAAGAAGTAGAAACACTTGAGGGGCAAAGGATGTGTGCGTGTGCGTGAGCGCATGTGTGTATGTGTGTGCGCATGTGTGTATGTGTGTGCGCATGTGTGTATGTGTGTGCGCATGCGTGTGTGTGTGTGTGTGTGTGTGTGTGAGAGAGAGAGATAGGGAACCGTAAGGGTAAATGGATTAATTCCTAAAGTATTTAGAGGAATGTCCTGCCCTTAGTGAGTGCTGTATATGAGCCTTTTAAATAAATGAGTGCATAAAAAAAATTGGCTCATGTGTAGTGATATGGATGAGCCTAGAGTCTTTCATACAGAGTGAAGTCAGAAAGAGAAAATCAAATATCGTGTATTAACGCACATATATGGAATCTAGAAAAATGGTACTGATGAACCTATTTTCAGGGTAGCAGTGGAGACATGGAGAATGGGCTTGTGGACACAGGGTGGGGGGAAGGAGAGGATGGGACAAATCCAGAGAGTGGCATTGACATATAGATGCCATGTGTAAAATAGCTAGTGGGAAGCTGCTGTATAACACAGGGAGCCCAGCTCAGTGCTCTGTGATGGCCTAAAGGGGTGGGAGGGAGGCTTCAGAGGAAGGGGGTACATGTACACATATAGCTGATTCATGCTGTACAGCAAAAACTAACACAATGCTGTAAAGCTTATATTCCAGTTTTAAAAAGCAAATGAAGGGATGCGTGAATGAACAAGTGGATAGATAATACAGAATCAAGTTTAATTTAGGAAAGCTGGGAGAATGCCCAAGTAACTGGGTCTCTCCTTCTTCCTATACCAGGTTGACTGGGGCAGCCTTGGAGTGGAAGTTCAAGGTTAGAGGAGGTTAAGGTGTTCAAATTTGCCCCTGAAAGGCTGGCGCATCAGACCAGCCCAATGGAGGGACAGGATTCATCTCCAGGTATAAGCCACTCTTCAGTGTGGCACACTGACATACAGATCATTCTTTTAGGACAATTCCTTAGTGGATAGAGGGAGTAGGAGATGCCCATTTTGTTTGCTTTGATCCAGGCCCTGGGAACTTAACTCTCAAGGTAAGTGACCACTGGGTCCAGGTATATATATATAGATAATGACGGGATGTTTTAAGTAGAAGTTCTATGAAGACCAAAGAATTGGTTGAAAGAGCTTGAACTTGCTCTCTGTCCAGAGATTGCACAAAAGCATGGCTTTTGATGTCTGGCCACAGTGTCTGCTCAAACAGGAATTGCTGGAAGCCTTTCTGATCCTATACTCAGATGTGCCGCGTTGATCTTGTCGCCAGCTTGTCTGCCTGCTGCTGTAGACATTTATTTCTTGGCCTTCATCATAGCTTCCAGAGAGTTCTCAGGCTTTGCTGGCCTACGGCGAGCACTCGAGCAAGATATTTGGCTCTCTGAGCTCTTAATCTGAGCCCTCTTAGTTTGTGGTTTCTCCAGGTCTGGATTCTTTCTCATACTGTGGCCACAGGAGGGCAGTTTTAACACCCTTTAGGAGCTCCCTGCATCAGATTTCTGGATGGGCAGCCCTGAAATTCTTTCCGTATTGTGTTAGGGAGCACTCCCCAGGCAACAGGACCTGAGAGAGTTACCAGAGTCGAGAGTTACCTCAACTACTCGGTGGTCGAAGACAGATGCTTCCAGCACCTGATGGGTGAGAGCTTCACTGGGGTGCACAGGGATCCATGTGCACAGGGATGTCCAGCTCCTGGGAAGCTTGACAAGTTCATTCTCATCTGGGTCCACACTGTCATGGGTTCCAGTTCAGCCACGTGGCACACACTTCACAGCCATCCATCAAGCTCATTGACCAGACTGTCTTTGCCAACATACGCACACGAGTTTGGGAAGGACAGGTGAGTGTGTGTGACTGTGTGTGAGTGTGTGTGTGCGTGTGTGCATGCACAGATTTTCAATTGCCTTCCTCTGTACCTTGTTGGACACCCCTTGTCTGCTTTTAATATCACCAGTCCATGCATGTAACCTTTCTGGCTTAAAATTCACCTTTTAAAAGCTGTCCCTGATTAGTTCCAATGTGCTGTAATGACTTTTGTATTCTTTTTTTAATTATAAATTTTGTTAAACACCGCTTTTGATATTTTTATCTCCTGCACTTTATAGAGTATAATTTTTATCACACAATAAGTATGGAATTTGTGCAGCTGACTTAATTAGTTATATTCCCAATAAACACTAGAGAGTCATTACAGTGAACAAGTAATTTTGAGACAACAAGCCATCACCCAAGGATGATATGGAGTGGCACTGTGGCCCTCCAGGCTGCACTGTCCAGGGGATTCTCCTGGCAAGAATACTGGCGTGGTTCGCCAAGCCCTCCTCCAGGGGATCTCCCTGACCTGGGGATTGAACCCATGTCTCTTCCATCTGCTTCACTGGCAGGCAGATTCTTTACCACTAGCACCACCTGGGAAGCCTGGAGTGGGAAAGACTAGCTCTGTTAGTCCTCTTCGGCTGCAGATGTATGAAAAGTGGTCTATTAATATAGCACCTGCCTAGAAAAAGATATCAGTGGAGATATCACAACGATTTTATAGAAAAATACCACTGCACCTGCTAAAGCCTTTCTTTGGAATCTTCTCTCACTCTCTAATGTGGAATATCTATCTCCTTTAAGCTTTCAATGACCTGAGAGGAAGCTTCTTGACAGAATATAAAGACATTCACTAATAATGACTGCTTAAGAATAAATCTGAGATTAGAAAATGTGCTCGAAGGTCTACTATTTGACTTCAGGAAGGGCTAGTGTTTGTGGATCTCTGGGAGGAATGGTGCTCTGAGGGCAGGACATTTGTAGTAATCATACCTGAAGTACCAGCATCCAGCCCAATGCCCCCTTCAAAGAGGGCACTCAGATGTTTATGGTAAATGAATGGATATTTAAATTAGCTTGAGTATCATCTTTGGGATGCCTGTGAGTATGATATAGAACATGATCCCATCTGAAATAGAAGAAAATGATTATATCATAATAAATTTTGTGCTATTATTGACAAATATCATAATTTAGCTGTATAATTGATAATAATTTAAAATTTGTGTTGTAATGCTAGTAATAATAACTAGTATAAGTATGCATGCACACGTATAAAAATATGTAGATCACATGTTAGATACTGCTTTTAACCCAGTTAATTCTAACAGTTTTAATTTTAATTAAAATTTTTAAAACTTAAAAATTTTAAGTAACCCTGTGAATAGATATTCTCTATACTCAGGGAAGCTAAGGCACAAAGAAGTTGTGATTTTCTCCAGAGCTAAATGGCAGAGGTGGAATTTGAAACCAGACAATCCAGCTCAAGAATCCATGCTATATTGGATGGACCTAGAGATTAATCATACTAAGTGAAGTAAGTCAGATTGGAAAAGACAAATATACCATATCACTTAACATGTGGAACCTAAAAAAATAATACAAATGAACTTATTTACAAAAGTGAAATAGACTCACAGACATAGAAAACAAACATGTGATTTCCAAAAGGGAAAGTAGGGGAGGGATAAATTAGGGATTAGGGATATACACAATACTATGTATAAAATGGATAAACAGGGCTTCCCAGGTGGCTCAGTGTTAAAGAAACCGCCTACAACTCAGGAGACACAGGTTCGATCCCTGGGTCAGGAAGATCCTCTGGAGAAGGAAATGGCAACCCACTTAAGTATCTTGCCTGGGAAATCCCATGGACAGAGGAGCCTGGTGGGGTGTAGTCCATGGGGTCACAATGAGTGGGACATGACTGACTCAGCGACTAAACAACAACATATCAGAAAAAACACCCCCAAACTTGTGTCTCCTTCCCTCTTTTAAAATAAAATAAAATGGATAAACAACAAGGACCTACTGTGTAACACAGGGAACTATATTCAATATTTTATGATAACCTATATGGGAAAAGAATCTGAAAAAGACTATATCTATGTATCTGGATCACTTGACGTAATCATTCTCTTCTATTTCAGACAGGATCATGTTCTATATCACACTCAGAGGCACCCCAAAGATGATACTGAAGCTAATTAAAATATCCATTCATTTACCATAAACATCTGAGTACCCTCTTTGAAGAGGGCACTGGGCTGGATGCTGATACTTCAGGTATGATTACTACATATGTCCTAAAGCTAACACAACACTGTAAATCAACTTCAATTAAAAAAAAAGAATCCATGCTATTAGCCAATAACTTTTATAGCCTCACACGTTGGTGAGAATTTACCCATACCAACAAGTGCAGGCAGGGACTGGTTTCATACTCAGGCAAAAAAGATAAATGTTTATTTGTCTGTCAATGAGGTACATTGGCAATTATGATGGTGATAAATTGGAAAGGACTGAGGAAACTCAAAGTACTTGTTAAACCCACTTTTAAAAATCTGAAGAACATCAAAAAGAGAAAGGAACAATGATCGCTTATAATCTGCCAAACCACGAATGTAGGACAATGTACAATTTTTTCCTGGTTGAAGATAAAAATGCTAGCAAAGGGACAAAGAAGAATTGAGCATCTAGGAAAAGCTTAAAAGGTGATCCTCTTAGGGGATAATAACCTGGACACATTGTCCATTATAGGTGAACAAAAATCATAGAATCCGATCTTTGAATTAACCAGGAAGTTAATATATCTTCTTGAACTGATTAATTTCTGAGCTAGACGGGACAGCAAGATGGGACAAAGAGGCCATTAGAGCTGCTACTTTACAATTTCATTAGGTGAGAGAGAATGCCCTTCCTTAGGACTTAAAAGAAATATACAGTTTTGATAAAGATCAAGGGTGTATTTCTCTACAACATGTTTCAGTAAGTTTAATAAAAATGTTGCAAGGAATAAATATGTGTAAAAGTTTAAGAAAGCCTGGGAGGATTTCCTCCTGCAAAATGGGGTATAGATGAGTTTTAGCACATCCTGTCATTTAATGGGGGAATTGCAAAGGTTTCAAATGTTATTTTTGATCTTTTAATTCTCCCAGTTGTTTCTGATAATACCTTTTAATTTCAGGCTAATAGCCATAAGCCTTTTTGAAGTAATAACACTGTCGGCTCTTAGGTGTGTGTACTAGAGGAGATGGCGAACATGAAAAGCAAATATCCCTTTGAGCTGAGCTAAGGCCAGGACCTCATTCCTGGAATGAAATACCTGTGATGAGAGATATGAGTCTGTGGGTTAAGGAGCCAGCGGTGTGTGCTCTTGGCTGGGGTGTAGGCGCAGGGTCATGTCTGGAGTTTTCCTGTGTCTTGCCACAGATTCTCCTGTTAGCCCTGTGCATCAGATACCAGGTAGTCCGAGGTATGTTCCATCCACTACAGTGTGTCCTTGGAGCAGGAAAACCGTTATGAAGACCACCTTTTCTTCAGGGAATTCCTTATTAGTTCTTATTTCATTGACACATGAAAAGACACAAAGGTGACTCTGGCTTGCTGTAATAGATGTTGCACTGTGCTCAGATCCTTGCAACCCCTGCTTCCGCATCTGCTTTAAGCTCATTCCCCAGCCTACGGCTGGCCTGAGTAACCCCTCCCAGGAATTCTCTCAGATGAAGGCGATACCCCTTCCTGGGGGCAGCTTGTACCCAGTGACTGACAGGTAGGGGTACAGAGTTCTGCCTCTTGGCTTCATTTGGGACAAGTCTTCAGGGTCAGCCCAGTGTCCTCAGGATCCATTGAGGCATTTGTTGTGATGAAATAAAGTCCAAATTCTCTTCTCCTATCTGGCTTTTTTCACTCTCCTGCAGGTGTGGTTCCCCAATTTTCCTACCCTTGATTGACCCCTAATTTATACGTAGGATTTTCTGTTGGGATACATAATTTGCGCTTGATGTAAAAAATTCAAATATTGGATAAATACATGTGCGTGCGGGAGTGGCCACTACAGCATCATTTAGTAGGGGACTCAAGTAGCCCCTGCAGCATAGCACAGCTTTAAGTGTTTCACAGTTCTTTGAACATAACACTTACACCTTGAATGATCTTCCTGAAGATAAACGGACATTGGTAATTAGAAAAGTAATACTATGTGGAATAAAGTAAAGAGTCTGCCTGCAATGCAGGAGACTCAGGTTCAATCCCTGGGTGGGAAAGATCCCCTAGAGAAGGAAGCGGCAACCCACTCCTATATTCTTGCCTGGAGAATTCCATGGACAGAGGAGCCTGGTGGGCTACAGTCCATGGGGTCACAAAGAGTCGGACATGACTTAGTGACTAACACTCTCATACTTTCACTTCTACCCATTATATTGATTCATTTCCTGGCCTTTTTGAGAAAACTTGGGCATGTTAGTCCCATTTTAGAGATGGAGAGAAAATAGCAGAAGACACTGTGTTTGGGGTAATTTCTTTCTGATAAACTCCAATGTCCATGATCAGTCCATGAGCTCAAGCCCATCATTCAAAGAAAACACCAGAAGAGGCTCAGTGTTTTGTGAAATGGCACATTCTGAAATCTTTGTTACTGAGAGGAGGATGTAAGCTCAGGATCAAAGCACCGTCTTCAAAGAAGGGCAAGGTACTTGTTAAATAACTCCTGGCAACTGCTTCAGCGCTAGGCACTGTAATTGCAGAGAGCAGGAGCGGAACTAAAAATAGAGAAGTGGATGGGGACAGGACCAAAGCCATCATTGTCACTCAAACTTGGATGTCACTTTTGACAGCATTTGAGCAATTGCTTCTTGGTTTTCAATGCTAGGAATCTAGTAATCATGCTTTGTTGTGACAATCCTAGAAGAAGGGAAGGGGCAGGACCTGAGGAGCCCATCCTGGGAGGAGTAGCAGGAATGGAAGGTAGAGTTATTATCAGCCTGTGCCGTCTCTTTGCCAGCCAAAGTTCCTTTGAAGGCAAAAACCAGAAAGCCATCCCAGTGAGCTCCAATGTCCTGAAATGGTAAAGGGGAACCTCATGGACAGGAGATACAACCCAACCCTGTTGAGTGACAGACGGGACCTGAGAACCAGCTGGCCACCAGGAGCTGAGTCTCTCTCTCTGTTTCTAGGAGCTGCACGGTCGTTGTCTCTGCACATCTTCTCTGTTGACCTCCCACCTAAGCCAGTCTCCTCTGCACAGTCATCTTGCTTCCTTCATCAGCACAGCTGCCAGTCCAGCCCTCTGTCATGATCTCCAAGCTCCAGGAGCCACCGCCAACTGACAACAACCTCTGTCTCTTCAGGCAGAACCTCATACGGAAGTGCCTCATCAGGCCACATCCTGCTTTTCTCACACTGGACTTGCTGTTTTGGGTTGAAGGGATGCAAAAGATTCTCAGAAGGGGCCACGAATGGGGCAGACAGTGAGACCCGTTTGCTATATCCTTGCTTGTCTGAGTTTCCATTGTGCTGTCCATCATGCTCCACAATATAGTCTAGGAGACATAAGAGGTCGCATAATCATCGTGGTGAATCACTGTGTAGAATGTGGCATCTGCTCTAAGTGGGGTTATAATCGGGTTGGTGTGATAAGGCCCAAGCCCATGAACAGGAAACGAGTCATGCTAGGCAGTGCATGAGGAACATCAGATGACTGGCCCAGACAGGAGGGGTTTTAAAGATTTAGAGAAGGGAGAGACCATTGTGGGTAAGGAAAGCCAAAGAGGACTTCCCAAGAGAGGTGGGGTAGAAGTGGATCTGAAGGGAAGGGAATGATTTGGAGAGAGAGTGGAGAGGAGAGGCATTCTAGGTTAGGGCAGAGGCGGTGTGGGTGGGTCAACATGATGCATGCTCTGGGGACTACAAATAGGCCAGCCTTTTATGAGTATAAGGTATATATTGGAAAGTATAAGAAGATACGTTAGGAAAAATGTGCATGCTCAGTTACTCAGTTGCTCAGTCGTGTCGGATCCTTTGAGACCCCATGGAATATAGACCACCAGGCTCCTCTGTCCGTGGGATTCCCCAGGCAAAATGACTGGAGTGGGTTGCCATTTCCTTCTCCAGGGGAATCTTCCTGACCCAAGGATCGAACTCTCAACTCTTCCATCTCGTGTTCTGGTAGGCTGATTCTTTACCCCTGGGAAGCCCAAGTTAGGAAATATAGGGAGAGACAAAATGTGTAGGACTTGTAGAATATCAATCTAATCATCTGAATTTTATTCTGAAGAATTTACTAATTAATTAAGAATTTATAAATTAAGAATTTATTAATGATGTTGCAGGGCATGGTGGGTAAAGCAGTGGTCTGGAGTGACCCACTGCAGCGGAGGAGGACAGAGGCCAGGAATAATTGAGAGACCCTTACAAAGTTGCCAGTGAGATGAGTAGCTTAAAGCTTGCACTCTGCAACAAAAGAAGCTGCTGCAGTGAAAAGCCCACACACCACAACTAGAGAATAGCCACTTGTTCCAACTAGAGGAAGCCGGAGAGCAGCAGCGAAGACCCAGTGCAGCCAAAAATAAAATAAGTAAATAAAAGAATCACCTGGAAGAGTTGTTACTATGCATATGGCTTGACCCCACCCCAGAGATGCTGATTCACTGGGGCTGAGTAGGGCCTGAAATTTGCATTGCTAGCAAGTTGCCAGGTGCTGGGGACCCTACTTTGAGCACCATTCCCTAGTCTGAACTGCCATCAGCACTTCTCTGGGTTCTCATGGTGGCTTCCTGAGTGATCTGCTTCCACTTTCACCCCCATTTCCTCACAGCAGTCAGAGTGATCATCTAAAAATATAAATAAAATCATGTTATCGTTCAGTTGCTAAGTCGTGTCCAACTCTCTGCAGCTCCACGGACCATAGCCCACCAGGCTCCTCTGTCCATGGGATCCTCCAGGCAAGAATACTGGAGTGGGTTGCCATTCCCTTCTCCAGGGGATCTTCCTGACCCAGAGCTCAAACTTGGGTCTCCTGTATTGCAGGCAGATTCTTTACCACTGAGCCACCAGGGAAGCCCTGGCCTCCTGCTTAAAACTCTTCTGTGGCTTCTGACGACCCCTGTGTGGTCTACAAGATCCTCAAGATCTGGCTTTAGCCAGCGCTGCAAATCATCTTGTAGCGTAGTCACAGCCACTGCAGTTTCTGTTGTCCCTCTTGAGCACGTGCTCCCAGGCCTAGCACTTGTGTTGCTCTGGGAAGCTCCCCCAAGGGGAGACTGGCTGACTCTCTCATCCTTGATGATCAAGCTCAGATGTTACCCCCTTCTAAGGACATCCTTGAACATCCCATCTGAGGTGGTCCTCTGCAGTTTCTATTTACTTCCTCACTCTTGTTCTTTCCATTCATTGTAATTCTCATGAACATTACTTGTTTATTATTCTATTTATTGTGGTCTCCTCCACTAAGATTGTAGGCTCCTGAAGGACAGGGTTCTTATCTTCACAGTTTTATCCCCAGGACTTTGCACAGTGTCTGGCAGAGTAGGAAGTACTCAGTTCAGTTCAGTTCAGTCGCTCAGTCGTGTCTGACTCTTTGCAACCAAATGAATCGCAGCACGCCAGGCCTCCGTGTCCATCACCAACCATCTCCCGGAGTTCACTCAGACTCATGTCCATCGAGTCGGTGATGCCATCCAGCCGTCTCATCCTCTGTCGTCCCCTTCTCCTCCTGTCCCCGGTCCCTCCCAGCATCAGAATCTTTTCCAATGAGTCAACTCTTCGCATGAGGTGGACAAAGTACTGGAGCTTCAGCTTTAGGATCATTCCTTCCAAAGAAATCCCAGGGCTGATCTCCTTCAGAATGGACTGGTTGGATCTCCTTGTAGTCCAAGGGACTCTCAAGAGTCTTCTCCAACACCACAGTTCAAAAGCATCAATTCTTCAGTGCTCAGCCTTCTTCACAGTCCAACTCTCACATCCATACATGACCACAGGAAAAACCATAGCCTTGACTAGGCAGACCTTAGTCAACAAAGTAATGTCTCTGCTTTTGAATATACTATCTAGGTTGGTCATAACTTTTCTTCCAAGGAGTAAGCGTCTTTTAATTTCATGGCTGCAGTCACCATCTGCAGTGATTTTGGAGCCCCCAAAAATAAAGTCTGACACTGTTTCCACTGTTTCCCCATCTATTTCCCATGAAGTGATGGGACCGGATGCCATGATCTTCGTTTTCTGAATGTTGAGCTTTAAGCCAACTTTTTCACTCTCTTCTTTCACTTTCATCAAGAGGCTTTTTAGCTCCTTTTCACTTTCTGCCATAAGGGTGGTGTCATCTGCATATCTGAGGTTATTGATATTTCTCTAGGCAATCTTGATTCCAGCTTGTGTTTCTTCCAGTCCAGCGTTTCTCATGATGTACTCTGCAGAGAAGTTAAATAAGCAGGGTGACAATATACAGCCTTGACGTACTCCTTCTCCTATTTGGAACCAGTCTGTTGTTCCATGTCCAGTTCTAACTGTTGCTTCTTGACCTGCATACAGATTTCTCAAGAGGCAGGTCAGGTAGTCTGGTATTCCCGTCTCTTTCAGAATTTTCCACAGTTTATTGTGATCCACACAGTCAAAGGCTTTGGCATAGTCAATAAATCAGAAATAGATGTTTTTCTGGAACTCTCTTGCTTTTTCCATGATCCAGTGGATGTTGGCAATTTGATCTCTGGTTCCTCTGCCTTTTCTAAAACCAGCTTGAACATCAGGGAGTTCACGGTTCACGTATTGCTGAAGCCTGGCTTGGAGAATTTTGAGCATTACTTTACTAGCATGTGAGATGAGTGCAACTGTGCGTTAGTTTGAGCATTCGTTGCATTGCCTTTCTTTGGAATTGGAATGAAAATGGACCTTTTCCAGTCCTGTGGCCACTGCTGAGTTTTCCAAATTTGCTGGCATATTGAGTGCAGCACTTTCACAGCGTCATCTTTCAGGATTTGAAACAGCTCAACTGGAATTCCATCACCTCCACTAGCTTTGTTCGTAGTGATGCTTTCTAAGGCCCACTTGACTTCACATTCCAAGATGTCTGGTTCTAGATTAGTGATCACATCATCATGTAGGAAGTACTCAGTAAGTATTTGTGCAGTGAATATATGTGCATCTTCCTGAAATGGCAAGGCTCAAGTATTTTCCCTATAAGGCCCCCAAACTTCCACAAAGATCAGTGTATGTGAATAGATGCCATGGAGAAGAACATCGCCTACACCTCCAGCTGTTGGAGGGATCTAGTTTGGTACAGTCCAGCTAATCTTTTCCTTTTGCATGTATTAATAACATATGGGGTGATGAAGGCACAGGTATCATATCAATTGCCTTCACCCTCATCCTCTGTTCTGTCTTTTTGCTTCTGTGATCTGCTCAGAGCCTCTCACTGCGGCACTAAACTGGTTTGGTGTCAGACCTTTCTCTGCGTTACCAAAACATACCTCCCTCTTTCCCAGACTTTGAAGACTCTGCTCTGCCACTATGTGACACTGGGTGATAAGTGGGGTAAACAGGTTAACTGCTTTAACTTCATTTGTGGTTAAGAGACACCAGGGTCCCTTCAATAATAAAACACATCTAAGCTGTGTCTGAGGGAGCAGCAAAATTGTTTTTGAATCTGTAAGAAGAATTCAGGTTTTTACATAAGCATGTACTTTGTTTTGGATTTTGTGTAAAGATATAAAAGAAATTGAAATTAAAATATTACTGGAATAGTAGGGTTACAAAACATAAGGAGTGAAAAAGGAGATCCTGAAAAACAGGTTGTAAGATGGCTTTTATATTGATCAGATGAGAGTTTGACATTTGTCTCTTTGTCAAAGCATATGGTTATGCAATAGGAAACATTGCAGTACCAAAGAGGGGAAAAAAAGGTTTATTTACAGACCTCAGAGTTGCATTCAGTGACATTCTTGGCCAAGATCAAAATGTGGAATGTTTTTTCCATTCAGAAAAGCAGAGTCACTTTGCCTGAGTCATGACTGCCCACTTTTTTCCATATGGTTGAGTGCTCTTTATCGGCTGAGGTTGACAGTTTTCTAGCGACTTTGTGGTTGATGAGTTCTATTTATGGCAGCAGTGGAGAAAGGTAAAGTTAGGTAATATTAGGAAGGAAATACTTAGTTTGGTAAAAAATGGAAATTAACCACTGCAGCAAATGTTTTGTAAGGAAAAAAATGCTTAAGTTGTGAGAAATGCCTGGCTTCCCCAGTGTCTCTGTTCCCATCCAGTCATCAAAAATCCCTTCAATTCTCCTCTTGTCTGGCTCTTAGAGTTATCCCATTCTTACTGGTTTGAAGAATTCCCTGGTGGCTCAGATGGTAAAGAATCCACCTGCAAGGTAGGAGACCTAGATTCGATCTCTGGGTTGGGAAGATCCCTTGGAGAAGGGAATGGCAACCCACTCCAGTATCCTTGTGTGGAGAATCCCATGGATAGCAGATCCTGGCGGGCTACAGTCTAATGGGTCCCAAAGAGTCGGGTGCGAATGAGCAATTAAGCACACATGCACACACTAGTTTAAAAGTTCACAACCTTGGCCAGTGGTTGGCATTGGCCCAAACTTCTCTCTTTCATGGCTATTGATTAATCTCCTTAGAACAACCCTTGATAGCTCTCCTTTATGATCCAGACTTCTGTCTGGGGACAGTAGACAACCCCCACTTCTTAGCATCAATAGCTTTGTATCCCATGTGGTTTTTAAAAAATTGTGGTAAAATATACACAACACACAAGTTACCATTTTAACAATTTTAAGTGTACAATTCAGTGGCCTTAATAATCACAGTATTGTGCAACCATCACCCTATTCCATTTCCAGAACTTTTTCATCATCCCAAACAGAAACTTGGTACCCATTAAACAATATCTCCTCTTCCCCTCCTCCAAGACCTGGTCACCTTTACTTTACTTCATTTTTTTTTTTTAATGGAATTTTTAAAAAATTGTTTCTTTATTTTTGGCTGCACTGGATCTTTGTAGGATTTCTCTAATTGCAGAGAATTAGATTAAATTTCTCATTGTCGTGACTCCTCTTGTTACAGAGCCCAGGCTCAAGGACACGTGGACTTAAGCAGCTGCCGTACAAGGCCTCAGTTGTTGTGACTTGTGAGCTCCAGAGTGTGGGCTCAGCAGTTGCGGCACATGGCTTCGGGTGCCCTGCAGTGTGTGGGAACCAGTGTTTGATCCCTCCATTGGCAGGTGGATTCTTATCCACTGTACCACCGGGGAAGTCTCTTTATTTTCTAGGAATTTGCATATATTGCAAGCATGCAAGCTAAGTCGCTTCAGTTGTGTCTGACTTTTTGCAGCCCTAGAGACTGAAGCCCGCCGAGCTTTTCTGTGCATGGGGTTCTCCAGGCAAGAATACTGGAGTGTGTCGCCATGTTATCTTAGGGGACCTCCCTGACTCAGGGGGTGAACCTGAGTCTCCTGCGGCCCCTGCACTGGCAGAAAGATTCTTTACCACTGAGCCTCCTGAGAAGCCCTTGCGTGTATTAGATACTTCCTATAAGCAGAATCATACACTAGTTGTCCTTTTGTGTCTGGCTTATTTCACTTAGCATAATGTTTTTGAGATTTATTCACATTGTAGCATATATCAGAGCTTGCTTCCTTGCTGAAGACTGAGTACTATTCCACTGTATATACCCCATTTTGTCTATCCGTTTACCTGCTGTCAGACTCTTGGATTGCTTCCGTGTTGCCTTCGGTGAACAGTGCTCTGTGAACACTGGTATACAAGTATGCACAAGAATCTCTGCTTTCGGTTCTCTTGGGCCTGTACCTAGAAGTGGAATTGCTAGATCATATGGCAATTCTTGGTTTAACTTTCGGAGGAACATCTCATATGGTTTTGACATAGCCACACCTTCTGTTCTCACTTTTTGGGGTGCCTCTTCTCAGAAAGACTGCTTCTCCGAGCATTCCCTGGGTATACTCATCCCTGGTCTTCCCTCAACCTGAACTCAAAATGCTTTTTCCTCTTCCCCATCTTCAGTCAGTCAGCCATACTCTTCAGTAAATATTAAAACAAACTTTTCCTCCTAATGATAACATATCTCAGCATCTGTGATCTGGAAGTGAAAAAGTAATTATGAGGATATGCCTCAAACCCTGGCTTTTTCTCTCAAGAAACCTCACAGCACCACATTCCAAAAACTCTCCCTCCCAGTTTCCTTCATATGGATAACAATAGCTCCTTAAGAATCTCTCTTTTTTTCTTCCTTAAATTCCAGCCCCATAAGTTCCAACTCAGGCCTGTTGTCCATCTCCCTTGCCCATCACCTAAACCCTTTACAGACAAACTGACCGTCTCAGATTGTCTTTGCTGTGTTTTTCTCATCACCTAGACTCTGAACAGTTGAGAGCATTTGACTGCTGACTCAAAAGGAAGTGTCAATCTTTATCAGAGTTAGGGATGGGGCAGAAGTTGTGACTACTTCCATGTTCATCATTTCTCCTTCTCTACTCACCTGGGAGCAATCTTTATCTCCTGCATAAGAGTATTTTCCCCAGGTAAATCTAAGCTATGTGCGAGCAGGTTGGAAGTCTCTTCCTTCTTTGCTTGAAAAATCTCGTGTTAACAACAGATTCCTTGCCTTGACATTCCTGAGTTCCCAATGGGTTGACCTCTGCACTCTGCCTTTGCAGTCTTATTCCACATTTCTGTCCTTCCTGCTCTCCAGGCCCCAAGGAATAGCACTGCGGGCTGGTCCCTAAACTGTCCCTGTGTTTCCCTGTCTCCATCTGTTCCCTCTTCTACTTACCCTCTTTTCTCTCCTCTCACACCCACCCAATTTCTACCCATTTTTCAAGTTCAAAGTCAAACACTGCTCATTCCATAAAAGTAGCTGTCCTGAGAAGTAAATAAACCAATGTGTGCAAAGAATTTAGTGTGGTGTCTGACACGTAATAAGCCCTAGATAAATAGTATATAATAAATACTTGACCTGTACTATTATTGTTTTTGTAAACATCTTATGCATAACTTATAAGCTTTTCAGCCTTATTTATTTTTGTATGTTTTACATAGTCTCTATCAGTTTGGACACATTTGGCAACATAAAACTCCAACTCAGCTGGTTTAAACAAAAAATGGGATTTACTGGGTCATATAGCTGAGAAGCACAGGGATTGAGCTGGATTCTCTCTGGTTTCTAGACTCAGCTTTGCTCTCTTCTATATATTGTAATTCTCAGGCTCTTGAGGAGGTTGGATGGATGTGCTAGCTTCAGTCTCCCAGAATTTGGGAGAAACTAACGTCTGCTGTCCAGCAAACTTAAGTAATGCCCCTTGGGGCTCACTGCCTCTGATGGGGTCATATTCCCATTCCTGAACCAATCACTCTTGACAGAACATCAGATGCTTTGACTGGCAATGTCTGGGTCAGGTGTAACCCAGTAAGCTCCAGCAAAACCAAACTGACTGGGGGTGGATGCATGCACCCACACACAAAAGTTGGAGGCATACCAAAGATAGGGCAAGTGGATACTGGGAGTGAAATCTCTGCCCTAGTACCTTACATAAGGGAGGTGCTCACTAAATCTTTAGTAAACAGATTTGAGTTTGGTTTCTCTTTAGTGGTTAGAGGATGTGCAAGGTTAACTGCTCATCACTTGCTAGTTGAATGGGGGAGGAAGCTAACATTTGCTGGGCACCTGCTATGTACCAGGTACTGGGGCTGAGGGATTTACATAGCTTGTCATTTGATTTAACCCAGCAATCTGTGCTACAGATTTTGTCATTATGCCCAATTTACAGATGAGGAAGCTAAGAGTAAAAAGGTTGGTAATATTTGGGGTTTGTGTAGAGCTAGAATTCTAGCCCAGGATTGCCTGACCCAGAGGTTGTGCTGGTTTTCTATAGGTCATGGCACCTGTATTCTAGAGGGCTACTTATCTCCCTTCAAAGATCACTGGGGCTGGGAATTCTGTAATCTTTCCCTGAAGACTGTTTCAGGCTGTACAAATCTGAGGTTTGAGAAACTCCTTCATCTTGCCACTGTTTTAAGTGGATTGCATTTCACCTTGTCTTCTATAGAAAATTGAAAACCAGTGCACATTCTCTAGGAGAATCTTTGTGGATTTGATAGTAGTAATTATAAGTAGCCATTTCATCTTTTCTTCCTTTAGGTTAAAGGGTTCAATCCTTGAAGAGCCTATTTTCAGATCCTTTGATGTAGGACACATTTTTGCTGAAGCTCTGGACCTTACTTCTCAGCCAGAACATGACTTGAGACAGCTCTCAGACCCAATTTCTTGACTGTAAAGAAAACAAGTTAGCTGTGCTGACTATCTGCTTACCCTTAGCAGGACCTCTGGGCTGCTGCCAAACCCTTTTTGCTACTGTTAACCCCCCTCCTCACAACAACCACCACACACACAAAAAAAATAATACACACATGCAAACACACAACAGCACATACAAACAAGAATAAACAGACATGAAAACACCCACCCACACCGGCAACATACACACAAAACCAACACTCACCCACACCAACAATAAACAAACAACCATGCACACACAAAAACATACACACTGGCAACATACTCACAAAAACCCAACACACAAAATACAACAACAAAACACAACATACACACACACACACACACACAAATACACAGCAACACACACATACATTGACGCACACCCAGGGCCGTTCTGAAGCCATGCTTTTGCTTCTCAGCAGTGGCCCCTGGAATCACCTTCCCTCAACTCCTGACATGAGGGAGGTGCCTGGCTCCCTCCTGAGCAGCAGAGTCACGTCATTCTTACTTTGAATCCTTGGCAATCTAATCACTTTATTTCTCCGCTCCCACAGCAGACAAGAGAGGAATGTGGTTTGCTGTTTTTGAATTTTAAAAAATGAAGCAGAAATGGGAGCACATTTCTTGATAATTCTGTCTCTCCACGCTCTGGACTGTGGAAGGATTCGGTTTCTGGTTTAATTGGCCTGTGACCTGACGTAGACTCTTCTGACTTTCTTTGAACACAGCAAAGAAAATTTTTAAACAAGGGGATGAAAAAAGAGAAAACTCTGGATAACGAATGATTTTGTGTGTCTGTCTTTTTCTGTAGTTGCCAGCGTTTCTGCAGTGAACATGAATTCACTTGGAAATTAGGAAAAATATCAGTAAGTGTTAAAATTAACTCTAAATAGCTAAAACAATAAAACAATAGCCAAATCTTAAACAAGCAGATAGAAATAAAAAGATGAATGGCAGAAATAATTAGAAAAACTAAGAGTCATAAAGCAATCCTTGGAATAAAGGATCCATTTGGTATATAATGTTGATAAAAAGAATAACGCAGAATGAAAATATTACAATGATAAAAGTCATGTGATGAAAGCACAGCATTAAACATTAAGAAACAAAAATTGACAGAAAAATAATAAATCATTAGGAGACCGAAATACCAGATTTTGACAACAAAAAAGAGGACACCAAGGTTTGAAATACTACAATTATGAAAGTTGATTTACAGGCCAATATTGAATTTTGGTCCTTAACAACAAAAAATGAGTCTTTTTAAAAACTATCATTTGAAACCCTGAGCAAAACAAATAATATATAAGACCACAAAGAAGTCTTTCATAAATTTAAATAAGAATAAAAATATCTAAACTCTCAACCACTTGGAAACTTTAAAAATTCTTTATAAGCATTTCATTAAAAAATCAAAACTATAATTGCAAGCTATTTAGAAAGTTATGAAAATTATATATAAGCATTCATGGAATGTGGCCAGATCAGTGCCAAGAAGTATGCTTACAGCCTCAAATACTATCAAAATTAAACCAGAAAAATGAAAATTTAAAAGCTAATTATATGACTAAAAATTAGAAATAGGAGAATAAAATAAATCCAAATAAAGAGAAATAGACAAAAAAGATAAATATAGAAATTTACAAATTAGAAAGTAAAGTATAATCAATTGATTCAAGTGTTTTCATATTTTTAAAGGCTAACAAAATGGAAAAACTTTTCACCATTTGAATCTAGGAAAAAAGGAAATACAAACTAATAATATACAGAAAATGGATATTGATATATTGCAGAGGAGATTTAAATGAAATAAGATAATGTTATATGTGAAAGATAGTGTTAATACATGTGAAAATATTGATAAATGGATGATTTTCTGTGGGAAATTGCTAAAATTCATTAAATAAATTATACATATGAGAAAACCAATAACCTTGAGAAGGAACTGACAAAGTTATTAAAAAATAATGTAAAAAAAAAAAAACCTCCTTTCAAAAACTCTTCAGGTCCTGATGGCTTATTAAGAATTCTTGCAAAGTTTTAGAAAACATGTGATTTCTATGTTATATTAAACTATCCAGTAACATAAGTAAAGTTTGAAATCTACTAAATTTTGTTGATGGACATTTAGAAAGAGGACCGGCAATTTTAATCCTAGAGTCCACCAAGAGAAAGGAAGTGAAGTCGGTCAGTCGTGTCCGACTCTTTGGGACCCCGTGGCCTGTAGCCTATCAGGCTCCTCTGTCCATGGGATTTTCCAGGCAATAGTCCTGGAGTGGATTGCCATTCCCTTCTCCAGGGGATCTTCCCAACCCAGGGCTTGAACCCGGGTCTCCCGCATTGTAGACAGACGCTTTACCGTCTGAGCCACCAGGGAAGAGAAAGAAAACAGCTACACAAAGACTCATAGTAGGATTATTTATAACAACCTCAAACTGGAAACAATTCGGATGCTTGTCAGCTGTTGAAGAGAGAAAATTAGGTACATCCACACTAAAGAATTCATCGATAAAAGTGAATTAAACATTAAATCAAAAAAGAAAAATATATGTGCTATCATAACATGCTAAAACATGAATAGACCTCAAAAAGGGTTATTTCAAGCAATGGTGGATCCTTAGGACTGAAAAGTACTTTCCTGTCTTTGAGTGAGGGGCCTTTTGACAACCCAGCCCCTCAGTGGTCTATAGTTTGGCCTCTTGTCTTCAGGGGTGTTGTCCTGTTGTGAGTAACCAAAGACCCTATCTTTCAAAGCATCACGAATATGGAAAACGTGGAAGACAAACTTCTAACCAACAGCAATCCATGGTGGCTTCCAGACTCATGAGGATTCTGAAGCCCTGGGCTCTGAAACATAAAAACCCTTCCTTCTGGTTTCTTTTTACATTGAAAATTCAGTCTTCTATATATGAAACTTAAATGTGTGAGTTGAATCAAGGAGGAATAGACGGTTGAATCAGATAGGAATCAGAGGGGCAAATAGCACAACCCCAAGAAAGAGGAATTAGAAGCCAGTAACTCACCAAGGAAAGCCAGCACGAAGCTGGTTCAGAGCTAATGAGTTGGATGGACCCAGCTACCTTGCTCTGAAGTCACATTATTAGCTGCTCCACAACCATTTTCCAACCTAACTTTTAAAATAATTAAAGAAATAAAAAAGAAACGAGGTTCTCGTATAAAAGCTCCTAGAGCTTTGGTCTTTATTACTAATAAATTTCCACCATCCCCCACCACCCGCCTTGACAAAGTGTGGGAGAAGCCGGCTGGTAACGAGATTTTGCCGCCCTGACGAGTGTGCTCATTAGGGAAGCCGCTTGGTTTGAAGACCCGCCCCAGCCAATCTGATTGCGGATTTTATTGAAATAATTTTATAAACAAGTCTTCAGACAAGGTTTAGTCCTGATGAATCCTCCGAGCTCATTACCACCCTCAGGAAGAAATCTGAAGAGATAAAAATAAAAGTCGAGGATTAAAACAACACTTTCACCTTAGGCAAAACAGCCTCCCTGAGCCTCAGATTTCTCCATCTGTAAAACATGGATAATGACATTTCCCTCTCCAACTTATCAGAAGAGCTAATGCAAAGTTCTGGAGTGTGTTCTTGGCAGTTGGGAAAGAAGGTAACACAGAAACCTGATTATTTTCCAAAAGCAGGAAGAACGCAATGGTGGTAAATTCATGTCTGATCTCTCTCAAGATGGGGTAACAGTCATGTCCAGGAGAGGCTACATATGGTGCGATCAATCAGCGTCATATCTTGGAAACTCACCTGGTTTGAATTAGAAAGCTGTTCTCCCTCCAATATTTTCTTTGATATTAAGGAGTTCTTAGTCCAGTGACATTCATCATAAAATCATGAAATATATTTGTCACAGCCGCCACTACAGAACCAGTGAGACCTTAGAAAGATATTTGTGTCAGAAGGCACTCGGGTAGCCGGCACATATTCCCAGGGCTTGGAAACGATTTCAGAGCAACTTGGCTCCTCCCTCCCTCACCAGTTGTCTATGTGAAAAGGCAGAAGATTTAAAAATTCCTATTGACCGTGATCAGTACGAGCTCAACAGGGTAGGATGTGCCTAAATGTTAAGATCGTTCTACGGAGCCAAAGTCAAAAGTCTGCACAGAAGCGTCATGTTGAAGAAGTGTGAAAGAGCTGGATGGAGCTCGGGGATGATGGACAGATCCCTTTCAGACGCAAGTGACAGTGTCTTCTGTTCCTACTCGCTTTCTTATTTTTGCATCAAACATAAATAGTTAGTGAAGAGATGTAGTTCAATAGCAGAGCTTCAGGTGTCTGAGACTAGATGAAAGGGATCCTTAGCACCGAGGCACAAAGACTTGTTAAAAAAAAAAAAGAAAAAAGAAAAGGCAGAGACTAAAGGAATGATAAAACACAAACTTCAGTCGGAAAATCTCTCCTGCCCCTGAGGGGCTGATTTGAACTTCCCAGGGTCGCCCTGTGCATTTATTGCACGGGTTCAGCCACTCCATGCGCTGTCAGCTATTTCACATAAGTAATGAGAAAGTCACTGGCTGCCAGGGCCCAGTTCCGGTGGACTGAAGGGTAAGTGTGGGTCACCTGTTTTCAGGCTGGGAGACTTAATGAGAGGATGATTCTCCCGATGCGTGAAGAGATGCTGACTTCAGGACAGCATCCATCTCCAAGGCTCCGCATCCACCCCAGCTCCTCCAGGCTCAGATTCCCAGCTGAGGGTCTTCCCTGTGCTTATCTTCTTTCTCAGGTCACGGCTACCACATGCACCTATGAAGGTACTCAAACTCACCTTCTAGAAAGTGGAGCGCCTCACCCAGCCCTACGAGGCGGCCTCCCCTTAGACACAAGCAGGCTGGGGGTGTTTAAGATAACAGCATCGCAGAGTGCAAATGGCCCCCACCATGGAGCCGGAGGAACCTATGAGATCATTTGGAAAAGCTTGTGAATTCACTGCCATTTGCCTACTTGGCTTTGGATGAAAAGCAAATCTTAAAGCTGCTCAAAATGTGTCTGATTCATCTGTAACTGAGAATGAGACCAATCAGGGATAAGAAGTGAGTAAAATCCTTGTGATCACAGAGCCAAGAGAGCCTATTTTAAAGCACTTAATGTATTTTTTTCTTAAAGATATATACACCAACTGTAATTAAGCTCTCCCTTTCCTTATGATCTTGGCAAGATGTTAAAAAAGAGATAGAGGGAGGGAGTTGACTTGCCAAGTGGATTTTTCTAAGCGTTCTCAGCCCTAATTAAAAGTCCTTTGTGCAAGGCCAACCAGCAATCAGATTCCTAATTAGAGTTGAGCAAACTGCCTTGGTGAACTGTGAGTTTCTCTGAACCCAGGAATCTGGGGAGAAAGTCTGTCCATCACAATAGGGCCATTTTTTTGGAACCACATACACACCTGAGTCCTGAAAGGCATGTACACACAAGGGCAAGGACACAAACCTATTCTTGGGTTGATGCCTCTTTTGCCTTGAAATGGCTCAGTGGAATCCTGTATATTGTGTTGCTGTGTGTGTGCGCATGCCCAGTCGCTTCAGTTGTGTCCGACTCTTTGTGACCCTATGGACTGTAGCCCACCAGGTTCCTCTGTCCATGAGATTCTCCAGGCAAGAATACTGGAGTGGGTCGCCGTGCCCTTCTCCAGGGGATCTTCCTGAGCTGGAAATGGAACCAGTGTCTCTTGTAGCTCCTTCATTGGCAGGGGGGTTCTTCAGCAGTAGCGCCACCTGAGAAGCCCTTCCCTGGTGGCTCAGATGGTAAAAAATCCACCTGCAGTGCTGGAGACCTGGGTTTGGTTCCTGGGTTGAGAAGATCCCCTGGAAGAGAGCATGGCAATCCACTCTAGTATTCTTGCCTGGAGAATCCCCAGGGACAGAGGATCCTGGTGGGCTACAGTCCATGGGGTTGCAAAGAGTTGGATACGACTGAATGACTAAGCACAGCGCACCACCTCTATTTTATTTGTTGGTTACAGTATCACCAGGAATTATGCCTTTTAAAGAATCTGTCTTTAGGATCGGTCATTCTGTGACTTGAGATTTAAATTTATTGAATGCTGGTATTTCATAGTTTATGTCCAAATAAAGGAGACCATTTTGCCCTTAACTAGATTTCTCTTGGATTCGTGAGCATTGTAATAGTAAACATGTCCAACACAGCTCTGGGAGCCCCATAAATGCTAACTCACTTTACCCCTTTGAAGATGCCATAAGGTTCTGTTGTTTTCTCCATTTCACAGGGACAAAGCTGAAGCAGAGAAGTTTCGTAACCGACCCAAAGTCACATTGTAAGTGATGGAGCTGAGGTTTGCCTACTGTCTGTCAGGTTCTAGAGTCTGGGCGCAGCCCTAGCACCCCAGAAGTACAGCACTGCCTCCTAGCCAGCCTGGAGCAGAGGGGGACCGGGACCACCTGGCCTCAGGTCATAGGCCTGAACATCCACACAGCTGGGAGTGCAGCTCAATCTCCAAGGCTCTCCTGCTGCCTTCCTGATTACTAGGCAGGGTTTTCCAAGAGCCACATTTCAGATTGAGACCTTCTGAAATGTAGGCCTTGAATAAAGAGATTATACTGGGATGTAAAAATAAAGGAGTTGCTATTCTTCATTCCCAGAACTGTGGTGAGAGCAACAGTGGCATTCTTGTCTCACTCAGTTAGAGACGGCCGTCAAAAGCCACAGCCCCTGAGGGATCCACCATAGAGAGACACTCACGCCCCTGGCTCAGCCTATCTCTTGCATGTCTGTTTCTTGATTTCTTCCCGCCCCTCCCCCCAGAATGTATCCCTCTTGAAACAGAGAGGAAGTGCTCAGAGTTATGTAATTCTCTTTTCCTACTGCTTTCATTTGGGTCAGCGTCACGTGAAGGTTCTTTTTGGGGTTGTTCTTGACTTACTCTGTCAGAAAGAGAAATATTTCATCTATAGATGTTTGCTTTCAGTTTAAAAATACAAATATCGTATATTAACGCATGTATGTGAAATCTAGAAAAATGGTATAGATGATCTTACTTGCAGAACAGAAATAGAGACACAGACGTAGAGAACAAACATATGGACACCAAGGGGGAAAAGCATGGGTGGGGGGGGGTAGGATAAACTGAGAGATTGGGATCGACATACATACACTATTATGTATAAACTAGGTAACTAATTGGAGAAGGCAATGGCACCCCACTCCAGTACTCTTGCCTGGAAAATCCCATGGACGGAGGAGCCTGGTAGGCTGCAGTCCATGGGGTCGCTAAGAGTCGGACACGACTGAGTGACTTCACTTTCACTTTTCACTTTCATGCATTGGAGAAGGAAATGGTAACCCACTCCCGTGTTCTTGCCTGGAGAATCCCAGGGACGATGGAGCCTGATGGGCTGCCGTCTATGGGGTCGCACAGAGTCGGACACAACTGAAGTGACTTAGCAGCAGCAGCAGCAGGTAACTAATGAGAAACCTTAAAAAATAATAATAATAATTAAAAAAATAAAAACACAAAATCTAAACAGGATAGTGTCAGACATTTTTGGAGAAGGAAATGGCAACCCACTCCAGTATTCTTGCCTGGTGAATCCCAGGGACAGAAGAGCCTGGCGGACTGTCATCGATGGGGTCGCAGAGAGTTAGACACGACTGAAGCGACTTAGCAGCAACAGCAGCAGACATTTTCAGTGCTACGTATTCTAACTACCGATAGTGCAAAAGACATACTTCCCCATGTTCCAGGGAAGTAGCTGTTTACAAGATATCATTTAGGGGAGGCCCAGTGTGATGAGGGGGTGACAGCATTGGAATAATGGAACAGGAAGGAAGCCACAGACCCCAAGAGACAGACATGGGCGGGGGGCAGGGGGAGAAAAAAATGAGACCAGAGAGGGAATTATGGCACAGGTGGGAGGCCCCAGTGAAAGGCTTTCTCCAGATCCAAAGGGAAATACTATGGCTCTTATGAGAAAGAAGAGAAATATGCTCTGTGGGAATGTGGGCAGACGACCGGGTTGGGTTTCCATCCACTGCCAGGAACAGGTTCTGCTCTGCAGCTGGAGCTGTGTCCCGCTTCCCCAGGAGGTCCTCAGACGTCACCACCAAGTCCATTCATGAATTTCAACCAGAAAGTCAGCAAGTGGGGCAAACCCACAGCCTGGCTGGTTGTTTTGTACTTTTCATGTTGTGTTGTAATTATTTATCTGCCTGCATCCCTCACTTGTCTATATATTAGACTGCAAGGTTCTAGGCTTTATTCAAATTTATATCTTCAGGGCTTGCTTCATGGCTGGCCCTCGACATTGTTTGGAGATACCTGGGGGGTTACAGTATCAACTACGTATTCCGTAATGTACATAAAGTGCCCTGTATGTACAATGCCTTTTATTGATAAGTAGCAGGCACTTTATAAATATTCACTGACTGAAACAAGAGCCCATACAGTGACAGCAAGTCACAAGTTCAAACGCTGAAGTTCTGAAAAAAACCAAATGGATAGGATAGGAAGTCTAAGATCTGAAACACAGACCTCCCAGAAGGAAGAATTAGGAGAACCGTGAAATGTTTGAGGATGAACACACTGACTTCTGAAACACTCAGGAAAAAGGCAATGGCAAGGATTTCAGGATGCTTCCATCTGCATCTAGTTTCCAAGTTTCACTTTCTCTTCTCTGAAAATCACTGGGCCATTTCAGAGTTTCAGCATTCCCTGAAAGCTAGTCTGAGGAACCAGCCCATGCACCACCATCGTACCTGAACACAGGTAAACAGCTTCCATTCATGTGAGTGTTGATGTGTGTAATCTACATGACCCTCAGGAAATACATTAAGATATATATACACATACCTACATTTGGATGATCTAAGTTACAGAAAAATGCAGTTACCTGATTAAGAAATAGTGTTCATAGCCAGAGATGAATGAGATTTTAAGATTAGTTTGTGCTTGGTGTTTATTCTTCTTTTCCTGTGAAAACATTCTTTAAAGTTATGATCAGACACCAATCCAATCCGGAAGACAATTTGTTACTTTTTCTCTTCTAGCCCAGCTTGTCTTAAGTGCCAATTATGTCAGGCGCCTTGCTGCTTTTTTACATTCCTTTCCTCACTGACAGCTACAGTTGACTTTTCCTAGTTAGTACATAAAATGATATATTCTCCTGTGTGTTCAAAAGCTTGGCTCTGTAACTGCCAGCTAACTTTTGAAGTAATATTGTCATGCTGCCCTTCTCTGGGGAGGAACCCCGAGCTGAGGAGTGGGTTGGTTCTGTTCCCTGGCTATCAGGATGGGGATAAATATTATCCAACCAGATTCTGTGCCATGAAGGAATAAAAGGAGAGCAAACCATGCTCGGTGGCTGAAAGTTTGCCATGGACCAGAGATATTAATTTTGCAAAACAAAGGGTAAGTGGAACTCATTCAAATAGGTCTTTTGAGAAGATAGGGTTGAAACAGCCATCAGAGTGAAGAGTCTGGATAGACACAACTTGGCTGTTTGCTTATATTTCAACTGGTAAAGGGCTGGGATCAAATACAAACAGCTTTACAATGAAAGTTAGCATTTGTTGAGAACTTGCTGTGTCCGTGCAGTGACCAGTGCTGGGTACTTGGCATGGATCTGTTCCTCTGTGTTTCAACCATCATCTTACTGGCAAGGTCCTAGTCGTGTTCTTGTTTTACCGATAAGGATGAGCCTTAGACATATTAAGAAACTTGCCTTAAGGTCAAACGTTCAAATAAGTGTCCTTACTCACTGTGATACAGCTCTGGGAAAAGGGATTTGTATAACATGTGCCTAACGCTTTATGGTTTATTAACCTTCTTTCACTGGTACCACTGGATTTTACTCTCATCTTATCCTATGGTGATTGGTGGCATTGTCCTTATTTTGCAGATGAGAAAACAGAAGTTTAAAGAAGTTTCATGATTCCCTTTGCTGTCCTTAGGTGGAAAGGATTCTGATCCTATGTTAACTAGAGAATTCTCTGTGGCAAATAGCTATGCTTCCTGTGAGTTGTCTTAGAGGATGCTGAATGAAGAGCACTAAGCTGAGAGTCCTAGCTCCAACACCTTCCATAGAATTTGGATGAAGAAGGAGGTGGGAGGGGGGTTCAGGATGGGGGACACATGTACACCCATGGCTGATTCATGTGAATGTATGGCAAAAACCACTACAATTTTTAAAAGTAATTAGCCTCCAATTAAAATAAATAAATTAATTCACAAAAAAAGAAAAGAAAAAGAACTTGGGAACTTCTATTTCCTCAGTGGTTATATATCTAGTTCTCAGGGCTGTGTTGAGGGTGAAGTGGGTTTTGTGAGAGTTGTGTGTTAACATGCCAATATAAGTTATAAATAATACTATTAAACAGCCACTCTTCAGCTTGTTCTGAAAGCATCTCCATTTACAGCATAAACTTAAGATCTGTCTTTCTCCTATATTTGGCTGTGGAACAGAGAAGCATAGCAAAAATTAATTTAAAGAGCTTTTCTTTCATTTCTGCAATGTCTTTTTTTAAAAAAAACTTGAGGTATAGTTGACATATAACATTATATCTGTGTTTCAGGTGTGCAACATAGTGATTTGATATTTGTGTATATTGTGAAATGATCACCACAATGAATCTAGTTAACTTCTATCCCTATACATACTTATAAACTTCTTTTCCTTGTGATGAGAATTAAGATCTACTCTCTTAGCAACTTGCAAATATGCAATACAGTATTATTAACTAGAGTTGCCATGCTGTACATTACATCCCTATGAATTTTTTTTTTGTAACTAGAAGTTTGTATCTCTTTGACCACCTTCACCGGTTTTTGCTGACCTCCCACCTCTGGCAACCATTAGTCTGTTCTCTGTACCTATGAGCTTGGTTTTGTTTGTTTAGAGTCCACATTTAAATCAGATCATGGAGTATTTGTCTTTCTCCAACTTATTTCACTTAGCACAGTGCCTTTAAGGTCCATTCATGTTGCTGCAAATGACAAGGTTTTACCTATTTTTGGACACAATTTTCTTTTTTATGGCCGAATAATATTCCAGTGTGTGTGTGTCTGTGTGTGTGTGTGTGTGTACCCCATCTTCTTTATCCATTCACCCATCAATGGACATTTAAGTTGTCTCCATGTCGTGGCCATTTTAAATAATGCTGCAGTGACCATGGGCGTGCAGACAGCTTTTCAGGTTAGTGTTTTCATTTTCTTCAGATAAATACCCAAGAGTGGAATTGCTGAATCATATGGTAGTTCTAGCTTTAATTTTTTGAGGTACCTCTTACTGTTTTCTATCATGGTTGCACCGATTTGCATTCCCACCAACCATGCATCAGGATTCCTTTTTCTCCATGTCCTTGCAAACACTTGTTATTTATCGTCCTTTTAGTCATACTGGCAGGTATACATTAGTATCTCATTTTGGTTTTAATTTGGATTTCCCTGGTGCTTAGTGATATTGAACATTATTTCGTGCGTCTATCGGCCATCTGTATATCTTCTTTGGAAAAAAAAATGTTTATTAAGTTGCTCTGTCCATTCTTGAAGAAAGCTGAGCACCGAAGAATTGATGCTTTTGAACTGTGGTGTTGGAGAAAAATCTTGAGAGTCTCTTGGACTGCAAGGAGATCCAACCAGTCCATCCTAAAGGAGACCAGTCCTGGGTGTTCATTGGAAGGACTGAAGCTGAGGCTGAAACTCCTCATGTGAAGAGCTGACTCATTGGAAAAGACCCTGATGCTGGGAGGGATTGAGGGCAGGAGGAGAAAGAGGACGACAGAGGATGAGATGGCTGGATGGCATGACCGACTTGATGGATGTGAGTTTGAGTGAACTCCGGGAGTTGGTGATGGACAGAGAGGCCTGGCATGCTGTGATTCATGGGGTCGCAAAGACTCGGAAACGACTGAGCGACTGAACTGACTGACTGTCCATTCTTAAATTGGATTATTTGGGGTTTTGCTCTTGAGTTGTATGAATTCTTTATTTTGAATATTAATCCCTTATCAGATATACAATTTGCATATATTTTTCTCCCATTCAGTAGGTTATCTTTTCATTTTGTAGATGGTTTCATTTCTCTAATTTCTATCTCCAGAATTTTGGAACCCACTCATGGAAGAAAAAAGAGAAGAAAAAAAAAAACACTCAAAAAAGTGCTGGCCAGAAAGTCATACAAATTCTTCTTGAAAGAAAATGTTACAAATATTCAAAATGTTTCAATCTATCAGCCTTGGAGAAAAAATTACTTCTTGGTTAAAGAACAAAACAGCTTGTGCTTATATAGTATATTGGATGGGAAAATACCTGTCACACACATTAAAATAAAATCATGTGAAAATAAGCTCAGAGGTAGCTTAGTTTCTTTAAACTTTATTGATAGAAATAACTTCTGGGTATTATTTGGTGATGCAGGTTGAGTCTCTGTGGGACCCTGGCTGGTGACGTGGGGTGAACTTCACTCCACCATCTTTTCTGGAACACCATTCAGCATCTTCTCTTTTGTTTCTTCCCCTGGATTCTTTAGCAAATGGCTTCCAGTTTGGGGAAAAAAAAATTTTTTTCAGCCCACACTTACTGCTTTTTTGCAGTAATCACGCCACCTCTAGCTTAGCTCACGGTATGAGAAAGCTTAATAAGACTTCACATTTTGGTTCTTGATGAGTAGCCAGGTCGCAGGCTGCTGAGGAAGCAAGATTTATCCTCTCTGAGGACTCAGAGTAAAGCCCTTACCGTGTCCTTACGAAACTATGAAAGAAGCCCTGGGAGAAAAGAGCAAAACAAAACACACCACTAAAGACAGTGTGTGCTGAGAGCAGCAGGCATGTGCTGGTCAAGGAATTAGATCACTCAAAGTGGTGAGTCATTCCGCAACTATGCAGTGTTTGCGGTCGAAGAGAAACCTTTGCCAGAGAATGACTAAAATCTATTGGCAGCGTCTTTAAAGGAATCATGACTGGGCCCAAACCCGTGAATACGCAAGTGTGCTTTTTTTTTCTTCTTCTTCTTTTACTGATTCAAGACTGAGAGTAAGAAAACACCACCCCTGTTGACGTCTACAGCTACAGCATGGTCTGTGGGGCATTCCCGGCAGTGGCTCTCGATAGGGCCAAGTCCAGTCACTCCTCTCCGTGTATGGACGTGGTTGTGTGTGTGCAGTTAGTAGAATGAACAAAGCAGCCTTATACAAATTATTTGAGTCATTTGGACTTGATAATTTAGAAATAAGCCTAGAGGAGAAAATCCCCAAATTTGGTTATTGTTTCAGTTTCCTGTGGCTGACATAATGAAGTGCTGTAAACGGAGGCTTAAACAGCACAGTTTATTGTCTCACAGTCCTCGAGGCTAGAAGTCCAAGATTGAGGTGTCAGCAGGGTTGGTTCCTTCTGAGAGCTGTGAGGGAAAATCTGGCTTATGCTTCTCTTCTAGCTTCTGGTGTTTTGCTGGCAAACGGTGCTGTTCCCTGACTTGAAGAAGCAACACCAGGATCTCTGCCTTCATTTTCACATCGTGTTCTCCCTGTATGTGTCTGTCTCCAAGTTTCCCCTTTGATAAGAACATCAGTCATATTGGATTGGGGCCCACCGTGCTCCACTATGACCTCATCTCAACTAATTACATCTGCAATGACCCTATCTCCAAATAAGATCACATTCCCAGGGGCTGGAGCTTGGAACTTTAGCATGTGTATTTGGGGGAGGAGTACAAAATTCAACCCATAAAACCCATAACGGTTGCTTATCTATCAGCCAGGGATAATTTATTCCAAAAGCAGTAGGTGCATGGGGGCTTCCCTGGAGGCTCAATGGTAAAGAATCTGCCTGCAATGTAGGAGGCCCGGTTCCATCCCTGGATCGGGAAGATCCCCTGGAGGAGGGCTTAGCATCCCTTTCCAATATTCTTGCCTGGAGAATCCCATGAACAGAGAAGCCTGGCGGGCTACAGTCCATAGGATGGCACAGAGTTGGACATGACTCAAGTGACTTAGCACACAGACATGCCCGGTAGGTTCATATAAAATTCCACAGTAGTCAATGTTATTGTCTTTATTAAGTTCAGAAGAAAAGTTCGGAGTTCTAAAAAGTTTGAATATGTTTTTCATATATGAAGATTAATTATTTTAAATGGGGCTTCCCTGATGGCTCAGAGGTAAAGAATCTGCCTGCAATGCAGAAGACACAGGAGACAGGTTCGATCCCTGGGTTGGGAAGATCCCCTGGAGGAGGGCATGGCAACCCACTCCAGTATTCTTGCCTGGAGAACTCCACGGACAGAGGAGCCTGAGGGGCTACAATCCATGGGGTTGCAGAGCTGGACATGACTGAGATGACTGGGCACACATGTACCAATGTTAATTGAGGGAGACTCTCTAATCTGAAAAAGAGTGATCCAACCAAACAGTTTTTTTGAAACACCAGGGTACAGTACCCTGTAAAAACACTGGTATTTATCAATGCAAATACCACACTTCAAAACTTTAAGACTTTGACTTTGAGGTTGTTCAAGGAGCTTGTTTATTTATTTTTTGATGATAATCTTTGAAAAGAAAGTGCACACGTGTGTGAGTGTATCCATATACATCTACTCCCTGTGAGTGAGTGAGTGCAGGGTGCATATTTGTGTCACTGCTGTTTCCAACACTTAGAAGTCCATCATGTAAATCAGGGTGAATGTGTGTAGTCAAGGGAGAGAAACACTGGGATTACCATAGTTAAAGGGGAAAATGAGCAGAAATATGGATCTAAGAATACATGCAGTTCTGGGTGAGTTTTAGGTCTTAGAAGGAGGGAGGCCCTCTATCCACTAAAACTAACACTAAACACGAGCATTTTGGTTTGAAAGTACATTGGCCAGCCAATATAATTACCCATCCTTTCATCAAGGCCTTATTCCTATCGGTCCAGGAGCTCTGAATGTGAACATCCACATGTGAAGTCACAGCCTGGCTCCTGGGTGGATTCAAGGCTTGGGAAGGGAGAGTGGGCATTCTTGGGACATCCAGCGGGTGAAATTCCAGGGGAGGTGAGTTGAAGCACTAAAGTGGAGGCTCTGACTTTTCTCTGTGGCACCGTCTTTTGCTGAGGCTTGGCCCCCAAATAGTCTACCACAGCTGAAGACCATTGTTGTGTCTCTGACCCTTCCATGGAGGTGAATTATGAGCACATTCATTCATTAAGGTCACAGCTACACACTCACTGTCAGATATAATAGTTTGTCACTTTAAGATCTTTCTTAGCTCATTAGAGTGAGAAGTGTAGTCAATTCATGCAAGCACAGCCAGATATGCTTTTTTCAAGAGGCCTGGATACTTAGAAGCATAAAATTTTATAACAGAAAGTGACCTTGGAAATCTTCTAGTTCAACCCCTCATTTTACAAATTAGGAAATTAAGTTCTATAGAGGTTAAGTCACTCATCAAAGGTCAGCCACCAGGAGTGGCAGAATCAGGGCTTGAGCCTATTCCTGACCCTCCCTTTCTCTTCTGAAATTGCCACATGTGGTCATCCCAGAGCTGGGCTGTAAACTAACATAGAGTTATCCTATAACAGGCACTTGCAGGGGAATCCTGTCCAGTAAATGAGCTGTTTTTCTTTCTCTGTGGGCCTTGGTTTCTGATAGATACATTCAAAGCAGATGCTAATGTCTTTTTAATTTGTGGGCAATGCTAAATTTTCAAAGAACTAAAAGGGCTGCCTAAAGGGCATAAAAGAAGCAAATGTGGGTTATTTATGGAAAGGAAAAAAAAAAGTAGACGCTCAGATCTACGTCAACTTTCCTCTTTTCCAGGCGGTCGCCCTCAAACAAAGTTTATTATCTGAAATTGATGTGATCTGAACAGTTCCCAATAACAACAAGCCCCATATTCCATACTCCGTTAAAATTTAGTTTACCAATAGAAGAACTATGGAACTTGTTTTATATTTCTACCACCCACCCAAAAGCAGTTCCATGCTTTATGTATGAGCGCTTCTCCTTGGATAAGTTCTGAGCTCCTTAAAGCTATGCCCCCAGAGATTTCATGTCACCTAAGAAGAGCCTCTATTTCCTAAGAGGTACAGTGATGCTTCTGCCAGAAGTTGGTGCAGTATTCTGTTGGTAAACCACGTAGAGCAGGGGTCTAAAAGAAACAAACTTGAGTGTATTGGGCTGATTTAAATAGCCTGACCTCTGAGCATGTGAGCGTCGGGGTGGGGAGGCAGCAGCAGACCATACAGGACTGAATTAAAATGAAGCCCTGGCATCACTCAGGGAAGCTTTCCCACACCTGCTTCTCATTTCCTCTGGTTATTTCTGGTAATGAAAATTGGAACCGTTGCTATGTATTTGGGGGTCTAGAAGGTCTATACATTTTTCTTTCATACAATATGCTTACGATTAAGTGTATGTCTCTGTCTACAGAAAGACAGGACCTAAGTGTTCCTGGAAGAAGAAGGAAAAAAAATCTTGAAGTACATTGCCTGAAAAATAGATTTGGAGGGACTTCTTCCCCCATTTCAGCTAGAAGGCTCTGCCAGGTTGCACCCTCCCTACTTCTCCACTGACATGTTCATCTACAGTTCTCTTTACCTTTCTACGGGGTGGCTGTGCCCTTCATTAGGGACCTGAATGACAAAGTGGAATAATAATTTCAGCTTGTCTGAAAGAAGCTGAAGGATTTCTCTGGAAGCTTGAAAGCTTTTGGATGGGAGCACAACTCTTCCCATTTTTTTTTTTTTGCTTTGCCTTTTCATTCTCTGATAGTCTCCCAGGCAGTCCTGATGTCTATATCAAAAGAATGGGACGTGTAGCTCAAAAATACCAATTGGAGCCTTCCCTAGGGAGCTCTTAGCATAATTTGTGATGAGTTTAGGGCTGGAATTTGGCCCAGTCCCTAATCAATCCTTAGGTGGTCCTGGCTCTTATTTTCATGTTGCTAGGGACAGCCTGCCCATCTTCTTATCATTGTCTGCTTTCAATTGACATTCTGAAGTGCAGCTGTATTGATTACGACTTTTCCCTCCCCTTTCTGTAGCTACTTGGAATCTCATTGCCAAGGAGTAATAACATGATATATATTCATATGCATATATGCACGCACCGCCGTGTTGAGTATTCGCATTTGCCTGCACGTCTGCTGTGCAGGGTATGCCATGCAAGAGACTCAGTGTCCTCCCCCTCCCTGCCATGTGATGTCTATATATTTATGAGAAGGAGAGAGAGAGAAGCTCTTGGATGTATGAATCTGCTTGCAATTTCCTAATGGAATCTGGCAGAAGAGCTTTGCAAAAGGACAAGTTCCAGTAAAAAATGTGTTTGTGAAAATGCTTTACCCTTGTGCTTGTTACCTATTCATCCTTGCAGAGCATTGAAAAGATTAATCATGGAATGAACCAGACTCTCTTTTTGGTTAGCAAAGAATACTACTCTGTTGACGAAGGGGATAATCTTATAATTTTGTCCCTTTTTAACAGGGTGTATCATGAGGAAGAGTCCAGGTGAACAAGATCCTAAAGGGGGAAAAGATCTTGTGATCAAGTGGCCAAGTCTTCTGCAGCTGCTGAGTTTTGGTGCTGCCATTTGAAGTGCTAGGAGCATTCTCTAAAGAGAGAACATGGAAGTTACCCAGCTTCCCAGTGGTGCTGTTGGTAAAGAACCCACCTGCCAATCAGGCTGTTCCTAAGAGACGTGGGTTCGATCACTGGGTTGGGAAGATCCTCTGGAGGAGGGCATGGTAACCCACTCCAGTATTCTTGCCTGGAGAATTGCATGGACAGAGGAGCCTGGTGCAGTACAGTCCACAGGGTCATAAAGAGTTGGACACAACTGAAGTGACTTAGCATGCTTGCACCAAAGTTGCCAATGGGATTGGAGGTAAAAGGGCTTGAAAAGTAGTAGATTCTTCTCTCTGGGAGCTATGCTGTGTTGGGAGCACATCCTGAAAAGAGAAGACTTTATTATTCAGAAATGGTTTCTCCACCTCCATTAATGCCATTATCTATGACTGAATGGACTATTTAAATTATGGTCTTCAAGAAAACCTTCACAAAGTTCCCCTCTTGTTTCACATCTATACTCCCTAGACTTGTCTACCCTTAATTGTGGCCTTGGCATAGCAAGGGCTGTTGGGATGAATGGAATGCTGGATAGATTTATGGTAGTTAAAGATGCCAACACATGTGAAATCCACAAACTTTGGAAATACCTTATTCTCTGCATGCAGACTTTTTAACTGAAACTTGGTCACCTGAGGTCCGTGTCCTCAGGTGAATAAAAAATCAGTTGCTTATTTGGGGAAGTCTTTGCTCAGTTCAGCTGGAATAATAAGGCCCTTGGATCACACATATGTTACTCTGGAGACACTCCATGGAGTGGAATGCTGCAAGGTAACAACAGCCTTGCGCAGAAAAGAAACCAGAGCAAATACTTCTAAAGTGAAAGCAGCTCAGTCGTGTCTGACTCTTTGCAACCCTGTGGATTGTAGTTCACCAGGCTCCTCAGTCCATGGGATTCTCCAGGCAAGAATACTGGAGTGGGTTGCCATTTCCTTCTCCAGGGGATCTTCTCAACCCAGGGATCGAACCCAGGTCTCCTGCATTGCAGGCAGACGCTTTAACCTCTAAGCCACCAGGGAAACCCAAGGTGCAACCTTATCTTTCACAGTTTTCGAAAGGACAATATTTTTGTCATTTTTTTTCCTTTCAAATACAATCTTCAATTTTATCTGAGGAATTGCTAATAGATATAAAGATAAATGAGGGCTGTATTTGTTTAGAGTTCACCTAACGGGTAGAGCCAAAGTGTAAATTCTTTTGCTGTGGACACTTTCAAAGGATTTTAATGTTCCACATGACCTCCAGCACTGTCATATGGAGGGAGGTCCTGCCCTAGGCAGCATGTATGAAATGTGATGGTTAAACATCTGTTGTGGCTACGCTGCAGATATCTTAGGGAAGTATTCTGAGAGCTTCAGCAATGGCTGTCAAGCTTAGCAGATGGCAGGATGGCTGTGGGAACAGACTGGTGATTCTAGACTTGGTTCATATAAAACAGTCTGAGGAGGGGAAAAAAAAATATAGCCACCTTACAGCATTCAGAAGGTTCTCTGCAGACTAAGTTTTGAAAAGCTTCTCTAAGCATAATGCCATCCACGTTTCTCTGCCTTCTGAAGGGACAAAGGCTTGAGTGGCTTCCTTGCTGAGGGGCGGGAAGCCAGAACTGGCAGCTTTGCAAGTGACTGAAAATGTGAATGGAAGGAAGGGAAAATTATAACTGATATTCGTTAATAGTTAGGTCAGATCCTCTACATTTTTATGGATTTTTTTTTTTTTTTGGTGTAGCTATTCTACCAATGGCTGTGGGTGTGTGTGTTAAAATCTCCAGCTATGATTGTAGAATTTTCTATTTCTCCCTTTAATTGCCTATTTTATTTCATGTATTTTAAGCTCTCAACTGAACTGAACTGAACTGAACTGATTTTAAGCTCTGTTACTGGGTACATAGGTATTTATAATTATTATATCTTTATGTTGAATTATGAGTTCCTCTTTTCCTATGGCCAATTATTTGTAATGAAGTCTACTTTATCTAATGTCACTATAGCTGCTCTAGTCTTCTTATGCTTACTGTTGGCATACTTTTTCCATCCAATTCCTTTCAACTGATCAGAATCCTTTATGATTAAGTTATATCTTATATAGGCAATACCTTGTTGGGTTTTCCTTTTTCTGTGTTCTGACCACCTGTTTGCTAAATAAAGTCCACTTAAAATTTAATGTAATTATTGATATGATTGGATCTAGGTCTATCATTTTCATATTCATTTTCTTTTGAAATTACAAAATGTAATGCATTTTATTTATTTTTAATTGGAATATAATTCTTCAACGTTGTGTTAGTTTTTTGCTTACAATGAAGTGAATCAGCTGTATGTATACATATATTCCCACTCTCTTGGACCTCCTTCCCGCCCTCCCATCCCACTCATCTAGGTCATCACAGAGCACCAAGCTGAGCTCCCTGTGGGAAGCTCAGCAGCTTCCCACCATCTGTTTTACACGTGGTAGTGGTAGTAGTGTGTATTTGTCAGAAGGCGATGGCACCCCACTCCAGTACTCCTGCCTGCAAAATCCCATGGATGGAGGAGCCTGGAAGGCTGCAGTCCATGGAGTCGCTGAGGGTCGGACACGACTGAGCGACTTCACTTTCACTTTTCACTTTCATGCACTGGAGAAGGAAATGGCAACCCACTCCAGTGTTCTTGCCTGGAGAATCCCAGGGACGGGGGAGCCTAGTGGGCTGCCGTCTATGGGGTCGCACAGAGTCGGACACGACTGAAGCGACTTAGCAGCAGCAGCAGTGTGTATGTCAGTACTACTCTAGCAGTCTGTCCTACCCTTCCTTCCTGCTCCCCACCCTCGTGCCCACATGTCCATTCTCTACATCTGCATCTCTATTCCTGCCCTGGAAATAGGTTCATCTGTACCCACTATTCACTTTCTATTTGTCCCAACTAACGCTTACTGTGTACCATTAAGAAAAAATGTCTAAAACTTGGAAATTAGGGAAGAAGTCTGTGTGCCCTCTTAGAGTCATCATACACCATTATCTAACAAGTCCACCTGAGGCTCAGCTGAAGGACTGAGAAGAGAACTTTGTTTGGCTTACTAATTACTGTAAAGGCAAGCAGGGTGCAGCGAGGTTAGTTAACTTCTCAAGGCAACCCAGGGGTAAGTGCCGGACTTGGAAATCAGAGCCCCAAGCCCACGTATTTGATCACCTTACCACGCTGCCTCCCACTGGTAATTGCCTCATTATTGAGTTTGTGGATAATTACCAGAGGAAGCAGGGAGGGTTACGGCTGCCTTTTGCTAGCTGCGGTACCTGCAGATGGCATTTTCCGTTAAAGTGAAGGGCAGCTGTGCAGGACCTCAGACACATGTGAGCTAAGCCCCGGGGTCCCAGGGCAGTGAGGCTCAGCCTGAATGCACAAGGTGTTCACTCTGCTGATCTGGAAGCCCTCATGGGTACCACTGCCTAACCCATGGTTAGATGCACAGAAGAGAAATGCTGTTTCCAGGAAATATTGCTGAGCATTCTGGTGACATGCATTTGTTTTCTATTTCAATAGGGAAGTGGGGCTGAGGAAGGAAGAGTAGTATGACCAGCCAGGAAAACACACTGAGGTAGCAAATGTTGATGATGTTTTAGTACTTCCTCATGAAGCAGTGTGACCTCTTGCCACCCAGACAGGCTCTTTCTTTAGAGTTTTCTTGCTCATTCGACACAGCTGTTTGTTGTTTTCTTAAATGCTATGCTTTTTATAGCTCTTCAGTTACTTATAAAAAGTCTCAGTTATTCAGTCCACACCAATCCTGGTTCAGTGCTGGTCTAATGAGCAGCACAAACACTGAAGGCGTATTTTTAGTTGATTCTATTTTTCCCTTGCTCCCCCTGCCCCACCGCTACTCTCACAAGCTCCCCCTTTGGACTCAAATGACTCCAGATTTTTGGAATTCACTAAAAAGGTAAACGACAAGTTGGACTTTGATCCTTAAGAACAGTTCGTTGCAGACTCATCTCCCTGCCTGTGTTAATGATGTTGGTTTTCCACCATTGTGTGAAGAGTAGGTGAATGGATGGCACCTGACCCCACAACACAGAGCTTCTCCTAAGGGCCTGCAAGGGACTCACACCTGTACGGATGCACCTGTGATCTCTACAGCAAAGAAGTCTCATCTTTGTCATGTGGAAGAAAAGAGTTCAGGACTTGGAGGGCTTTTGCTGAGTAAGTTGAAACTGTCTCTCCATTCTGCATCCCCACAGAACGCGGTAAGGACCAGTTACAGAAAAGATCCTGCTAGAATCAGAAGGAAGATATTAGAAAACACAGTCAAGAGAACAGTTCAGTATTTGAAGAAATTGGATGGTCTCTTCTGGGCTTGGAGGTCTTTACAATTGTTCATGTGCTATACATACATTCTGCATGATAAACACAAAACATTTTGGGGAAATTGTATAATTTTAGGGCAGGAAGATGTCTCTGGACACAAGATGGGGGGAGGCAAGGTTGAGAAAATCTGCATGTATGTTCTGTTATAGAGGTTCTCCAATCTGGGAGCCTCAGACCTTGAGGGGCACTTGGAATCATTGCAAGTGTCCTCAGCAAACATTTTTATTTGATTTAATGTCCTACATACACGTGTACTATTTTCCACAAGTAGGTAGAAAATGCAATTATTACTGAAATATTAATTTAAATACAATATCATTGGTGCCAAGTGTCCATCAATAGATGAATGGACAAAGAAGATGTGGTGCATATATACAATGGACTATTAGTCAGTCATACAAAAGAATGTAATAATGCAATTTGCAGTAACATGGATAGATTATCATAACAAGCAAAGTAAGCCAGACAGAGAAAGATAAATATCATATGATATTGCTTATATGTGGTAACTTAAAAAGAAAGGATACAAATTAACTTGTTTACAGAATAGAAATAGATTCACAGAGACATATGAAACAAACTTATGGTTACCAAAAGGGAAAGCGGGGGAGGGATAAACTAGGAGTCTGGGATTAAAGTATACATATGACGGAGGAACCTGCTGGGCTGCAGTCCATGGGGTCGCTAAGAGTCGGACACAGCTGAGTGACTTCGCTTTCACTTCTCACTTTCATGCATTGGAGAAGGAAATGGCAACCCACTCCAGTGTTCTTGCCTGGAGAATCCCAGGGACGGGAGAGCCTGGTTGGCTACCGTCTATGGGGTCGCATAGAGTCGGACACGACTGAAGTGACTTAGCAGCAGCAGCAGCATTACTACACACAAAATAGATATTTAAGAAGGACCTAGTGTATAGCACAGGGAACTGTACTCAATATAGTAACTGTACTCAATTAGTAATAATGGAAGAGAATGTAAAAAAAGAATATACACATTTATACATATATGTATAACTAAATCACATTGCTGTACATCTGAAATTAACACATTGTAAATCTTCTATATTTCAATAAAAATTGAAAGTAAAAGCATAATTATGATTCATTCATAATTAATAACCTATAATATTTTTTATTTTTATCTAAGGTTGGAAGCTGCTGTTCTAGCAAGTGATTGGCCTCATATACAGAATGTCTTACAAAGAAATTCCTTTTGAGCCATTAGCTAATTACTGGGGTTGAAGAAGATCAAATTATGGTTTTGTTTTCAGGAAACCATAGTCTTCTTTCATAGTACTGGAAGAGGTGACGTCTTCCTCTCAGAAAGGAGGACAGTTCATCTAGCAGATTACAGGAGATGATTTTGCAGAAATGAGTCCTCCTTAAATGTGCTCTGAGGTGGAAAATAGACCTCACTCCAGGAGTGGTGACCTGGATTGATCTCAAGTGTCAATCTTGTAAAGGGTCTATTTATAGAGCAAATCTCGTGTGTGTTTGTTTAGCTTGGTGGCTACACATTTCAATCTCGTGCTTTCAAGAGTGTATATAATAATATCATCAACAGAATAACAATGTCTACTATTTATTGCATTACACTTAATACATGCCAGATACCATTCTAAACACTTTACATGTGTTATCTCAACAAGCCTTTGCGGTAGTTATTATTTTCATTTTATACATAAAGACATTGGACTTCGAGAGCCCAGCAACCTGGCTTATTAGCACACATGTGCCAGAGCCAGGACTGAATCCAGACTGGCTTTATCACCAGCACTGTAACCCACCATACTATATTCTCTTTACATCAAAATCTGACCCAAAGCTGATACTGTTTAAAATTGTCAATCAACATTTTAAAGTATTTTCTTTCCCTTCTTTAATTTAGGATTTAATTTTTTTCTCATTTGAAAAATATACTATTGTGTTTTTAAAAAATCTCTTTTTAACTTTTTTTGGCTGGGCCGGGTCTTAGTTGTTGTATGGGCTTTTTTCTAGGTGTGACGAGTGGGGGCTACTCCATAGTTGCCTTGCTCAGGCTTCTCATTGCAGTGGCTTCTCTTGTTGCTGAACACGGTCTGTAAGGCACGAGGGCTCCGTTGCTGTGGTTCCTGGGCTCTAGAGTGGGGGTGGGGTCAGTAGTTGTGGTGCAGAGTTTTAGTTGCTCCTTGGCATGTGGGATCCTCCAGGACCAGGGATCAAATGTGCATCAGCAGGTGGATTCTTTACCATTGAGCCACCAGGGAAGCTGCCAAATCTCTATCTACCTATTAAGTAGACTAGCAAATGTATTTGTGGAAATTCACACATACCAGTTTTCTTAACCGTTTAATAAAACCTCTCATTTCTTTCCTGAGGACATTGTCTCAGGAGCTCTGTGGCATAAACATGAGTGCATATATTTTCTTGACCTGAGTTCACTGATGTTTAAAGTGAGGTTTTACTGTAAAACCATTGTAAACTGTTGCTAATTAAAGGAGACATATGAATGACCAATCACAAAATAAAGATGTTTGAATCATTAGTCATTAGGGAAATGCAAATTAAAATAGCAAGATACTGCTACACCCACAACGGGTGGCAAATATGAGAACTAACAGTACCAAGTTTTGGTGAAACTATCACCAGATGGTCAACACTGAAATCAGATTGATTATATTCTTTGCAGCCAAAGATAGAGAAGCTCTATACAGTCAGCAAAAACAAGACCGTGAGCAGACTGTGGCTCAGATCATGAACTCCTTATTGCCAAATTCAGACTTAAATTGAAGAAAGTAGGGAAAACCGCTAGACCATTCCTGTATGACCTAACTCAAATCCCTTATGATTATACAGTGGAAGTGAGAAATAGATTTAAGGGCCTAGATCTGATAGATAGAGTACCTGATGAACTATGGAATGAGGTTCGTGACATTGTACAGGAGACAGGGATCAAGACCATCCCCGTGGAAAAGAAATGCAAAAAAATAAAATGGCTCTCTGGGGAGGCCTTACAAATAGCTGTGAGAAGAGAGGCGAAAAGCAAAGGAGAAAAGGAATGATATAAGCATCTAAATGCAGAGTTCCAAAGAATAGCAAGAAGAGATAAGAAAGCCTTCTTTAGCAATCAATGCAAAGAAATAGAGGAAAACAACAGAATGGGAAAGACTAGAGATCTCTTTAAGAAAATTAGAGATACCAAGGGAACATTTCTTGCGAAGATGGGCTCGATAAAGGACAGAAATGGTATGGACCTAACAGAAGCAGAAGACATTAAGAAGAGGTGGCAAGAATACACGGAAGAACTGAACAAAAAAGATCTTCACGACCCAGATAATCATGATGATGTGATCACTTATCTAGAGCCAGACATCCTGGAATGTGAAGTCAAGTGGGCCTTAGAAAGCATCGCTATGAACAAAGCTAGTGGAGGTGATGGAATTCCAGTGGAGCTATTTCAAATCCTCAAAGATGATGCGGTGAAAGTGCTGCACTCAATATGCCAGCAAATTTGGAAAACTCAGCAGTGGCCACAGGACTGGAAAAGGTCCGTTTTCATTCCAATCCCAAAGAAAGGAAATGCCAAAGAATGCTCAAACTAATGCACAATTGCACTCATCTCACATGCTAGTAAAGTAATGCTCAAAATTCTCCAAGCCAGGCTTCAACAATATGTGAACAGTGAACTTCCTGATGTTCAAGCTGGTTTTAGAAAAGGCAGAGGAACCAGAGATCAAATTGCCAACATCTGCTGGATCATGGAAAAAGCAAGAGAGTTCCAGAAAAACATCTATTTCTTCTTTATTGACTGTGTGGATCACAATCAACTGTGGAAAATTCTTCAAGAGATGGGAATACCAGACCACCTGACCTGCCTCTTGAGAAATCTGTATGCAGGTCAGGAAGCAACAGTTAGAACTGGACATGGAACAACAGACTGGTTCCAAATAGGAAAAGGAGTACGTCAAGGCTGTATATTGTCACCCTGTTTATTTAACTTCTATGCAGAGTACATCCTGAGAAACACTGGACTGGAAGAAACACAAGCTGGAATCAAGATTGCCTAGAGAAATATCAATAACCTCAGATATGCAGATGACACCACCCTTATGGCAGAAAGTGAAGAGGAACTAAAAAGCCTCTTGATGAAAGTGAAAGAGGAGAGTGAAAAAGTTGGCTTAAAACTCAACATTAAGAAAAATAAGATCATGGCTTCCAGTCCCAGCACTTCATGGCAAATAGATGGGGAGACAATGGAAACAGTGACAGACTTTATTTTCTCGGGCTCCAAAATCACTGCAGATGGTGACTTCAGCCATGAATTAAAAGATGCTTACTCCTTAGAAAGAAAGTTATGACCAACCTAGATAGCATATTCAAAAAGAGAGACAGTACCAACAAAGGACTTTCTAGTCAAACCTGTGGTTTTTCCAGTTGTCATGTATGGATGTGAGAGTTGGACCATAAAGAAAGCTGTGCATCAAAGAATTGATGCTTTTGAATGGTGGTGTTGGAGAAGACTCTTGAGAGTCCCTTGGAGATCCAACCAGTCCATCCTAAAGGAAATCAGTCCTGAATATTCATTGGAAGGACTGATGCTGAAGCTGAAACTCCAATACTTTGGCCACCTGATGTGAAGTACCAACTCATTGGAAAAGACCCTGATGATGGGAAAGATCGAAGGCAGGAAGAGAAGGGAACGACAGAGGATGAGATGGTTGGATGGCATCACTAATGTGATGGACATGAGTTTGAGTAGGCTCTGGGAGTTGGTGATGGACAGGGAAGCCTGGAGTGCTGCAGTCCATGGGGTTACAAAGAGTTGGACATGACTGAGCGGCTGAACTGAACTGATATATTCACCATGCAAGTCCTGGCTTTCCTGGTGGCTCTGCTGCTGCTGCTGCTGCTAAGTCGCTTCAGTCGTGTCTGACTCTGTGTGACCCCATAGACAGCAGCCAACCAGGCTCCCCCATCCCTGGGATTCTCCAGGCAAGAACACTGGAGTGGGTTGCCATTCCCTTCTCCAGTGCATGAAAGTGATAAGTGAAAGTGAAGTCGCTCAGTCGTTTCCGACTATTAGCGACCCCAGGGACTGCAGCCTACCAGGCTCCTCCATCCATGGGATTTTGCAGGCAAAAGTACTGGAGTGAGGTGCCATTGCCTTCTCCCTGGTGGCTCTGAATCTGCCTGAAATGCAGGAGACCCGGCTCTAATCCCTGGATCAGGAAGATCCCCTGGAGAAGGAAATGGCAACCTACTTTAGTTTCCTGCTTGAAGAATCCCATGGATAGGGGAGCCTGGTAGGCTACAGTCCATGGGGTCGCAAAGAGTCAGATACGACTGAGCGACTAACCCTTTCCCTTTTCATATTCACCACTCCCACCTAGAGGTATTCACCCAGGAGAAAGGGAAGCTATGTCCAGCACCAAGACCTGTGCATGGATGTTCATAGAAGTTTTGTCCACAATAGGCCTAAATTAGGAACAACCCAAATGTCATCAGCTGCTGGATGGATAAACCAATTATGATATATCCACACAATGGAATAGTGCTTAGCAATAAAAAGGAGTTAACTGCTGAAAGACACAACAACATAGGATGAATCTCGAAAGCAACAGGCTAAGTAAGTGGAAGACGCTGGACAAAAAAGACTAAATACGGTGTGATTCCACTTATAGAAACAACTAGAAAATGCAAAGCCTTAGTGACATAGAGCAGATCTGTAGTTCTCAGGGTTGGTGGGCATTGATCACAAGAAGGATGAAGGTACTTTGGGGGACAAGATGTGTATTCTATATCTTCATGGTAGTGGAGGCATGTTTGTCAAAGCTCATCAAGCTGCACACTCTCACTCACACCTCAGTAAAACTGATTGGGGGAAAAAAAGTTCATTGAACTTCGTGACTGAGGTGTATATGAAATAATTCCATTTTGAAAACTCTAGGGTTAACTTAACGCAACTCATTTCCCCCCATGTTTAATAAAAATGTTTGTGATTTAAAACATTTTTTTACATCTGTCATTTTAGGATTGAAGTTCTTTCTGCAATAGAAGAAAAGGTGGTGTTTTGAATTCAGTGTATTAATCAATATTTGGTGAAAAAAGGAAAATTGAAATAAATTTGTTCATAATGAAAATAACTTCATGTCATTTATTCAGTGATTGTAGAGTTCTTCAAGGATCAATACATCTTTTCATTCATTGATCTGCTGTCTACACTGGATCTTTTTAAGAGCATTGAAATTTTTATGGTCTTTGGTGACATACTTTTGCCATATGAGCCCCTGTGTGTGTGTGTCTGTGTGTGTGTTCAGTCATACCTGACTCTTTGTGATCCCACGGACTATAGTCTGCCAGGCTCCTCTGTCCATGGAATTTTGCAGACAAGAATACTGGAGTGGGTTTCCATTTGCTGCTCCAGGGGATCCTCCTTACTCAAGGATTGAACCTGCATGCATTGCAGGTGGGTTCTCTACCACTGTGCCACCTGGGAAGCCCTAAGAAACTCTCCGTGTAGAACAGAGGCTGAATCCAGGACCTACTGGGTAAAGTTTAAGGCTGAAGCTCATTATAAGAGATCAGTTGATCCTTTCAGGGCAAACGAACTGAATTATTAAGTTTATATTTGTAATTTTGCCTATGAAGACCAATGAAAAACTAGTAGTTTTTCTAATTACCATACCTCCCAGGGCTATAAATAAATTTCTACTCACCCTTTCTTTCAGTCAAAATATATTTATTAGGGCTTTACTTGGAGCAAGGCATGGTGCTAAATGGGCTTTCCAGGTGGCTCTAGTGGTAAAGAACTGGCCCGCCAGTGCAGGAGAGGTCAGAGACCGGGGTTCCGTCCCTAAGTCGGGAAGATCCCCTGGAGGAGGATCCAGTGTTCTTGCCTGGAGAATCCCATGGACAGAGGCGCCTGGAGTGCCTTAGCACACACATTGGTGTTAGATACCGTGGGAAATGCACAGGTACTTAAGCTGTGGTGATTGTAGTCTTTTAAGTTAAAATTCTACACTTGGGAATTGACTGAAATGCCTATAACATAACACATGAATATTTATTCAGGTACAGGAGTCAAAAGACATATATTTGAAGTCAGAGTATGTGAAAGTGGCTGGGGGATGCTAGAAAAGACATATTCCCCCCCACACGTCTCTCATCAACTGCCCTTCAGGCCTGACACGGCACTATTAGAGGAACTGCGTTCAGCAGTCTCCTTTCCCTCCAGCCCTAATTCAAAGGTAGATCCCTTTGGAGAAAATGATATATTAAATTGCGAATTCCCTAATATTAGTTAGGATTTTCAGATATCTCTTTTTGCTGATAGAGATAGCACTTGTTATGCCTCTACCTAGAGACAGCTTTTTTAATTAATTTTTATTGGGCTATAGTTGATTTACAGTGTGTTTCTGTTTATAGCAAAGTGAATCAGTTATACATATACATATATCTACTCTTTTCTAGATTCTTTTCCCATATAGGTCATTACAGAATGTTCAGTAGGGTTCCCTGTACTATACAGTAGGTTCTTATTAGTTATCTATTTTATATATAGTAGTGTGTATATGTCAAATGCAATCTCCCAATTTATTCACCCCTCCACTTTCCCCCTTGGTAACCATGAGTTTGTTTTCTACACCTGTGATTCTATTTCTGTTTCGTAAATAGGTTCATTTGTACCATTTTAAAGCAATATCTTGATCAACTTATATTTTTACTTCATGCAAGCCCCCAAAAGCCTTTGTAAGACTTTATTTGCTTTATCTAATAATAGCTAAGGATGATTGCATAGAGAATGGAGTTGCTACTGAAAATGTCCCAAACAGGTGTCAACATCACCTGGGAGCTTGTCAGAAAAGCAGAACTTCAGAATCCACCTGCAGACTGATTGATCCAGAATCTACATTTTAACAGGATCCCAGGGCATCTAGACCCCATCATAATGTTTCTTTCCACCCTGACCTTGTCTGCCTTTTCTGCGACTTTCTGCCTATGAACGTTTAAAGACTTAGTTCCTTCTGCTGGAATATTTTGGGATACACTGAAGGTCAGATATCTATCTGATCCTTTCTATTAGGGAGAGCCTTGAACCATTCAGCAGGTTTCCTCTGAGACCTCTCCAGCTGTTTACTCACCTCTTGCAGTTCAATGAGCATCTTTGTAAGTAAGAGGAAGAAAATTTCAGGTATCTGAAAAGCTATACACACAGTCAAAGGGGGCTCAGATTATGTGAGCCTGTTCTGCAACACTCTTTATTGAATAAATGTTAAGTGAAAATAATAAATGCCCTTCCTGTTGGCTTGGAAAAGGTTTTTATATGGCTCTGGTACAAATACATGTTGTAATTCTCTCAAAGCACCTGTTGTTTTATTCCTACCTGGTTCCTATATGGATGACTGTATTTACTCACTGAGGTGTGTGAGGATTACTTTAATGGCTGAATCTGTTTCTTCCAAGCTCAGGCTGATGTCTAAGTGTAGACTTTTCTCTTTTGCACAGAGAATGTACTTGAGGTGCAAGCCGACTAGTATCCTGGGACGGTGTCCACTGTCTTTTCAGGGGTTGCTTGTCCACAGAGGTGTCCTGCCCTCTCTGTTTTAAGAAGCCACTCACAAACCAGGGAAAGTGGAGAGGGAGGGAGAACAGGAGTCAGCAGTCAGCAGGCAAGGCCCTGGAGAAGTCATCTGACCTCCTTGAGCCTTAGTTTTCTGATGTGTAAAATAAAAGGATGGGACCATGTATGAGGTCTCTTCCAATGCTAAATCAAGGAGAAGTAAACTGGGGGTTAGATTTGTGCAGTCACGACACTCCTTCATATTCATCCCCCTGTATCTTCATCACAGTTCTGAAACAGAGCCCCCATTTTACAGATGAAGAAACTGAGTCCCGGTGAGGATGCCAGACTGCCTCCATTTCACCCAACTCAGATGGCAGGACTCAAACCCAAGCATCCTGACCTCACTCCGAGTCCTTCTCACCACACCTTAGCCATCACCAACTCAGGCCATTTGTTGTGTTGAATCATTTTTTTAAAGGCTGTGCCAAGGTCAAACTGTCCAAATCTACCTGCTGCTCTAAGAAGGCTAAAAAAGAAAATAGCTTAAGAATAGTCTCGTGCAGGTATTCAGCAGCAGGAAAATACACAACAAATTTGGATTCCATTTGGACATTCTGAAGAGGGCAAAGTCCTTTTCTAAGCAGTTTCTCTTTAGTGTTAATGAAATGGGCAGAAGCAAGTACTGCTAATGCCATTTCAAAGGGAGAAAAACGGAGGCAGAATAATTAAATGAGCCACCTAAGATTTCTCAGAGAGAATAGCATTGAAACATGTACACTACCGTATGTAAAATAGATGGCCAGTGCAAATTTGATGCATGAAGCAGAGCACCCAAAGCTGGTGCTCTGGGACAATCAGAGGGATAGGATGGGGAGGGTAATGGGAAGGGGGTTCAGGATGCAGGGGGACACGTGTATCTGTGGCCGATTCATGCTGATGCATGGCAAAAACCATCACAATATTGTAAAGTAATCATCCTCCAATTAAATAAATTCGTTAAAAAAGTGAACAATAATTGCAGCTGCCCAGCATTTCTGTTATGTTTTGTTCTCCTTTGGCTGGCTGTTCTGCTTGTAGACATCATGCTCCCTGTTCTCACACTCAGGTGTAGCTGTCCCTAGCTGGAAGCCCCAGCAGCTTGGAGAAGGGGGTTCAGTATCTATAAAGAAAGCGAAGAATGGAAGGATTGATGGATATCCTTAGGTTTTGATAACACAGTAAAGAATCTTTCCATTCCATCATTGAATTTAAATATTTTACCAGCTTCTGCTAAACCTTCTCAAATGTTTGGCCCTGCTAAAAACAGGTACTTACTTATCTGGAGTTAATACAAATATAGCTTTGTTCCGCATGGATAAAATGCAAAAAAGTCAAGAACAGTTAGCTAGAGTCAGAGCAAGTGAGAAAAACAGCTGCTTCCTTTTTTTTTTCATTTGTAATAGTCATAACACCCAAGTAGCAGAGAGGCTAAGAGGGTAATTTAGTGTTGTGGTTAAGAGTGTGGGCATCGAACTGTGTTTACGTCTTAGCTCTGCCACTTATTAACCCTTTGACCCTGAGAAAGTTATTTATCAGACCGGTTTCCTCATCTACGAGATGTAGAACATCATGGAGGCTAACTTCTATGTAGTTGTGAGGGTTAAATAAGTTAATACCTTCAAAATGCTTATAGCAAAGCCTGTGTAATAGAAGGAACTCAACAAAGTCAGCTGTTACTGTAATTGTCTTTAGTGAGAAGGAAAGAGTTAAATTTTTGTTTTTATTTAATTTAAACTTAGTACTATAAAGGTGGATTCTAACATACCAAGTTAGAAACGCAGATCACTAACTGAGAAATTCTGTGTGGTTACCCATATCAAGAGGTGAATTGTAGATGGTCTGGGAAATAACTAGTCCATTTAAGATGACCAAGCATAGAAGAAAATAAATGGCTGAAACAAATAACCTAATGTAGTATTAATAGTCTAATCTATTGTAATGACCACAATCTGAAGTGATGGAATGGTGACAAAAGATCAAGAGCCTTCTTGACATCCAGAAAGAGAGAAATCAGTTTTAACACACTGGGGAAATATGCTGTGCTTGGTCACAATAGGGTATATAATTATGGGAAGGACAATTCCTTCCTGGCAAATAAATAAATGTTGTCTGGTTTATACATCAGTTTCTAATGTGTAGATTTAGTGGGAGTCAGCTCCCCTCATCCTACTTAATTCTGCACAGACTAATAAATTCAAGTCCTAGAGCCAGAAATATTGACCTCCTAGATTTGGGTAAGTCCCAGAGCACTACAGCCTGTGAAGTCTGGGCACTGAAATCATTTTACATCTTTCTAGTATACCTCTCCTTAGATATCAGAGTTTAAAAGAACCGGATTCTTATATCAGGCCTCCCAATGTCATTATTGCTTTCCTGATGGTTCAGTAGTAAAGAACCCATCTGCTAATGCTGGAGGAGCCAGTTCAATCACTGGGTAGGGAAGATCCCCTAGAGGAGGAAATGGCAACCCACTCGTTTTCTTGCCTGGGAAATCCCATGGATGGAGGAGCCTGGCAGGCGACAGTCCATGGGGTCACAAAAGAGTCAAACATGACTTAGCAACTAAACCACAAAGGTTGTTATACCAATTTTTTTGTTTGTTTGTTTCTCAGGAAAGACAAGAGTGCTCTAGATGCCTTTGTGGGAATGCTAAAGTTACAAAAGACCGTACTAAAAGTCAATATTATACTTAAGTGGAAACACTCCTCAGACACCATGAGAAGTGGTAGAGTCTGGAGTCAACTGGAAAGTGATTACAACAAGCAAACTTCTCAGAAAGATCCAGATGACTCCTGCATGCGAGTTTTAATAACATGCAATTGCCTGTAACACATATAGACTCCCTGTTTTGGTTCTATCAAAGTTCCTAGGCCACTCGAGGAAACTAATTACATTGTTCACCATCATCCACTGTTGTTCATCTAAAAATTTATTTTCCAGAGCTCACCCGATTTGCCATGCATGGCTCTGATTTTCAGTAGTTCTAAAAACTCTAATTTCAATAAGCTAATTTCAGAGTTAGAGGACTGTATCACAAAGGCAGGGCTGACCCAAAAGCTGAGCGTATGTTTAGGCAATGTCTTTAGGATAAAGGCAGAACAGATGACTGGCTTGATGGAGTAATACACCTGGCAGGGTAATTTCTAGTGTGTTTGGAACGGAGCTCAGAGTCTGCTAAGTGCAGGGATTCCTGGAGCCTGTCTTCTGGATTCTAATTTTTTTAATTATTGATTTATTTTAGGTTTCGCTGAGTCTTCATTGCTGTGAGTGGGCTCTCTCTAGTTGTTGTGAGTGAAACTCATTGCGGTGGCTTCTCTTGTTGTGGAGCATAGGCTTTAGGCATGGGGGCTTCAGTAGTAGTTGCAGCTTGTGGGCTCTAGAGCACAGACTCGGCAGTTGTGGCACGTGGGCTTAGTCGCTGTGCCACCTGTGGAAACTTCCCAGACCAAGGACTGAACCTGTGTCCCCTGCACTGGCAAGCGGATTCTTATACCCTGAACCGCCAGCAAAGTTCTTCTGGGTTCTGATTTGACTCAGCCTTTTTCTGGGTCCACGTGTGTGTATGCTCAGTTGCTTCAGTCATGTCCAGGTCTTTGCAACTCTGTGGACTGCAGCCTGGCAGTCTCCTCCATCCAGGGGACCCTTCAGGCAGGAATCCTGAAATGGGTTGCCATGTCTGCCTCCAGGGGGTCTTTCCTACCTAGGAACTGAACCCACGTCTCTTATGCCTTCTGCATTGGCAGGCGGGTTCTTTACCACCAGTGCCACCTAGGAAGCCAACCCTGGGCAAGTTACATAGACTCCTTGTATGAGTTTAAATTTCATATGTTGTTGGGAAGATTTAGGTGGTAATACATTTAAGGTGCCTGGCACACAGCATTATCTAAGGGTTGATTACTGTGACATAATCAACCATCTTTGGTCCTGTCTTGCCAAACCTGTCGCTGCCTCTGCCAGTCTGGGGTGTAATGGAGACAGTTGCCGTCCCCCTGCCTCAGTCCTGCTCTGGTGTGCCAGTGGTTGATCTTTCTCTCTTTTTGCCTTCTCTGCCTCCTGATCCCCTTCTCTCCTCTGTATGCTTCTCTCGTCTGTCTCATCTATCTTTCTTGAGACACAGGTGAGAATTAATAATGAACTTGAAATATATCTTTTTAGTTTTATGGGTTCTATGATGGATATGTGTGCTTATTTGTTTATTTGCTTTTGTATTTCAGAAGACTTAAAAAGCACCAAGGACCATATGTTCCATTTGCTTTAGTGTGATCATGGCAGATAGCATGGTACCTCATGCTGTGTGAATATTTGCATCTTAGGAGTATTAGAATTTGCAACTTGTAAATGATGGTGATAGAAAAAAAAAGTCTATTTTGAATGAAATTTATCATTTCAAAATATCTTCTTCCAAATTTTGAGGAAGAAAACAACTTTTGAAACTGAGCACAGTTTAAAATTTGTATTCATGGGATATCTAAAGCAAAAGTAATTTTTAAAAATAAAACATTCGTGACAAAAAGCCACATTTCTACATAGAGGTTGTCACAAGGCCTGGAATAGGTATAATTTCTTAGTGCTAAAATTAAAATCTGTCCGGTCTCCTCTAGCCAGATATTGGTGTGGGAGCATTATACCACATTGCTTAACAGTATGAGGTGCCCACCAGGCTAATTTATGGGATTTGGAATGTTAAGGCCAATCAAGAGATCTAATTGTTTCCACAGTGCTCAAGGATTTATAATAATCTTCAAGATTAGGGCTGTGCTAGTCTGAACTTCCACCTCCACCCCCTGCTTCCTTCTCTCCCTCCAAGCAGTTACATTCTATTGTGTTTGCCAGATTGAAGTTATGTAGGAAACCCTTCAAGTGGGAGCCTGGGTTCAAGTCCCAGGGTAAGATTACATGTGGAAATTAGTGGGAGTCTTTCTTTAATTACCCTTTGTGCACGTTATAAAACCACCGCTGGCTTGGGAATGACTGACAGCCTAGACTCAAGGGAGACTTGCATGGAAAAGTGTGTGTTTATAAGGCTGGGGTGGAATTGCTCAGGGAGAGAGCCTCCGGGAAACGCGGACCACTTTGCCAGTCTTTCATCTCCTGAAACACTTTCATTAGGCCTTCTGAGTTGCTCACTGACATTGACCTGGATGACATATTAAAAATCTATCTTAACCAATGTGCTGTGAAATGAACTTGGACAACAAGAAGGTATACAGCCCCCAAGATTTGATTATTCAAAGCCCTGTAAATACATAGAGGGCAGTGTGATCGATGGGGGATGCCAAGCTCAATATGACAATCCCTTACACAGAGCAGGCATCTGTGTCCCAGGAACATTGCACTGTTCGCTTAGATAAAAAGAGAAGCAAGAACATATGCAGTTTAGTTTTTTCCTCCAGTGCATCCAAGTTGCTAATTTTTATAGTTATCGAAAAGAAAATATAAGCTTTCTAGTAGGCAGGAAGATTTGTGCTTGAGTTAAAAAAAAAAAAAAAAAGAACTGAGAGGGAAGACTGAGTTTTATCTGTGCCTTTATGGTGGGGTTAATATTTGCCAAACCATTAACAAGTTAGTGTGCAAAATCTCTAGGTGTGAGGATTAGGGTTACTGTCTGGGTTTTACAGACTACAGTGGCAAGTACTTAAAAGTTGTCTGCCAGGCAAGTCATCAGCTGGGGATTGGATTTCATGAGGTGAGGGATCCTGTGATGAAGAAAGGAAACGGGACAGACATCATCTAGAGAGGTGTAAAGATGGAGCCGGACTGGTAACTGCGCACCACGTGGACCGTGGCAGTTACCAGTCCCTTTAGGATTAGACAATACTGGATACAGGACAGGGTGGAGATCCTGGGAGATTTGGATCCTAGATTTGGTTGGTGCTAATAGGAAAACAGTACTTTTGGTGGGTTATGTAAGTTGGCTGGACCTCAGAGTTGGTTTTTGGTTTTGATTTTGTTTTTTGGTGGCAGGGGTGGGAAGGTTTCTCTTTTTCCTCCATAACTGAATCCCTTTTTCCTAATCCGTTTTATATCTCTGTGAGCCTCGGTTTCCTCGTCTGGAAAATAATATAGTAGCTCTGGGGAAAATTAAATAAGCCACTGCGTGGTAGAGAAGAAGCATTCGCTTACCTTCCATTCCCCTTTCTCTTCTTTCAGAACTGCCATCAGAGGAAAACTGCCATCAGAGGGCTTTTAGATGGCATGGTGTCTAGGATCATTAGCAAAGAATGTCAGAACACACAATTCCTCTGCTGGGGCTCAGTGCTCAGGGGAAGCCCTGCAACTGGGCACCTTGGCTGCCATGGAAGCCAGGGTGGCAGCTGCAAAATGGCAGCTTCTCATTCCCACCTCCTGGGTCCACTGAGTGGGCCTCTCACTCACCTTCACAAATTGGGTGTGAGGACCTGCTAATTAGCACGCACAGGATGTTTCAATGCCAGATCAGGGTATGAGATAGCCATCATTTCGTCCTGTTTTTCAATACAAGACTACCTAATTTTCAGAGACAGTTAAACCTGTTTCTGGGATCATAAATGTTGACAACTACAGTCACCAGAATGATCTGTCCAACTTTTTCTTAAGCCTGGGTTTAGGCACTGCCTTTTTCCTTTTTTTTTTTTTTTTTTTAGTTTTTATTAGAGTGTATTTGCTTTACAATCTTGTGTTACTTGCTGCTGTACAGCAAAGTGAATCAGCTATACTTATACATAGATTCCCTCTTTTTTTGGATTTCCTTCCCATTTAGGTCACCACAGAGCACTGAGTAGAGTTCCCTGAGCTACATAGTCGGTTCTCATTAGTGATCTATTTTATACATAGTACCAGTAGTGTGTAGAGTCAATCCCAGTCTCGGAGTTCATCCTATCACCTAGAACAAATGTATGGGCATGGAAAGGGAAAAAGAAGGAGTAGAGATGGCTTTTGAACTGTTCTTCCCTCCTTCTTCCCCAGGGAGTGGGAGTAGAGGGAGGCAGTCATGTGTAGCTCTGACAAAGTGCAGTTTGGGGTATGTGGGGGCGGGCGTGTGGATGTGTGTGTGTGTGGAGGGGGATGTGTGTCTGTAAGAGACAGATTTTCCATACTAAAGCCAGTGTTGCCATCCTCCCATCTCCTGGGCGCGGGGCCAGTGTTCTTAATAACCCTCCCCACTAGAACTCAGAAAGGGAGATGAGAACTGGCTTCACTTGTCTCCCCCCAGTTAGGGAACTGCTTGACTCAAAGATCTCCATCTCGGCAATTTCCTACACAGTTTCCATTAAATGACAAGCTTGGATGACTGCTTCAAATAACCTGCCTCAAAGCACTTCATTTAAAAAAGCATAAAGACTTTGCCTGGACCGAACGCTCTGTTGGCGACAAGGGATTGGGGGTCATGGTTTTAGCTGACAGCTTCAGGTTTGGTGAGAGCATATTTGCTGTCCTTTGCCGCTCTCAAGTTGCTTGGAACCCAGGCGTGGGCTGCCTCGAACACCAGGCAGGGTCCACGGGGGAAGCGGGGGAGCCGGGGGTGGGATTGACGGGTGAACCGTGGCATGTGAAAGAAATTGTGCCCCGACTGACTGAATTCTGTGCAAGGTTGGTTCAGAAAAGTCATTTCCTTCAATCACTCAGATCAAAAAGTAATTATCTTTGGAACACCCACCCTCCCATTCATAAAAGCACAGGCTTCGCCTTCATACAGAAGCTTACCTTGGCTTCACCCTTTCAAGAGTATACTGACGACTTCTCCCTTTCAGCCTAAAATGGCTGCACTGGCAGAAGAGCTAAGAAAACAGCATGCTGTTGGCCTGCAGCAAATTTAAAACAATCCCAGAAAAATACTTTGCCTCCTCCATTGATCAATGAGCATCAGTTTCTGTGACTGGCTTGATATTAGCTAGAGAATATGCATTCAGAAAAACCCACCAGGACTTCCCTGGGGGCACAGTAGATAAGAGTCTGCCTGCCAATGCAGGGGGTACGAGTTTGATCCCCGGACTGGGAAGATTCCACATGCCTTGGAGCAACTAAGCCCTTGCCCCACAAACAGTGAACATGCACACCACAACTACTGAAGCCAGGGCTCCACAAGAGAAGTCACCACAATGAGAAGTCTGTGCTCCGCAACTAGAGAGGAGGCCCCAGTCGCCGCAACTAGAGAAAACCTGCCTGCAGCAACAAAATCTCAGCGCAACTAAAAAAGAATAAAAATGTTAAAAAAAGAACCCACCAAGCAGATGCTTTGGAATTTGAGTCCCATCTAAGAGAAAACTGTCACTTGACGACTAACTGTACATCTCAAACGTGGTTTAAAACCTACCATCTGTCCAGGAGTGATGACACTTCAGCAGAAATCCAAGACCTTGCCCTCACAATGAGCTAAATTCTGACACCCTACCCCCTCCCCATGTTGCAGTTACCCTCTTCACCTTGAGTCCATTAGTCACAACTGCCTGGTGTTGAAAAATGCTCCTGTCCTCATGCCTTTATGGAAAATAAGCAAATTTCTAAACTCCTAACCTGAGCAATGTCTTTGTTCCCCCAGCTTGGGCCCTAAGGCGTGGTAATTCAAGCTGAGAATTAGCCAGCGAACATTGCTATAGTCAAGGCTATTATTAAATAACATTTAATTTTTCCATTGGCTGGTAAATCGCTGTGGTCGGAGCCCCTTGGGTATCCCTCCCTCGCCCTCCTCTGGGACCACGGGACCACCTCAGGATGGAGCCACCCAGCAGCTCACACCTGGTGCAGCTGGGCCTTCAGGGCAACTGGCTTGGCTGTTGGGCCTCCTTTCCCTCCCAGCTGTGAACTAATTTGAATATCACCCTTGCCTCGCATTCTTCAGCTTGAAAATGACGGATCAGACATCTACCTTCTTCAGGATCTCATGAAAACACCTCCATTTTAAGGGTGACATCAGGGGTCCTTTGCTTCTTGGGTAAATGAAGAGCCACTAATTAGACATTACTCCTAGGAATTCGTCTCAGTGGATGTGCTTAGCTTCTTTTCCTCTTATTCAACTGGGATTTGATCCCTAGGGCTGCCGGCAGTTATTCAACAATTTAGACCAGTTAATTAAAACCTCATGGCCTCTAAATACAATGCTTTCTCTGCGGCATGGGAACACTTGGTAGGTATGCATGGTAGGAGCATTAGTAAAAGCATAAAGGTACAGGAAAAAGGCTTCCCCGGTGGCTCAGCAGTAAAGAATCCGCCTGCAATGCAGGGTTCCATCCCTGGGTCAGGAAGATTCCCTGGAGGAGGAAATGGCAACCCACTCCAGTATTCTTGCTAGGAAAATCCCATGGAAATATAGTTGGTGGGAGGACTGAGCAGGGCACAACAGGAAAAAAAAAAGGAGGTAGTCCTATTCCTTTATATTGTCAGGAGTCTTCCAAGTGGAACCAAACTGGGAAGCATGAGGAAGGAATCAGAGTGACTATGACCTTGGACTAGTTACCTCAGCCCAACTCTGGCCAAACTCTCACACCACTTGGAGCTGGAGGCCCCATCTTTTCAGGGACTTTCCCAGCTGAATTCTTCTCATGGAAATATAGAGACTGTTGGACGCATGGATGATTATTTCTTCAGGACCATGCTCTACAGTGTGGCTTCTTGCTATTTTATGTTTGCGTATTCAAATAAATATATAGTGTGTAAGACAAGCTATTCTAAGTGTTGGAAACATTTTTTTAAACATTGAAAGTTGAGACTTTGAAGTTAAGTAAGTAAATAATAACAAGAAGGGGGCTGTTATGGGGATATATATGCCTCAAATTTCACAGGTCCAAGCAAAACTTGGACCTAAATGAACTTAGTTCATTGCTGGTCCACCTGTCAAACCAAAGGGCAAGACTGTAGCAATTAGAACAGCGTTTTTAAGCTTGAGAAGTTTGGAAATTCTTTCAAAGCCAATGAGTCCCAGTATTGATCTAGAATATATAAAATACTTAAATATGTAAAACAAAAAGGAGACATAGACTCCTGCTGAAAGAGCTTATACTATTCTAAAAAGAAATTCATAAATTAAGTAAAAATAAAAGGAATGGTAAAGAAAACTTAAAATCACAATATTAATACTGACAGATGAGATTTTTTTGAGACTAAAATGCCTCTTGCCACAGGAATACAGTATTGTCCACTATGATACACATTCTTTTTAAAAAATTTTTTTACTTTATATTGGAGTATAGCCAATTAATAATGCTGTGATAGTTTCAGGTGAACAGCAAAGGGACTTGGCCATATGTATACATGATCCATGTTTGTTTACACTTGCTCAATCATGTCTGATTCTTTGTGATCCTATGGACTTATAGCTGCCAGGCTCCTCTGTCCATGGGATTCTGCAGGCAAGAACAGTGAAATGGGTTGCCATTTCCTCCTCCAGGGGAGCTTCCTTACTGAGGGATCCAACCTGCATCTCTTACTTGGCAGGTGGATTCTTTACCCCTGAGCCACCTGGGAAGCCATGTATGTATCCATTCTCCCCTAAACTCCCCTCCAAAACTCTCCTCCAGGCTTCCACATTTTGTTGTTTAGGCACCAAGAGGTAGGAATATCAGACCACCTGATCTGCCTCTTGAGAAACCTATATGCAGGTCAGGAGGCAACAGTTAGAACTGGACATGGAACAATAGACTGGTTCCAAACAGGAAAAGGAGTACATCAAGGCTGTATATTGTCACCCTGCTTATTTAACTTCTATGCAGAGTACATCATGAGAAACCCTGAGCTAGAAGAAGCACAAGCTGGAATCAAGATTGCCGGGAGAAATATCAATAACCTCAGATATGCAGATGACACCACCCTTATGGCAGAAAGTGAAGAGGAACTAAAAAGCCTCTTGATGAAAGTGAAAGAGGAGAGTGAAAAAGTTGGCTTAAAGCTCAACATTCAGAAAACAAAGATCATGGCATCTGGTCCCATCACGTCATGGGAAATAGATGGGGAAACAGTGGAAACAGTGTCAGACTTTATTTTTTGGGGTTCAAAAATCACTGCAGATGGTGACTGCAGCCATGAAATTAAAAGATGCTTACTCCTTGGAAGGAAAGTTATGACCAACCTAGATAGCACATTGAAAAGCAGAGACATTACTTTGCCAACAAAGGTCTGTCTAGTCAAGGCTATGGTTTTTCCTGTGGTCATGTATGGATGTGAGAGTTGGACTGTGAAGAAGGCTGAGCACTGAAGAATTGATGCTTTTGAACTGTGGTGTTGGAGAAGACTCTTGAGAGTCCCTTGGATTGCAAAGAGATCCAACCAGTCCATTCTGAAGGAGATCAGTCCTGGGTGTTCTTTGGAAGGAATGATGCTAAAGCTGAAACTCCAGTACTTTGGCCACCTCATGTGAAGAGTTGACTCATTGGAAAAGACTCTGATGCTGGGAGGGATTGGGGGCAGGAGGAAAAGGGGATGACAGAGGATCAGATGGCTGGATGGCATCACCGACTCGATGGACGTGAGTTTGAGTGAACTCCGGGAGATGGTGGTGGACAGGGAGGCCTGGCGTGCTGCGATTCATGGGGTCGCAAAGAGTCGGACACGACTGAGTGACTGAACTGAACTGAACTGAGGCACTAAGTCTTGTCTGACTCTTCTGTGACCCCATGGACTGTAGCCTGCCAGGCTCCTCTGTCCATGGGATTTCTCAGGCAACAGTACTGGAGTGGGTTGTCCTTTCTTTCTCCAGGGGATCTTCCCGACCCAGGGAGCGAGCCCACATCTCTTGCCTTGCAGGTGGATTCTTCACCCCGAGACACCTAACATTGAGCAGGGTTCCCTGTGCTACACAGTATGTCTTTGTTGGTTATCCATTTAAAATATAGCAGCGATGATACACTTTCTTTTTTGCGTTCAGTGTTTCTCTACCCCTGCGAGCTTTTGAGAGTAACTCAATTCTCCCACTCCTTTTCTCCATTCAAACTCTTAAAAATCCATCACCGTATGGCATATTGTGATAGCATTTGGACTTCACTTGGTGTGAACACATCGTTTATGTATCCAAGCTCTTTTCTGCCCCTCACCCTTAGGGCTGAAGTTCAAGTAGAAGTGGTTACTATGTGATTATAAATACACAAACACAAACCTTGAAATCATATGGCATTTTTGGTAATAATTAAAATAATGATTAACATTTATAAAGTCCTTACTGTGTATCAGACACTGCTTCAAGTGCTTTCTGTGTTTCAATCCATGTAACACTTACTACTACCCTATGAAATAGCCCTGCTGTACAAATAAGTGAACTGAGGTGCTGAGAATTTCCAGGGTCGCTCAGCCAGTAACAGCAAAGTCAGGATGTGAACACAGGCGGTCTGCTTCAAGATCAGGCTCTTTTCTCAAAGGGAACCATAAGCAAAATACACTTATGTTAATTTTTCATGAAATATAATAAAAACACAACATTAAAATTTCTCCTAGAGTGACCTAGGACTTCTGAGAAATCATCTGTGAGCTCCAGTTTGAGAAACAATCATTGAATTCTCTACTGTTGAGCTCTTTGCTATTTATAGACATCATTACAGTATAATGATCTTTAATTCTTTAAAGTGCAAAAATATGTCCTGATTCTATCCACGATTACCTTAGTTAACCATTTGGTATTTTTTTTTTTAAGACTATAGCACAGTATTAATGAATTGGTATAAAAGTTCTACCTGTAATAGAGGTGATAAAATGGTGATATGTAGACACATTAAAATGTGCTTATCTCTATAGTCTTAACTAGGGTAAGAAATTATAGATAAGCGTGGATTTAGTCTCATTGCCTTTGATAGGAATTGTGATGAGGGCGAGTGAGTGTTTTGGGATGAATGGTACTAAACTCTGAGAGATACCAGGAGAGTCATAGTTGGCTGAAATCTTGAAAGGAAAAGCTGGGGCCAGAAACTCAAACCTAGCTTGCCCTGGGGGTGGCAGCTGACAGAAAATTATGGAAACAGTGATCCAAAGATTTTTTAATCTGCACTTTAATGGAAAGTTTTAGAAACCTGGGAGTAGCAGAGTGGTAAGGTGAAAGCTAGTGGAGGTGATGGAATTCCAGCTGAGCTATTTCAATACGCCAGCAAATTTGGAAAACTCAGCAGTGGCCACAGGACTGGAAAAGGTCCATTTTCATTCCAATCCCAAAGAAAGGCAATGCCAAAGAATGCTCAAACTAACGCACAATTGCACTCATCTCACATGCTAGTAAAGTAATGCTCAAAATTCTCCAAGCCAGGCTTCAGCAATACGTGAACCGTGAACTCCCTGATGTTCAAGCTGGTTTTAGAAAAGGCAGAGGAACCAGAGATCAAATTGCCAACATCCGCTGGATCATGGAAAAAGCAAGAGAGTTCCAGAAAAACATCTATTTCTGATTTATTGACTATGCCAAAGCCTTTGACTGTGTGGATCACAATAAACTGTGGAAAATTCTTCAAGAGATGGGAATACCAGACCACCTGACCTGCCTCTTGAGAAACCTCTATGCAGGTCAGGAAGCAACAGTTAGAACTGGACACGGAACAACAGACTGGTTCCAAATAGGAAAAGGAGTGTGTCAAGGCTGTATACTGTCACCTTGCTTATTTAACTTCTATGCAGAGTACATCATGAGAAACTCCGGGCTGGAAGAAGCACAAGCTGGAATCAAGAATGCCGGGAGAAATATCAATCACCTCAGATATGCAGATGACACCACCCTTATGGCAGAAAGTGAAGAGGAACTAAAAAGCCTCTTGATGAAAGTGAAAGAGGAAAGTGGAAAAGTTGGCTTAAAGCTCAACATTCAGAAAACAAAGATCATGGCATCAGGTCCCATCAGGTCATGGGAAATAGATGGGGAAACAGTGGAAACAGTGTCAGACTTTATTTTTGGGGGCTCCAAAATCACTGAGATGGTGACTGCAGCCATGAAATTAAAAGACGCTTACTCCTTGGAAGAAAAGTTATGACCAACCTAGATAGCACATTGAAAAGCAGAGACATTACTTTGCCAGCAAAGGTCCATCTAGTCAAGGCTATGGTTTTTCCTGTGGTCATGTATGAATGTGAGAGTTGGACTGTGAAGAAAGCTGAGCACTAAAGAATTGATGCTTTGGAATTGTGGTGTTGGAGAAGACTCTTAAGAGTCCCTTGGACTGCAAGGAGATCCAACCAGTCCATTCTGAAGGAGATCAGCCCTGGGTGTTCTTTGGAAGGAATGATGCTAAAGCTGAAACTCCAGTACTTTTTCCACCTCATGCGAAGAGCTGACTCATTTGAAAAGACCCTGATGCTGGGAGGGATTGGGGGCAGGAGGAGAAGGGGACGACAGAGGATGAGATGGCTGGATGGCATCACCGACTCAATGCACATGAGCTTGGGTGAACTCTGGGAGTTCACTGGTGATGGACAGGGAGGCCTGGCGTGCTGTGATTCATGGGGTCGCAAAGAGTCGGACATGACTGAGTGACTGAACTGAACTGAAGGTGAAAGAAAATCACCTTAGCCTTTTGCCCTTGGTTTATATTTATAATCTAAATTCCTCATCCAGTTGGGTATTAGTTCATTTCTCACTTCTCACTTTATGCCTTCACCAGGTTCATCTGCGTCATTGCCATCACTTATCTTAGAATGAGAATGAAGACAAAATGCTGAGTGTGTTGAAACTACCCAGCCCATCACAGTACCATTTAAAAGATACACTAAAGCATGAATGATGAATCAGACTTATTTATCGACCACCTACGATGTGCAAAGCCCTCTGCTAGCTGTGAATGGATGCAAGGATGAGTTACCTATGGTTCTGCTGTCAAGCAAGTCCCTACAGCAAGATGATAAATGGTACACATGAATGGAACAGCCATTCATAGCATGGTCAGCCATTCATAGCATGGTGGCTTGTAGACTAGAACCAGCTCCAGTATCAGTTTTAACCATGGTTGGGGCTCCTTGGGCAAGCTGACCAACCTAATTTTTTTCATCTCTTGGTGGAGATGATGATGATAATAGTACCTGAATCATAGGGCTGTCGTGACGACTAAATGAGGTGATGCGTGTACAACGCTTAGTCAGTTTGCTGCACAGAACCTGGTTTACCAAATGAGAACCTGCAGTCTCTGAGGCTTTGCTAACTATGACTGTGTCTGCCCCAGGGTGTGCTTTGGATCTGGTCCAAATCACCGCAGCCTGGTCAACTGGAAGGGGAGGAGAAAGGCAGCTCGGGAAAGGCAGCACCAGTTTGGTGGTCAGTGTGTGCGTGTACCACTGCCCTCTACTGGAGAGAGTGCGCACAGCTGTCCAAAGAACACCCAACCTATTCCGGTATTCTCTTGTTCCAACACCCTGTGTTTATAAAGAAAAGTCTCCTTTGTTGAGAGCTTTACAGCCCATCTAAGCTATTTTTTCCTTCTTTCAGATACTTTAGAGCCAGAGCAAATTCTATTGTCTGCCAGCCTCAGCTCCTCACCTGCTTTTAACTAATATGGAGTCTGGGCAGGTATTGATTTTTCTGCTTTTCTCTGACTGCACTCATCAGTCATTTTATATTACTAGAGAGTCCATTAGCAATAAAAAGTAAAGGATGGGAGTTACAAAGCCCATTAGAGAAACTAACTCTCCCAATCACTGGGGGTGAGGGAAACAATTAAAAGCACGTCATCTTCCAAACATTCTAACAGAGTTATTAGAAAAGTGAATAAAACCAGGATGTGATTATCAGGGATGAAATTAAATCTTCCTTAGAAGTCACCCAGAAGGGAGAGCCCTGACATTCCACAACGTTGTAGTTGGCATGGAGCTCAAATGCTGCATGTGGGTGAGATGAAAAGATTAGCTACTAGAATAAAGGAACATTACACAACAAAGATTCAGCCATAGGGTCACGCATGAATGAATTTCAAAACTATGAAGGGAGAGTTAAGAGGAGAGAAAGGAGGAGATGGAAAGGGAAGAGGTGGCAAGACAACCATGACTTTGAAATATACCAAGTTAGGGAAACAAAGCCATGTCTCCACTGGGTTTAGCAGCTTTGTCCAGGTTCAGCAGCTTTGTCCAGGTGTGCGAGATAGTCACTGAAATTCACTGAATTCCCTACTGAGGAAGTGACAAGGGGCAAAGAAAGAAGGAGCAGAATCTGTAGATGGAGAGCCCTATGGACACATGGGTCCTCATGCTCCCTCAGGGGGATACCCACTATTGTGTGTAAGGGACCAGCAGTATTCTTGGCTCATGTTGGCCCTCAAATGGTATGAATTCCCTTGCTCCTCCTTATAAGTGGGAGACTATGTAGAATCTATTGTGAATATTATGAATATGGGGACTATGAGGCTGCATATCACTTAATTTCCTTTTATTTTCATAGCTTCCAAAAGTAAACAATTTTCACACTCTGGGCTATTTGGACATTTATTCTCTTTAGATGAACATCAAGTGTATTTTAAGTTATCCGATCCTCTTTGGTCCAGAAAGCAACAAACACTTCCACAAAACCCTGTTATAGGTGGCAAAATTTATGTTTGTTTTCTCATCCTTACACGGGGCTTCCCCAGTGGCTCAGTGGTAAAGAATCCGCCACAGCAGCCTCGGGTTCAGTCCCTGGATCAGGAAGATCCCCTGGAGGAGGGCATGGCAACCCACTCCAGTAGTCTTGCCTGGAGAATTCCATGGACAGAAGAGCCTGTTGAGCTACAGTCCATATGATTGCAAAGAGTTGGACATGACTGAAGCAACTTAGCATGCACCCATCCTTACACAGACAGCAAGTTTTTATGACATTGTGTTAGGTTTTCCTACCTGTTATAAAGTTGCTCCATAGTATTTTTGTAATTTATTGTCTATATAGTATATAACAGTAATACTCGGAATAATTTTTTAAATTCACAACTCTACTTCTCTAACATCTGAAGTATTTATATTTTCCATGAACTTTCAATCTTTATCTGTAAACGTATTTACTTTTTTACGTGGAATCTTGCATTTTACTTTTTCACTTGATGCTATTTTATATTCATTTTAATGTTGCTTCATGGCAGTCATAATTATAATATTTAATGGTTGCCAAATATTTCAATAAATTTATGGGTCATAATTTTTCTGAGTCAATTCTTTATCAGAGGCATTAAAGATTTTTTACTGTCTATTTGTTTTGCCATTATAAATAATATCATCATAGTCACTTAAGTAAGTTTTTTTCTCTCTGCTTGAGTTATTTCTTCTGAATAAATTCCCAGGAGTTAGGTTATGATTCTCAGGAATAATTTTCCTAAAAGATTGTGTTTTATAATATTTTGTCAGAAGCAGTGGATGAGACTAATCTTGCTTATCCTCTTAATAGTACTTGATGTTACTGACCAAATATTCTCTTCCCTAGGGTTTCCTAGCTGCCATCTTACTCTGGTTTTTCATCTGCCTTTCTGGCTATTCTTCCTTGGTCTCCTCTGGGGTCTTCTCTGCCTCTAACTTTTCCTTCAATGTTTATGTCCATGGGACTTAGGTCTGGGCTGGCCACTCATTTTTTTTTTTTTTTTACATCCCCTTTGGAACATCTCATCCCCTTGATAGAGGGCTTTAATTACGGTATCATTGGTCATGCCATGTCCCTGCACAGCAGACTCATATATCTAAATGCCAGATGGAATCTCTGTCTCCAGCCTTGTTCCTAGAAACACTTTCTCCATACTATGCCAGAGCAATCTCCCACGTTAGATCCTTTATTACGATTATTATTGGAGTATAATTGCTTTACAACGTTCTGTTAGTTTCTGCTGAGCAATGAAGGGAATAAGCTATGTGTATGCATATACCGCCACCCTCCTGGGCCGCCCTCCGGCCTCTAGGTCAGCCACCTCCGAGCTGAGCTCCTGTGCTATGCGGCGGGTCCCCACTAGCTAGCTATTTTACACATGGTAGTGTGGATACGTCAATGCTACCCTCCCAGTGTGCCCGACCCTTGCCCTTTTCCCCAGGTCCACATGTCTAGTCTCTATATCTATGTCTTTGTTCCTGCCCTGCAAATAGGCTCATCTGTACCTTAATGTTCAACAACAGAGGAAGGGATAAAGAAGATGTGGTATGTATATACAGTGAAATATTACTCAGCCATGAAAAGGAACGGCATCGGCTCCTTTGCAGAGATGCAGATGGACTTAGAGTCTGTCATACAGAGTGAAGTAAATCAGAAAGAGAAAAACAAATCGTATATTAAGGCATATATGTAGACTTTAGAAAAATGGTAACTAAGTTGGATCTTGTAACCTTCTGTGAAAAAAAAAAAAAAAACCTTTCAGTGGATTTCTGTTGCTCATAGGAAATAACTGAGGTTTCCAAACAAGGATGATAAGACCCTCCATGGTACAAGTCCTGCCTGTTTCTGTCCATTCTGTGCTTCCACCATTTCCTTGGAGGCACCTTCTACCTGCCTCTGTGCCTATGAGTACTCTTCTTCCATCTTCTCTTCCTTTGCATCTCAGAGAGGCCATTCCTGGGCACTCCGTTTCTCTGTTCTATGTTCTCCAAGCCCCTTTCCCAGTCACACCACCTGCTGTGATTTATTGCAGCCTGTTCCCAGGTGCATCAATTCCTCAGCACCCCTGGGCTGCCCTGTGCAAGGTTGAGCACCCCTAAAGTCCAGAAAAAGCTTCTGGCAGCAGGCACTTGCAGTAAGAGGCTTTGGGTGTGTCTATGGGTCAGGCACTGATAGCCTCAGCACCAGTCCACCTCTCATGTGGCTCAAATCCACTCACACTTTATATTAAATTCACTCTGGCCCATCACTAATTCTTTAAGATGTTGGCTTACTTCACACTCAGCTGGTTTCCCTCTCAATTCCTTTAAACAAACAAACAAACATCAGGAAGGTTGGTTGGACCAAGCAAAGTCCCTGATGCTACCCCTAGGCCTGGTTAATGCCCATTTTCTCAGAGGGCAGTTTTGCTGATCTAGTTGAGACCCCTCCCCAACCTTTTTAGAAATCTCCGTCTCTCTGGTTACCAAGTTTTTGTCTGGCTCTGACTGCCTCTGGTTATTGTACATTTAAGGAATAAGAAGCACAAAGTCCTTAATAGGTCACTTACATAAATGACTTAGATCACTTAAGTGACTTACATAAGTGATTTAGATCACCTGAGAAGAGGGGCCACTTTTGTCCCATATTCAGAATATCCAGAGTATATTGTGCAGCTTGAATGAGGGCTTTATCCCAGAGCTGGCACCTGATCTCCCTGTAAAGGCTGTTCTGGCAGTCTCCTGACTGCACAGTGATGGATCCTGAGATCGCAGGCCATCCTCGCACCTCCTTGCCTGTAAAGTGGGTCCCCAGGTGAGAGGAAATGGGATGTACGAGCTCAGATCAGCGAATCAGATCCTCTGGGAGCTCTCAGATGATGGGGCTAAGCTAAGGGGCTGTGGGCAGGAAGACACACCCGTATCAATCTCAGCAGGGACAAATAACTGCCCTACCCTGGCCCACCCCAGGGTGAAATCAACTTTCCACCAAGTGGCTGGTTTTTTCTTCCAGGGACCACATCATGTCAGGTCCTCATGATGGTTTCTGCTGCTGACAGATCGACCGTTCAGGAGTGCAGCGGCCCGATCAACCTTGGCGCTTGATCTTTCAACCTTCTGCTAATTGCTCTCTTGTCACTCACTTAGTACCTGCCCATAAACAAACAGAGACCTACTTGTTAATGAGATGTCTCCAATGATTTTTTTCTTCACAAACAAGGTTCTCTTATCTCCAAAGCTGCTCTCTCTCTTCAAACGGTCATTTTCCCAGTTGTGCTTGTGATCCAAGCTCATGGATCACACTGGACTTCAAACAGGCTGCAAGAAAAGGTTTGGATCAAAACGAAACTAAAACATGTTGGGGAAAATGATTGGAAATGCTGCCTTGGAAGAACAAACTGCTGGGGATGGCAGTTGTGTGGGTCAGGGAGGAGGGGAAGGTGCCTCAGAATATGATTTATTTAGTCACCAGTCTGCTGATAAGCAGATATCTCTGAAGATGCATTTTTGCAAAAAATCAGTCAGCAGTATTTCTCTTGTAGTGCTCATGTAATGATTTGAGGCTCCTAAGCACAGGAAAAGTCATATCTCCCCCACTCCCTTATTATCAGTGACTGACCCAGTGCCGTGATCCAAGTCCTGAATAAACCTATGTTCATGTAATGAATAAATGAATCAACAAGTAAATGATGTCTTTGGTAGATATGTGTGTGTGCCTGCTCAGTCGCTCAGTTGTTGTCTGACTCTTAGCGACCCGGTAGCCTGCAGCCCGCCAGGCTCCTCTGTCCTTGGGATTTTCCAGGCAAGAACACTGGAATGGGTTGCCATTTCCTCCTCCAGCCTTGGTGGATAAAGTCTGCTTTATAGGAATGGTGTGAATAGCAAGTTTTTCCAGTGCATTTAACACAGGACTGGATTTGCAGAACTTTGTTTAGACACAGCATTTCAAGGGCATGCTTTCTGATAAAGGGAAGTATGGTTATAAATGAATAATGCCTTTTCAGAGTGTCTGAGTCACTGCACAACCTCCACCTTATCTGATAGCGGCCCCTGGCAGAGCTGCCCTTTCCCGGGGATTCCCCTGGGCTATCGCCTCTCGCCTGCCCTCTGTGTAAGCTACCACAGCAGGCATCGGGTTGCCAAGCCCTAGAATGTAAGCACCGAGCAGGAGGAAATGGGGGAATATGAGGGCCTGTTTGCAGGAGTGAAACCTCCAGACGATATGCTTTTTGAGGAATCCATGCACATGGTACCTCATGCTGGTATTTTTTTATGCTGACAGAAAGATAAAGCTGGGCAATAATGGAAAAGTTGACTAGTCAGGTAATGGTGAGAAGGAAATAATTTGTTCTGATGAGATATTGTCATGATATATGTTGGTTTAACCCAAGCATCTGCCTCCTCTCCCACCCACAAAGTTTATCTTCTAAAATATTGTGGAGGAAGGTGCAAGTTATAATAATGCGAGCTACAGCTGACCCTCCCAGGCTGCCTGCTCCCCTCGTCCTGCCACCAAGGAGACAACAGGAGTCTGACTGACGGGGTTCATCATAGCACCTTGCTTTGACATAACAAGATTGTCTTTAGCCAGATACAAATATTCAGCTCGGGCCTTCTTCCTCAAGAATCTCTCTAATGAAGCAAATCAGCAGAGGTCTGATAGAATGTTATATGAAAATTGCTAAATAAAAGGTAAACAAAAACCAGTATATTACATGCTCCCTTAAAACACAGGAGTGAAATCAAAGGCCTTGGTGTCTTTGGCTGAACAGAGAAGGTAACTTAGATGTGCGGTGGGAAGTCCGCCTATTCTCCAGTGCTAGCTTTGTGAAGCTGCATGAACCTGGTAAGTCTTGAGTCCTTCCTGGCCTTTCGTCTCCTCTTCTGGTGAATGTGTGGTTTGGACTCTCTCTCCCCTTCTTTCTTTCTCTTCCTTCCTTTTTGTTACCTCCTTCCTTCTTTCCTTCCTTCTCTCTCTCTTTCTTTCTCTTAATACAGGAAACATTTCTTCAGATGATATTTCCTAGGAAAGGAAAACTAACATTACCATGGGTCTTCTTTGGTTGAGAGAAGCAGGGGCAGTCAGAGGTGCCCAATCCCAGAAACCCCTGAGGTACATCTCAGGAATACCTAGAGTCCAACTGGGAAAACCTTCTAGAGCACTGTCTAGCTGTGGGAATATATGATCTACCAGCTCTGTGACATTCTGCTTTCCTAGTCTCACCGGTCAGAGAAGAGGGAGGCTTCTCTGATCAAGAGGACCAAGAGTCTGGGAATATTCATTCCAGTCCATTTTCTAAATAATCCCATATTAATGATTATGAGAGTCTGAATACTTATTCTTTAAAGGATTCCTACAGACTTAATTTAAGATTCCCAACTGCAGAGAAAATTAGGCTAAATCATTTACCTTCATGATGTGGTTAACCCTAAGGCCAGCATTTCTCTGCACACATTCCTTTCTGTGTGTGTGCTGGGGGGGCGGGTGGGTACAAGTGTGCTTAGTCACTCAGTTGTGTCCTAGCCTTTGCGACCACCTGGACTGTGACCTGCTAGGCTCCTCTGTCCATGGGATTTCCCAGGCAAATATACCGGAGTGGGTTGCCATTTCTTTCTCCAGGGAATCTTCCTAACCCAGGGATTAAACCCAGGTCTTTTGCATTGTAGGCAGATTCTTTACTGCTGAGCCACTGGGGAAGCCCCTAAATTCCTTTATGACAAGCCTTCAAAACTAAAAAGAGAAAGAAAAGGCCACAGTAGGGAACATTTCCCTCAAAGGCATTTGAGGAGATTGCCAGACCCAGATTAGAGGTACCACCTTACACCTCATTAGTAGAAACAAGGTGAAAGTTGTGAACTGGCACCCAACCCTTTCAACCCCCAGGAGCCAGGCAGCCTCCTCTGGGCAGGGATTATCTCTGGTTTGCCCCGTGGTGATGTTCAAATATCACAGCTCCCACCTCCCCTCGGCGTAGAAAAGGATAGCAAGTTCTGGCCAAATCGACACAAATATGAGAATCTCTGTATCACCAAGCACAGCGCCAGGTATACAGCAAGCACGCAACAGGTATTTATTCAGTCAATAAGAGGATGCATAAATGAAACTCCTCATCTCTGTATCCCTTTTGCCAGTGACAACCCAGTTGTGGACATCTTTCAGATCCATTCAACTGAGTTATGGAAAAGGTGGGTGGGGGGTGGGGTTGAGGGGGGAGGTGATCAAGAAATCAAGAGCTGGCATAGAAAGGCGGTGATCTGAGCCTGCTCCCCTGGTGATAAAGGATGCCTGGTGCCCGCCGTCTTGGAGGATGACAGCCGTGACTCGCCTGCCCACTATGGGTGCGTGGGCAGACAGGCCGCCTCCAGGATGCTGCTGTGGGGCGAGTCATCTCTTATCAAGATTTCCATGGCCACGGAAGCTTTCTCACCCCACTGGCGGGGACATTCCCCAGCCAGCCTGTGGCGGCCTCGCCCCAGCGGGCTGCCCTGCGCTGTCGGTCCCCTTCCTGGCTAACCACCCTGGGGCTGTCCTTTCTCTTGGAGAGTTGAGCCTCTTTCCTGCGCCTTTCTTGGTGTTTGAGCAGCTGCTCCAACTTGCCCCTGCTCAGAGAGGGAAAATTACTAGGGAGGCCTCAGCAGAAGTCGTATCCATTCTCCAGGATAGCATGGGTTTTGATGGAGCCTGATTATTTCTGATTTCTGTCAGTGGACCCAGAGCACAGTGTTTAATAAAGATATGGTCTTGCTAGTGAGAGTGCAGCCTGGCTGTGTGCGGAGCAGCGGGGAGCATCACGGGCTTTTGAATGGGCAGAGAGAAGTGAAGGGGGTGGTGTCTTTCTTTTGTCCTTTCTTTTCTCTTGTCTTTTCTCCTCTTTTCCTCCTTGCTTCCCTTTTTTCCCTTTCTTTCTTTATATTTTGAGATTTCTTCCTTCTAAGGCCCATATTGGTTATGCAGGTTCTAAAAGCTTCCAGAACCCAAGCAAGCTGCAACCACCCAGTTTTTCATAGGACAAGCACAGAAAAGCCACGCAAAACTCTCAAATCAAAAGCTCTGGCAGAAGTCAGTTGGTTCGGCTCTTTTGAGTCTAGACCATAAGCTTGTTGTTGTCACTAAAAGTGGTGCCCAACACTTATGCAAGCTCATGGACTATACAGCCTGCTCCTCTGTCCATGGGGCCAAACGTTAGATGGGGCTTAAACTGATATTTTTAAGATCTCTGGTTCTCAGTTTTCCTCAGCCATCCTGAGCTCTCCCTGGTGCAGGAGGAGTCCGTGCATGTGGCCAGCTCCCCCTAGACCTCTGGTGTCCAAATGTCTTCCTCTGCTGCCCTTCTTCTGAAACTAAGTTTTCTGTGGCTCTTCTGCATGGGGCTTTTTCCAGGGGTGGAGTGCTCAGCCCAGGGCTGTATGTGTCCCTCAGTCACAGACGCTCAGATCCACTTTTGAAGAAAGAGGTGCATGCATGCATGGGGTCACTAAAACATCTCTGCAGTCTTTCTTTCCAGGCTCTATTCTGCTTCCATAAGCTGTGAGGTTCATGGTGATAGATGCTGGGGGTGAGCTCGCAGGTTTGGGTTGGGGGGAGTATTCAGTAAGCTGAAGTGATTTCCTGCATTTGGGGCTGGAAATGTTGAGATGTAAATGAGAGGAAACCAGGGAGCAAAAGCAGCCAATGGCCTTGGCTGAAGCGTGTGCGAGACACAGTTGCATTTCACAGAATTTTCCAGTAATGACTGCATCATCTTGAATCAAGGACATTTTGACATCTCTTTATATCTAAATCAAACAGCATTTCTATCTTTTCTTGGTCCTCAAGCATTTTTAAAGATACCAAGCAATGTCTTCAGCAACAGCAGTGATAGCTGTACTTTTGACTTGATTTTGACTTTAAGGGAAGATAATTTAAATGTTTCCAGTAAGAATGGTGATGCCGTGTGATTTGTTTTGCAGGAGTATCTGTGTGTGTGTGCTCAGTCCCGTTCGACTTTGTGAGCCCGTGGATTGTACCCCACCAGGCTCCTCTGGCCATGGGATTCTCCAGGCAAGAATCCTGGAGTGGGTTGCCATTTCCAAGAAAGAGGAACCATTGGTAAAGGGCAAACTCACCTTTGCAGTTGCTGGGAGGACTTTGAGAAGGGATATGATAACAGCACTTGCTCTCTGGCCTTCTCCCTGCACATTGTCTCTTTCCACATCCCTTTCCCTCTGCTGCTGGCAGAGCTGTTGTTTGCCGCCTCCTTCCTCCTCAACCTGACTCGGCCTGATTGTGTTTCTCTCCCCAGCACCTCCCTTTCCTTTCTACCTCCACTTAAACCCATCCCAGCAAGTAAGGCAAACCTCAGGTTTAACACATGGACTGTTTAGTAAGGAACAATGTAGCTCGATTCCTGAAACAAAGGAGGTGGGAACATCCATATTAATTTTTTATTTCTCTATTATCAATATTTTTTCTTTTTTTCCTCACTGTGAGGCATGTGGGAGCTCAAAACCCCCATCCAGGGATTGAACTGATGCCCCCTACATTGGAAGGGCAGAGTTTTCACTACTGGAGCACCAGGGAAGTCCCCATGTTATCTTTTTTAAAAAAGAGAACATATCTTCAAGCCAGTCCCTTTGTCGTACTTGCTTACTTCAGTGCTGTTCTCTGGACCACTACTGAAAGTCGAGCGTGGAGACAGCCCCTGTGCCCCACTTACCAGATGTGAAAGTGTGGACAGGGCCACCCCATGCATCAAGCTTTCCTAGAAAGCACCTCCATCCTTCTAGGCTGGGCCTCCGCACACTTCCTCAGTGGAAGGCATCCAGCCCTCAGCACTTTGCCAAGGGGAAGGGGCTTAGGATAGATTGGGTCGCATGTCTAAGTCTCAGTTCCAGACTAGGGTCACTCTTTCTAGCTCTCTGCCTTCCTGATCTGTGGCAGGACTATATCACCAGACCCCTTGGGGCTGTGGGGGTCGGGGGGTCTGAGTGACTCTTCCAGTCAATGACTGTGTGGAAGTGATTGACGTGTTTGTGACTTCCAGACTGAAGTAATTATTTATTATTTATTTTTATTATTTTTTAAAGGTTTTTGGGGGAATAGACCATTTTTAAAATCTTTATCGAATGTATTGCAATATTGCTTCTGTTTGATGTTTTGGCTTTTTGGCCATGAGGCATGTGGGATTTTAGTTCCCTGATCAGGGATCGAACCTGTACCCCCTGCATTGGAAGCATGGAGTTCTTAACCAATGGACTGCCAGAGACGTCCCAGATTGAAGTATTTAAATGCCACTGTGAGAGTCTTTGAAGTTCTCTCTCCCTCTACCATAGACACAGGATGGTTGCTCTTTTAGCCTGGATTCCAGGGAAAGGAATGGAGAATCGAGCCTCAACCAACTGGTGAAGAACAGGTAGTGTGAGTGAGAAATGCATTTTGTTTTTCAGTCACTGAGCTATTGGAGTTGTTACTGCAGCATAAATTAACCTATGCTGACTAAAACAGAAGGTTTAACCCTCTTTCCCTTGACCGAAATACCAAGGGTGTTCCAATGTGCAAGCAAGGGCAGTGTTTGTCTGAAGAGGGGAGACTCGGTCAGGCTCCTGGTGTGGTACTGGCAGTGCAGAACCTGTGAGTGTGTGATAAACAAGAGTGTGGTTGGGTTGGCTTGGCTTTTGAAGACTCCCGAGGCCCAGAGGTCAACTCCGCATAGAGATGGTAGAGACTAACTTAGTGCACTGGGATGACCCAGGAGGCCTGGGCATGGGGATGCAGGCTTCCCAAAGCCTGCTTAGTGCTTTGCTATGTACACCCTGGATTGTTTATCCCCTTTTTATAGTTTGAGCAGTTGTCATGGGATTTCTGTGTGTGTGGTTTGGGAGAAGATGTAGGGAGACCTTCTTACAGCCATTTGCATATAGCCTTCCCGAAGATGGGGCATCCCTGGTAGCTCCGAGCAGTAAAGAGATCCACCTGCAATGCAGAAGACTCAGGTTTGATCCCTGGGTCGGGAAGATTCCTTGGAGAAGGATCTGGAATGGCAACTCACTCCAGTATTCTTGCTTGGAGAATCGCATTGACAGAGGAGCTTGATGGGCTACAGTCCATGGAGTTACAAAGAGTCAGGCATGACTGAGCAACTAACACTTTCACTTTCAAAAAGATGGTCAGTTTAGCTAGCCAAGTGTAGCTGCCCTGGGTCACAGCTTCCCTTCCCTTTCCTATCTTCTTTCCTTCTTTATTGCTTTCTTTCTCTCCCTTCCTTCTCCCCCTCTTTCTTCCCTTTCCTCCCCCCTTTCGTCTACTTCTTTCCTTACTTCTTTCTTTCCTATTTTGCCCAAGAAATACTATTGATCAGATATCACATCCCAGGCATTATGCTGAATTTTGGAGCTACAGTGCTGAGTAACATCATCATAGCCTTGACTATCGTGGCGCTTACATCCTCACAGATATGAGGCCAGTGATGCTGGCAGCAGAAGCATCCTATCGTATTTACAACATGAGCTAAGGAGTGTCCTCAATAATCATGTGCATATGTCACATCAGAACCATGTCACACACAAGCAGACCCCAACTGAGGGTTCTTTTCTGTGCTAATGACTTTAATCCCCAGGACATTTTTCCCCATCAAAGGAGTTGTTGTACAAAACTCAGGTCTGTCTGCTTGCTGCTTGAAAGCCAATACTTGAGATAAAAATGTTGGAAGAAAACCTAAAGTTTGCTTTATTCAGGAGGCCAGCAATCTAGGGAGAAGGTGGACTCATGTCTAAAAGCCAACTCCCCTCTGTTGATCAGGGTCAAGAGCTTTTAAAGGAGAGTTTTAAGGGTATATAGGTAAGCTGCTGTCCATGGGGTCGTGAAGAGTCGAACACAACTGAGCGACTTCACTTTCATGTTTCACTTTCATGCATTGGAGAAGGAAATGGCAACCCACTCCAGTGTTCTTGCCTGGAGAATCCCAGGGGCAGTGGAGCTTGATGGGCTGCTGTCTATGGGGTCACACAGAGTCGGACACGACTGAAGCGACTTAGCAGTAGCAGCAGTAGCAGGCAGAGGGAGGGGGCTCCGTGCAGAACAGCACAGTCAGTCTGACTGTCGTCTTGAAATTGGTCATGCCATGGTCTGATCAGCATCATCTTGATAGTTTTAAGTACAGCTAATCTTCAATTCCAGAGTTGGTTTTGTTCCCATTTCCTTGAAGCCAGTTCTCAGAATTGTGGCAGCTTATGTCATGGGTATAGTCTGGTCATCATGTAGTTAATGCTTTAACCTGATGGGGGTTTTAGTATCTGCAAAACAGCTTAAAGGATATGGCTCAGAATATTATCTATAGCCCTTGCTGCTAAGTTGCTTCAGTTGTGTCCGACTCTGTGTGACCTCATAGACGGCAGCCCACCAGCAACCCCATGGACTGCAGCCTGCCAGGCTCCTCCATCCATGGGATTTTGCAGGCAAGAGTACTGGAGTGGGGTGCCATTGCCTTCTCCGATCTATAGCCCTTGAGGAGAAACTAAATGTATTTGACTTTGTGTGATGACTGAATTATTATTACTTTGTCTTGTTTCACTGTTTTCCTTTGCTTCTGCATTTTCTCACTTCTCAGATTAAATTTATTCTTTGGCCAAAGGTTTGCTATAGACAAGAAGCAGAGGACCAGGGGAAGACTGTCCTGGGAAGGCACCTAGGATCCTGCTCCATTACAGAATCACCTCTTGTGACCCCTGCTTGTCTGTTTTCACACTCTTTTCTTCATGCTCTTTCCCTAGTATTTACTTACTGCTCTATATTCTGCCTTTTTCTTTTAACTCGTTTCAGCAGGCAGCCCATTTCTGACTGACATTTCTCTGCAATCTCTTGGCTCCTGCCACATGCTTATGTCCTCAGCTTGCAGTCTCCTTGGATCTTATTCCTCACTACATCCTAATGGGGTCTGCAGCCTACCCTCTTGGCGGCTGATGCCTTCAGCTCACCTAGCATCTTGCATGTCTTGCTGTCATCCTCCTTCTGCCTGTGTTCAGGGAGGGGAGCTGGGCAGCGGCAGGCATCTCTTCCAAACTGCCATCCTGCTTGTGTTACAGGTCTGCATTATTCACAAGACCCCCGTGACTCTGAGGGTTCCGTGTGGACGGCTACAGGAGCGGGCAGCAGTTTCTGGGCCTGGCCCAAATCTCACAGCTGGAAACAGGGAGAATCTTATCTCTGCTCCTTGAATTTGGCCTCAGGCTTGAAGCAATGTGTAATATGAGCCTCCCAATCTACCCACAGGTTCCCCCAGGCTCCCAGCCTTGGCTCACTCGATTCTCTCTCTCATTCTCCTCTGGCCCTGCTAGGATACCACCGCAAACAGGTGTTATTTCATAGAGCCTATGACAGATGGCCTCACCTTGAATTCTGGTTCTGGAGCTTACTTGGCTGTGTGATCTTCTGTGTGTATTATTTAACTTCTCTGTGCCTAAATTTTTTCTTCAGTAAAACGCACATTAAGCAGTCTGAACCTCATTCAGAGTGTTGATGATAAGATAATCTAAAAAATATGCTTGCCTCCTGCCTGGGTTCTGGCCCCTGGTCAGCAGTAACCCCAGGATCACACTTTGGTCACAGACTCCTGTGTTTTATCCTCCCCCAAAGGCTCTCACCCATGAATCTGCCCCACAGAGTAAAACACTCAAAGATGTGAGTTTGTTGTATATTGTAAAACCAGTCATCAAGACTTCTCTCTTGAATATTTTTTCACAAGACACAAGGTGACCCTTTACTTCATTTTGCAAAAAATAAAAAAAGTAAAACCTGTTAAGTCCATTGACCATGGAACTTGGTCTGTCAGTAAAGTCAAACAAACAGAAAAATAAAGTCAAACAATTTAAAGAATTAATTATCAACCAAAGAATAATTATACATAAATAATAATAATGAACAATTTTCCAGAGTGATAAATATAGAAATGATTTTAAAAAATTAGGATGTTATCATGCTTTCTGATCTTAATACTATAGGAAAAAAATAAAGATCAGTTAACTTTGTAGTATTTTTTGTTTATTAGTAGTTGTTATCTGTCCTGATTTAAGATAAGTCTACACAGTAGGTGATTTCAAACTTTAAGAAAAAAAAGTTTTTTTTTTTTAAGGAAAAAAAGATTTGTGGCCTCTGGTATCTAATTGAGAACTTATGGAAATTGTACTAGATTTATAACCTGATTTTCTGGTAAGTGGAATTTAAACAAATTTCAGAGGGATATCCAAAAGTTGATGCATATTTATCTGCACTCCTTTAAATCAGGCCTCTTTCCCCCCTTGGAAATCTTTAGCTTTTGAAATATACATATAACTTGTATGTGTTTACTTGTAGCTAACATTAGGCAAAGCTTCCCAGGTGGTGCAGTGGTAAAGAATCTGCCTGCTAATGCAGGAGATGTGGGAGAAGCGTGTTCGCTCTTTGGGTCAGGAAGATCCCCTGGAGGAGGAAATGGTAACCCTCTCCAGTATTTTTGCCTGGGAAATCCCATGGACAGAGGAGCCTGGCGGGCTACAGTCTATGGGATCACAAAGAGCTGGACACCACTGAGCAACTAAGCACTCACACAGACATACACACACAACACTAGACAAAGCCTATGTTGACAGAGAGATTTATCAAAGGCTGGCTTCCAAAGCATTGCCAACAGCACCTTTCGATAACAGAAATACACCTCCACAGAAACACACCCTTGCCAAGATACCTTGGGCAGGGTCTCAGGGTAGAGTAGGTGACATCATAGTTTATTGAGAATTGGAAGTTGATTAAAGGTAACGTCAGTGGAAACAGCAAGGTAAGGATTCACAGAGGAGGCATGAAAGAAGCTTAGGGTGAACACTGTTGATGCTTTCCACTGAGGAGTGCATGAGTCTTATGACGTTCAGGTGAGACAGTCCTGGAATAGTCCAGTCATTCTAAGGAAGACAGTGGAATAGCCAAGTCATGTGAATGCACACAGCATGGAGGAGTTTCAGTTCTGTGTCCAGGCTGGGTGTGGGGGAGATGGTTTTGGTTCTCACACCTAAGAGAGAAACTTCCTTGGGGCTGGGTTCCCAAGCACCCCGTTACCACAGGCTTCAAGTTGCGGACTTGTTTTGATTAGGTTAGAGTAATCCTGTTTCACTTGCAGATGGACTAAAGCTGCTGTGAACAAAATCAAGCTTCTGCTAATGAGGAAAATAGAGGGCATGGACACTGATTAGATAACTCTCTGTTGTATCTGCCATAATAGGTATGTGGAAAGATCAACGGCCAACAGAAAGGTCCTGCCTTCTTGAAGCCATGGTTCTGTTAGGCAGTTAGGATAGGAAAAAGGAGTCCAGAATGGCGGTGGCTAAAAGGCAAGGAAAGGAAAAGCCCGCAAAAATAGAACAAAGGAAGGTCCGAGGATTGGAGTGAGGACCTCAGGTAGAACAAACAGCACTCCTGGCTAGCCCAGTTTACACAGGGCAGGCCCAGGGGGAGGAGAAAAAATAAACATATAAAAAGAGGAGCCGAAGGGCCAGGGACTCTCTGTCATCTTTTGGGTCGGCATGCCCTCACGCCTCGAGGATGTATTTTCCTCTGAGCTGTAACAGGGCCCTGTGACATTGGTCTGTCCGAGAGCTGTAACACTGGCCCGTCCAAGGGCTCTAATGCTGGTCTGTCACTTCAAATTTTTGTTGTGATGAGACAGGACCGAGGAAATTACACACTCCCTCGATAGTTCCTCTGAGGCCAAGACCCATGGCAAGACTCTGCCTCAGTACCAGCCATTCTTTTCTCTAGGCTCAGGACCCTGGCTCCTGGGTACCTTAGGCCCACACTGCTGAACCGTAGCCTCCATCTATCAGGAATGTGCCATCATGATTCTTGCTATTTAGTTGTTCCTTGATCAGTCCAGCCTGGTGCTGATGGTTTTCTCCATTTCATTGCATCTGAACTCATCTCTTACCACTGATTTCCTCTCTCACCATACCCCGGGCACACTGCATTTTCCTGCCTCTCACACTTCAACTCAGTTCTGCCTCAGGGCCCTTGCATTTGCTGTGCCTCTGGCCTCAACTGCCTTTGCTAGCCTTCTTCGAGAGTCTTCCATTGTTCAGATCTCAGCTCCAATGTTGCCTCTTCAGAGAGGCTTTCCTGTTTGCCCTTTTGAAAGGGGCCTCTGCCCACATGAATGGCCCCATGCCACCATCTTTTTTGCATTTATCCCTCTCTGAAATGACCTCATTTACTAGTTTACTTACTAACTGATCTCCCTCTTAACTGGAATAGAAATGAGTCCCATGAGAGTTCCATCTGTCTTTTTCACAACTGTAACCTCAGTTCTTAGAAAGGACACTGGATATCAGTCAGTTCAGTCACTCAGTCATGTCTGACTCTTTGCAACCCCATGGACTGCAGCACACCAGGCCTCCCTGTCCATCACCAACTCCTGGAGCTTGTTCAAACTCATGTCTGTTGAGTCAGTGATGACATCCAACCATCTCATCCTCTGTTGTCCCCTTCTCCTCCTGCCTTCAATCTTTCCCAGCATCAGGGTCTTACCCAGTGAGTCAGTTCTTCGCATCAGATGGCCAGAGTATTAGAGCTTCAGCTTCAGCATCAGTCCTTCCAAAGAATATTCAGGACTTATTTCCTTTAAGATTGACTGGTTTGATCTCCTTGCAGTCCAAGGAACTCTAAAGTATCTTCTCTGTATAGTGATTAAAAAAAAACTAAAAAACAAAACAAAACAGTTAACTTTTAAATTATTTATATTAGTCTGGGCACTGTTTTTAAGACCTCAATGTACTGTTTTCTATTTAATATTCCTAACAATCTTTATTATGCCGATTTTACTGAGACACAAGGAAATTAAATGAATCAGAGACTTAGGAAGTTGCAGAGATGGCGTAAATTAGCTGTCTAATACATACTTATTCAATTTTTTAAAATGATCCTTTCATTTATTTTGTTCTTGACTTCCCTGTCCAAGAGGCATGCATTGTTTGTTCGTGGTGGTGGTTTAGTTGCTAAGTTGTGTCTGACTCTTGTGACCCCATGGACTGTAGCCCACCAGGCTCCTCTGTTCATGAGATTCTCCAGGCAAGAAAACTGGAGAGGGTTGCCATTTCCTTCTCCAGGGGATGTTCCCAACCCAGGGATCAAACCCGGGTCTCCAGCATGGCAGGGATTCTTTACTGACTGAGTAGCACATGAAAAATCCCTTGGAACAGATCATTTACAGAGGGTGATGCTTCTGTGCCCCTGCCTTATTAGTTTTCTAACACCATTAGGTCACATTTCCTTTTAAGGTTTTAACACACAGTGTTAGCAGGTACATCACACATCTTAAATTACATAACAGAATAATCCATGACAAGCCCGGACCACCTTTTTAATCTTATCCATGATACATATCATGCATGTGTTAAGAAGCTCTTTGATTAGGTTACAAATGCTTATCTTCAAAATGTATCTGTATTAGAAAATATCACCTGGGACTTTCCACTCCATTCTCAACTAAACAGCCCAGCCAAGCAAACAGCTATCTACAAACTCACTGTCCCGTGATCATGTTTCACCCTACTTCCCCTTAGTGGTGTGATTTTAATTAGGATGGTCTTGCCCTGATGCTCAGAAGGCTTCTATCCACCCACTGGGGTGCTATTTCCCTTGGAAATTCCCTTTTCCACTCTCTTTCCTCAACACTGGCAATCCCACTGCTTTGACGCTGCCCTCCTAATACCCACCTGCTTCCATCTATCTCCAAGAACTTATTTACGTAGCAGGAGATATCAAGGATCCAGGACTTTTTTCTACAGATGTTCGTTGGTACCTACTGGCCGTCATATATCAGGCTTGAGTGCTAAGGAAACAGGAATGAGAAATATGGACATGGTCTCTGTCCCTTGGAGCTTAGTCTTCTGGGGAAGAAAGACATTAACGAATCAAACAGATATCATGAGTATGATGAATGAAAATTACCAGGTGCTAGGAAAGTGGGTTGGGGGTGCTTGATGCAATCTGAAAGAGTCAGGCAAGGCTTCTTGGATCTTCTAGCAGAGACCTGAGGATGGCTGCAGTGAACTAGGTGGAGATGAGGGCAGGGTTCTAGGCAAAGGGAAGAGTTAGTGCAAAGGCCCTGAGGTAGAAGCCTGAGTGTGCCACTTTTGAGGAGGAGATCAGAGGCAGAGTGAGGGAGCTCAGGGAGGGAGGCAGAGAGCACTGAAAGATGAAATGGGCGGGAACCACACTGGCCAGGGCTCTGGCTCTATGTTCCTTGTTCCGGATGTATCCTGGGAGCCATAGCAAGGGTCTAGACGCATTTAGGCAAAAGAGACATGGTCTAATTTACATTAAGAAGATCACTTTGGCTAACTTGTGGAGGATCGATTAGAAGACCTTATTTTTTGTCTTGTGCTGTTTTCTGTGATAGGAGCAGAGGAGGGAAGCTCTTTGGGGAGAAAAAAATCCTAATTCATGATTGATGTGACGCCTCAAGACACCTTTGAGGCATTCAAGTAGACACACTGAGCACACGGATGAATTGATATATCTGCTGTCTTAAGAGAGACCTGGACTAAAGCTATAAATCTGAGACAGTGATTGAAGCCAGAGGTGTGGCTGAGATTGCCAAGGGAGACATGAAGAACAGAAGAGCAAGAGACATAGGACCAATTTGGGTGGATTATGACATTTAAAGACTGGATAGAGGAGGGCTGGGGCTTCCCTGGTGGCTCAGAAGATAGAGAACCTGCCTGTGATGTGGGAGACCTGGGTTTGGTCCCTGGGTTGGGAAGATCCCCTGGAGGAGGGCAGGCATCCCACTTCAGTATTCTTGCCTGAAGAATCCCCATGGACAGAGGAGCCTGGCAGGCTACAGCCATGAGGTTGCAAAGAGCAGGATACAACTGAGTGACTAATAAACACTGTGCCTGTAGAGGAAGACTGGTCAGCAAAGGAGATGGAGCCAGAATAACCAGGCAGGAGGAAAGCCAAGAGCGTGTTTTGTGCTTCTGAACTAGACTCTTTCAGCTACTTCAAATACATGCTACTGAAATTCACCTTCAGTTGATTTAAAAAAAAAAAAAAAAGGAGACGAATAATTCACTGACTCATAACCTGAACTCAGAACTAGTCAGACATGCCTGGATCCAAGTACATAGACAGATCCTTGGGAACTTGCCTCTCTCTCCATCTCTCAGTTCTTTGCTGAACTGGTTATTCCATGTGGTGGCCTGATCAGGTCACTGCCAGAAACTTCAGGCTTATATCTTACTTAAGGTAAAGAAAGGGATTCCTCAGTGGCTTAACTGGTAAAGAACACATCTACCAATGCGGGAGATATGGGAGATGCGGGTCCAATCCTTGGGTCAGGAAGATCCTTTGGAGAAGGAAGTGGCAACCCACTCCATGGATGCACATGGAATCACATGGATGGAGGAGCTTGGCTGGCTACAGTCTATGGGGTCTCAAAGAGCTGAACACAGCTAAGCATGTGCACACATGCATGCACGCACACACACTCACACACACAAGATAAAGAAAAACTCTCTCTTTTATTGGTTCCAGCAAGACACCAGGTATCACTTTTGTTGGCGTGACTCAGTTTATGAGTTCATCACTAAGCTGGAGATTGGCATCAGTCATGCCCACACCTCTTGGCCAGAAAGTTCCTCAAAAGAAAAGCAGGGTGCTGTTACCCAAAGAAGGTAGCAAAACAAGGTAGGCAAACCCGATACAAATGCCACGGAGATGAGTGTTCCAAGAAGGAGAATATATTCAACAGTATTAAATACCACTGAGAGATCAACTAAAATGGCAGCTAAAAATGCTATCCCATAGGATTTGGACACCTGGAGTCACTGTGACCTGAGACCCACATGATTAGCTCCATCATAAAGTGGGATGTGGTAGGAGTCATCATGCAAGTTCAAACAGTCATGTGAACTCAGCAGAGAAAAATCACTTAGAACTGAGGCAATCATGGAGGACTTCCTGTAAGAGGTAGCATATAAATTGGGCCTTAAAAATGGATAATAGTTTCAGAAGTAAATTCAGAGAAGTGGAGGAAGGAAAGGCACTCCAGTTAAATACAGCATGAACAAAAGCATGGTAGCAGTGATGCTTGGGGTATGTTCACCGAGGGCTGAGAAGTTGGTATTTGGTCCAAGGATTAGGGGCCAAAAGTGGATGCTGCTGCTGCTGTTGCTAAGTCGCTTCAGTCGTGTCCGAGTCTGTGCAACCCCATAGGCGGCAGCCCACCAGGCTCCCCCATCCCTGGGATTCTCCAGGCAAGAACACCGCAGTGGGTTGCCATTTCCTTCTCCAATGCATAAAAGTGAAAAGTGAAAGTGAAGTCACTCAGTTGTGTCCGACTCTTAACAACCCCATGGACTGCAGCCCACCAGGCTCCTCCATTCATGCTAACTTTGTTAAATTTATGAGTTATTCAGGTACAACCCGTATCCCCTCAGTATACCAGCCTGAGTATGTAGATGAAAAATGACTGTCACTCTAATGGACCTGACTCAGATCCCATCTGGAGAGGGATCTTCATATACTCTTGCCTTTCCACTCAACATTAAAACTTTGTGTTTTCTGTGACTCTGAGTGGCCTGGGCTTGTAGTGCTGATGTCACCACTCATGGGTGCTTCTGCCACTCAAGCTGCCACCTCCATGGTGAACACTTGGCTACTTTACTTCCTGCTGACTACAATGGCCCATGTCAGACAGGCAGCCGGACGTTTCTCATCTTGCGCTTGACTCATTCTCATTCCATCTTCTTTTCACTTTTTATCCCAGGAAGCTGGCACTAACTAGCATGGAGGGTAGAGATGAGGAATTGTGGATGGTTAACCATTTAGGTGACTTAAAGCGTCTGTCTGCAATGCAGGAGACCTGGGTTCGATCCCTGGGTTGGGAAGATCCCCTGGAGAAGGAAATGGCAGTCCACTCCAATATTCTTGCCTGGAAAATTTCATGGATGGCGGAGTCTGGCAGGCTACTGTCCATGGGGTCGCAAAGAGTCAGACACGACTGAGTAACTTCAGTTCACTTCACTTCTACACTATATACATTCAAATATCCTCTAACCATTGTTCCTAGAATAATCATGTATGTCCAGAATCTCTAGCCCCTGGGGTTATGTCCCTTTTCTACCCAGCAACAGCTCAGGGGTTTCCATTTTGGTAGCCAAAAGCCAACACCTGGTCACTTAGACTGTATCTTGTTCCCAAGCTCTTAGGACCTTTCTGCAGCTTGGACCTTTGTAGGGCAAGTCCACCTGCCCGGATACAAATAGCGTGCCAATTAGAATTCAAGGTTGATGGTTCCCTTACATACCTCCACACTGGCATCCTTGACACAGCATAAATAATAAAGTCTTGATAGGGGTCACTGAGGGCATTTGAGCAGGAGAGTGCAATGCACAGACCATGCTTATAAAAGATTGCATGTGGCTGTGGTTTCCAATGGACTTGCCAGCAGAACTGGCAGATGGTGAACTGTTAGAAGACTGATGGTTCCATGAGAGACAAACCCTTAAACCAGATTGTGGAAAGGTGGGGAGGGATTTTAGAAGGTCTTCTTTGGGGGAAAACCATGGAAAGATAGGAATGGGAGAAAGGAAGGGAGGGAGGAATGGAAGAGAAGAAGGAAGGAAGGGGAGAAAGAAGGAAAGAAAAGACAAGAAGGAAGGAAGGAAAAAAAAAAAACATTAAAATCTCTGTAGGCCAGAACAGACTGAGGAAGCACCATGGAGGAGGGCATGCACACGTGCGGCCCCAGGACATGAGAACCCCATTTTGGAGGAGAGGCAGTCTAGGAACAGGGCTCGGCTGATTCTGGGAGCCCTGGACAGGGACCCAGGTGTAAACGTAGGCTGGATCCATCAGAGGAGCTGAGCCTGCCGGCCTGGGATGGCAGGGAAGAGACCCCTTGTCCAGGGAGTGGGGAGGAAGCACATCACTGCCTGAGTGGGACCGGTTTCTGTGCCCCTCGGTGTCTTCCTGAGGACTCCACTGCCCATTGCGGTGCACAGGCGCCATCTTAGTCAGGGGCCCGGATGACCTGATGAGCAAGGGCCGCCTCCTCAGAGTCTCCTTGACCCGGCTCCCTAGGGGGACTCTGAGACTCCCCCTGTCTGCACTCCGACGGGCTCCCTGGCCTGCGTGTAATTGAATCTCATTTTTCCTCTCGAGGAAACTTGGAACAATTTTTCTGGAGCCCCCGCGAGTGTGGAGAGAGCCTCATTCATCCACTTGAGGTCACATTTTACGCCTTAAGAGGATCGAATCTCTCTGGCTGCGCCAACTGCACTTTGCAACGGAGACTGAATGGAAGACCCCTTCCACTGTGCCGGCCGGCGAAGGGGTATGTCTTGCTCCAGAAAGCGGGACCCTTTCTCATAACCCTGCTCTCGAGCAGATGCAGAACTGGCCTGAGTGAGAGCTCTCTGGCTTCATGCCGCGCTCGAGGACAGGGGGCAGGGTGGTGATGCGTGGTTTGTCCAGAGCCTTCAGTGCCGCAGTGGTGTCACCGCACGCCTGTCCCCACTCCTGGGATAGAGACCGGGCAGGGTTCCCTGCGACGGGTTTCTGAATCGCTATCACAAACAAGCACGTCCTTAGACAAACCATGGTAATTAGAAGGGGAGCATAATGATAGTGAAGTTACCTTTCTCCATTCATTCCACAGGCATTTTTTTTTTTGAGTGTTTATTTTTGGCATAGAGCTATTTTAGGGGCGGGGAGAGCGTGTGGGGAAGAGGAATTGGTCCGTTGTGGCAGCTTGAGAGCGAGAGATGGATGGCGGGTGATGGGCGGTATTAGTGTTTGGTCTCTGGAAGATGAAACAGCGCAGCCCTGCTCTGTGGGCGGTTCTTTGATCTTCCAGTAACTGCTAGAGTAGCAATTAGCATCCTTAATGCTGAGAGGAGTCTCTGAGAAACCCTTAAGCCTGCTGATTTAGGTTAGTAGATCCGGAAGTGTGGGTGCCTGAAAGTGAGTGAGTGTGTGTGGGAGAGAGAGAGAAGTGGGTATTTGAATAAGATGCTTGATATTTATTTTATAATATAGTTTTCCACATTTGAGGGTGGTGTAACACCCTAAAAATAGGATTCTGTTGTGTTGTTGAAAATGGAATCATCTGAGTACTTATACTGAGAGGGCACAAAGTCCCAAATTTACCAGAAAACATGAATTTCTGAAACATAATACTGGGAGATATAATATGCTCAAGAGTCCTGTCCAGACCTCCCATCAGAGACAGTTCTTTCCTCCTGCGGTGAGTTCTGGAAGCTGAGGGATTTAACTCTCTGTTGGGCCATTTTCTAGAACTTACTTAAGTTACTTAAGCCCTTCAAGCATTAGTTTTCACATTCATGAGATGGGAATAACCTGTAAGATGGGGATTTTTTGCTACCTCATAGGATTGCTTGTGGATTTTTTTTTTTTTAACAAGAATTAAGTGAAATAATTCATGTTAAGTACTGAGCCCACACAAGGGTTAGCACACAGTAGATATTTAATGGACTACTATTTTTAGAAAAAACTTGAAGAAAAGTATATATTGGAAGAGGAGCCCCCATCCCCAGCCCCCCACAAGCACTTTTCTCTCAAAGGCTGCTGAGCAGGACTAGAGTAAGGGAATATGTATTGGAAGACACAGAGTCTTAAAAAATTATTTTAATTTCTAGCGATACAAAAATAATTAAACCAATTTATTTTAAGTCACCATGAGGAACCTCAGCCTCTTACTAAATAGAGCAAATGCATTAATACAGACATCAATACTACAGCATAGACAAAACTGAAGTGCTGGTGATGCAGGGCTGGAGAAAGGGGAAGATTTTTTTCTTGAGGTGGACCATTTTTAAACTCTTCATTGAATTTGTTACAATATTACTTCTGTTTTATGGTGTTTTTTTTTGTTTGTTTGTTTGTTTGGCCACAAGGCACATGGATCTTAGCTTCCTGACTGGGGATCAAACCCACATTCCTGGCACAGGGAGACAAAGTCTTAACCACTGAACCACCAGGGAATTCCTGAGAAGAGGATTCCTGAGTGAGGAAGAGGATGAGAAGAGAAGGAGGCAGAAGAGGGTCGCAGGAACAGGAAGCGGGGAAGGAAGGATCAGAGCAGCCATTAGTTGGCCCCGAAACTTTCCCCTGGCAGGTTTTTGATGCTTACCCCAAATGTCATCCCCTTCACCAGTCCTGACTCAGCTGGACCCAGAGAGCCCCAGATTTGAGGCCCAACTTCTTCCTCCTCCAGCCTAGTATACCCAACCCAGACCAAGCGTTATATGCCCCACCAGCCCCTGCTCGCTGTGGCTGTCTCGCGGCCCCAGCCAGGGCTCCTGGACCCACACTGCATGGTGGCTTGGCTCTCCTGAGCTCCACTATTTTTCCCTGGCCTGGAGAGGAGGCCTGGAGCAGGCCTGGAGTCTGCTCTGCTTTGTCTCTGATTTTAATTTAATCAATTGAAACTTTTTTCTTAAATAACCAAACATTTCAAACAATCATAAAAGTCTCCACCACCCAGACTTAACAAATGTTGGTATTTTGCTCTATTTGCTTCAGATCGTCTCTATCTCTCTCTTTTTTGTTTTGGCCGCACGGCAGATGGGATCTTAATTTCATGACCAGGGATCAAACCTGTATCTTCTGCAGTGGTAGCTCAGAGTCTTACCCACTAGACTGCCAGGGGAAGTCCCCAGATGATTTCTTTTTAGAATATAAACAAATTACATAGACAGTAGAAATGTTTTTCTCCTTCCCCAGAGTGAACCACTCTCTTACAATAGGTTTTTAGTTCTTGTCCCTGCTTTCATTTTTATGGCATATGTATGGATTTACACACAGTGCTGTATAGAGTGCTGTTTGGATATATTTAAAATGTTTACATAAATCATATTTTGCTGTTTTCCTTCAACATGGTATTTCCAAGATTTACCTATTTTGATGCTTATAGAACTCATTTGCTCATATTTTAAATTACTACATAGTTTTCCATTTGGGAATGCATCATAATTATGTTTTTATTCCCCAACTGATGGACATTTGGATTGCTTCCAATTTTTTATTCTATGACAGCAACATGACTAAAAAATATTGCGTATATTTTCTCATGCACTTATATGATAGTATTTCTAGTGTACATGTGGTAGGCAAAGCTTCTACTTTCTGGCTATTAGTAAATTGCTCTCCAAGGTGGTTCCATACCCACAAGAACTGTATGAGAATTCTCATCCCCCAGAACTTTGTCAATATTCAGTAAAGTATAAGTAACATTTTGCCACTGTCTTAATTTCCATTTCTCTGATGACTGCTGAAGGTGAACATCTCTTTCTGTGTTTTGTTGACCATTCAGATTTTCTTCTTCTGTGAACTGTTTTTCCATTTTCTCTCTTGGGTTTTCTCAATCTTCTTTATCTATAAGAGATCTTCAAGGACTCTGAACAGTGACCACTTGTTAGCTTTATGGATATTTCAGGATGACTTGGCAAGAGCAGCAAGGATGCCCTGCTCTGTGTCAGACACAAATTAATTAGTTGGTTCTTTTATGAAACCATGAGATAAAAATTAACACAAGGGACAAACATCAACTTAAAGGTTTTTCAGACAAATATCTTTTGTTTTATAACCAAGATATTAGATCATCGTGCTCAGTGGCTCAATTGTGTCCAACTCTTTGTGACCTCATAGACTGTAGCCCACCAGGCCCCTCTGTCCATGGGATTCTCCAGGCAAGAATCCTCGAGTGGACTGCCATTTCCTCCTCCAGCAGACCTACCCCACCCAGGGACTGAACATGCGTCTCATCTCCTGCACTGGCTGGCAGATGCTTTACTACTGAGATACCTGGGAAACCCCGAAGGCTTTGTGTACAGTGCTTCTTATAATGCTAGTGCGTGTTATATCTCCTCCTACAGGACAGAAGAATTGTAAGATGGCAAGTAAGCATCTGACAGCCTTGGCATGCATGGTAGGATTTTCCAAGGGTTTTTGGCATCCTGGTTTGCAAATACTTCCTCCAGCTTGTTGGCTCTCTCTTGTTTTTGGCATACTTTCTGGTGTAGAAGTGGAAGATCTCACACCTCGTGCCTATTCATGAAGGCTCCATCCCCACCCTTCCTTGAGCCAATACTTCAATCTTAATCCTTCCAGGATTCTGACTAATCAGCTCAGCCATCTGCTACTGCCCACGAATCCATGTAAATCTTTATGCCAGGTCACTATGCTTTCTACACAACTAAGATGATGAAGTACATCATCTAAATCTATTCATCCGAGGGATTTCCCCCCATGGCTATCCTCCTGAGACACCTTGAGATGTGTTATAGTGCAGAAACATCCCATGGTCCTCTTGTACCATCATACCAAGCCAATTCACCATGAACTAAGTTCCAACTGTTCCTGCTCAATAAGTTGGTCATGGGGGACCCACCTCCCAAATGATGTCATAGGCACGAACTGAGGGAGAGGCAGGTAGGTAACAGAGGAAGGTGTCCTAGGGGCCTGGGACACCATTCTTATTTTATAAGCCTTTTCTGATTGTTCTATGACCTTAGGTTCCTAGTTCTGCACATCCTGTCTCTTTCTCGTGGGAGCTCGTTTCCTTCTGTGAATGTAGTATTTCACTGTAAACTACACTGCTGCAAGTTCTTTTCTGTGGCAGCCTCTCTGGAGTTGGGTTGTCTTTATGTCTTCCTCTGCAGAGACCCTCGGATGCTTGTCTGTCTTGGACTGGTTTTTGTCAGTTCCTATGCCATGCTGGTATTGCACATTCAGATACCACAGGCAGTAGCCTAGGCATCTGACTGTTCTCAGGTGATGCTCTTTACTTAACACGTAGGAGGTGATTAGTCATCTTTGTGGGTGGAGCTGGCCAGGATCGTACGTCACAGATGACTTGGAGAAAAATGATGCTCTATTCCTCCACCTTGCTTTGACTCTTCTGTTCCTGTAAAGGCATTAACATTTTAGTCTTCAGCCCCACAGGTCTATGCCAGGGCCTGTCGGCTGTGTGGTCCACTATACTTCAGTTCTTGCCACTGTAGGTTGTGATGACTGCTTCTTTTTCAGTTCTAGAACATTTCTTTAGCTTGAACTCAACTGTGCATTAACTACATAATTTTTGCTTTTTTAAATCCGGCTTTATTTCATCTAGGTATTTTAAGTAGGAAGTTGGCCTGAACATGTCAGCTAAATCTACCACCATATTTACTGGAAATTATGCCAATGTATTTTCAGAAAGTGTGATCGTTTAGTCCACTGTGGTCACAGAGAATTTATGGATAAATTCAGTGGATAAGTTCAGACAGTATAACCACAAATGCAGGGCAGTTTCCAAGTTTAGAATGGGTTTGAATACTTTACAGTCAATATATGAACACAATATCTGTATCTGTATCTAGCTTTATCTTATATATATATCATATATATCTTTTTGTGATGGAAGGGAACATTGTTACTAAAAGGAACACTCTTCTAAAGGAAACAGTGAGTACTTATAGAGTCCTTATTCCTAAAGGTCACAGGACCATTAAGGTGATCAATCATCTTGCTAGAAGTGACTGTTCAAACTCCAGCAATATTATGTTGAGCCGTTGCCTGGTGATTAGGGGAAACTTCAAAGTGATAAAATACAGAATGAGGATCTTTAAGTAGAAACAGTTGAAAATTTCCAGATAACCTTGATAAATGGAGAAAGGAGGAAAATAGGTGCATTTTACTTAGATTTCAGAGAGCTGACTTTTGGTTGCATTCGAGTCCTGAACTTCAGTCTGTCTCCAACTTCAGTCTGACATCCACATAGCAGATCACAGTGGGCTTGGCTGCCCTGACAACATCACAGAGGTCATCTATGTATACATATACATCTGGGTATCTATGTTTTTGTTTTCCATCAGAGATATTCCCAGTGCATAAAGGCAAGTGAAGACACATTTTTACTCATCTGCTGGCAGACATGTCTACAGCTTTCTACCCTGCTTCCAGCACACAACATAATTATAGGGCCATGAGGTGAGGCTGGACCACAACATGCCTAGAGGGGTCCAGAGAGACTGGGAAAGTAGGTGATGCTTGAAAACAGAAAGAAAAAAACCTGTCATGTAAAGACACGCTGCAAGCAGAGCTGTGACCAAAATGATCACGTGTTAGGTGGGAGCTGAGGCAGGCATCCAAGAGAATTGTATTTGATTTTCATTTCAAAATATCAGATGTGTAGTTTTAGGGTTGGGAAGCTAAAAATAGGCACCACTCCATATAACTTACTCTCCCTAATTTCTTATAATTGATTCTCAAACAGCTTGTATTTCCCTAGCAGCGTGTAAGAGGTATATTAAGGACAATACTTGAAAATATCCCAGAAATTTAAAAACGTGGAACGTTAGTCACATACATATATGATTAATACACTGATATCTGTTCTACATATGTCAAAGAACATTTCGTTGTTTCCTGCTTTCAAAAAGTGTCTAAATATGATATTCCAGATGCTTCTAATCACGAGGTATTATTGATTACAAGTAAAAGACAAGGGCCATTTATTTGAAGGCCGTGATTATTTTATTTCATTTTATACATAGCATGTAAACCATGATTGCACGTGTTTAATATTTTGGCAGAAAATCTTCACATAAAGCAGAGCAATAAAAACCTAGTAGTACATCATCTGTGTTTTTTTATTTCCCTGCTTCCTTTACTACATTTTTCCCCCTTGTCAAACTGACTTGGTTTCAATGGTTTGATCTATTTTTTCTCATTCATTTTTTTTTCTATTTAAGTTCTTTCCTATATTTCTGTTTACTACATGCTCGGGTTCCTGGTTTTTCTGTGTTTTTTTTTTCTTTTTTCCTTTTTCTGGACAATGTCTCTCCTTGTTCCCTCCAGTAAGCTTTGTGTTCCTATACAAAACTGATTTAACTAATTCTCTTTTCCAAATGGTGATCCAGGGCCACAGTGAACAGAAAGATGAAAGTGCCATTTTCCATCGGGGGCATTACCTTTCAATGTGAACTTGGCTACTAAATAACTCAAGTCTTTTATATTTTCTAGTGATCTGGCTGCACACAGGACATGGCCCTGTCTCCAAAGGGTCACAGAAAAGCTCCAGCTCACTGGATCACCATCTTTTCACTTAGGATAAGTTCTCAAATGCAGGTCATAGGACTGGTAAAGATTAAATTCAGTCCCCATCAAAATCTGCAGGCTTAAAAAAAAAATTGACTAAATTGATTCTGAAATTCACATGGAAAAACTGAGGAACTAGAATTGCTAAAAAAAATTTTTTAAAAAGACCAAAGAGGATCGATACTTTCTTACTTCAAAGTTTAGTATAAAGCTGTGACTAAAATAATATCAAAATTGTGATTAAAATAATATCAAATTGGTAGAATGAGAGATTAATAGATCAGTGTAACAGTATACTGTTATTTTTTAGATAAAAGTTAAAAGGCAATTTAATGGAAAAAGGATAATCTTATCAACAAATGGCTGGTGCTGAAACAGCTGGACATGATATCCACAAAAAAATAATAACTAACCTTAACCCATACTGGATACCTTATACAAAAATTAACTGAAGATACATCAAAGATCTAAATGTAAGAATCTAAAACTCTAGGCTTAGAAAACATAGAAACGAATCTTTGTGACTTTGGCTTTGGCAACTATTTTTTAATATGACACAAAAAGCATGTCATAATAGAAAATACTGACAAACTGGATTTTATCAGAATGAAAGCTTCTCTACAAGCTTTGTTAAGAGAAAGGAAAACAAGCCACAGTTCAAGAGCAATTATATGCAAAAAATATCTGTCAAAGGACTAGTTTCCAGAAAAAATTTTAAAAACTCTCAGAACTTTTTAATAAGAAAACAATCAGCCAAATAAATAATGGGTTCAGTTCAGTTCAGTTCAGTTCAGTTCATTCGCTCAGTCGTGTCCGACTCTTTGCGACCCCATGAATCGCAGCACGCCAGGCCTCCCTGTCCATCACCAACTCCCGGAGTTCACTCAGACTCATGTCCATTGAGTCAGTGATGCCATCCAGCCATCTCATCCTCTGTCATCCCCTTCTCCTCCTGCCCCCAATCCCTCCCAGCATCAGAGTCTTTTCCAATGAGTCAACTCTTCGCATGAGGTGGCCAAAGGACTGGAGCTTCAGCTTTAGCATCATTCCTTCCAAAGAAATCCCAGGGTTGATCTCCTTCAGAATGGACTGATTAGATCTCCTTGCAGTCCAAAGGACTCTCAAGAGTCTTCTCCAACACCACAGTTCAAAAGCATCAATTCTTTGGCGCTCAGCCTTCTTCACAGTCCAACTCTCACATCCATACATGACCACAGGAAAAACCATAGCTTTGACTAGACGGACCTTAGTCGGCAAAGTAATGTCTCTGCTTTTGAATGTACTATCTAGGTTGGTCATAACTTTTCTTCCAAGGAGTAAGCGTCTTTTAATTTCATGGCTGCAGTCACCATCTGCAATGATTTTGGAGCCCAAAAAGATAAACTCTGACACTGTTTCTACTGTTTCCCCATCTATTTCCCATGACGTGGTGGGACCAGATGCCATGATCTTCGTTTTCTGAATGTTGAGCTTTAAGCCAGCTTTTTCACTCTCCTCTTTCACTTTCATCAAGAGGCTTTTTTAGCTCCTCTTCACTTTCTGCCATAAGGGTGGTGTCATCTGCATATCTGAGTTTATTGATATTTCTCCCAGCAATCTTGATTCCAGCTTGTGTTTCTTCCAGTCCAGCGTTTCTCATGATGTAACTCTGCATAGAAGTTAAATAACCAGGGTGACAATATACAGCCTTGACATACTCCTTTTCCTATTTGGAACCAGTCTGTTGTTCCATGTCCAGTTCTAACTGTTTAAAAGATCTGAATAGATAATTCACCAAAGAATATACATAGACAGAAAAAGGAAAGAAAAAAAGGCACTTGAAGAGATTCTCAGCATCATTATTTATTAGAGAAATGTAAATTAAACCACAGTGTGATACCATGGCAAGGACATGTATTAACATGGGTAAAACTTTTTAAAAACGATATTACTCTCAGCCATTAAAAAAAAATAAAAATTGCCATTTGCAACAAGTGGCAGGACCTGGAGGGTATTATGCTTAATGAAATAAGTCAGCCAAATTCTGGATGTTATCACTTCAATGTGGAATCTAAAAAATATAACAAACAAATGAATGTAATGAAGCAGAAACAGACTCACAAATATAGAGAACTAACTGGTGGTTATCAATGGAGAGAGGAAATGGGGAATCAAGATAGATGTAAAGGGTTAAGAAGTACAAACCACCATGTATAAAATAAATAAGCTACAAGGGTATATGGCACAGCACAGGGAACAAAGCCAATATTTTATAATAACTTTAAATGGAATATGGGAATCCCCGGTGGCTTAGTGGTAAAGAATCTGCCTGCAGTGCAGGAGACTGCCTACAATGCAGGAGATATAAGTTCAATCCCTGGATCGGAAAAATCCTCTGGAGAAGGAAATGACAACCCACTCTAGTATTCTTGCCTGGGATTATAATCTGTAAAATTTTTGAAACTATGTTGTATACCTGAGGCAAATATGATATAATAAATCAGGTATGCTTCAATTTTAAAAAATTGGCATTACCAATAGCTGACAAGGCTGCTGGGCACCAGAACTGTCATTTATTACTGAAGGGATTACAAATAATAAGCCACTGTAATAATAGTTTGGCAGGTTCTTACATATTTCAATATATACTTATTATAAGACTCGTAAATCCTACTCCTATTAACCAAGAGAAATAAAAACATGTTCACACCAAAACCTATACGTGAATATTTGTAGAGGTTTTATTCACAATGGCCCCAAACTGATAACAAATCAAGTGTTCTTCAACTGTTGAATGGATAAACAAATTCTGGTACATTCAACCAGTGAAACACAGCTCAGCAATAATAAGGAACAGTCTACCCATACAGGCAGCAACATGGATGAGTTTTATTTGCATTGTGCTTAGTGAAAGAAGGCAGACAGGCTGCATACCATGTGGCATTCTGGAAAGGTAGCTCTGTAGTGACCAGAGATGGGTCCATCAGTGGTTGCTCGAGCCTGTGGGTGAAAAGATAGACTATGCAGGGACATAAGGAACAACTTAGGGGTAGTAGGACTGTTCTATGTCTTCATTTTGGTAGTGTTTATTTAGCTATATGTATTTATGCAAACTCATAAAAATGTACACCCAAAAGAGTGAATTTTAGTATATGTAAATTATACTAAACTTTTTTAAAAAATTAAAAGGGGCATTAGATGAAACAAGCAACAAATGGATAATTGTTGAAGTTGAGTGATGTGTTCATGAAAAGTACATAAATAATATTACATATGCAAAAGATCTGGGTTTTGCATATGTTAAGTATGAATGCTCCCAAAGTAAACAGTAAAAACAGTAGCATCAACAAAGCAAATCTTGGACTTCCCCGGTGGTTCAGTGGTTAAGAAGTTACCTGCCAATGCAGGGGCCATAGGGTTGATCCCTGGTCTGGGAAAATTCCACAGGCCACGGGGCAACTAAGCCTGCACCTGATGGCCCATGGTCCACAAGGGAAGGCATTGCAAAGAGAAGCCGGCGCACCGCAACTAGAGAGTGTGCCCGCTCGCTGCAACTAGAGAAAAGCCTGGAGCAGCGGGCCTTCTCTAGAACAGCAACAAAGACCCAGCACAGCCAAAATAATTAGTTTTTGGTGTTTTAAGCCAATCTTTGGCCTGACAGTTCCCTCTCACCACCATACCACTTCTGGGTTTCCTTTCCAAGCAAAACTTCTTAACAAATCTGACTCTAGACACAATTTGCACTTCCTCATCTTCCGTTCAGACTTTTGTCCCTGATATTCCATGGACTCATGTCAGGGTTCTAGACAAGGTCACCAGTGGCCCACTGACTTTCGCATAGCCAAAGTGAGAGGTCATTTTCTTTTCTCATTTTACCTCATCTTTCAGCGGGAAGTGACAGTTTCTTTTCTCGGTTTCTATGACATCATTCATACTCTTGGTGTTCCTCCTCTCTCTTCACGCCTTTTTGGTTTCGTTTGCAGCCTCTTTTTTGTAAAACCTCTAAACTGTGACATGTCTGAGGCTTAGCCCCACAGTCACAGTTCTCTCATATTTACACTCTGTCCCCAGATAATTTCCCCAGGGTCCATGGCTTTAAATACTATGTAACTGTGATCCCTGAATATGTACCTATGTTCCTGACCTCTCCCAGAAACTTCAAAGTAGTCATGTATCTAACATTCCACCTTCCATCTCCATTGTCTACTGGGCACCTTAAAATTTAAATGCCCACAAAATTCAAGTGGTCCCAGCCTCACACCTGACCCTGGTCTACACATCTCTTTAAATGAACCCCATCTCCCTAGTCACTTGAGCTAAAAACTTACCTCCTCTCTTGCCATTGTCTCCTACCCTACCCATTATTATTTATTGACTTCCAATCCTGATTCAGATTACCATATCTTTAGCCTTATTTGTTTCTTCTTCCTATTCCTCCCTCTTCCAGTTTCTTTGATAAATTCATGTGTTGTTTTATGAACGGTGCCTACAATACATGACATTTTAATTTAAATTTCTATGAAACTATAATACTCTACTCTTTCCTTTCTTAGAGTCAGGAGTCTGGATTTCTTAAGCACTGCTGGGTAAAACTGAGGAATTTTACCAAAGCAAAGATGGCAAAAATGTGGAAATCTCCTGTCTAGTTCAAAATCATGCCTGCATCTCTAAATTTAAAGATGGCAAGAAAGTGTTTACTATTTGTTCAGGGAAATGTATTGCCTGAAAACTAATAATATTTGAGCTGCTTGGTACAGATTAAATCTTGAAAGTAACCTTATGATTTTGCTCTGTCAATTATCTTCAATGACCTAGATATAATCCTAGGAGAGAGAAGACTGGTTCATTTTAGAACTTATTTTATTTCACTAGGACTAATTTATTAGTAGGTCTTTACTGGTGGATCAGTGGTGAAGAATCTGCCTACCAGTGCAGGAGATGTAGTTCGATCCTTAGGTTGGGTAGATCCCCTGGAGAGGGAAATGGCAACCCTCTCCAGTATTCTTACAGGGGCATAGACAGAGGAGCCTGGTGGGCTACAGTCCATGAGGTCACAAAAGAGCTGGACATGACTCAGTGATTAAACAACAGTGGCAATTTATTAGGAAGCCATTGGGAATGTAGTCTGGGAAATTAATAGAAGGACAAAGCAACTGAAGAAAAAACCCAATATGTTCTCTTATCTTTGTTCTGACATCATTGCTCTAGCTCTTTTAGTTTTCCTCTTTGGAATTATTTACCAAACTGTCAGTATCTTGGGCTCTTTCTTCAAATTATCTAAAATCTCCTCAAATCAATTACTTTAATTGAATATTACTGCAGAAAATATGACAGTGAAGCTGGAGACAAAAGAATCAGGAAAATGTAAGTGGTAAGTGCTGGAAATTTTTATAGTTATTCCCCTGGCGTTAGCTGAGATGACAGTTCAGGGCAGATGATGCACCAGTGCCAGAGTCTGACAAACATCTACTTGGCTTCATGTAATTGTCACATATCCTGGGCAATTTCCTCCATTGTGTTACATTCTTTGTACATGCCTCTTTTAAAAAGGTGAAGTTGAAATTTGACTTTAGTTTCTTTTATCATTTCTAAAATAATCTGAGATCTTCACCAATCATTCTTAATATGCAGCTAGTTCTGTGTCATCTGTCAGGATTAGTTAGTCTTCCAGCTAGTCTTCCTGCTTGCAAATCCTTTACCTGTGATTCTTGAATTTAACTCTGCTGGTAGTTAGTGATTTGAACGAATTAAAAATTCTTTAAATGTGGCTTCTTGTGAACACACTTTTTTGGGGGCGGTAAATATCCAAATAGCAAGCAAATGCGTTGTATGACCTTACAAATTTTCTCCATCTTTTCTTGAAATTAAAATTATAGGTCTCAAGTCCTCTTATGTATTGAATAGATAGTAAATCCTCTGAAATTTTGTGATATAACACTTGGAGGAAGAGGGTATTTCTCTGATGCCTTCAGGGCTGTGAATAAATTGAAAAAAAAAAAAAGCACGACTCATTTGTCATATTTGCTTGTATCTTTCAAGGTCCTTCCTGGTTTGGTGAATGGTAGCTTTGTTGTGTCTTTTATTGTAACAAAGTAATGCGTGTGTGCAGTTTAAAAGGTCACAATATTAATACTAAAAGGTCATAAAAAATATTGCCATGTACATCACACAGACCAATCTCGCTCTAAAGAGGCAACTACATGAAATACTTTTAGCTGTTTCCTCTGACATTTACCTGTATGTATCTTTTAAATAATATATGTATATGTTGTTGTTTAGTACATAATACATCTTAATACTTTTAATTATCTTTTGACTTACTGTGGTAGATGACATTTTCAGGTTTCATATAACCCCTTTACCCTCCCATCTGCCCATATATTTGTATTATACTTGTTAATAAAATCCATATTTAGTGTTTTTATTTTATGAGTATGTAATTGTTGTTCACTGCTGAGTTAGAAAGCTACATTCTTTTATTTAGAGCTAATAATTGCCTCAGTTTTTCACTGGCTTTATTTGCTTTGAACTTGATGTATTAATTTCCCTACAACTTCCTATAGTTTCTATATAGTTCAACCATCTGGATAATCTTTTATTTCCATTATTTATCAAGAAGATCTTTAATAGCTCCTTCCTTTCTGCTCCAACTAGGTTGGTTGTTCTCGAGACTTATATATTTGCTACCCTATGCATGGACAGCTTAAGAGGTATATTAGACAGGGTTCTCTAGAGAAACAAAACCAGTAGGGTGTGTGTGAGAGAGATAGAGAGACTGAGAGACTGACACAATTGTGTGGCTGGCAAGTCCAAAATCTAAGAGTAGGCCAGCAGGCTGGAGACCCAGGGAAGAACTGATGCTGCTGTTCAAGTCTGAAGGCATTCTGGAGACAGAATTCCCTCTTCCTCAGAGACCTTAGTCTATTTTCTCTTAAGGGCTTCAGTTGGTTGGATGAGGCCCACTCACATTATGCAGGGTAATCTGCTTTTCTTGAAGTCTATTGCTTTTAATATTAGCCTCATCTAAAAAAATCTTCTCAGTAATGTCTACACTGGTGTTTGAGCAAATATCTGGGTACTCTGACCTAGATAACTTGACACATAAAACTAATCATCACAGAGGCAACCGAGAATATGAGGAATCATCACCCAAATTTTGAAGTCTCTTTTTCTGTGTGAGAGTCCTTTTCAGTACCCTATCTCCCAAATTCTGGCCATGCCAGCAGCCTCGGATTCCCATCTGTGTTTCCTCTTCCTGAGAAACCACCCCCATTTGTTGCTTGGGCTTGATTCCTATGTGCCTGTTTGGAAAATGATTTTAAGGTGAATGTCAGGGGCATTTTGTATGTTTCTCTGCAGTAGTTGCTGTTCAGCGTCTGAAGAGTTGTATTTGTTTGGGGTTTACATCTGTTTATTGTAGGAGGATGAATACAGTGTAAGCTCTCTTTTGTAGCCAGAACTAGAAGCCTGTTTGGCCTTCTCTACAAGCCTCTGAATGGGCCTTCTGTTCCCAGTCATGGCCTACAATCTATTTTTCACCCAGAAATGGGTGGTCTTATAAAAATTTAAGTCACATTATAACACTCACCGTAGCCTCCAAAGTCCATCACTACCTAAGCTTGGCCTTTCTCTGCAGTCATGAGAATCTTTATGACTTCTCTTCTCTCCACTCTCAGCCCTTCTCTCTCTGTTCCTTGAATAAGGTTCCTGCCTTAAGACTTGGCATCATCTAACAGAGTGCCTGATATACTCTTTCCCCCCTCATTATTTCATCGTTGATTCATTATTGTCATTCAAATCTCAGCATGGACATCACCTCCTCGGACGGTTCTTTCCTGACCAGCTAATTTAAGCAATCCCCAAGACATGTCCCACCCCTGTTTTAAAATCTCTTTGCAGGACTTTACCACTCATTTTTCATTTCTGAGCAGTTTTCAGAAACTTTTCTTGTTCATTTTGGTGTCATTTTTCAGTCCCACTCTACTACAGTGTAACCCCATAAAAGCAAGAAAGTAGCCTGAATTGTTCACTGCTATAACCTCAGAAAGTGCATAGCACATTGCAGATTCTTGATCAAATCAATGAATTCAGGGAACCAAAGGTTCAGTGAATGAGTGACCATGGACAGTTCCAAGACTGGGACTACCTGTCATGTCTTAACAAGCATATTAATTAACAGAAATTTGTTTTGGCTGCCATCTATGTGGCTTTAAATTGGAAAGGAAGCTTAAAAGCAATATTGCCTTCCTTGGTTTGGGATTAAGCAACACTTTTTGTTTTAAGTGTGTTTGCCATGTGATATGGCAGTTTTTTGAGTGTCTGCTATGTATCATCAGGCTTCCCAGGTGGCTTAGTGGAAAAGAATCTGCCTGTCAATGCAGAAGATGCAAGAGATGTGGGTTCGATCCCTGGGTCAGGAAGATCCCTTGGAGTAGGAAATAGTAACCCACTCCAGGATGCTTGCTTGGAAAATTCCATGGGCAGAGGAGCCTGGCAGGCTATAGTCCATGGGTCACAGAGTCAGACACAACTGAGCACTCACTCACTCACTATGTATCATCACCAGAAAAGATATTAAGAGCACAGCCTTTGGAGTCAAAAAGGACTGAGTGTCAATGGTGTTTTGCTACTTTTTAGCTATGTCTTCTCGGACATAGCTTCATTTCCTCATCTGTGAGAAAGGATGATAATAATCCTTATAAGAGTTTTGTGGATGTTGAATTAAATAATGTGTGTAAATTATTTAGAATTTTTTTGGCACTGCATTATTGACTATTCCAAGTATAGTTACTGTTATTATTAAGTAATATTAGTTTATATGATGTAGTACTTATTTTGTGGGATGGATAGATGTATCGGGAGGGTGATATTGGGTGAGGGAAGAAGCACTTTGCCTAAAAGTCACCTTTTTGAAGAAGATTTTCTCAATATCCACCTGCTCTGGTTACCTCTTTGCTTCATGCACTCATTACATATATATGGAATGTTGGTTCTTGCCTCTTCTTAGGAGTTATCTTTTCTTTTCCTTGATCCTCATCATTGGTGCTGCAAGGCCCTTCTCTCTTTTTAAGAATTAAGAAATGTCTAGTTTAATTATGTATTCTTTTCTATCCTAGTTCCTTTTTTCATTGGCAACTGTTCTAAAATATTTAATGTGTATTACTTAGCAAATATGGAAAACTCAGCAGTGGCCACAGGACTGGAAAAGGTCAGTTTTCATTCCAATCCCAAAGAAAGGCAATGCCAAAGAATGCTCAAACCACCACACAGTTGCACTCATCTCACACGCTAGCAAAGTAATGCTTAAAATTCTCCAAGCCAGGCTTCAACAGTACATAAACTGTGAACTTCTAGATGTTCAAGCTGGATTTAGAAAAGGCAGAGGAACCAGAGATCAGATTGCCAACATCCGCTAGATCATTGAAAAAGCAAGAGTATTCCAGATAAGCACCTATTTCTGCTTTATTGATCATGCTAAAGCCTTTGACTGTGTGGATCACAATGAACTCCGGAAAATTTTGCCAGAGATGGGAATACCAGAGTACATGACCTGCCTCCTGAGAAACCTGTATGCAGGTCAAGAAGCAACAGTTAGAACTGAACATGGAACAACAGACTAGTTCCAAACATACAGTGTGTCAAGGCTGTGTATTGTCACCTGGCTTATTTAACTTATATGCAGAGTACATCACGAGAAATACTGGACTGGACGAAGGGATGAAGCACAAGCTGGAATCAAGATTGCCGGGAGAAATATCAATAACCTCAGAAATGCAGATGACACCACCCTCATGGCAGAAAGCAAAGAAGAACTAAAGAGCCTCTTGATGAAAGTGAAAGAGGAGAGTGGAAAAGTTGGCTTAAAACTCAACATTCAGAAAACTAAGATCATGGCATCCGGTCCCATCACTTCATGGCAAAGAGATGGGGAAACAATGGAAACAGTGAGAGACTTAATTTTGGGGGGGCTTCAAAATCACTGCAAATGGTGACTGCAGCCATGAAATTAAAAAACACTTGCTTCTGGGAAGAAAAGTTATGACCAAACTAGACAGCATATTAAAAAGCAGAGATATTACTTTGCCAACAAAGGGTCCATCTAGTCAAAGCTATGGTTTTTCCAGTAGTCATGTGTGGATATGAGAGTTGGACTATAAAGAAAGCTGAGCACTGAAGAATTGATACTTTTGAACTTCAGTGTTGGAGAAGACTCTTGAGAGTCCCTTGGACTGCAAGGAGATCCAACCAGTCCATCCTAAAGGAAATCAGTCCTGAATGTTCATTGGAAGTACTGATGCTGAAACTGAAACTTCAATACTTTGGCCACCTGATGTGAACAACTGACTCACTGGAAAAGACCCTGATTCTGAGGAAGATTGAAGGTGGGAGGAGAAGGGGAAGACAGAGGATGAGATGGTTGGATGGCATTACTGACTCAATGAACATGAGTTTGAGTAAGCTCCAGGAGTTGGGATGGACAGGGAGGCCTGGTGTGCTGCAGTCCATGGGGTCGCAAAGAGTCAGACATGACTGAGTGACTGAGCTGAACTGAACTGAACTTAGCTTTAAGTATTCTTGTAAAAATGTGTACTAGTCTATATGCATGTACTTCTGTTTCCACAAATACTATTGTGTTACTCTCTGTCACTCTGTCTCACACTGATTTAACCAAGCACCATTTTTAGCTATGCACATATCTACTCTGTGCTTCTTAAAGATGCTCCAAGTAGGGCATTTCCCACATTTTGCCAGGTCAGTCCCCACTGAGCCCCAGATTCCCTTCAGTTCCCCACCAGCAACTGCAAAGAAAGCCCCTGTGTTAGTCACTTTGTAGCTTGTGGTAGGCTTCCCAGGTGGCACTAGTGGTAAAAATCTGCCTGCCAGTGCAGGAGACATAAGAGATGTGTGTTCAATCCCTGGGTCCGGAGGATCTCCTGGAGAAGGGAATGGCAGCCTGGACCAGTATTCTTGCCTGTAAAATCCCATGGACAGAGGAGCCTGGCGGGCTACAGTCCATGGGGTTGCAAAGAGTCAAACATGACTGAGCACTGCTTCTTCAAGGAGTGGAATTATGGAGACAGCGTATTAAACTGTATGTTCACTGCTTATTATTCTCCAGAATCTTTCTGGGTACTTGTTGTCTGTCCTAGGTTAGTTTGTGAGCCAAAGGGTCAACTTTTAGATCTTAAAACAAAAAATTACAGAGAAATCAGGTCCAACATTGGGATAAGTAGAAACTCAATATGCCAAGTGGAACACAAGAATCATTACACTTCTGTGTGACTATAGGAATACAAGTGGGGAAATTATGCCACTTACTTACTATTTTTACAACCCATCCACAGGAGGATTTGCTGGCATGACTTGTACGACATGTAGAGAGTCCAAAACACAATTATCCAAAAGAAGAAGAAATTAACACCAGAAAGAATCTAGGAAGGAATGGGTTGTGCCTGGCTGGCATATATCCCTCACAAGGCAGAGGGGGCATGATCTTATACTTGGCTTCTAATTTTATTCTAATCTGCAATCATTTAAAGTAAAAAAAGAATTGCCAGTGTCCAAGAAGCTGCAGAGGACAGAAGGAATTCAGCTATAGAGGTAGATTCATTCTTTTTTCCTTCCTATTGTGACAATCTTCAAACTTTAAAAAAAGTTGTAAGAATAATACAATTAACACCTTTCTACCCTTCAACAAAATTCACTAAGTGTTAATATTTTTCCATATTTTATCTCTCTGTCTGCTTGTCTGCCTGCTTGTCTTATCTGTCATCTACCACTTGAATGTTTCTTTCTACATCTTCAGCATTTCTTTCCTAAGAACAAGGGCATTCTTACCAATAACCACAAATTTAACATTGGCACAAAGCTATTATTCAGTATACACTCTACATTCAAGTCATTTGAACAGGGCTCAGCAAACTTTTTCTGGAAAGGTCCAGATGGTAAATGTGTTTGACTTTGCAGGTTCGACAGTCTCTGTGACAGCTGCTCAGCTCTGCCATGGTTGAGCAGAAGCAGCCAGAGACAATACATAGCATGGCAGGTGTGATGTGGTAGGGTCCTAATAAAACTTTATTTATAAAAACAGGTGGTTGGCTGGTCTAGACTCTTTTTTTTTTAAGAATTGGTGCAAGATTATATTTTAGTGTTAGTAAATCTCACAGTTCAAGGTAGATTACAGACATCATTCTTGGTTCTGAGGTTTCCCATGAATTAGATTACCTCTTGCAATTCTTCATTTCTATTAATTATTTGAAAAACATCTTCTGTCCAGCAGGATCAGGGATCTCAGAGTCAGCTTCTTAGAACAGAAGACATTTAGGCTGGGTACTGAAAGATGAATGAGAGTACCTTTGGAAGGGGGGGCGGTGTAAGGAATTCCAGAGAGAGAGCTGGTAACAAGCATTGGTCTAGTTTGCTGGGTTAAAAAAAAAAAAAAAACACTCAAAACAGAAAACAACCTTCAAGATCTTATACATATTTATAGGTATAAAGATCTCATCTAAAAGTCTATTCAGGAAATATAAGCACATATGTACTCTGACAGAGAGACTATAGATAATATGAAAAACTACAAATTTAGAGTAAACATGTTGGGTCACAATGTTAGTGATTCTTACCTTGCCACATGGGCACTTTACATCACATTATGGCAACATATCCAAAGACAAGGAGTTATCTGGCTGCCTTCTCATTAGAAGGGCCCTGTGTATGTGTGCTAAGTAGCTTCAGTCATGTCCAACTCTTTGTGACCCCATGGACTGTAGCCTGCCAGGCTCCTCTGTCTAAGGGATTCTCCAGGCAATAATACTGGAGTAGGTTGCCGTTTCCTCCTTCGGGGATCTTCCCTACCCAGGGATTGAACCCACATCTCTGCTGTGTTGGCAGGCGGGTTCTTTACCACTAGCACCATCTGGGAAGCCATCCCCTGCCCAGAAGGGCCCTAGTCTGTCTATATGTGAATATGTCTGGCTTAGCTAATGAACCCCACGCTGTCTTACAGAGTTTCCATGACGGTCACCCCAGTTACTAAAATAAGGTGATAAAGCAGCAGTTCCAGTACTTCTGATCCCTGTGCAAGTTGAATGCTGGTTTATCCAGACCAAATGCTATGAAAAATTAAAGAGGAAGCCTGTGTAACTGCCAGTGGCAGATTACATATAAATCCTGTGGAGGGGGTAGCCATTTCCTTCTCCAGGGGATCTTCCCTACTCGGGGATTGAATTCAGGTCTCCTGCATTGCAGGCAGATTCTTACCATCAGAGCCACCAGGGAAGCCTCTAAAAACATCAACACCTATCATAAATACTGCACAACTTTAACTTCCTTCAGTACTCTTTTCTTCAATTGTGGTCAAATACACAGAAATTTGACCATTTGAACCATTTATAATTGCACACTTTGGTGCCATTAAGTGCACTCACACTATTGGATAGTCATCACCACCTCCATCCATCTCCAGAAAATTTTCATCTTTTTCATCTGAAATGCCATCACAATTAAAAATTTAAGTTCCCATTCTCTCCTCTTCCCTTAGCCCCTGGCAACCACCATTCTTCTTCCATCTGTATGAATTTGACTCTCCCAGCTGCCTCCCATAAGTGAGATCATACACTTGTCCTTACCTGTCCAGCTTATTCACTTAGCATGATGTCTTCAAGATTCATCTAAGTTGAAGCATGTGTCAGAGCTTCCTACCTTTTTAAGGCTGAATAATATTTTGTTGTGTGTATACACCACACTTTGTTTATCCTTCATCTGTTTTTTTCTTAATATTTACTTATTTGGCTATGCCAGGTCTTAATTACAGTATTGGGGGTCTTAGATATTCGTTGAGACATGCATGATCTTTAGTTGAAGCCTGTAGGATTTAGTTCCCCAACCAGGGATTGAACCTGTGCCTCATGCTTTGGAAGCATGGAATCTTAGCCAGTGGATCACATAGGAGGTCTCTTTCCATTCATCTGGATTGCTTCCACCTTTGGCTGAGGTGACTAGTTCTAGACTCACTCTTACAGCTGTCATTTTCTTTCTGTCTAGGGGCTACAAAGAATTGATGCTTTTGAACTGTGGTGTTGAAGACTCTTGAGAGTCCCTTGGACTGCAAGATCAAATCAGTCAATCCTAAAGGAAATCAGTCCTGAATATTCATTGCAAGGACTGATGCTGAAGCTCCAATACTTTGGCCACCTGATGCGAAGAGCTGACTCACTGGAAAAGACCCTGATGCTGGGAAAGATTGAAGGCAGGAGGAGAAGGGGACAACAGAGGATGAGGTGGTTGGGTGGCATCATAGACTTGATGCAGATGATTTTGAGCAAGCTCCGGGAGTTGGTGATGGGCAGGGAAGCCTGGCACGTTGCAGTTTGAGGGGTCGCAAAGAGTCAGACACGACTGAGTGACTGAACTGGTAAGGGGATATGAACTAACAACAGATATGGACCTAAAGTGTCAAATTTAGCCCAGTAGTGTCATTAAAAAATTATCTCAATAGGAAATATCAACACAAACAACCAAGTCATCTCTGGCTGCATCCCCTTCCTTTTGGCCTTTTGTATCTCTTGCCTGGACATTGCAGTAGCCTCGTACCACTGCCACTGGAGTGATTCATCTAAAATGCAAAATTGATCACATCCCTCCTCTACTTGCAACTTTTCTATATAGCTCCTTGTTTCCTACAAGACAGTCTAAAGGTCTTAGCCTGGCATATCAGGCCCATAGTGCCCTGGCTCTTCCTGTCTCCCCGTCCTTACCTCCTGTGATTTCCAACTTCTCGCTTCTTATTTCAGCAACATTGAGATACTTATTTCCTCCTCCAAAGTAAAGAAAAACAATAAATGATGCTTTGGGGTGTCACTGTGTCTTTGCTCACAGTGGTTTTCTTCCATCTGCCTGGACAGCTTTTCCTCCTTTTTCATGGCTGGGTTATATCCACTCATCCTTCAAAATTAAACTTCAGTTGGAATGCTTTCAGAAAGTGTACTCCTGACATGTCCCCACTCTTTCTCCCTCCAGTCTGTTTGCCCCAGAGCATCCTGTATGTATCCGTGTCCTAGCCTCATATTGAAATTAGCTCTGTAATTTTGTCTCCCCAAGTGACTTAACCTTCTAAAATACAGGGACCACACTGTAGTCATCTTTCTACTCTTGGTATCATCCAACAGAAGTCAGATATCTAGTAGGTGCTTAAGAAATGTTTTCTGAGTGGAACAAAATCCCAGGTTCTTAGAAGGACATATCGAATGCTTTGTGAGTGACTCTAGTAAATCTGACCAACCTTGTTCCTGCTGTTCCAGTCTGTTCTTTGTCTTTGTGCGCCAGCCACACATAGTTCCAATGCTTCCCTAAGTAGGTGCTGACATTACATGCCTCTGGGCCAATGCTGGTTATCAGCTCCCTCTCTGGAATTCTTTACACCTGTTTCCTAAGGCACTCCCATTCATCTTTCAGGACCCAGCCTAAATGTCTTCTGTCCTGAGAAGCTGATTTTAAGATCGCTGATCCTGCAGGACAGAAGGAATCTTCCATTTTTCTGCTCTCCATAGCATGGTATAGCCCTATTACAGACAACATTATAACACTATATTATAAGAAACCGGATGTAGCTGTCTTTTCCCATAGAGTCCTTTGAGTTAATGGATCTTGTTTTATTCATCGTTGTGTTTCCAAAGCCTAAGAAAGTGTCAGGCACCTAAGAGGTGTTCAATAAATGCTGGATCAATAAATGGATGAATGAATGGTCATAGATATTTGATCTCCACAGTCTGACTGGGCCAAAGAGAATCTGATTCAGTTTGCTTTCAAACCAGGATAATATTGACTAACTCAGTGTCTGGGGCTCAGATACTAAAAGCATTATCTTTCCCCCAATATAGCCATTTGTATTTGAGGCTTTATGTAACCCTATGTGTACGTGTGCTCAGTCATGTCTGACTCTTTTTGGCCCGATGGACCGTAGCCTGCCAAGCACCTCTGTCCATGGAATTTTCCAGCTGAGAATACTGGAGTGAGTTGCTACTTCCTACTCCAGGGAATCTTCCCAATCTGGGATAGAACCCACGTCACTTTCATCTCCTGCATTGACAGGGGCTTCTTTACCACTAGTGCCACCTGGGAAGCCCCTTATGTAACCCTGTCCTGCCACAAATTTACATTGGGGTGGAGGAGCCTACCCAAAGTGAAAGTGAAAGTGAAGTCGCCTCCGACTCTGCAAACCCATGGACTGTAGCCTACCACACACCTCTGTCCATGGCATTTTTCAGACAAGAGTACTGGAGTGGGTTGCCATTTCCTTCTTCAGAGGATATTCCTGACCCAGGGATTGAACCTGGGTCTGCCGCATTGTAGGCAGATGCTTTACTGTCTGAACCACCAGGGAAGCCTTACAAAGGAGAAATAGAGGCATAAAACTCTGACTTCTGGCCTGCAGCATCCCAGATGAACCTTTGTGTTATATTTTTTGGCTGAGCTTGGTCTCCATTGCTGCAGGTGGGCTTTCTCTAGTTGTGGCAAGTGGGGCTGTTCTCTAGTTGTGGTGCTTGGGGTTCTCATTGTGGTGGCTCCTCTTGTTGGTGAGCATGGGTTCTAGGGTACACAGGCTCAGTAGCTGTGAGACACAGGCTTAGCTGCCCAGGGATCTTTTCGGACCAGAGATTGAACTCGTGTCCCTGCACTGACAGGTGGACTGAATCACTGGGCCACCAGGGAAACCCCCAGATAAGTTTGAGGGAGACAATAGTGGGGCCTCTGGCTAGAGGTGGGTATTAAGAAGTAAGCTGGATTCAGTACTGGCCAGGGCTGATCCAGGGAAAGATACAAGCAACTCTGCAGAGGCAGCTCCCTGTTGCCAAGCGAGAGCTTTGGGGAAATAGCTGCAAACATGGCAACTGGATATTTGGTCAAAATGCTATGATATTTGGGGCACAAGAAATGGTGCTGTTGGGTCTTACCTGCAGAGAATAACAGAGGAGCATCTCCATTCATCACCACGAACTATTCTAGCTGGAAAAATTGTCAAAAGTCTACCCCAGGGTTGGTGAAGGTGGGTGGTTCTGTGTTGGAGCAGATGGTGATAGTGGTGACAGCAAGGCATGAGGATCAGTGGACAAGTAGCTTGGTCGTGGCCTTATGGTCCTTGGAATGCTAGCTGAGCAGGCTGCTAGAGCAGACCAGAGATTTGGGAATCAGACATAGAGGGCTCTGTTTGGTTTTCTGTAGCTACTGTCTAGGGGTGATAATGAACTCTCATTCTTGGATACATATAGACAGCCCTGGAGAACTACTGAAATGTTTGGAAAGCTACACTGGAAAAAACTGGAAGTCTTGCTGGAAGCAATGGAGGCTTGAAGCCCTTGTCAGTTAGGCCTCAGTATGACCTCTCTTGATTCTTGCAGGTTGATGGAACCAGGGCACAGCAATTACATAGATATATTAAATATAACCCTTTAATAATTTAGGTGAAAAGGAGGAAATCATCACCTGCAGGAGGAAATTATCACCCATGATGGGCAGGGCCATGGTGTGCCCACTGAGAAATGAAGTATTTCCTACCATATCAGTGAACAAGGATGTGACAGTCATCAGCAATTCCAGCCCTCCAAATGTGAATTCCTGAGCCCTAAGAACATTCAAGGGCTTTCCTGGTGGCTCAGATGGTAGAGTCTGCCTGCAATGCAGGAGACCTTGGTTCTATCCCCTTGGAAGATCCATTGGAGAAGGGAATGGCAACCCACTCCAGTATTCTTGTCTGGAGAATTCCAGGGATAGAAAAGCCTGGTGAGCTACAGTCCATGGGATCACAAAGAGTCAGACATGACTGAGCTACTAACACACACCCAATGACACACAAGTAGGAGAAAATACCTGCAATCCAATAGCCATCAGGCTACAGCCACTCCCTATAGTGAACTCTGAGAAACTCGGGAGGTGAAAAAATACAGGATACTGGCCCCAGAGAGCTGAGATGCCTGAGAAAGGAATGATTTCAGTGAGCCCAGACCTCTGCATCTGCCCAAACACAGTTCAGTTCAGTTCATTCGCTCAGTCGCATCTGACTCTGTGACCCCGTGAACTGCAGCATGCCAGGCCTCCCTGTCCATCACCAACTCCCGGAGTTTACTCAAACTCACATCCATCGAGTCCGTGATGCCATCCAGCCATCTCATCCTCTGTCGTCCCCTTCTTCTCCTACCCTCAATCCCTCCCAGCATCAGAGTCTTTTCCAATGAGTCAACTCTTCACATGAGGTGGCCAAAGTACTGGAATTTCAGCTTTAGCATCAGTCCTTCCAAAGAACACCCAGGACTGATCTCCTTTAGAATGGACTGGTTGGATCTCCTTGCAGTCCAAGAGACTCTCAGAAAAGTGTTAAATTCCTTAACTTGGGATATCTGCTTTTAATTAATAAGAATCTTTTGATGTTGAAACTACTTGGCCTTTGTTGTAAGTCTTCTCCATAACCTGACTTCTCCCCTCACCTCCTCAGAGCAGTTCTCTCCAGGTCACTTGAGATGCTATCTCCTGGTCTTGAAGTACTAAAACTTCCCACCGAATAAAACAACTCTCAACTTTTAGGTTGTGATTGTTTTATACATCAGCACCATCAACCTGGACCTTTTCACATGGAACACGTTGGAAACTCATCTTGTTTAGTGGTTGGTTGGCCATGAAATTAAAAGACGCTTACTCCTTGGAAGAAAAGTTATGACCAACCTAGATAGCATATTCAAAAGCAGAGACATTACTTTGCCGACTAAGGTCTGTCTAGTCAAGGCTATGGTTTTTCCAGTAGTCATGTATGGATGTGAGAGTTGGACTATGAAGAAGGCTGAGCGCCAAAGAATTGATGCTTTTGAACTGTGGTGTTGGAGAAGACTCTTGAGAGTCCCTTGGACTGCAAGGAGATCCAACCAGTCCATTCTGAAGGAGATCAGCCCTGGGTGTTCTTTGGAAGGAATGATTCTAAAGCTGAAACTCCAGTACTTTGGCCACCTCATGCGAAGAGTTGACTCATTGGAAAAGACTTTGATGCTGGGAGGGACTGGGGGCAGGAGGAGAAGGGGACGACAGAGGATGAGATGGCTGGATGGCATCACGGACTCGATGGACACGAGTCTGAGTGAACTCCGGGAGTTGGTGATGGACAGGGAGGCCTGGCGTGCTGAGATTCATGGGGTTGCAAAGAGTCAGACATGACTGAGCGACTGAACTGAACTGAACTGAACTGAATTGGTTATGTTTGCTCCTGCTGGTGAAGTCTGTAAAGGGCCTTGAGTTCAGAGTTCCCAGTCTGATGGGCTGTCCACTGGCAGGTGAATCACACAGGCTGCACCCAGGGCACCCCATGCTCTCATCCCGGAGTCCTTAAAACTCCTCTCCCTAATCCAGGCCCCCAGCTCAGGGATCAGCCAGTCCCTCCACTGTCACCTCCTTGCTGTAGGCTCTGCGTAGAGATCAGCTTCCTGCCATTCATTTCCCTTACACTCTGAGGCCCTGTGAACTTGAACTGCAATAAGCTGGAACCACAGACCAAACGTCTAAACATCCTGACCACAAAATTTCATAAATTGTGGGCTTAGCTCCCTGGGAAGTGGTGGGCATGACTTCGTTCACCCGATTTAAGGTCTGATGGAATTAATCTCTGAGGAAAGTGTTGAAGGAGACAGAGATGGAGTGCTCCAGAGAACTAATGAGAGGTTTTCCTCCCCAGTTTCCAGGATTTTTGTAACAAATCATGTTCAACAAGTTGAATGAAAGGAAGAAAGGTAGGAAGGAAGGAAGAAAAAGGAAGAAAAGAAACAGAAGAACTTTTGTCTCTGTCTCTTACTGTGGGGGTTACTCCATTGGTAGAGAAGTTATTGTAAACCTCAAGTGGGCACTTGAGAATCTACACTTCTAGGAAGACTTGAGCTCTTCCCATAAAGAGCTGAAAGGGACTGTGACTAGAAACCATCTCTCCAACCGCGATCGCTGGGACTGAATGAATTGAAAGAGATGTCTTTCTGTTTTAATTTTTTCTCCACCCCCTAACTCCACATTTAAGGGGAAAAAAATCTTTTTTTAAGACTATACCAGACTAGTTAATAGAACAGGATAATTTTGGATACAAGGCTCTGCAAAATAGGAGCTTATAATGAGAGGCATTTGAATGGATGTCATTGTCTTTCACCAAGCATGCTTTTGTCTCATTGTTTGCACCTAAGACTTCTTGCAAAACAACAGGCTTTGAAAGTGCAAGATATGCTGCTTAACTCTTAAAGAGCTGACAGACATCACACCTTTACCAGGAGCTTTGTGACTGAAGCTTCAATCATTCCCCCCCTGCCCCACCTCCCTGGTTTCTGAGCAGTAAGTGTGACAATTATAGAGAATTGTTAGCCGACTATCCTAACCCAGTTCGTTGTGCCAGAAGAAACTAAAAATGTCCTGTGAAACTATGAGAGCACTGCTTCTAAGGAGCTGGGCTGAGAGTAGCGAGGGGTGGGAACATCACCCACAGAAACAACAGCGAGACTCCCCAAAACCATGGCAGGAGATTTCCTTCATTGGAAAAGGCTGAGACCTTACTACAATACTACATTTTGGGTGAAACAAACAAAAAGGCCATTTCTAAATATAGCCAGCTTTTGTAGGCTCTATTTAGTCATGTTTCTACTTTGTAACAATATCAGAATGCATTTTGGCAGAAATTTTCACCATGATATTTTTTTTCTTTCACTTACCCCTTATTTAAAGCTCTGATGACACAAACATTAAGGAATATAATCAGAAAACCCAAGGAACTCTTCTTGGGTTGTGTGGTTATTCACTTAATAAAAATTTATTGAGGACAAGCCTCTGCTTTGAATCTGTTTTCTGTATAGGCTTTTGTTCTTGGAGCTCTCCAGGGGCTCTCCGCATAGAAGGAAAAAGGTGACTGGACTCTTGCATGTATATTCATTATAAGGCAAGGCGTGTGAAACAAAACAGACCATCCAGATACCTGTTTTGCAGGGCTCTTGTGAGTTTAGAATGCCTTCTACACGTGTACCGTTTAATGGAGTATGGCAAGAGGCGAATGCTGGATAAGTGTTAGCTATCTTTATTAGCAGTGTTTGGAGAGAGTACACACAGATGTGTTTGTATACATGTGTATGCTTTATGTCATAAAGGCATAAACTTGAAATAGTCTCTTTTTTTTAAGCATCAAAGTATCCAATGATCCTCGTTACTGGACAGATTCCAGCTGAAGCAAAAACTGTCTTCCTTTTTTCCCCCATTGGGGTGAAATATACACAACATAAAGTTGACCATTTTAACCATTTTTAAGTGTGCCTTAAGTACATTCCCATTGTTGTATGACCATCACCACCATCCATCTCCAGAACACTTTTAGTTTTCCCAACTGAAACTCGGGATCTATTACACAATAACCTCCCACTCCATCTTCCCGCCCCCCAGCCCCGGGCAGCCAGGATTCTACTTGCTGTCTGTGTGAGCCTCTCTCCTGTAGATGCCTCGTATAAGTGGAATCATGCGCTGTCCTTTTATGGCTGGCTTGTTTCACATAGCATAATGTCTTCAAGGTTCATGTGTGCTGTAGCATGTGTCAGAATTTCATTCTTTTTTAAGGCTGAATAAGGAGTCTTCATTTTAAAATTGAGGTATTTTAGGAAGACCATATGGCTGTAGTTCACACAGGCAATTATTTCCAATCCTCTCTTCTCTCTCCAAGGCTTCATTGTGTGACTGTTCTAACGAGATCTAAGGACATGGGTTCCCCATGGCATCCTTCCATAGGAATGGCTTTGCCCTTGAACTTGGGAGTTAGGTGGACAGACATACATTTGCATCTGTCTTCTGCCATTTAAGAAATTTAATGATCTCAGGCATGCAGTTAGGTCAAACTTTATGATAGAGTCCATATTTGATCATTTTTAGGTACAAAAATGACAACAGTATTATAAATGCCTCGATCAGATTCTTTACCTCTCTGCTCCTCAGTTATCTTATGTAAAATACAAAGTTAGAAATAGTGCATGCCTCAGAGGGCTGCTGAGAGAACAAGAAGACTTGGTGTGGGTGAGGTGTGTCGTCCAAGATGGACTAAGAGTGCCGGAAGTATGGGAGCCACCTGGCGGCTGCCTCCTTTGGGGAGAGGTTTCCCTCCTCGCCCATCTAGGGCTCCAGGAATTTCCTACTGACCTCTTTGCCTCCTCTCCTGTGTGTGATTGATTGTACCTCCCTCATCAACTCAAGGCCGTGAGAGTCCAACTGGAATGAGGGCAATGTTTGGGACACTTCATTTTAGAGGGCACAGCACTGCAAACCAAATGAACAGTGTTTTTCTATCTTCATGGAGTTAGTGTTCTAGTCAGGGAGGAAGGAAACAAGATAAGAAAAATACACAGTATGTTAGGGAAACTAAGGGTTGGAGTGGGCATCTGAATGGTCAGGTGACGCTTAACGATGAGAGAGAAACGTGCCCTTGCTCTGCAGCAGGCGTGAATGTGCTCCTATCTTCCAGGCTTTCTCCAAATCACTTCCTCCCTGCCTCCTTCCTCTTTCGTTCCATCCATTCCTTTCTTCTTTTCTTCCTTCCTTCTTTCTTTTCCTTCTCCTTCTGTCCCTCCTTCCTTCCTTCCTCTCTATTTGGACCCATGGCAGCTCTCTTGGCTCACTGGAAACTCCTTTACTAGGGTGGCTGCATGCTGACTCTGCAGAGTTCCCTGACTCAGGAATTCAGTGAGAAGGTTGCCCTCACCCCAGGCCTCTTATGGGATGCTGCTGCTACTGCTGTGTTCAGCTGTCCAGCTCAGCGTCCATAATTAATGGGGCTGCCTTGGGCTTTAGCATCATTCTTTCTGCGTTTACCCTTTCCTAACCAGAAGACTCCAAACATCTCCTTCCTGAGGACTTCCCTCTCCTTGCCAAGCAGTTCCTTCCAGAATCTCAGGGCGTTACAGGACCATATCAGCAGCAAAACTGTATCACTTCTTCATCTATCAGTTTCCCTGCTCCAGCCCAATCCAGGGTAATTTATGAGAACAGTTTTCCACTTCTTCTCCCACAATTCTCCAAGGTCTAAAGACTAGTTTATGGAAACAGAGAAAGATCACAAAAGTGAATCTATTCAAATAAGTACATTTAATACTGTTTTCTACATACTGTGCACTGTTTGTTCTATTTTTTTTTATTATGAAACTCATACTCCAGGCAGAGAAGTGTGTTTGTGGGCTTGCAGTGGGTTGGGGGCAGTGTGACAATGCTCGGCTTCCTATCCCGGGACTTGTAGGCTGTCCTTGGACTGGAGCTGAGCCACAGTGAACTGTGACCCTTGTGCTTGGGTTGCTGCCTCTTAGATTTGCCACTGACTCAAGCTTTTGCTCAGAAAATGCTGCCTCATCCCTAATGGCTGCTCAATCAGGAAAATATTATTTTCAGATGTTTTAAATTTGTGTGGTGAGAAACATATGTCCTGCCATATGGAGCACAATAGGAGCTAGTTAAGGCCGAAGTGGAAACCAGGCTTGAGAGTTCTCATTTTTTTCAGTTTTTGAAGTTGGACCCTGCAGGCTAGAATTTTCCCGCCCAGCAGTCTAAGCTGTGTTTTAAACAAGAGCACGTGTGCCCCAGAGAGCAATGTGTACACAGAAAGGGGACGGCACACCCCTCCCCTCACTAGCAACACGTCCAGTTAGGGGAGCTCTGGGATGCTGCTGTAGCCCCGTCTAGAAGTCACAGCAACCTTGCAAATGCTCCAGGGTCATGTGCGGCATGATGTAGAAGCCTAAACGTATCTGTCTGTGCTCTGAGATAGTTGCACTGAAGCTGCATGTGTGAAAATTTGATTGGCATCATTTTAAAGATTGGTTTTGAAAACAACAAAGCTCTTAGAGTTACAATAGTCACAGTGTTGGACTTTCACATTTAATCTGAGAAATATAAGGGTCCAATAACAATATTTTTAAAAATGGCTTGAAACATGTATATTACCATATGTAAAATAGATGACCAGTGCAAGTTCCATGCATGAAGCAGGGGACCCAAAAGCCAGTGCTCTGGGACAACTCAGAGGGATGGGGTGGGGAGGGAGGTGGGAGGGGGATTCAGAGTAGGGGGATACATGTATACCTGTGGCTGATTCATGTCGATGTATGGCAAAAACCACCGCAATATTGTAAAGTAATTATCCTCCAATTAAAATAAATTAATTTTTTAAAAATGGCATTGGCTTATCGGTCACTGACTCACTCAGTGAGTGCCTTCTTTGTGTGTGGTCCAGAACTATGCTCTGCGGAGGGAAGACGTGAATGACAAAGTCCCGCCCACAAGGAAAGCTTCCAATCTACTTTACTCTTGCCCTGGCTTTTCCTTTCAGAACAGCTTGGCTTCATTTACGGAGCTGCCCCACATACCAGACCTTGTGTGACATGTATCCTTAGGAGCGGAGAAGACAGATGAGAAAACAGAGACTCACCTTCCGTGAGTTCAGAGCTCTGGTTCAGGTCACTGTGGGATGCTACAAGGGCTCAGGTGAGGTTGTACAGACAGGACATTTGGTCAGAGAAGGCTTCCCATAGGACCCGGCACTGAGAATTCTGCCTGAAGTGTATTCACTCGCAGTTTGTTAAGGTTGTAATGCTTGACTCTGTCTCCACCCGTGATTCTGAGTAGGCAACTGAGCGGACATCAGACTTGCCTTCTCTGCAGACAGGCAATGGAGCCATGTGCCTGAAGCCCAGTCCCAGCCTTAGCCACCAGAAGGCTCTGTTTCTAAGACCCGCCCCAACACAACACCCCACTGAATTCCCCTTTCCAATCCGAGAGGGAGGCATCTCCATCCCCAGCTCATTTGCAAAGACATCTGATGGATTTAAAATCCAAAGAATGTCTGCTCTTTCGAAGCTCAGCCCCTTTCAATCTCTTCCCCCCTTTCCCAGTAGAAGTGAACACTTAGAATCTCAGGTTGACAGACTTTCAGTGGAAAACATCCTAACAGACTATGGGAGGGAGGCCTAACAGACTATGGGAGGGAGGCCTAACAGACTATGGGAGGGAGGCCATTCCCTCAAAGGGAGTGATGGGGGGGTGATGCTGTAAGGATGAGAACAGAGCCAGATGGAGAAGAGCTCTTGAACACCAGACTGAAGATTGTGAGCTATGACAAGTCCTTGTTGGTTCTTATGCACGGAGCTAACATGATGAAAACATGGCATTTTAAGAAAATAGCTCAATGTATGATAGACTGGGTCAGCTTCCCTGGTGGCTCAGATGGTAAAAAAAAAAAAATCTGCTTGCAATGCAGGAGACCCAGGTTTGATCCCTGGGTCGGGAGGATCCACTAGAAAAGGGAAGGCTACCCACTCCAGTATTCTTGCCTGGAAAGTTCCATGGACTGAGGAGCCTGGTGCGCTACAGTCCATGGTGTTGCAGAGAGTTGGACACAACTGAGTTACTAACACAACAATAGGATGGATTGGAAAAAGACTAGAGGCAGTCAGACAACATAGGGCAATGGTGACTTGGTCAAGTTCAGTGTAATAACGGCATTGGCCTTGGAATATGGAAAAAAAGGGTGGAGCAAAAGAAGAAGAAAGACTTGGAGGGAGATAGGAGAGTGAGTGTGTAAAAGAGAAGAAATAGCAGTCAGTGGTGATGAGTTCATGAAGATAATTGATCTGACTTAGTATAGATGGATCCACATGGGGGATCCACAAAGAGTCGGACATGACTTAGCGACTGAACAACAACAAAGCATAGATGGAGGGATTGTTGTTATTGATTTACAGTCCATGGGGTTGCAAGAGAGACACGACTTGGTGACTAAATAGCCACTACAACAAACACATATATAATTATTATGTTACAGTCTTGTGCTAAAAGTCGGGGCTATACACAGAGTCTGACCATATGCTTTAAGATTGGGCACTTGTCTTTCCCTTTTGTCTTCTCTTCACACCTTAAGGTTTCCTGGTCTTGGGCTATGGTCCTCCCTATCCTTAGACGAGCATACCGATTCTGTACCTGGGCTTTGGTAACAGGCATTAAGGGCTCGAGCCAGAAACACGTTTTGCTGTTGCTCAGTTGATAAGTGGTGTCTGATTCTTTGTGACTGCATGAATGAACTGAAGCACACCAGTCTCCTCTGTCCTTCACTATCTCCTGGAGTTTGCTCAAGTTCATGTTCATTGAGTTGGTGATGCTATCTAACCATCTCATCCTCCCTTGCCCCCTTCTCCTTTTGCTCTCAGTCTTTCCCAACATCAGGGTCTTTTCCAGTGGGTCGGCTCTTCATATCAGGTGACCAAAGTATTGGAGCTTCAGTATCATTCCTTCCAATGAATATTCAGGGTTGATTTCCTTTAGGATCGACTGGTTGGATCTCTTTGCAGTCCAGGGGACTCTCAAGAGACTTCTCCAGCACCACAGTTTGAAAGCATCAATGCTTTGGCACTCAGCCAAAACAGGTACACAAGCAATAGTAGTTACAATCTGGAAACAATTTTGAGTTTTGCATGGTCTTGGTTATATTTATTTAGTAAAATACATGACTTTATTTCAGGGTAGAGCTTGAAGGTTACATTTTTTAAATCCCAGACTCTTTGAAAAGTGGAATCAAATGGAAAACAATTTCAGGTTAAATTATGCTAAATGCAGTGCTCAAGTCTGAATTCACCAAAAGCTTGTCTTGAATGGTCAGATTACTTTGTACAAGTGTTTGTGTCTATGGCCAGAAGGTTCTAGCGTGCGAGTCATATGGCAGTAGGGTTTCTAACGTTTTCTTACTCTGAAATAGCACGAGAGGTTCCTGATGTTCCCTAGGCCATGCGAAGTTTCTTTTCTGACATACCTTGGACAAGGTTCTTTCAGAGTACAGTCACAGCCCTTCCCAGGCCTCCAGCTCCAGCTTGATTTTGAGAGATAGAACTCCTTGAACCCAGTGTCTGAGAACCAGGCCACTGCATAGGATGTTTTGAGGTTACACATGACATTCTGAGTGCTTATAATCCTTCAAGTGGAAAACTCACATCAGTCTCAAAGAGCCAGCCATGTGATGATAGTCAACTTCTCCATGCAATTTCTTTCTGCTAGACCAACATTAAATCGGTGCTGGGAAAAAAAAAAAAAGTTTTATGTCTTTGCTGGTTTTTCAGTTTCTGTCTGGGGCACTGGTGCTGTGTTAATCAAAGGCTCGTGGGAAACATAACGTCTGGTGCTGGTACTTGGAGCGGAAGAGCTGCAATTGATTAGAACATGGAGGGTTTCTTGTAGATGCTATAAATTGCATTATTGAGTTACTGTAAAGTTACAAAAATAAAATACAGTAGCCCCTCTTTATCCTCAAGAAATACATTCCAAGACCCCCAGTGGATGCCTGAAACCTCGGATAGTACTCAACCCTATCTATATATGTCATGTTTTTTCCTATACTTACATATCTATGATAAAGTTAAATTAGGGGGGGCTTCCCTGGTAGCTCTGTGGTAAAGAATTCACCTGCCAGTGCAGAAGACATGGGTTCAATCCTTGATCTGGGCCGATTCCACATCCCGGGGATAACTGAGCTCCTGTGCCACAACTACTGAGCCTGTGCTCTTGAGCTTGGGAACCACTTGCCCTAGAGCTCATGTTCCACAACAGGGGAAGCCACTGCAGTGAGAAACCTGTGCACTGCAACGAGAGAGCAGCCCCTGCTCACCGCAGCTAGAGAAAAGCCTGAGCAGCAGGGAACACCCAGCACAGTCAAAAGTAAATTAAAAAAATGTTAAATTAGGGACAGGAAGAGATTAACAATAGCTGATAGTAAAATGGAACAATTATGACATTATACTAGTTGTAACAAAAGTTATAAGGGTCACTTGAACACAAGCATTGCAATACCATGACAGTTGATCTGACAACCCAGATGGCCACTTAGTGACTGAACATGCATGGGGGTGCACTGAACAAAGAGATGATTCACTGTGACTGGGCACAAGTTGCCTTCATGCCTGTCTGAACAGCATGCAATTTACACACGAAACTAACACGATGTTGTAAATCAACAATACTCCAACATAAAATAAAAAGTTAAAAAAAAAAAAAGAAATCTGAAGGAAAAAAAAGGCTTGTTCTTTATTTCTGGAATTTTCCACTTAATATTTTGGACCATGGTTGACTGTGAATAACTGAAACCTCAGAAAGCAAAACTGCAGACAGGGTCTTCCATGGTGGTCTAATGGTTAAGACTCTGAGCTTCCAGTGCAGGGGAAAGCTCACTAGGATCCCACATGCCACGTGGCACAGCCAAAAATTGAAAAAAAAAAAAAAAAACTTTGGATAAGATGAAATTGTGCTGTACCTAAGATGGTTTTCTCAAACATTCAGAGTTAATGTCCATCCTGTGGAGATGGAAAATGTGAGGAGGAAGGGGGCAAGGCAATGAATGTTTAGCTGAAACAAGAAATAGATAAAACTCTTTGAATAAGCTGGTGCTTTTTTTCCCCATAGAACTCACTTGGGTTCGTCTTGTATTTAATGCTTTTAGTGTTGCGTAATAGATAAACGGCCATTTGAAAACATTTATCAGGTCGGATTTTCTTTCAAGATGGCAGAATGAAACAATTGGAACACGTATTTTTTACTGCTCTGTATTAACATAGCACATTTGAAATGTTCCACCAACTGTTTTGAAAGAGAGAATAGAAAAAGGGAAAAAGACAAAAGTAGTGCTCTGAGAGACAAAATTAAAACAGAGAACTCCCTTCACCTGGTTGATTATTTCAGGGCAAGAGATAAGGCTCCTCATTAAGTACACACATCAAAGAAAGTACTTTGTGTGAGGAAACTACACAGAAAGAAGGGAGGGAAAGCAGGAAGCAAGGGCTGTGGAAATGTTTCTCCATTTTTCTAATTATTTGATTCACTTCCTAGAAAAGAATGGCTGCCCACAGGTGGGTTGGTCTAGTTTAACATTTACCTCAAAGTACAATGCTTATTCCGAGAAGGCAATGGCACCCCACTCCAGTACTCTTGCCTGGAAAATCCCATGAACGGAGGAGCCTGGTGCGCTGCAGTCCATGGGGTCGCTAAGAGCTGGACACGACTGAGCGACTTCCCTTTCACTTTTCATTTTCATGCACTGGAGAAGGCAATGGCAACCCACTCTAGTGTTCTTGCCTGGAGAATCCCAGGGACGGGGGAGCCTGGTGGGCTGCCGTCTATGGGGTCACACAGAGTCGGACATGACTGAAGTGACTTAGCAGCAGCAGCAGCAGCAGCACAATGCTTATTGCTGGTGGTGGTTTAGTTGCCAAGTGGTGTCCAGCTCTTGTGATCCAATGAGTGTAGCCCTCCAGGCTTTTCTGTCCATGGGATTTCCCAAGCAAGAACACTGGAATGGGTTGCCATTTCCTTCTCCAGTACAATGCTATCGCCTAAGCTTTATTAACAAAGTCAAAATTATCGAGGAAAAGTGAATGACCATTAAAACAATGTGGGCTTACTGAAGACATTGTCTAGTTTTTCTCATCACTTTTTCTGAGTGGTAAGTTAACTTGGATGGATAATGCCAACAAAGAGAACAGAAAAATCATATAGGGCCTGAGAATCAATTCATGCAACTCCACTTTTAATTCTTTTTTTCTATTTTGGAAAGTTGACTTTGAGGTTTATATAGGAAATAAATGACATCCTCTTCCCTTGACCTGAGATGGTGGAAAATCACCTCACTCCCACCTCACTGAATCCTTGCACTTATTTTCATGTTTCTTTTTAAAACAGTTTATACAGATCAAAGGAGTCATGATTTTTGCACAGCCACCTCCTTGAAGATCCTTGGCCTAATAGAGAGGTATATATTTATTCACTCTTTGAGCACTTGAGGGTGGGAAGGGGAAATTTCCATCTGACCTTTCAGTGTATTCCTTTTCTGAAAGTGACTTTTTTAGTGTGAACTCTCTGATGTGGTTACATTCGACTGAAGTTATTCTTATTTTTAGCCCATTTAGCAGTGAACCCAAATTTAATATCAGTGCATGTGTGTATATATTGGGTGGTTTGACAGGTTGAGCTGTTACTGAGGTTTAATCATGGTCATCATATCAGGAGCCAGATCTTAGTTCTCTGGAAGGTAAAAATGGAAATACTATCTGACTCTTAATATGTGGCAGTAATATTTGCAAAGAAATGGTGACTTCAATCCTGATAATTGCTATTACAATTATAATGATTATTATACTACTTGTAGTAATATTATTACTACTTGTAAACCATGTGTAGGTTCAGGATTTAAGAAACTTGTGAACTTATTGCCGTCCCAAACGATACATTTAACCTTTCTGGAAATGTCTTTATGCAACAAATACAAGTCATTTAAAACTTTATTTTAAAATATTTTACTGGCCATTAAACTTACGGGCCGGACAATTTAAGCATCATTAGCGACAAAACTTCAGAACGAGGCAGGAGAAGCGTATGATCTAACTCCTTGCTTTCGTTGTCTGGAGATCACCATACTCCCTACCCCAGGGCAGTGTACTAAATTCCTATCTGTCTACAACATTATTCAGCAATGACAGTGCTGTGATTGAGACTTGGGTCAGTTGACATGTGAATAACACTCCTCACTGTTAGAAAGGATGGTCTCTCATCTCTGTTTTGCTCTTGTTCATAAAATCCAGTGAACTGCCTTCGGGTTGAAAGACTGGGCTTATGAGCAAACAGCAACTTTTGGAGGAACTGCTAAAAATGCTGATATGGGTTTTTGGAGGCAGATGTTCAGATAGTGCACGGGCTGGGAAGTCAGGGTGACAGATACAGCGGGATTCATTTATTACCTTTGGAACTGGTAGAAGCTTTGTCCAGAAATGGGCAAGCTCAGTGTTTCTCAGGACTTAAGGTTTTTGTATATTCTGACCTTTAACCCTCACATTAACCCTATGAGATGGATACTATTACTACCTCCATTACCTCCCAAGCTCCACCTTGGGCTTCCCAGGTGGCTCAGTGGTAAAGAACTCGCTTGTCAAGTAGGATATGCAGGAGATGTGGGTTTGATCCCTGGGTCAGGAAGATCCTCTGGAGGAGGAAATGGCAACCCACTCCAGTATTCTTACCTGGAAAAATTCCATGGACAGAGGAGCCTGGCGGGCTACAGTCCATAGGGTTGCAAAGAATCAGGCACAACTTAGCAACTAAGCAGGAGCATGCAAGCTGAGGCTTAGGCAGTTAATTAAAATGCCCAAGGTGGCCAGCTGGTAATTATTAGGAAGCAGGATGCCACCCGGCTGTACCTGTCTACATCTATTTCAGCCTATTCCCATCTATCGTTTCATCCTGGGTTTGTATAATGTGTAGTGACTATTTCTGGTCATGATACCTTGCTACACTGGGTCCCATGCAGCAGCAGGTCTGGACATAAACTGGATGCAGGCAGAGCTCTCTGGCCAACTTCAGAGGATCACAAGCATCTCTTACCTGGCCCATCCTGTCATTCCTCCATCTGCATATCTCTGTGTGCACATGTGTCCAAGTGCTTGGATCTTCTGTATGACTCTAACCTTCCTTCCCTCAGGCCACTGTTGAGTCACTGCTTTTCATTAGGTGGTGTAATGAATCCATCTGCCCAGCGGAGCCTCCAGGCGGTACCCTCTCACTGTGCACATCTGTTCCGGCAAATCTGCAGCAACACCGACCTCTCTGAGATTGCAAACACTGAGAGACACTTTTTTTTTTTTTTCAATGTCGGCACACATTTATCCCATCCTCCCTTTATGTAGGTTAACAGGGAGATGCAATATTCCTGAGCATCTGGGGGCAGTTTTGAAGGGCAGTCCTATTGACAGGCCTCCTGGCGTGCATGAAAGATGACGATAGGTCTGAGTTTCATGGAACAGATCAAGTGTCTCTTTTACACGGCATTGTCCTTCAAGTTTCTCCTGCTCATGAAGGCAACTAACACAGGAAACCATGAAGACTGGGTGCCAGCGGGAAGGAGGCCCGGGCTTCTGACTCTGCTGGCCCCATGTTTCATTCACAAAGTTGAAAGCACCTCTCTCTAAATTCAAAGAGAAGCGGCTGCCAGGGAGAATTCAAATGGCAAATCTGAGACCCCACTCGGAGCTGGCAGAAGATAGCAGGATTGAACTTCTCTCCTGGTGCCAACTTAGGACAGCTACGGCTCTTGTATGGCTCTTAGGAACTGGCATATGAAGTTATTTCATCTGTAGTGTCAAAACAATGAGAATAAAAATAATCACTGCAGACCCTGGTCCTGCCGTTTATGAGATGCAGGCATCATTTCTGAGAAGTGTAGGAGCACATAATACCCATTGTCCTCTTAGTAATTGCTTTGGTCCCAAGGGTCTTAATGGGGAAGGGGCTTAATGAGCTTTGGCTTCCCAGAAAATAGGAAATGGAACAAAATATCCATTGTTCTGAATGTAACCAGAATGATCCCCAAGACAGAAAACCCTAGAGTTATATAGGAAAGGGTACTCATGACTGATAAGAGGCAGATTCTGTTACTAGGAGATTTATTTCAATATGGGAGTAATATCTAGCATTATCCAAATACATAACAAACACTCAGCTTCACTCAGCATCTATTTATTGAGCCAGCACGATTCTGGGCACAAAGGATGTAGCTGTGAATGTGAAGAAATACCTGCTCTGGAAAGTTGACAGTTTAATGGGGGCATAAAATAACACGGGCTTCCCAGGTGGCTCAGCAATAAAGAATCTGCCTGCCAGTGCAGGATATGTGGGTTTGATCCCTGGGTAGGGAAAATCCCCTGGAGAAATGGCAGTCCACTGCAGTATTATTGCCTGGGAAATCACATGGACAGAGGAGCCTGGCAGGGCTATGGTCCATGGGGTCACTAAATAGTCGAATACAACTTAGCAACTAAACAACAACAAAGATAACACACAAATAAGAAACACACGGAGCGGTGGGTGATTTGCAGAGAGGTAAATACTGGATGGAGTGAGAGAGAGAGACTGGAAGTGCTCAGGGAAGGTGTCTTTGAGCAGGTGACCTTGAAGTCAATATCTGACCATTGAGGAAAAACCCAGTGAAAGAAACACGAAGTTGAGGGAAAGAGCATTCCAGGTAGAGAAAAAACTTCCAGGCTCTGAGAATGAGCTTGGTATATTTCAAAAACACAAGGACCTGACCTGGGTGAGCAAGGTTAAATGAGAAAGAATGGTACCACACAGGAGCATCAGGGTTTTTCCCAAGTCATGACACTGTATGAGACTCCTTAGAGAATGTATGAGGACATGGAAGACTAGGGGTCACTGCCCAAAGCCTAGTACTCGGAGGTTCAGAAAAATGAAGCAAATCTGATGAAAGAGCAGCAAGTTTGAACAAGAGGCAGCCAGAAAACAGGCAGCAGAACCAGGAGAGTGTGTTAACAGTTTTCTAGGGAGAGCAGAGAAGCAGGGCAGGGGCTATGTGAAAATGTGTCCTAAGGGAGTTGTTGTGTCTATTTTTTAACATGGGAGGCACAGGATCACACTCTGGTAGAAGAAGTGAAATGAATGGAGCCGAAGAGAAGGAGAAACTGGAGGAACAAAGTCCCTGAGAAGCACGAGGAGAGATGGGCGCGGGAGGGTGGATAGTCCCTAGAGAGAGGAAGACTTGATCCCTGGTGACGGGAAGGAAGCCCTGAGGACACAATGTGGTCTTATGGTGGTGACGTGATGAGGGAGGCCCTTTGGGTTGCTGCAGCTTTCTTGAGGAAGTGCAAGGAGGCAAGGTCCCCAGCTGAATCTGGGGTGGGTATCCTGTGAAGGGCGACCATGTAAAAGGGTCAGTTCGGCGAATGGGAAAGCTCACCGACGTGGAGCATGTGATGGGCTCACCAGGCAGGCCTGAAGGCCACTTGGAGATTTTGTGATTGTGAATTATAATGAAACTAGTCAGAAAAGTTGTATAGAAATGAAAGTTATAAAATAATGATGTAAATACCTTTTAGTAACTCAAAATGGGACATCATTTGGGGAAAAAAAAAACTGAATCACTTGGTTGTGTACCTAAAACTAACCCAATATTGTAAATCAACAGCACTTCATTAAATAATAATAATGTCTATATCACTCCATCATTCTCAAAGCATTTCTCACATCTACTAGCTTATCTGGCCAGAACATAATCCTGGGGAGTGAGAAGGTAGCACGAACACTTCCACTTAAAGATGTGCAAACCGTAGCTTAAAGAGATTAATGTCCAGCTTGGGCCACATAAGCAAAGCATCTGACTCCAAAACTTGTGTTCTTCTATCTCACCAGCATCTATGGAAGTGACTCAAAACAGGTTTAAAAACACAGAAGCACAGCAGTTTTACAAGTAAAAGACCCATGGCCATACTTGTTTTGAAAAGATTTTACAGATGATGCTATAGCAGAATATGGCTGCCAGACTTGATGACAATCATTTACGATAGAATAACTGTTCAAAGATTCTTACAGCATGACCGCAAGAAAAATACAGTTGATAAGTGTGGATGATAAATGGCACTTGGTGGTTAAGCGGGTAGACTTTGGGGAAAGAATTCCCTAGATTCAAAACTTGGCTTGATGAGTTTCAGGCTGTGTCAGAGGATAAGTAATTTAACTTCCTTTAACAAGTAAACTTTTAAAGTCAGTTTACTCACCTGTAAAATGGCCATGACAACAATACCCTCCCTCACTGGGTTGCAGTGAGAGCAAATAAAATACTTCATGTAAAGAGTACGGTACAGTGTCTGGTATTCAGCTAGGGCTTGTTAAAGTTATACTATTATTATCAGGAGTAAAAATTAAAAATGCAATATGAGGATGGGCTGCTGTAAATTGTATCAACAGATACTAAAATGTGAAGCTCAGCAATTAGTTCTCAAAAGTGAGTTGATAAAGGAATTGACACAGTACTCTATATATGAACCTTAGACTATTTAGCAATATTTGCCACCAGGGATACTAGAAAGAAGCCTAATCTACAAGACAATATATTTGGCTCTTAAAACAGTTTTCTGCTGGGTTTAAAAAAAAAAAAACAAACACTCAAAGCAGAAAACAACCTTCAAGACCTTGCATGCCTGCTAAGTTGCTTTAGTCGAGTCCCACTCTTTGTGACCCTATGGATTGTAACCCATCAGGCTCCTTTATCCATGGGATTCTCCAGGCAAGAACACTGGAGTGAGTTTTGCTGCCCTCCTCCAGGGCATCTTCCTGACCTGGGAATCGAACCCATGTCTCTTACATCTCCTGCACTGGCAGGCATGTTCTTTACCACTAGCACCACCTAAGACCTTCTGTATATTTATTTATACGTATAAAGATCTCACTTAAAAATTTATTCAGGAAATATAAGCACATATGTAGTTCTGACAGAGAGACTATAGATTATATGAAAAACTACAAATTCTGAGTAAACATGTGGGGTCACAATGTCAGTTATTCTGATCTTACCGTGTAGGTACTTTACATCACATTATGGCAACATTTCCAAAGACAAGGAGGTATCCGGCTGCCTTCTCATTAGAAAGGCCCCGTGCATGCATGCTAAGTAGCTTCAGTCCTGTCCAACTCTTTGTGACCCCATGGACTGCAGCCTGCCAGGCTCCTGTGTCCATGGGATTCTCAGGTAACAGTACTGGAGTGAGTTGCCATGCCCTCCTTCAGGGGATCTTCCCGACCCAGAGATTGAACCTGCATCTCTCCTGCACTGGCAGGCAGGTTCTTTACCACTAGCACCATCTGGGAAGCACCCCCTAGAAGGGCCCTAGTCTGTCTATATGTAAATATGTCAAGCTTAGCTGTTGAGCCCCACACTGTCTTATGGAGTTTCTATCACAGTCATTCCAGCTACTAAAATATGGTCATAAGGCAGCAACGCTGCTATTTCTGATCCCTGCACAGGTTGAATGCTGGTTTATCCAGACCAAGTGCTATGCAAAATTAAACAGGAAGCCTGTATAACTGGCAGTAGAGGATTGCATATAAATCCTATGTTTTTATGAAACTTGATAACTTTTTGTAATTTGAGGAGTAAGTCTGTTGAGTTAAAACAGCAAAACTGTGCCATGCTCCCTGTAAAGCTATTTTACCTTTTCAGTCTGACTCTTGGACTCTTTAGTACCAAGGATTTGCTGAGCTTAGATCCCTGCTAAGGAAGGCTATAGCATAGGTCTCCTTAAGTCCTGTGCCTCCTTAAACCACCTGTGCAAAATTTTGTGATATCCTGAACTCTTCCCAAGAATGTGAAGCTAGAATCTCCAGGGCTAGAGCCCAGGAATGAGCATGTTCCACTGTGACTACACACTCCAAAGGCTGAGACATGAGAACCTCCAAGGTTTTATAAGCTGCTATAGAAATATGTGTGTATCTTACATTCCTAGACATATGCTCATTTGGATTCAAAAATTTAAGATTATTTAATGTCTACAGAGCTTATGCTCTGAGAGTTTGAGAGTCAAAGTGACTGTGGACTCTTCTGCTTAGGTCAGCAAGGTATTTCAGAAGCTTATCACAAAACTCTTTATCAGATAAGAGTGTTTTCAGCAGTAAGCAACAGAAAACCCATCTGAGTCACTTAAACAAACAGAAGGGTATTTTTCTTACAAGACTAAGAAGTAGGTAGCCCAGGGCTGATGGCAGCAATCAGTGATGTCAACAAGAAGTTAGGACCTGTTTCTCGTTCTCTCTTGACATCCCTACCGTGTGGCTTGTTGCACTATGGCTACAGTATGGCTGCCTCTGCTCCAGGCACCAGGTCCACATTCAAGGCAGGAGGGAAGAAAGAAAGAGCAGCACTAGCCATGTCTCTATCAGGGAAGAAGATCTTGCTCACATCGCTTTGATCAGAACTGTGTCTTACAGCAATCTTCGGCTGCCAGGGAGGTTGGAAAAGCGACAGTTTAGCTTTTCTGGCCTCCAGAGTGAAAAGACAAGGAGGAAAGAGGGTTAAGAATGCCAGTCAGCACTGACTGTCATATTTTGTATATCCATATGCCTAGTCCATTAGCTCCCCTGACATCAGAGAAAGTGTCTTAATACACCTCTCCGAATCCTGCAGTTTGTTTTTAATGTGATCAATTTTATTAAAAATGGCAATAGCAGCTGCAACTATCATTTATTGACTACTTACATGTGCCAGGCATTGTGCTAGCAGATTCTTCTGTCTCACCTCTAACCCAGTTATTAATACAATAATCTGCCCTGCAAGGTGAAAACCACTATTTCACAGATAAGTAAACAGCCTCTCTGAGACTCAGAGAAGGTAAATAGTTTGCCCAGGGATACATTCTAGGAACTGAAGGAGGTGGGATTTAAACTGCAGTTTCTACAGCTCCAAAGTGTATGCTCTTTCCCCGGGCAGGCAGGGCCTCTACACTTGGCTCAAAATTAGTCTTTAGTGATTCACATACACACACATACACACACAAAGAAATATAGATTTGTCATAATCACGACACATTTTTTTTACAGCAGGCTCCATCTAGTACTCACATGCTGCCTCTTACAACTCCTTGAAGTCATTCAAGGAAACAAAGTCATCCTGATGTTGAAGACGTCTCCCAAGTGCTACGGTCACTGGTCAGGGCAGCCAACTGCCTGGGACTCATCCTACTCCCCCTCCCCGTGGCCCCACATGTACTTTCCCTCTTCTCTTGCATTCTTGCTGCAGGAAGTCCCTCTTGGCAGCTTTGTGTTGCCAGTCTTTCCAGGGATTCAGCAAGGTCTCTGGGAAATGCTGGGACAAGCAATTTGAAGAGGAAGCACTATGGCTGTGTTACTTTCTGGCATAGAAACAGATTTTACACTGCCAAGGTCAAGTCGTTATTCTTGGGGCAGACTCGACCCAGCAATGGTGCTTGGTGATGATGAGCAGGGCACTCCACAAGACCATTCTGCAACCCTTGGGTCCCAGCCTCCAGGAGGCCGGACTGGGGAGTGGACACACCTTAGGTAGAAGGCCCTTTCTTATTTAAGTCTGATTTATAGGAAATGTGATGAGATGCAGCAGAGAAACTGACCTCCAGACAGCTCCTTAGATTGAACTTTGGGTATAAAGAGGAATCTTTGGATTTGTGAAGCTTTCCTTCAGCTCTAGATAACCCCCAGAAACACTTCCTTGCCGGGTTAATAAAGCTAAGATTCTCAGGTTTTAGAAACCAGCTTCTGATCACAGTAAAATGCTCCAAAAGACATTTTTGAGGTCCCTGTTGTGTGGTCTCTTGAACAGTCAGAGGTGGGGTTAGAGAGAGAGTCCCTGAGGGATCTATTTCAAACCATGGAAGCCCAGGTAAGTATAATAACAACTTGTATTTGCTGGCTGCTGCTGCTAAGTCACTTCAGTCGTGTCCGACTCTGTGCGACCCCATAGACGGCAGCCCACCAGGCTCCCCGGTCCCTGGGATTCTCCAGGCAAGAACACTGGAGTGGGTTGCCATTTCCTTCTCCAGTGCATGCAAGTGAAAAGTGAAAGTGAAGTCGCTCAGTTGTGTTTGACTGTTAGCGACCCCATGGACTGTAGCCTACGAGGCTCCTCCATCCAAGGGATTTTCCAGGCAAGAGTACCGGAGTGGGTCGCCAGTGCCTTCTCTGATTTGCTGGCTAGTCAGTGCTTAAAATTCTCTTGAGACTCAGAAGTGAATCAGAAAACGTCTTGATTTTGACTCTTGCAGATACTTAGTTTTGTTTGTGGTGGTGTGTTCACTGCTTACTCTGAGGAGGCAGGTGACCAAAGCTGACCCAGTCTCAAAGCCTCTTCTGTCTCCCAAGGAGCTCCTAGGAGCCTCTGACTCTTGGATTGGTGCAAGACAGGCTCTGGACCTGCTTTTTCCGTGCCGAGCATGGATGGTTTCTGCAGTCAGCCCCATATAAAGCCCCCGGGGCTGACAGCCCACATAAAGACTTATCCTTCTTTTGGTCGTGGCAAACTAGGACAATTTTTTGATTCTGCCATCTCTCTGCCTTACCTTTGGCATCTTCATCCACATATGAGGATCTCATTCTCTACTGCCTGCAAACACTGGTGCAGTGAGGGTGTGATGCGGGACAATCTATGTTCAATGGTCAGCCGGGAGCTCTGCTGTGACCTCACAGCCTGAGATGACCTACATTTTGGGTTTAAACTTGACTAGCGTCTTACATTCCTTGGTTTTCGTAATGGGGCCTGAGGCCTCTAAATTCGTAAATTTATAAATACTACTTGTCTCCTTTTCAAAGGCTGACAATTCACATGAGTCTATAAACATCTGAGGAGGGTCCTCTGAGCTAATCCTCCAGGCTCAAAATTCTCTCAGGCATTTCTTGCAAAGCAGCAGATGACTTGGGGTTTATAAAATTTTCCATTGCTATTTTTGGCTCCCTCAGTAGGAAATAACCTGAGTGTCAGTTTCTGCCATTCTATCATCCAGTATGTCCCTGCCTTATTCCTTCCTGCTCCCTTAATTCTTTGTGACTTTTTGCTCTTTTGGGAAAATAATCCTGAGGGTAGAGATGAGAATCAGGTCTGCTTATGCTAAAAATGGGCAACCCTTCCTGAGGAGGCAGAAACAAGCCCAACAGTTGGAGAAGTGGTACATTACTTTCTGAGTCAGTTCACATTCAGCAAGGTTCTTGGTGATTTCACCATCTCTGTCCACTTGTCTTGGGCAACTTGGACAGCACAATGCCTTCCCATAAATGTGGCAGGATCGGGGGACTGTTTTACCACAACCTCCAGCAAGTGAGGTCACGCAAACAACTCAACTGGATTGGGACTTTATTTTTTTTAACCTCCAAAAAAGGAGGTGCTCCAGTGGCACAAACAGAATGTTCCCAACTCTCTCCTGGGGCAGATCCATTGGGCCATGTCTTTCCGGCTCAAGATAACTCCCCCTCCTCTGGGAATGTCTTTCTCCCTCCCGTCTCATCCACAGGAGGAGCTTCCAGAAACGAGGCCAGCTTTTTGTGACCCTGCCTTTCTGTCCTAGTGATTGGACAGGTGGACACCTGGTCTAAGCTGGATCCATTAGATTTCTCTTTTGTGGGTTTAGCAGTGAGTCTCTGAGCCACGTTGTATGGTGATTGGAAATCTTTCTTCAAATCTGACTTTCCTCCTGGAGTCTCCTCTGACCCATGGTTAACACTGTACCCAGGGTGCCTCACCCCATGTGCCAGGTCCCCCACCTCCTGACTCTGCTTCGTTTTTCTTTCTCCATCTTCTCATCCAGTGTGCTATAGTCTCTGCTCATCGATTATGTTTGCATCCCTCTATTGCGCTAGAATGTAGACTCCATGAAGGCAGGACTCCACTTTGTTCACTGAGGCACCCTGAGCACTTAGGCCAGTGCCTGGTATATCCTATACCCAGTTGACTTGATGCATGAAACCTGGGGGGCCATATTTTGTTCTACGGTCTAGAGAAGCAGAAGAGTCAGGATGCGCATAGAGGTGAAAGCAGCAGACCTCCAAAGAGGGGAGCAAGAGCTATCTCTCGGTCCCAGTCCCTCCTTGAGTCCAGCCTTCCCTTTTGCGCATGGGTTTCATGAGTCGTCGGGATAAATGGCCTCCCTTCCCCCTTAAGCTGCAGTTGGTTCCCATGACTTGTGAGAAAAGATTTTCACTAATTATGTGAGCAGACAAAACCCCAGGCTTCCTAGATCTTGCATTCTAGTGGAGGGAGACAGACAAGGGAAAGTGAGTGGAATATGTGGCGTGTCCGGAAGTGATCAGGGCCTAGGAGAATCAATTCAGGAAGGAGGGAGCAGAGATTTCTAGAAGGAAATCGTTTAAAATCCTGACTAGGGTCCCCAACTTCAAATGCTCAGGGAAAGCCCCACTGAAAATGTGATGTTTGAGCAGAAACCCAAAGCATGTGAGAATGCAATCCAGATGGTACGTGGGGAAGAGCACTCCAGGCAGAGGGACCAGCAAGTGCAATGGCTCTGAGGCAAGTGTGAGAAAGACCGAGGAGGCAGGTGTGGCAGGAGCCCAGAAAGGTGGGGAGGAAAGTAGGAGGACAGAGAGAGGCAGATGGGCGGGGATGGAAGGGCCCCGTGGACATTGTAAAAACTTTGGTCTTTAACCACAGGAAGGTAGAATGCAGCTTTGGAGCACTTTAACATTTTAAAAGGAGCCCACCAGCTGTTGTGGGGCTTCCTAGGTGGTGCTAGTGGGTCTCCTGAGACCCAGGTTCAATCCCTAGCTCTGAAAGATCCCCTGGAGAAGGGAATGGCAACCCATTCCAGTATTCCTACCTGGAGAATTCCATGGACAGAGGATCCTGGCAGGCTACGGTTCACAGGGTCTAGAAGAGCTGGACATGACAGAAGCGACTCAGCATGCGCTGACTGTTGCAGGCAATCATTGTGGGGGTTGTGGTGGCCCACAGAAAGCTGAAATCCCAGCGGGGAGCTCCTGCCATAATCCAGGGGAGGAAGGTGAGGCTGAAGGGGCAGCGAGGAGGAGGTGGTGAGAAGTGGCCCAGTGCTGCGTCTAGAAGGCAGAGCTGCACCTCCGACACGTGAAGACCCAGAAATGGTAGGAGTCTCCCCTAGGCTCCGTGAGGGTGGCTAGACTCTTAATTCCCTGTACCCTGCCCAGTCCCCTGATTCACGCTCTCCAGCCATGGCCTCTACTGGGTGAGGCTTAGCAGCCTCCACTAATCCTGGGGAGGCTGCACCCCTTTCCCACCTTGAGGCTTCTCAAGGGCTGTTTGCTGAAAGGAAAGCTTTTTCACACTTGTGGCTGTGGTGTGGGGTAAACAGACCAGGCCTGGTCAATGTGGAACCAGTCCTGGGTTTGGCTGTGGCTCAGGCCTCAGTTTTCTCATTTGTGAAACACGTTTGATTTGCACAATTTCAGGCTATCATTTTGCAGGTCTGAGGATGCAGTGATTCTGTCTTTGAACCCAGGTCAAAACCAAAGGCTTAATCTTAAGTCAAAAAATAAACAATACACCCCTTGGGGGCGGGGGTTCCTGGAGTAATGTAAGGGGCTTAGCCCTGCCTCAGGCCCACAGCGATGAGTGGTGAAAGTGATCTGGGATGTATTATCAACTGGAAAGAAAAAAGGTCCCAAAACTGAATTCTTAAATTTCATTTCTATTGGAAACAAAGATGAATGAAACACACTATAGCGTCAGCAATGATTCTCTCTAGGAGGCAAAGTTATAGATTATTTTTCTCTGGAACTAGTCTATGTTTTCTGATTCTTTCAAGAGCTTTTGATATAATTTAATCATGCATATGTATATAAATGTATATGCTTTCAGAAGTTTGGTCTTCATACTTCTTTCCCTGTTTTGATTGGTTCCCTCCTCCCCACATTTCCTGTCCCCATGGTTACTGTCTTGGCACATGTCCTCACAGCCCAGAAAGCCATCTATTTCTCCAGTGAACACCAGTATTACCTCAGTGGTCACATAGCAGTCAATCATCCATCGATTCCTTTGGGAAAAAACAAGACTCCAAGGCACAGCCTTGACGCTCCCACCCATCATGGGCATCATTTTGAAACTCTCACCTGTTTCTGATGAGCCAGAAAAAGGGGTGGGTAACAAAAAAAAAAAAGGTTGAGAGAAAAGAGACCAGGAGACTTGTTTCCTGAATGAGTGTCCTTAGGACTAATAGGACTGTTTGTAGGGTAATCAGTCAGCTTTGACAGCAGAATTGCTCTAGACTCTCCCACTATATTTGAACTCAGGGCAACTTTCCACTGGGGAGACAAGTTGCCAGCATGTGGTTCTTGTAACAGGAGTGAGTGGGGAGGTCACATGCATGGGACTGGACCAGCAGCATGGCAGGTCCTGAGCTAAACTGTCCTCTAACTTGATTCAGAAATTGCCATTAAAAGCACCCCACTTGGCCATCCAGCCTAGAAAGCAAGGCTGTGGCAGAGAAGCCAGCCCAGCCAGGAACAGGATGTGTGATGGGCCCCCGAGACAGAGCAGGATGTTGACGGGTCACTTCCTGCCAAGAAGAGTCACCTGGTGAGGCTCAGAGCACTGAGCTCTGGGTGACCGTGGGCTTCCCTGAAACACATGGTTTTATAGATGCATATATTTACATGTATGCGTCTGTGTATATTTTTTCCTTCTTCATTTTCACACCTCTGACTTGGATGGTGGTGTGAAGAAAGGCTGTGTGAATCAGAGTGTATGAACAATGCATGTGAGAGATGCCTGGTTCCTGGAGAAAGAAAGGGTTCCAGAGAGGGTCGGGGCAGCTGGGGCAGACATACAGAAAATCATGGAATTCCACAGTCCAGACCTGGAGGAAGTAGAAACACAGATTATAGCCACGGTAGAGCCTGGAGGCTATTCATTCCTCCCCACTCTCTCAGCAGGTGAGGAAACCAATGCCCAAAAACATTAAAGAGGAAGAATCTTGTTCTTTAGCAGTTCAGGGACAGCAGATCAGACCCAAGTTCATTCACCTGCCTAAGTCTCCAAGTGACAGATTTCAAGGCATAGAGAGAGGCTCAGTTGGACACGACTGATCGACTAAGCACAGCACAGCACAGAGGTAGGAACATTTAATTCTTGTTTTGTCATAATAAAACAGATAGTTGTTGATTCCTCCAAGGCCAACTCCAACTGGAAGGACTCTCTTTATCTGAACTGAAAAGGTGTGTGTGTGTTCAGTCATGTCTGACTCTTTGCAACACCATGGACTATAGCCCACCAGGTTCCTCTATCCCTGGGATTTTCTAGGCAGAATATTGGAGTAGGTTGCCATTTCCTCCTCCAGGAGATCTTCCCACACCAGGGATCAAACCTGCGTCTCTTGCATCTCCTGCATTGACAGGTGGGTCCTTTACCACTGAACCACCAGGGAAGCTGCTGCTTTTGCTTTGTGTGGGAATGGTTGGCAGTGTTTGCCCATAGGCTATTTGTGATAAATCGCCTGTAAGTTTTATCCTTAAGGCCTTGGGGACGGACTTAGAACCTTGAGTGTTTCATTTTTGGTGACTTTGCATTATTTTGGGAAACGCTGAGGGAGTGGATTGGCCTTAAGTACAACCTCTCAAAATGGCTTGGAGGACTGGTTTGGGGACGTCCAGGCCACAGAGCTGGGACCTGCAGGATTACATATACAACTGTGAGTATCTATTCTTAAAGGTTATAAAATGCACCAGAGCATTTCTTCCTATTTTACAAGCCCACTGGGTCAATAGCTTCTGTGTTGAAATATATGTAAATATGGAACCCATATGTGTATATGGAAATCATCTTAATTTGGGCTAATATCAAGGAAAATTGGCCTAAATTAGGAACAGAACTAATTGAAAGGAAAAGTTGAAATAGAAAGAATTTAAAAAACAAAACAAAACCCTACTACTCTGTTCTCTGTCGCTACCCTTTTGTTTTGGTTTGGCTTGTTCACACTGTAGCATATGCAGAAGTAGAAATACAGTTTTGTACCCAAGAAATTTAATGTCATGTTATAAACCAATGTTATTACCTCAATAAAAAATAAAAAAACTTTGTAAGCGTGGTATCTGCAAAGTGTAATAAAGCAAAGTACAACAAAAGAAACAAAAAAGAATCCCATATATATGTCCATACATTTTTTTAAAAGGCAGATGCCTAAATCTTGAAAGTCATATACTCAACTCCCCGTGCACCTAATATTCAGCAGGGCTTCACCATGATATTGGTATTAGCTGTTTGAAGTACAGGTGTTCTGAAATGCTGAAAAGCCAGTGTTCTCAAATAGTGATAAAATACCCCTTCACTCTTGTTAATTAAAGAAGAAACTACCATTGCTACTGAGTGAGTTTTATCTCTATAGATGGGCCTATGAAATAGAATATCACACACCCCAGATCCTTCTCATGGTGTTGGAGAGGGTATACACATGACCCCTTTGCTTCTCGCCTGACGTAGGAAACGTATCTCTTTTGTTTGTTTGTTTTAAAGGGAAAAACAACTTACAGATCCTCTTTGAACATAAATAATGGATGGAATAATAAAGGAAACCACACTTTTGAGCTAACCTTGGGTCTTAGTTTTTACCTGGATGTAGAAACACATTGAAGACCGTATGCTCCCATAAGGAGTCAGACTGAAAAATGGAAAATCTGGAAAGCGTCTAATGCAAAAATAACGCCTCGATTGTTGCATCAGCAAAGGAGAGTCACTGGATTGCTCCCGCCCAGCATGATCCTCCCTCCTCCACTTCTGATTTCCCCTGTGACCCACGACATCCACCGACCGGGAGGAGAGCAGGCAGACCAGCGCTGCTCAGCCTTCCTTATCTCAGCTGAATGTTCCTGGGAGGCATCATCTCCCCAGCGCTGTCTGCATCATTGGCTTTGTCTGAAACCTGTGTGTTTTGTTTGAATATTGTTTTAAAAATAGTTGGCTCTAGAAGAGATACTGGTCTTTTTAGAAAACTGCTTCTGGCATGAACCAAATATTCTGTGACTTTAAGCTCTTCGAGAAAGCTGTGTGTATTGGAAAGCCGGCAGTAAAAGCGATGGTTGCTAAGGGAACAATTGAATTGCTGACACAGAGACACATGGTGGGACTGAAAACTCTTTTTTTCTTCTCCTGCCACACGGAAAAGAAAGCACATGAGTCAGAGGGAATGGTGGACGGTCCTTTCTGCTTGTTAAGAAAGCTAAAAGGCTAAAATTGCCTATTATCTTAAAGGGAGAGAGTCTAGTGGTGGTTCAGGCTGAGAAAAGCTGAGAGCAGCTGGAAAGTTGGGGATAAGTCGGTGAAGGCAGAGGCTGAAACTGTGACTCAGAGCGAGCTGAAAAGAAAAAAGCCACCAACTAATGAGACTCACGTTAGGCTGTAGCTGATGACAGTGTGCAACGGAAGGAGCTTAATCATATGTAGATAGATTTCTTTGAACACCAGCTCCTAAATACTTTGAAATGTTTTTTGATTGATTCATTCACTCCTGTACCCTTCAATTGCCATTTCTGAGAGTCTGTTGTTTGTTTAAACATCTTTTTTTGAGGTATAAATTATATATCTTAAAACTCCACCATTGTGACTTTGTAGCTTAATGATTTTTTAGTAACTTTACAGAGTTCTGTAGTCAGTCCTCCCATCATCCAGTTTTAGAATATTTCCATCTTTTTGTCTCTTCAAAGTCAATCCTGCTCCCAGCCCCAGGCAACTACTGATCTGTTTTATATCTCTATAGATTTGTCTTTTCTAGAAATTTTATCTAAATGGAATTATGTGATCTGTGGTCTTTTGTGTCTGGCTTATTTTATGTGATGTTTTTGAGATTCATCCATGTTGCGCCATATATAAGCAGCTCATTCTTTTTTTAAAATACTGAACAATGTTCCACTGTATAACTATATTACATTTTGTTTATCTGTTCATCAGTAGGTGGACATTTGGGTTGTTTCTAATTTAGGGCAATTATGAATAAACCTACCATGAACATTCACGCGCAAGTCTTTGTATGGACATATGTTTTCATTTGTCTTGGGCACATACCTAGGAGAAGAATTATTAGATCATATGGTAAATACATGTTTAACCTCTTAAGAAACTGCCACATTCTTTCCCAAGTGGTGTTATCGTTTTATGCTCTGCTCAGCAGGATATCAGTTTTCCAGTTTCTCCACGTCCTCTGTCTCCATTTGGTACTGTCTTTTTGATTGCAGCCTTTCTAATGGGTGTGCTGCAGTATCTCACTGGGATTTTCCATTGCATTTCCCCAATGACTAATGGGGCTTCCCTGGTGACTCAGAGGTAAGGCATTTGCCCTGCAACACAGGAGACCTGAGTTCGATCCCTGGGTTAGAAAGGTCCCCTGGAGAAGGAATGGCAACCCACTCCAGCATTCTTGCCTAGGAAATCCCATGGACAGAGGAGCTTGGCAGGCTACAGTCCATGAGATCACACAGAGTCAGATATGACTTAGCAACTAAACCACCACCACCAATGACTAATGACCCTGAGTGTCTTTTCTTGTCCTAAGTGTTTGCCCATTAGGAAAAAATATTGAAATGATAGAATTTTGAGTGGAAAATATGAAAACAAACCAAAAAATGATGAATTAAGGCACATGTTGGAATATGCTTCATCCCAGTTTATAGGACAGTGCTTCTTACTGCAAACTACTTGCATCAGAAGCACGCAGAATATTTGTTAAAAATGCACATGCCCCCCAGCCTGCAGAACTGATACTTGGGTAGGGGTTCCAGAGCCCACATTTTTTAAAATTCCCCATTCCCAACACTGGGTGATTTTTATGCACACTGGAGTTTGAGAGCCCCTACCCCGAACTTAAGGCACCTTTGCTCACCTGGTGACCATCACGGACTGCAGGTCCAGGAGTCAGTACTGCCTGAGGTCCCCAAGAAACAAGGAGCCCTGGAAGAGACCTTGGCCCCAAGCGTCATGCTGCTGCTGCTGCTAAGTCACATCAGTCGTGTCTGACTCTGTGCGACCCCATGGACGGCAGCCCACCAGGCTCCCGTCCCTGGGATTTTCCAGGCAAGAGTACTGTAGTGGGTTGCCATTTCCTTCTCCAATGCATGAAAGTGAAAACTGAAAGTGAAGTTGTTCAGTTATGTCCGACTCTTCGTAACCCCATGGACTGCAGCCCACCAGGCTCCTCCGTCCATGGGATTTTCCAGGCAAGAGTACTGGAGTGGGGTGCCATTGCCTTCTCCACAAGGGTCATGAACTCTGTGTAAACCTGCAGGAAAATCAACTTTCTGACCCTAGATTTCTTCTGCTGGAAATGGAAAAATTAGAATTCATTACACACAGCATAATCCTTGTGTGTTATTACTAAGCAAGGAATTGCAAGAACCTGGTTCCCTCCTCCTTTACAAGGCAGATTGAAAGACCACAAGAACATATGTGGGTTAAGTGCATAGAGTTAAATATGATAGCAGTCGCTACCAAATTCATGAAAACCTTAGTTTTTTTTGACAAGGATAACTCTGTTTTAATGTCAGTTCCCAAAAGAAGGCTTTAACTTAGTCATGAGGTCAACTGAAGACTTCTCAGTGGTTGGCTTGCATCCTTCCCCTCAGGATTGTGAGTCTAGTGGTCTAGGATGGATGCAAGTATCTTTATCAATGATACTCACCTATTAAGGCTGACTTACCAAAAGGGCTTAAATATCGCCCATGAACTCAGGGTTCATTACATCACTAGGTCATGCTCTAATGCGTAATTTATAAACACCATTGCTTTTACCCCAAAAATAAGAACAAAAATCCAAAAAGCCATGGCCAGGCTTTGGGAGGATATTACCCTTGAGAAGGAAGATGTAAGACTCAAAGGGACACCTTCTTTGTACACTATGAGGATGTCATAAAGCAGAAAATGTTAATAAAACCAGTTGAAAAGAGGTCAACATGGAGGTGGGGCTGATGGTCTGGAATCTTACCAAGAAGCTGCTTTTTCTTTCCATAAAGGAAAGGCTAGAAAGGGACTCTTCCTACTTGAACTTCAAACTAGTTTTATGTATATTAGGGAAAAATACCTATACATACACCAAACCTCCCACTCAGACACCATCCCATTGGCTGGTGATTCTCTCTGTATGATCCATGGGAGGCCCCTGGGCTGTCAATATTCTCCGTGGTTTTGGGGCCATTCAGAATATGCAAGTGTGACAGCAGGATGGGTCTTTGTGGGATCCTTTCCCTCCAAATGAGACTTAGAAGCATGGTGAAGTGGAATTGCTTTGTAAGAAACCAGAAATACAAACATTTATGGAATTACTAGGCACAAATTACTTGGCACTGCAAATTGGAACAATTAGCTAACCTTTGTGAGAAAGGAATGTTGAACGTGAAACAACTTGAGAATGGAATAAAAATGGACCTATTATTCTTTGACTCAATTAAGGGCACACAATATATTCAATACGCTTTGGCAAACCATATACTTATCTATGCTGTTTGAGGCCGAAGGTGGGGCTACCTTTAAGCAAGACTCATTCACATCAGCCCTGCCACTCACCCACCTTGGAATGGCAGGAAATAATGGCTCCTGTAAACGGATGAGAACTAGCCCAGTTACACAATATATTGAACAAAAATGATGCCAATAACACTGTTATTTTTCATAATAGGCACAGATTTTGATAGGAATTAGTGCTAGAGGAAGGGACCATCTGAAATAATGCCATTTAGTAATTTGACTCTTTTCTCTTCCAGATAAGTCCAAATTATGGACATACCCTCCCCTGTATTCGCCCAGATGGTAAACTAGATGTGTTGGTTGGAAGTGAGCTTTAAAATTGGCACATTAGGATTTCTGTTCTACTAAAATAAAAATATCAAGTGGCCCATCAATAATAGTTTAATTTCAATAAACTAGAAATCCTTTTCTAGTTTGTCTATCCATATTATTTTAAAAATATAATGTGGGTTCCCTGGTGGTTTAGTGGCTAAAACTCCGTGGACCCAGTGCAGGAGGGCAGGGTTTGATCCCCAGTCAAGAGACTAGATCCCACATGCCACAACTAAGACCTGGCACAGCCAAATGTATAAATAAAAGTAAATCCTTTAAAACATGTAACCTGGATAGTTATTATTGATGACCATCCGCTGGGGAACGGGGACTTCCCCTAGTGGTAAAGACCCCTGCCTGCTGATGCAGGAGACATAAGAGATGTGGGTTTGATCCCTGGGTCGGGAAGATCCCCTGGGAGAAGGAAATGGCAACCCATTCCAGTATTCCTGCCTGGAGAATCCCATGGACAGAGGAGCCTAGTGGGCTACAGTCCATGGAGTCACAAAGAGTTGGACATGACTGAAGCCACACACTACTACTCTGGGGAAACTAGTAAGCAGTGACTCAAAGCTGCCATCAGAAGGGACTGTGAAGAGACAGACACATAGCTCCCCAGCAGGTTGGGCAAAGTCTCATCTTCTGACTCCATCACTATTTATCAGCCATGTGCCAAAAACGACCTTGGAGAGCTGGCATGGGCTGCACAGCTGTGCTAGCCCCACAGCAATAATTCAACAGGAACATCTTTTTACAACTTTCTATCACCTGATACTCTGTCTCTATCTCTGCCTTTTTTTTTTTTTTTCTTTTGGAGAGTCATCTTTGCTGTAATGCACATACTTGCTTTTAATCCACAAATAAACTTTTCTGATTCTTAGAGTACGCTAGTTGGCCATGTCCTGGCATTTATGTTTATAAAGTTGTTTCTGTTTCAAGTTTGAATGTCTTCCATGTTAGGACTCTTTTTTGGGTGTACGGGCAACTTTTAAATTTTGAAATAATTTCAGAATTTCTAAAAAGCTGTAAGAACAATACAAAGAATTCCTATCTACCCTTTATCCAAATTCTCAATGATTAACATTTTCCCACATTTGCTTAATCACTTTCTCTCTGTGTAGATACATATTTATTAGTTTTTTTTTTGTCTGAACCATTTGAGTGCAAGTTGTAGCATGATGCCCCTTCACTCCTACATCATTCCATGTGCATCTTACTATGAAAAGTATCGCTTTTGATGCTGAAAAAGGAAAAAGCAGATAAGCAAAAAGAAGGAAATTAAAATCCATCTGGATTCTTGCTATCCAGAAATAAACATTTCACCATATATTCTTCCAGTTCTTTTCTATGCATATATTCAAATTTTTACCCAAATGTTATGTTAAATATACCATGTTAAGCCCGGCTGTGGGATGCTACATAGCACAGAGGGCGAGCTCTGGTTCTGGAGTCAGCCTGGGTTCAAATCCTCTGTGTACTACTCTCTTCATCTATATTCATTTCCTGTGGCTGCCATAACAATTTACCACAAACTGGGTGGCTTAAAACAACAGACATGTATTCTCTCATAGTTCAGGAGGCGAGAAGTCTGAAATCAAAGTGTCAGCAGGGCCGGTTGTTCCTGGAGCTCTCAGAGAGAATCTGCTCCATGTGTCTCTCTCTCCAGGCTCCAGGAGGCTGCCAGCAACCCTTGGCGTTCCTTGCCTTGTAGACACTCACTTCAGTCTCTGCCTCCAGCCTCACGTAGACTTCTGTCTGTGTCTCTGTGGGGCTCAAATCACTCTCTTTCTTCTCATGTTAAGGCTGCCAGTCAGAGATGGGCCCGGGGAGATTTTGTTTTTAGCAATTACCTCTGCAAAGACCCTATTTCTAAACAAGGTCATGTTCTCAGGTTCCAGGTGGCCATGAATTTGGTGGGGTGGTAGGGGGTTACTATTTGTCTCACTGTATTAGTATTGTGCTCATGGATAAGGAATTTTACCTCTCTGAGTGTAAGTTCTTGGGTTTTTTTTAAGGACTAAGTGTGATAACACCCATAAAGCTAATACATAACATCCAGGACACAGTAACTATTCAACAAATGCTAGTTACAGATGATGACAAAAAAAATATGATTATACCGTAATGTGATCGATCAATAACTTATTAGCCATTTAGATTTTTTCCCATTTTTTTTAGCATAGGTGAACTCCTAATAAATATCCCTGTATCTTTAGTTTTGAAAATGTTTTACATATTCATATTCATTTCCTTAGCATAAATGAGTCGTGGTTCTCAAAATTCTAAGGCTTTTGAAGTCCCAGTTCCATTCTTGGACTTCATGGGGTTACAATTGATTTCCACCGTCTGTTTCGGGAAATCACAGTCTGAATTCTTTGGCACAGCAGTCTGGAGACCTGTCTCAGTTTTCCCCAAAGTACCATTCCTGGAAATAGACACTGAAGATCTGACAGTGTGTTTTCTCATGCCTGTTTTCTCACGATTCTTCTCCGGATGGGAATGCAGAGGGGCCAGGAGGAGATGCACCCTGGGGCTGTCATCCCAGGGGGCCACCGGTGGGTGGGGAAGGAGCAGTACCCATCTGGAGCTCAGCCACTGGATTCTGCAAAGCAGTTTTGAACACTCAGGTAGACGGTGAACCACAACAACCGTGACAGGAAAACAGCCCGCCACAAATAAAAGCCTAGAGCTCCAGCTGACACTTGGGTGCTCATGTCTTAATAAGAAATTGCTCAGCAGTTCAAACGTCCTGGCTCAAAGCCCTCACCGCACGTTGAGGAGCCAAGGGGCCATCTTTCTGGGGCAACCCTCAGGCCCCAGGTGATCCCAGCCCCTGCTGTCTGCCTCCGCCTGGGCAGAGAGAGAGGTGAGGCCAGAGGAACAGCAAAAGGAAAAAGCCATGTGCACGGCCCCTGCTGCAGCCAGAGTACTTTGGTTTCCAATTTGAATTACGCTGTTTACAATGGCAGACGCAGAGGGGGCTCTCACAGAGGCACCCAAGAACTAGGGGAGAAATAACACGACGGAAGCCCATCCACTAAGGCCCTGGCTTTTGACAGTTTCCCCCTGGAGCGAACACACAAATATTTAGTCAGCTTCTTTTGACCACAGTTAGAAAATATTACCAGGGCAGGTGACCACAAATGGTATTTAAAAACAGCTTGATGGTTTTGCAGGGGGAGCTAAGTCAGAGAAATGCTCCCCAGTCACACATACAAGCCCAGCCTCACCCTCCCTCCCCCGCGAAACTATTTTTCTTTAGATTGACATTCTTTTTTAAAATAATGTTTGAAATAGTTCTCAAAAGTCATGAATTTGAAGGTGAGTGGGGTCCATCTGAAAAAAAAAAATCTATATTTAGCTTCGCAACGGGCTGTGAAAACTTGTTTTTATTTTGATTGTTGTGGGTTTGCACCCCTGGAGTTTCGTTTTGACTTTTCGGGTTAAATGAGTTTCAAAGTGAAACTCATCCAATTGTCACATTTTCCCCCTCGTTTTAATGTAAAAACTGGAGGCTTTCTTATTCCAGAGGTCCTGACTACTGGTGTTTCTCCGGAGTTCCTCTCCTCTCCCTGTAGCAAGCTGTCAACTCCAGCCCTCCGCGTGTTTAAAGCCTCTTTTAGAGCTGAGACTGGGGGAACGCCCTTGGTTGAGGTGTCAGAAGAGCTGAGTTCATATTCTTGCTTGTGGGCGGTGAAGCAACTTGGTCAGATCTGTGCTTGTTTCCCCCTTGGAGAAATGAGAGGCAAAGATCTCCTCCCTGTTTCTTAGGGTGCTGTGATGAAAAATCCAAGTTGAACCTGTCTGTCAATTAAGGAACAATATTTGTCCTAAAGTAAAAGTTGTTATCTAGGGAAGGATTTATCATCAAAATGTTTCTTTCTTTTTTATATATATATAAGCATTTGGAGATTCAGAATCTGATGTTGGAAGCTGTAAAGTGAATTTCTGCTACCCCAGGAAAGGTAGAGCCTCAAAAAGATCCTCTGACTGGTAAACAGAAGAATAAATTATTAAGCCCACCTGTGAAGAGAGCGTCATTCTATACTGTCTCTATTATGAGGATGTATTGGGGCTACTTTTTTAATGTCTGTTATACTTTATGTTGTTGTTTAGTCATTCGGTTGGGTCCAACTCTTTTGCGACCCCATGGACTGTAGCCCACCATGCTCCTCTGTCCATGGGATAGCCATGTTCTTCTCCAGGGCATCTTCCTGGCCCAGGGCTCGAACCCACATCTCTTGCATTGGCAGGCAGATTCTTTACCATTGAACCACCAGGGAAGCCTGTTATACTTTATACAAAATAGCTAATAAGTTATAACTATATTCTGTTTATATTCATGTCCTATTGCTGCTGTAACACATTACCGTAAATGGAGTGCCTTTCAACACAAATACAAACTTCTTACCTTCCAGATCTGAAGATCAGAAGCCTGAAAGCAGTTTTCCAGAACTAAAATCAAGATGTTATTACCAAGTCCAAGCTCACTCTGCTCACTGTACGATGGGTCAATGAATCCAAGAGGTGAGGGATGAGGCAAAGAGACTTTAAGTGGGGAGCCTGCTGACCAAGAAGATGGTAGGTTAGCACCTCAAAATAATCATCTTATTGGGGGCTGGTTGCCAGGTTCTTTTATAGATCAGAGATGGGGGAAGGTGAAGAAACAAAGTAAAAAGACCATTAATCTAGAAAACATCTCCTAAAATGGCAAACCTCAGGCGGGGGATGTGTCAATTTCTCCCTTCCTGCTATCTACAGGTGGACAGGGTCCTGAACGAAGGCACGTTTAACAGTCACACAGAGGGGCAGGATTCTCTGAGGCAGGCCATGCTGTGTGCTTATAATAACAAAAACAACAAAAAGCAAGTCAAAGAAACAGTTCCAATATGGAGTCAGAATTGGCGTCTTCTCTGCAACAGTGTCAGCAGGGCTATGGTCTTTCTTGAGGATCCAGGGGAGAATCTGTTTCCCGCCTTTTCCAGCTTCTCAAGGCCGCTTATATTCCTCGGCTTGTGGGCCTGCATCACTGTGACCTCTCATAAGAACCTCGGTGAGTCCATTGGGCCCACCTGGATAATCCAAGATCCTCTCTCCATCTCAGGATCCTTGACTTCGTCATGTCTAAAAATCCCTTTTTCCACGTTATGTCCATAACAACATACTCAAGGTTTCAGGGATTAGCATGCTGGCACTTTGGTGAGCCATTATTCAACCTGCCACAAGATACAAAAGTAGGGACCCAACTTCCCACCCCGCTGTTGATCCAGTACTTAGAATACATGCACATCATAGCAGATAAGTGATTACTATGTATAAAGTGAATGTGAGAAATTATGCCTGCTTTTGGCAGCTCCGCTCATCTGACACTTATTGAGCACCTACTGTGAGCCAGCACTAAGGGGTGCAGAGCTGTCCTGGAGCACACAGACAGCTGAGGAGAAGACTCAAAGGAGCGCAAGTGAGCCCTGGGTGTCCAGAGCCCAGGGAGGCAGGGCACCCATTTGTACCCTTGCACTTTCTTCCTGTAATTATTGGCTGCTGCTATCTTATCTAAGAATTCTTTGAACACATCCTCTTGGCAAGTGTGATTAATTGCATTCAGATTTATTTCTTTATTTCTAGTTTTACCCCCTGGATATTCTTCTGATGTGTTAAGGAGTTTCTCCTGAGAATTATTAAAAGAATCAATGATTAAGGCTCTCCAGAACCTCCCTCTCCCCCTCCCCACAGAGCGCCCCACTCAGAGAAAGCACAGGTGACCTAAAGAAGGTTGCAGCACAGCTGAGATGCAGAGAAGTGGATTTCCCAGGCCAGCCTGGGAACCTAAGCACTGTAGCTCATTGGTTTTATGTGTAAATGTATTTCAAATTTCAAATGGGACTAATATACGTGTATGTGCCTGTGTGCTCAGTCACAAAGTCACATCTGACTCTTTCTGACCCCATCCAGGCTCCCCTGTCCTTGGGATTTTCCAAGCAAGAATATAGGAGTGGGTTGCCATTTCCTTCTCCAGGGGGTCTTCCCAGCCCAGGGATCAAACCCATGTTCTCTGCCTTGGCAGGTTGGATTCTTTACCAGTGAGCCACCAGGGAAGCCTAAGATACATGTAACCTTTCGGAATACAGTCAGTTAGCAACTTATAGACTATTGGCTTCTGCACTAGTGTCCAGAGCCTGAATTCGCTGACTCAGTTCAGGACCACTCGGGAGAGCTACAGAACACCATGTAGTTTAAGACTCTTCTACACAGTCTTCTGGGGTTGAGAAGGGGTTTTCAGGCCTTTTAAGGAAGCACCTCTGTCTCCTCTCTACCCTAGACATGGTTTCTTTGCATTTCTCCCTGTCCCCCTTTTACTCTCTCTAACAGTCTGAAACGAAGATGAGCAGCCAGCTTGGAGGAGGGGGTTGGCAGGAGGCTGCAGCAACAGTGAAGGACAGAGGTGGGAAGTACTGGCTGCTAGTGGGAGCCATCTGCAAAGGTCAGGCTGCCTGCTATTTGCAAATCCACATTCTCTGCTGTGCTCCCAGCTGCACCAGGCACTTGCAGAAATCTACACTCACCCATTTTGGAAAGGTTGAGGGGTCCTCCCAGAGTTGGAAGGGATACCTCTGTTATTCAAAGGGTATGAGTTATACCGTGAACACATTTGGTTCAAGTTTCGTCTTGAAACCTTCTTCTCTACACCGTCTCACGTCCCATTAGCTGATTGCGCTCCTGAGCATGAACGATTCTGTGCGCCTGCCCTTTGGGTGGTGGATGTTGGAAAAAATACAGCGTGCTAATCCCACACACCTGCTTTCAATTCTGCCCACATGGATTTGGAGTAGGAGGTCTGTTCACTCTGATTCTTTCTACACAGTTTTCAAAACCTGCATTTTTCCATGCTAACACATCTCTGCTTGTTGGCACCTGAGTTTACACACACACACAAACCCCCCCCCTTGTGTTCCCACACACTATTTATTTTCTCAGAGAGTCAGCGAGTGTGACAGAGGGTGACCACTAGATGGCAGTATATAAAATACTCCTAACTTGCTCAGGGGAGGAAAAGTTTGAGGACCACCCAGAGATGGAGTTCTAGATTTTAATCTGTAACTTTTTTATAAAGAAGAAGAAAAGAGGAGTACTCTGTAGGTATGTCAAGTTTTTATTTTTCCAGGGAACATTATTAAGATATAAACCAACTACCATGTCTTCCTAAGAGAAACATTTTAACCATAAACAGGAAGGGCAGAATCTCAAAATTAGGGGTTATCTTCTCTGTAATAAATGTTGGTTTTTTAAAAAAAAAAACCCACATTGTCCTTGAGTGCTCATTTTCATGCAAACCAGTGAAAGAGGCATCATGATCAAGACTTTAGGAAATAAACCTAGAGGAAAACGTGCCATTTCTGAGTGAAATCAGGATCTTTGCACTGTCTTATCTCCAGACGGACACACTAGGAAGCTCGTGTACTTGCACCAGTGCTGGCTGCATCGCTGTTGAGCCATTTGCCTGACAGTCTAGACCACCTCCGTCTTTGCCTGTACCAGGCCAATCTCACCTTAGGGGTGGGCCTGTCCAGCTGAACCTCAGCTAAGCCAGGCCTGGGGGACTTCCTGCCCATCCCAGCTGGTGGGCATCTTGGCATCTTGCTCTACCTCCAAAAAATCTGCACTAGAACATGGGGGCTCCTCTGTGAGTCCGCTTGTGTGACAGATGTAGAGTGAGACCCTATATATAGTTCAAGGACACGATAAGCACTCACATCTGTTTATTGTTGGTTGTTTAGTCGCTAAGTTGTGTCCGACTCTTTTGCAACTCCATGGACTGCAGCCTGTCAGGCTCCACTGTCCATGGGATTCTCCAGGCAAGAATACTAGAGTAGGCTGTCATTTCCTTCTCCAGGGGATCTTCCTGACCCAGGGATCAAACCCATATCTCCTGCTGCTGCTGCTGCTAAGTCACTTCAGTCGTGTCTGATTCTGTGTGACCCCATAGACAGCAGCCCATCAGGCTCCCCCGTCCCTGGGATTCTCCAGGCAAGAACATTGACCAGGGAAACCTGCTAACTACTCATAGATGGACACAAATGTTAGATTTTTTCAATCAGAGACCTTCACTCAAATTCCATGGCTTGGGTAAATAATTTCTCAGTCTCTTCATTGGAAGATAGGGATCATGTTAACATTTGCCTCTGTTAGCCATTGTCAGAGTAAAGGAGGTAACCTATAGTAAGTGTATACACAGTACTTTCTGTGAGTTCAATGCTGCTGCTACTGCTAAGTCACTTCAGTCATGTTCGACTCTGTGTGACCCCATAGACGGCAGCCCACTAGGCTCCCCTGTCCCTGGGATTCTCCAGGCAAGAACACTGGAGTGGGTTGCCATTTCCTTTTCCAATGCATGAAAGTGAAAAGTGAAAGTGAAGTCACTCAGTCGTGTCCGACTCTTAGCGACCCCATGGACTGCAGCCTTCCAGGCTCCTCCATCCATGGGATTTTCCAGGCAAGAGTGCTGGAGTGGGGTGCCATTGCCTTCTCCCATATGCAGTAACTAATTTTTTTTTTTTTTTAGATTTGACATGGATCATTTTTAAAGTCTTTACTGAATTTGTTACAATGTTGCTTTTGTTTTATGTTTTGGTTTCTTGGACACCAGGCATGTGGGATCTTAGCTCCCCAACCAGGAATTGAACCCAAACTCCTTTCCTTGGAAGGCAAAGTCTTAACCACTGGAGCACCAGGGAAGTCCCTATTAACTAACATTAATAGCATAATTAATTTTTGTGCGGGATGCTCCTTTCTAGAAGTAGGCAGGCTGGGTCACCCCCCAAAGATACCTTTCTTTGCAATGAGAATATTAACTGTATTTTGGGAGAAATAAGCTCAGTACCTCCGAGTCTCCAATTTCCTATTATTAATGGCACTTACTCTGTAACCAGTCGCAACAGAAAGCGACCAAGATGCTACATAGCTTGAGAATTGGTTTCAGGACATAGAGAAGGAGACCTGGAATTTTCCTTCTAGGATCCTAGGCAGCCCTGCTTACTCAGAAGGATGACGATTACTTGGCATTCAAAGGGCGGACAGCCCCGTTAAGCGTCCCCCTCATTCACCAATTCTACATAATTCAATAGAAGGTCCCGCAGCAGGCATCTCTACGCAAATAGAGCAGCCTCTGGTGAGATTGGAGAGCACAGAAAAAACTCCAGATAATCAGACACACTGAAACCACGACCCTGGAGTTGCGGAATGATTCACCCTAGACCGGCGTAGGAAACTCCGCTTGTCACCCCCCTGGGTCGTCCATGGTAAGAAGGCCCTGGAAGGCTGTGCTTGCACTGCCACCTCGTGGTTATCAAAAGCAAGACAGCCTGGGAAGGATTTGGGACCTCACAGTCAGACAGACCCACCTGTGCCATGATTACCGAGACCCAACATCCTCCTCACAGAAATTTTATAATATGAACATTTTATTCACAGATTTACAACCTAATTACATAATTCAGTTTGATTTGATTTGATCACTCCCCCAAAGCAATGAAATGCTGTGAGATTCACGGTAGGGACAAAAACCCCAGCCTAGGAGTCTAAAGGCTTGCTTGAGTCACTAGCTCACTGTTCCACTTCGGGGAAATGCCTAAAATCTCCCATTTTCTCTTAGAAAAATGGAAGCTAACAATATGCAGGGTTTAGGTGACTGAGGTTTGAGGGTGAAGCTCCTTTATAAACTGGATGGTTTTCTTCTCTATTAATAGCATCTTGTTCCCTCTTCCCCAGGATTCTGCTTCTAGCCCTCAAAGCCCATGCTTGTTGTTGTTCATTCGTTCAGTCCTATCTGACTCTTTGTGACCCCATGGACTGCAGAACACCAGACTTCCCTGTCCTTCACCATCTCCCGGAGTTAGCTCAAACTCATGTCAGTCGAATCAATGATGCCATCCAACCATCTTCATGTGTTTAGTGCTCATACAGAATACTTAGAAATATGCAAATATATTTTAAAAACCTAAGCTTGTTTGTAAACTTTCCATAATAGCTTATTGTCTTTAACCAGTAGTCCAGGACAGTGAATTCTCACTCATTATCTGGATAGTCCTTGCCTGAAGGTCACAGGCTAGATTTCACACGTGTCTTGTGTTTTGTGTTTCTGCAGCCCAGGTTCCATCCCTGTTTGCTGAATGGATTTTAGTAAAGAGGTTTAGTCTGTTCAGACATCTTTAATATGAATAGAAGGTCATTCCCCAGCAGCGCTAAGGTATGTTTCCAAGTAATGTGTTTCTCATAGTTGGGCAGAAGATCTTTACTGATAGGCAGCAGGAGGAAGGAGAAAGTGTACCATGAGCCTCTGCAGGCAAAGGGTTCTGCAGACTCATTCCTGCTTATTTGTTAGTATTTTAGCAGATGCACACACCACACTAGCTCTGTGTAGTAGGAACTATCTACATATGAACGTTTAACTGGCTTCCTTGGCTCAAACTCCACTGGCAATAGAGAAAGTCTCTTCTTACACAATCCTCCACCTTAAAAGCAAAGATTCATTCTGTATTTAATCTCTGGGAGCTTGTGGTTTTCCATGTGGCCGGATATAAGGGTCATTACTAGGTCCCATCTACTCCCTCATCTTTCTCACCAGTCTACTACCATACAAGCTAGAGGTTGCCAGCTTTAGATTTTGTTTTATATAGAGCTTTAATGCGGAGAAGGTGATGGCACCCCACTCCAGTACTCTTGCCTGGAAAATCCCATGGATGGAGGAGCCTGGTAGGCTGCAGTCCATGGGGTCTCAAAGAGTCGGACACAACTGAGCGACTTCACTTTCACTTTTCACTTTCTCCAGAAGATCTTCTGGAGGAGGAAATGGCAACCCACTCCAGTGTTCTTGCCTGGAGAATCCCAGGGATGGGGGAGCCTGGTGGGCTGCCGTCTATGGGGTCGCACAGACTTGGGCACGACTGAATCGACTTAGCAGCAGTAGCAGCAGAGCTTTAATGATGGAACAGAATGAAGAGATCATTGACCTTCTTTGCCCAACACAGCAGCCACTGGCCACATGTGGCTGTCTAAATTGAAACTAATTAAAATTAAATAATAAATTTAAAAAGATCATTTCTCACAGGCACTAGCCATATTTCAAGGGCTTAAAGGCCACTTTTCGAGCTTAGTCGCTCAGTCATGTCTGATTCTTGCAAGCCCCTTGGGCTTTAGCCTGCCAGGCTTCTCTGTCCATGGGATTTTTCAGGCAAGAATACTGGAGTGGGTTGCCATTACCTCCTCCAGGGGCTCTTCTTGATGGGATCAGACCCACATCTCCTGTGTCTGCTGCATTACCTAGAGGATTCTTTACCAGCTGAGGCATTGGGGAAGCCTTCGCAGGTGGTGCTACAAGTAAAGAAATTGCTCGCCAATGCAGAAGACACAGGAGATGTGGGTTTGATCCTTGGGTCAGGAAGATCTTCTGGAGAAGGAAATGGTAACCCACTCCAGTATTCTTGCCTGGAAAATTCCATGGACCGAGGAGACTGGGGGGCTACAGTCCATGGGACTGCTGTGAGTTGGACAGGACTGAGTGAGAGAACACACGAGCACACAGTGGTCCCTTGTGGCTAATGGCTACCATGTTTAAAGCTCAGAAGTAGAAGTTTCCATTATCACAGAATTTCTATCAGGTAGTGCTGATAGACAAAAGCACTGATTTTGAAGAAATTACACCTTTCACTCAAGGGCTGAATGAAACCCAGTTTTCCATACTCAAAAGCTACTAGTCCTCTTTGGAAGAAACCAGGTCAGGCAGTGTGCAGAGCCAGGAAGGATGAGTCACAGGAGATGAGGCTCTATCATGACTCAGGGCACGGGTCAGGCAAGCCCAGAGGCGGGACGTGTGTCAGCCATGTCTGTATCTCCATGCCAGGACCAGAGACTGCATTGCGCCAAAGGAAATAAGAGGAGCCAGGGGTAGCCTGAGTAGCTGGGTATGAAGCTGAAGGACAATTAGGGAAGACCGAATAACTTGAATCAAGATCTCCAATAAGAAGAGGGTGTCCCTTGCCAGCTTTGCACTCCTTGTCATCCTAGCCCTCCAGACTGATGCTCTGCTTACTGAGATGTACAACACCATTCTGAAATTGTTAAACTTTGCCTTAGTTCATATCCTAGGAACCTAGGTAATGAATTTCAACCCACTGAGTAAACACAGGCAAGCTATAGGTTAAAAGTTTACTTCAGTTTTGTTTTTAGTAGCTACAGAGCTGAGCCATGGAAGGCATATAGGATGGGAACTCAGAAGCCCTGGGTTAACCTCCATCATTCCTTGATCCTGGAATGGTCACTTAACCTCAGTACTCTCATCTGTAAAACGAGACAACAGCAAAAATCTCGTCAGCATTGTTGAGGCGATCAAAGGAGGTAATCAATATTCAGGACAATTCTGGGCAAAAACAGAATTGTACAGGTGGGGATTACTTATTATCTTTCTTACTGTTCGCTCATTTGGCACCTCTTTCACAGCGTTCACGGTACTGGATTCTCGGTGGCCACATTACCTTAGTTTTACAGGATTTCCCTAAGATGTACCGTGTTTAAACAATCCATGGTTGTTCGGTCGCTCAGTGGTATCCGACTCTTTACGATCCCATGGACTGCAGCATGCCAGACCTCTGTGCTCTTCACCATCTCCTGGACTTTGCTCAAACTTACGTCTATTGAGTTGATGATGCCATCCAACCATCTCGTCCTCTGTCGTCCCCTTCTCCTCCCTTCTTCAATCTTTTCCTGCATAAACAATTGATGGATCTAACTAATGTCCTTATTGGAAGATGAAGCAGTCACAGCTATGTGGTTTTGTGATCCAGCAAAGAAGAGCTGAATGGTTCAATTAGCTCCTTGAGGAGATACATGGTGCTTGAGATATGCCAAATAAGCAGCAGGCGACCTCCGTGAGGAGAAGAGGAGTCGGTCGACTTCTCGCGAAGACACGGCTTCCTGCAGAGCCAGATGCGGTGCGCGTTTTCCTCTTGCTCTTTCCCAACAGCAGTGCTCAGGGGGGATAAACTTTACTTAACCTAATTAATTTTAATCACAGCTTTCAAATCTCATACTGTGAAAAGAATTACAAATTGGAATACATTAATAGAAGCCATAGTTTATGCTGTAAGCTAATCATGAAATGTTCATTTACATTTTCTGCATGAGTTTGCAATTACCATTAAAATAAAATTCCGTATGTCCTTTTAAATTACCAAAATGTGAAGAGCAGATTGAGTCAGACCCATTTTTGTGCTAAATTACGAGAAGAATGTCTAAATTTCCAAGAATTAGACAGCTTCCTCCATGTGAGTTGCAGTGAGGAATGATTTCCAGTCATCTGCTCCAAGCTATTTCCATTTTTAAATAATAATCTTTTAAACGAATTGTGGAAACGTCTCACCTGCTTCAGTGAGTAGTCCTTTGAGTTTAGTACAAGGGAAAAATCATATATATATATGTATATATGCCTCTGTGTGTGTATATATTGGTGTACACACACACACGTTTGTATACATACATTGTTGTTTAGTCACTAATTTGTGTCCGCCTCTTTTGCGACCCCAGGGACTGTAGCCTGCCAGTTTTCTCTGTCCATGAATTTTTGGAGTTGATTGCCATTACCTCCTCCCAGGGATCTTCCCAACCCAGGGATCAAACCTGTGTCTCCTGCACTGCAGGCAGTTTCTTTACCTCTGAGCCAACAGGAAATCCCTGTATATATGCATACATGTCTATATATATATTAGGTGTATTTAGATCTATACATGGAAGTTTGCTTTTAGGTTCCATGTAGACTTTTATTTTATGGATGTATGAATGTAAGTAAATGCCGTCTGGTTCTTCAAAGGATGGAGGCAGTTTAGAGAAAACATAGAGGATATAAGAATAATAAAAACATTAATAAAGAGAATAGAATAGAATGGCAAGACTTGGGCAGGGTAATATCAGGGCTTCTCTGCATGGAGGACAGCAGTCTTTACCTCCTTCCACTTGCTGCACCTCGCTTGGTCCCGAGGCAGGCAGCACAGATGCTCTTGTCTCCCTTCCCAAGGTGAGAAGACGGAGAGTCAGTGAGGAGCAGAGTGGTTCTTTCAACTCCAGTCTGAGGCTCTTTGTATAGGAAGTCTCCTGGCATTTAGAAATATAATTTTTGAACCATGATAGCCCAACCAGGAGGAACCAGTGGCCATGAGCAGTGACCATGGGCAAGCAGCATTCTGATAGCTAAATATTTGTGACCGTAAAATGTTGGAGGGGGGTGAATGCTCCTCCATCACACTGTATGAAGCTTCAGCTCGTTCATTTAGCAACCTGGCTGGACTCCTGTAGACTTTGGTTTCCTGAGAATGAAATATCTCATTATGCCCGAGCATGTTCCTAGTATATCACTCACTGGTTCCATAGCAATGCACAGAAACAACACCCCAAAACAATAATAATAATAGCAACAGCAACTCCCAATTCCTGACTGCATGCTATGTTCAGACACTTTGTCAGATGGCAGTTCTTCCCATTTAGCGCTCTGTTTTCTTTTTTCTCAGGTACATATTCCAGTTCTGCCAAGATTTCTATTCAAGATGGCTTTAAGATGTCTACTAACCGGTTTGTCTACCTCTGCACCTACCAAGATCGCGAGGGCTGTGTTGGACACCTGGCTGGCCCACATGGAGGCAGATCTCCTTTAGGACCAAGAGGGCTGGGCCACTTTGTCCAAGAGCAGTCCCGTTCCTGATACCAGCTCTTCAGATGCTGGCTTCTCTTGACTGGCTTCCTCCTGGCCTGGCATTCATGGCTGACATCACTGGTTTTGGATTCAAATAATCGAAAGACCATACCCTGGGGCACAGAGCCTGGACCTCATTCATCATTAAAAGGACAGCGGACAGTGTTTGGTCCCCAAAAGACCTGGGTTTTCAGATCCTGCACACTGGGGTGTGAACTGTGGCTCCCCTGTGTATCCCCTGGGAGGTCGAGTGATCCCCTGAACTGCTCTGCACTTTCCCATCCTCATCTGTTCGCAGGGATTTATGGTCGGCTTTGCAATGGCTTTGGGTGAAGATGATTGTGATATCTGCATAAAGCAAAGACAGTCACTGAGCAGATGGTCTGTGTGCAGTGTCTGAGGCTCTGCCTGGGCCCTTGCCTAAGCTCCTGCTTCCTTTTCTTGTGCCCTTAGTGTCTTACTTAGCTCTTGTTAGGAGCTCTCTGGGCCTATTTTCTGAGCAAGTGCCAGTTCCAGCCCTCCATTTCTGCCTCCTTCCTCCCAACTTTCACTTTTTGATTCTAGGTCTGTGGAGCCAGCAGCCCTTTTAGACCAGAGGGTCTGGACTCCTGCCAGATGGGGCCCTGTGCCTGGTTGCAGTGAGGGACTGAACATCGTCCTCTGGAAATCTCTGCCCTGAGTTGAGGTCAGTGGCTCCCCAGTGGAGTCTAGGTTGGCATCAAGACTGGGCAACAAGTGCATTTGATCTCGCTACTCACATTGTGCCCCGTGGACCTGCAACACTGACATCACCTGGGAGCTGGTTAGAAATGCAGAATCCTGGGCCACTGAGTCAGAATCTGCATCTTGACAAGATTTCCAGGGATTCAAATGGACATCCAGGCTTGAGAAGCCCTGGATTGGATCCCCACGTTACCTCTACAGGAGAACTTGGGTTCTTCGTTTCAGGGTCACTGCTGGTGTCTGACTGATTTAGTCAGTCAAAATTAAAGTCAAACTTACCCATGCTGGAGTATTTTCATTCTTCTTTCCAGGATCTCTAAAGCAAATTTTTGATTCTCTTTCCCTGACACCCACAGATAATAAAGCATGTGTTATTCACTCAGTCGTGTCTGACTCTTTTGGGACCCATGGCCTGCCAGGCTCCGCTATCCATGGAATTCTCCAGGCAAGAATACTTGATTGGGTCTCCATTCCCTCTTCCAGGGAATTTTCCTAACCTAGGGGTTAAACCCAGGTCACCTGCATTGCAGGCAGATTCTTTACTGTCTGAGTCACCAGGGAAGCTCCACAGATAATATAAGATCCTGGCAACTTGCGTCAAGTTAACTAGCCTGTCCCCATGCCATCAGTGGAGTCTCTAGATGACACTCTAGGTCTTTCCTGTTATGGAGACACAATCGCACATACACCCAGAGAGGCATGCACACATACACAGGTGCATATATCTACACATACATGGACATATGTTGTCATGGACATACGTGCACACACACCAGAGCCCATGTGATTTTCCACCCCTGGACCTAGGCTTCTGCTATCCTTCTGCCTCAGTTATCCTTCATGCCCTCTTTTGATTTCATTTCATTCATCCTTTAAGTTTCATTGAAAGTGTCAACTCAGCCAGGGCCACCATTTGGCTCCTACAAGGCCCTGCAGAAGACTACGTGACGCTGTTTCTACTGTCTCCCCATTGCATTACAAAGTTTTGTTTGTGGCTTGCTCAGGTCCTGGAAACACTGAACGCAGTGAGGGCAAGGGCCAAATTGTATTTATTCATTTTTGTATCTCCAACTCTCAGCACAACATCAGGCACATTGTAGATGCCCCCGAAATGCCTACCCAATAAATGAAGTGGAAAAAAAGCTTAGCTTGTTCTGGTGGCTTGGTGTTTCCTCCTTTGAAGTTTAATCAGAATGAAATAAAATTACTGCAGACTCCAAGCGTTCGGGGAAAATTCTGTAAAACCTTGCAACCCAAGTGGAAAAAAACAGATCAAAGGGAAATTAGATGGCAATTTGTTCTTTAAAAAATTTCTGTGGTGGCATTTTAATTAAAGAATATTCTTTCTCACTGAAATTAGGAAACTCCCAGGGAAATACTTGGGATGGTAGAAAGTCCCTTCTTGAGTTTTTCACCAGCTATTACAGGACCCGCTCAGCTGCCTTGCTGAGGGAAAGCTTCGAGGGTGCAGCCCCAAGACACTCGGCACTTACCCAGTTCTCTGCACTTCCCACAGTTAAGCCTTTCGCCCCGACTCACGTGGTGGTTGAGGAGACTCAGTATAAATGACATGGCCAAGGCCACACAACTTGACCATCCCGAGCAGAGTCGAGTTTTGCATCCTTCTCCCACGTCAAGCAGTTTTTTCCCCCCAACAACCTCAGAGTGTAATCCCTTTTGACAAATATTGTACCTCAAACTCAAAGACTCTTCATAAGGCGACTGGATCAGTGTTTCCATTTGTCTTGGTGGCTCAGCAGTAAAGAATCCGCCTACCAATGCAGGGAACGCAGGTTCAATCCCTGAGTTGGGAACACCCCCTGGAGGAGGAAATGACAACCCGCTCCAGTATTCTTGCCTGGAAAATCATATGGAGAGAGGAGCCTGGTGGGCTTCAGTCTGTGGGGTCGCAAGAGTTGGACATAACTCGGCGACTAAGCAACACAAACCAGGCAAATGACTGAAACTCAGTTTAGACTTGTCAGCTTTTTACTTTGCTACTTAGGAATGCTAAGAAAATCTGTGATCTGAATAATGTTATAAATTTTGACATTTTTGGTTTTATTATTTGTATTTAGTTTTTGGCTTGTGGGATCATAGTTCCCCAACCAGGGACTGAACCTGGGTCATGGCAGTGAAAGCGTGGAGTCCTAACCACTGGACTACCAAGGAACTCCCGATATTGACATTTTAATCACCCCTGAATAAAGCTTAGCTTTTGAAAAATTGAATCCGTTTAGCTTCATGAAACACCCACCCCATGGTCATTTGTCTCATTTCACAGCAGAACAATGAAAACCAATAACAGTTTGGAGTCATGTTTGGGAGACATGGGCTCTGCCAAACTTTATTTGCTAGATCCACGCATTTTCTTGAAACCCCAATGCCAAGTCAGGGTGGCAGAAAACTGAGTAAAAGGCCACCAGCTGGCGTTCCACACCAGGTCAGTCATCTCCTTAGATGAGTGTGACGGAAGGCACAGCTCACTCAGGACATTACTTTTCTGGAGTCAGTGTGTCTGCCTTATGCTCCTGGGAACGAAGATGGAAACCTTGAAAGCCCTGAAGTGATTTTCCCTGATAGCTGTCAGTAGGATTAGATAAGCAAGAACCTACCTGAGATCTTTATCCCCTGGTGTACCCTCCTCTTATTTTGGCTTTGTCCACACAAGAAAAATAAAGATGATAATTTAATGTTAAGATGTGAATTTGGGGGATTATGTGCTAAGGGGAAATTTTTAAAAATAAACATAAACTCTATGTACATTATGAGAAAATTATGGAATAAAAAGTCTAAAAATGATTACTGTGATTGGTTGAAGATGGGGAATTGCAGACAGAGTTTTTTCTTTTATGTTTTCCAAGATTTTATTGTACTTATATCACTTTTAGAATTTAAAGTAATTTTGTAATTATAAAGAAATGAGAAAAACTGAAGAATTACGTCTTTACTGACTTAAAGGGATGTCAATGAAATATCCTAAAAGCAAGTAGCAAACTAATCAATGTGCTATAACAGGTTCTATTTTCCAAAGGTTATATTGGCATTGCCCCTCTGAAACCAGATGCATATAGCCAAGGACACTTTGATGTTCCATTGTAAATATGCCACATGCTATGCTCTCTTCTCTTGGAATGCTGCCCATAGAATTTAGCTGCCATGCTGTGAGGAAGCTCGAAGGCACAGCCCATGTGGAGAGCCCACATGTAGATGTTCTGGTCGACAGCCCAAGTAAGGATCCAACATCAGCTGCCAGACAGTTAAGTGAAGAAGCTTCCTTCCAGATGATTCCTGCTCCAGGCTTCGAGTCTTCCCAGACGAGGCCTCAGACACCATGGAGATGAGTCAACTGTCCCTTCTCTGCCTAGGTAAAGTTCCTGACTCATAGATTCCCTAATTCTAAGCATAGTTTTTTTTTTAAAGAATTTTTTTGGGGGCCACACTGCACATGGTAAGGGGGATCTCAGTTCCCTGATCAGGGATCAAATCCGCATGCACTGGACTGCCAGGGAAATCTCATCTAAGCATAATTACATGGTTACTTTATACCAGTAAGGTTTGGGGTTTGTTTTATAAGGAGTAAGTGTGTAGTATAATTCTTTTAGTAAAAGCAAACAGTCAAGAGCAAAAACAAAATCTCTATACATCTATACATACAAAACATCCATATATACAAAATACTCCTGTACATAAATATATATTGAACTAAAATTTTTATTGTGCTCAAATATGCATATTTGCATAAACATGCAAAAAATACCACTTTAACATGTACATTTTCATGGCATTAAGTGTGTTCACACTGTTGTATAATCATCATCACCATATATCTCTGGACCTTTTTTCTCTTCCCAAACTGAAATTTTGTACCAAGTTAACACTAACAGCTTCCCACGCCTGCCTCCTCTCAACCACCCTGCTATTAATACCTTCTCTTCATGAGGTACTCTAAGCACCTCATAAAAGTGGCTGCTAAGTCGCTTCAGACATGTCTGACTCTGTGTGACCCCGTAGACGGCAGCCTACCAGGCTCCTCCGTCCCTGGGATTCTCCAGGCAAGAACGCTGGAGTGGGGTGCCATTTCCTTCTCCAATGCATGAAAGTGAAAAGTGAAAGTGAAGTTGCTCAGTCGTGTCTGACTCTTCGAGTCTCCATGGTCTGCAGCCCACCAGGCTCCCCCGTCCATGGGAGTTTCCAAGCAAGAGTACTGGAGTGGGTTGCCATTGCCTTCACCTCATAGAAGTGGAATTATACATTATTATGGCTCGCTTCGATCACTTATGTCTTAATTGTGTCACAGTTTCCTTCCTTTTTAAGGCTGAATAATATTCCATTGTATGTATATACCACACTGGTTTATCCATTCATCCTTTGATGGATATTACTGTTGCTTCCATCTTTTAGCTATTGTAAATACTGTTGCTATGAACACAGGTATGCAAACATCTTTTCAGGTCTGTTTCCAACTGTTTTGGGGATATACTCAGAAGTGGAATTGTTGGATCATGTGGTAATTCTGTTTGAGGAAGTATCATACTATCATTTTCATGATGGCTGCACCATCAGTGTTTAAAGTTCCCAATTTCTTCACATCTTCAGTAATACTAATTTTTTAAAAAAATAATATCTATCCTTGACCTGAATTTCCCTAATGATTAGTGATGGTGAACATTTCATGTGCCTATTGGTCATTTGTATACATTTTTTAGACAAATAGCTATTTAAGTCCTTTGCCCAATTTTTAAATTAGTTTTTTTTTTGTTTGTATATATTGCTTGTATATATATGTATATATACAAACATATGAAGAGGCTAAAGGCAGAGAAAAGCAATCAATGGCCTGTTACCTCAATGGGTATTTGTTGCTGATAGAAGACCAGGAAAAGTGAGTCCTCTTTGCCTTTTATGTCATGTACTGAGGGTTTCACTTGTCATAGCACGTGTCACTATTTGAATAAAGAAAAAAAAAAGAAACTACCAATAAAATGTCATTTTGCCCAAATGTCTCAAAATCTCTGACTTAAGGTTTAATAGTACAGCCAAGAAAACAAGTCCTGAGCTGACCCTCCAAGCTTATTTCATTGGGAAGATTTTAATGAGAAGAAAACTTCCCTTCATTGTTCCAGTCGCAAATGCTTGGCCCGCCTTTTCCCTCCCCTCCCACCTCCTCCCTTCTGGAACATGCTTAGATCAGGAGAGGAGGCCGTCTCTCTTTAAAGAGACTATTTGTTTCCATGGTAACTTGCCTTCTTCAATTTCAGAGTTGTAAACTGGGAAATTCTATTAAAGGCTTATCCAGGCAGTTGGTTTTGAAATGGTGTCTGATATTAGCTGTTTGCTTCGTTCACCTTTGCTGCCCAGTAATCTTTTGAATTTGGTGATTCTATCAAATGGAGGAAGTAAAATGAAACAATATGAAGCTGATTATAATCGGTGTGACTGGCCCTGCTGTGCACACTCCTCAGGACCTGTGAGCTGCCTGGGCGTCTGGGGTCTGTGTGACCCAGGCACACCTCTGCACTGGTGTCCGGCATCGGAGCCTGGCACGCGAGAAGAGGTGCTGGAAGAGACCCCGTGAGGTCAGCTGAAGAAATGGAAAGCAGCTCTGTTATCAAAAATGACTTTGATTGTTAATTTCAAGTCTTATCTCTGAGATTCTGATACGGGCACGTGGAGTTGATTATACCCCTTCCGTGAAAGCCGCTGCAGTTCAAATACGTGCAATAAAGCAAGTAACCAAATTACCTGAGGCTGATGATTTAAATTTTTCCAGTAGCATCTATGCTTATAAAGCTTCATTTATTGTCTCTGGTTGTGTTTGGGTTTTGTTGACCAGTGTGATTGATATACATGAAATCTATATGGTTTTTAATCTCTTTAGCTACTCAAATAAATGACACTTAAAACAGTTTACAAGTATAGAAAATTCTTCCAATAGCTCTTTCCCTTCTCAGGAAATCCAGCTATTTTACTCCTTTTGAAAGCAATTTCATTTGATTATAGGAAAAATAACATTCTATTGGTTTTCCTTTGTTAAAAAAGCTAATTGCTGATTAATAGTTTAGCTCCAGCTTTTGAACAAATTTGTAAAGAATATTTAGATTGGGATGATGAAAAATCTTTGGAGATGGGTAATGGTGAGGTTGTATAATAATGTGAATAGACTGAATGCTACTGAACTGTACACGTAGAAATGGTTAAAAATGGTAAACTTTGTAATGTATGTTTTACCCCAATGAAAATAATATTGAAAATTTCCAATTTTCAAAACTGGAAAATTTTCCAATTGGAAATATCTCTGTAATTGCTAAAGAAGTGCACATTAAGCAAAACAATCATACCTCAGGATCCTAGCTTTCCCCCCCAACTTACTTAAAAAAAAACAAAAACACTAAAATTTGGATACATTTAAGGTATAACACTTGATGTCTTTTCCTATAAGAAAATAGGAAAAGGAAATACAAATTTTATTATTATTTTTTTTTAAGTAAGTTGGGGTCGGGGGGAAAGCTAGGATCCTGAGGTATGATTGTTTTGCTTAATGTGTACTTCTTTAGCAATTACAGAGATATTTCCAATTGGGAAATTTTCCAACTTTGAAAATTGGAAATTTTCAATATTATTTTCATTGTGGTAAAATATACATTACAAAGTTTACCATTTTAAACCATTTCTAAGTGTACAGTTTGGTAGCATTCAGTCTATTCTCATTATTGAACAACCTCACCACTACCCGTCTCCAAAGATTTTTCATCATCCTAATCTGTGGCAAATAGATGGAGAAACAGTGAGAGACTTTATTTTGGGGTGCTCCAAAATCACTGCAGATGGTGACTTCAGCCATGAAATAAAAAGACACTTACTCCTTGGAAGAAAAGTTATGCCCAACCTACACAGCATATTAAAAACAAGAGACATTACTTTGCCAACCAAGGGTCATCTAGTCAAGGCCATTGTTTTTCCAGCAGTCATGCATGGATGTGAGAGTTGGACTATAAAGAAAGCTGAGCGCCAAAGAATTGATGTTTTTGAACTGTGGTGTTGGAGAAGACTCTTGAGAGTCCTTTGGACTACAAGGATATCCAACCAGTCCATCAGGAAATCAGTCCTGAATGTTCATTGGAAGGACTCATGTTGATGCTGAAACTCCAATACTTTGGCCACCTGATGCAAAGAGCTGACTCATTGGAAAAGACCCTGATGCTGAGAGAAGGTGAGAGGAGGAGGGGATGACAGAGAAGGCAAGAGGAGAAGGGAACAACAGAGGATGAGGTGGTTAGATGGCATCACCAACTCAATGGACATGAGTTTGAGTAAACTCCAGGAGTTGGTGATGGACAGGGAGGCCTGGCGTGCTGCAGTCCATGGGGTTACAAAGAGTGGGACACGACTGAGTGACTGAACTGAACTGAACTTGATTTCTTACTGTACGTGTATACTGTGAAATGATGATTATAATAAAGCTAACACATTCGTCACCTCACATAGTTACCATTTTCTTTTTTCGTGGTGAGAACTCTTAAGATCTATCTTCTTAGTGAATTTCAAGTAAACAATACAATATTATGTATAGTCACCATTCTATACATGCCATCTTCATATCTTACTCATCTTAACCTGAAAGTCTCTATCCTTTGACCAACATCTCCTGATTCCCCCTCCCAGCTTACCCCAAGGCCCTGGCAACCACCATCCTACCCTTGCTTCTGTGAGTTTGACTATTTTATATTCCACATATAGGAGGGTATTTGAGGTATTTGCCTGTATCTCTGGCTCATTTATGGGCTTCTCAGGTGGCTCAGATGTAAAGGATCCACCTGCAGTGCAGGAGACACAAGTCTGATTCCTAGGTTGGAAAGATCCCCTGGAGAAGGGAACGGCTACCCACTCCAGCATTCTTGCCTGGAGAATTCCATGGACAGTTGCTTAGTATAATGTCCTTTGGGTTCACCTAAGGTTTAACCTGTCCATCCTAAAGGAGATCAGTCTTGGGTGTTCAGTGGAAGGACTGATGCTAAAGCTGAAACTCCAATACTTTGACCACCTCATGCGAAGAGTTGACTCATTGGAAAAGACCCTAGTGCTGGGAGGGATTTGGGGCAGGAGGAGAAGGGGATGACAGAGGATGAGATGGCTGGATGGCATCACCGACTCGATGGACATGAGTTTGAGTAGACTCCGGGAGTTGGTGATGGACAGGGAGGCCTGGCGTGCTGCGATTTGTGGGGTCGCAAAGAGTCAGACACGACTGAGCGACTGAACTGAACTGAATTGATGCTATTGCAAGTGGCAGAGTTTCTTTTTTTTCCAGGCCTGAATAATATTCCATTACACACACACACACACACACTTATCCATTTGTTGATAGGCACATACTTAGCTTGCTTCTGTGTTTTGGATACTGTGAATAATGCTGCCATGAACTTGTGAGTCTAAGTATCTTCTTGAGATTCAGGCTCCTCATTTTCTATGATTTCCTTCATCTTTAGACTACTGAGAAAATCCCAAATTTCAGTTTATCATCTTCAGTTTTGAGGCATTTTGAATGCTTTCCAAATCATGAAAGGTAATAAAAGTACTATGTTTGGTAGCCCTTATCTCTAGAGATATTTTTTAATTTCTTTGTTGCCAATTCTTGCCCTGGAAGAATTTGCTGTCTCACCAGGGTCATCAAAGAACATGAACCACCCAGAATTATAAAGGATCTCTGCAGTCCACACATCTGTCCTACCAGAGCAGGCTTCCCTATCCCTCCATCTCAGGCAAGTGAACATTCAGGGTTGGCCTGATCACTCCCAGTGATGAGTGGCTTTCGACCCCAGGCTGCCCATTCCACATGTGTCAGTCTCACTTACTACATGTTCAGTCAACAGTATGTTCTCACTTTGTGCTGAGCACTGGGTATACCAAAGGAAACAACGTGGACATGGTCCTGCTCTAGCTTTCGTGAGAATGTTCTTCTTTTAGGCTGAAACCTGTCCCCTCAACTTGTGCCCATTTGTTCAAGTTATGTCTGCAGAGTCACAAGGAATGTTCTGGCATCATTTACTGGGTGACTGCCATGGGCAGCCTGGTGCTAAGATCCCTGGCAGCTTTGTTTCTTTTACCCATCAAAGGAATCCTTTGAGGCAGGAACTACTTTACCACTGAAGGAACTAAGACTTAAAAGGTTAAGTATCTTGCCTAAGATCATGCAGCTATTATCTGTTTCTCCATTCAGATCCACTCATTCATATTCATTCATTCATCAAACACTGGTTAAGAATCTACTGTGCAACTGGCAATATGAAAAAAACCTGGAAGCTGTCCTTACAGAACTCAGCCCAGTGGGGGAAGATAAACAGACAGCTACAATGCAGCTGCTGGGCTGTGTGAAACAGCTGCATGGGTTCCCAGGGTAATGTCAGCATGCAGCAAAGTATCTCACCTGGTCCACGGCTCCAGATGAACACAGCTCCTGTTGCTCTCTGCCACATCCTTGGCCCCTCTGATCCATCCACCGCCTGCATCCACAGTGGTCTGTTTACATTGTGAATCAGTTTTGTCACACGCACTCATTTCTTTGTTAGGTCAACAAGTATGTTTTAGGGCCTACTTCATTAGTATTTGGGGACACGGTCTGTAGTGATACGATCAGGACATTTACAGAGCTTGCATGATAGGTAAGAAACAGATACAAGGAGATGCATAGGATGATTTTTAAAAAACATGACTGCCATGGAAAATACTTTTGATATTTCCTCAAAAAGTTAAGCAGAGAATTCCCAGATGAGCCAGCAATCCCACTCCAAGGTATACACCCCCAAAAGCTGAAAATAGGCAGTCAAACACTTATACATGAAAGTTCATAGCAGCATTGTTTGCAATAGTCAAGAGGCAGAAACAACTCCAGTGCCCATCAATCGATGAACAGTAGTGTGTCGCTCGGTCGAGTCCGACTCTTTGGGACCCCACAGATTGTAGCCCACCAGGTTCCTCTGTCCATGGGATTCTCCAGGTAAGAATACTAGAGTGGTTTGCCATTCCCAGGGGGTCTTCCTGACACAGGGATTGAAATTGGGTCTCCTGCATTGCAGGTAGATTCTTTACCATCTGAGCTACAGGGAAGTCCTTAATAGATGAATAGAGAAACAAAATACAGGGTATCTATGAGGTGAAGTCGCTCAGTCGTGTCCGACTCTTTGCGACCCCATGGACTGTAGCCTACAAGGCTCCTCTGTCCATGGAATTTTCCAGGCAAGAGTACTGGAGTGGGTTGCCATTTCCTTCTCCAGGGGGTCTTCCCGAGCCAGGCATCGAACCTGGGTTGCCTGCATTGCAGGCAGACACTTTACCATACCATCTGAGCCACCAGGGAAACCCCGTATCTATGACATCACGACATTGCATTATTATATTTAGTCATGTAAAAGAATGAAGTGCTGATAGATGCTGCAACATGGGTGAAACTCAAAAACATGCACAGTGAAAGAAGTGAGACACAAAAGGTTACATATTGTGATTCCTTTTACATGAAATATACAGATGTGTAAACCCAGAGATAGAAAACAGATTGTGGTGGCCAGGGGCTGGGAGCAGGGAAGAACAGGAAGTGACTGCCTCATGGGTGCACGGCTCTCTTTTGAGGTGATGGAAACGTGTTGGAATTAGAGATGGGGATTGCACAACACTGTGAATGCCACTGAACTGTAAAGCCAAGGTGGTTAATTTTCATTATGTGAATCTCACTTCCAGAAAAAAAAAAAAAAGGCACAGCAAAGGAGTCTACTTTAGACTGAGGCTAAGGATTCGCCGAGGAAGTATGGGACATTCACTGCTACTGTCCGGAGACTGTGATCTCAAGGTTGGTGGAGTAAATCATCCAGGTAATTCCCATCCTCCTGACGTGTGGGCCCTCTAGCACCATTTTCACATGATGCTTCCACACGTTAGGTCCTCACACAGAGTCCTATGCAGGAAGGATGGAAGGAACAAAGGCTGCTTCCTTCCAAGCCTCTGTCTGGAAAAGAGAAAGCCTTTTCAGGAGCTCCTCAGCAGTCTTCCTGCCACTGCCCCTTGGTCTCATGTAGGCACTCAGCCACTCCAAGTGGTAAATGGAGCTTGAAATGCAAATCTTGTGTTTCCAGTTAATGCAAAGAGACAGGCAATGGAGAAGCACGGTGGAGACAGTGGTTGGTGCACATCTTTTTTATATATATTTCCTTTTTATATAAACCTTTTCCCCTTTTGCTTTTCCCTTAATTTGAGCAACATCCTAGAAGCCCTTCCCTTTTCCTTCTCAGGTGTAACTTAAATTGCTTTGGCTCTTGTAGGAAAAAAAATGATATTGATGTTCTCAGAGGTCTACAGCTCACTCCTTCGAGACTGGCTAATCTTGACTCTTTTAAGGTCAGGTGTTTTACCCAGGAGCTGAATCACAACTCGTGGCACATCCATGGATGGGCAAGTGGCAGCCTGAGACAAGACTAACCTACATGCCACTCCCCTTGTCTTGGAAAACTGTCAAGTCCTCAGAGGCCAAGGAGGGTCAATTTCAGGCAGTTGAGTTCTTTACTTATGCCTTCTCCCTCCTCTCCCCAATCCATGTTCTTGGACAAAAAAGTCCAAGGATACAATAAAAAAAGAAGTATGTAACTGTACAGCAGGAAGAATTTTCTTATATGCTAAGGAGTCTGGAATGCTAAAAGGATAAGTTCTCCCCTCTGCTCTAAAAGAGGGCTTCCTGGTGGCTCAGACAGTAGAGAATCCACCTGCAATGCAGGAGACCTGGGTTCAACCCCTGTGTTGAGAAGACCCCCTGGAGAAGGGAATGGCAACCCACTCCAGTACTCTGACCTGGAGAATACTATGGACAGAGGAGCCTGTGGGCTACAGCCCAATGGGGTAGCAAAGAATCAGACATGACTGAGCGACAAACACAAAAACACAGTCTAAAATGGTCCAGAAAACAGCTGAGCAAGAGGGACACTTTAGAGTCCTCTGACCTGGAGGTCCTCAGTCTTCAGGGGATGCCGAAATATAGACCAGTGTGCACCTCGGGGAAAAATATAAGGGCCATTGGGCATTTTCAGCCACAAGTGTTGTGTGTCAGTCGCTTAGTTGTGTCTGACTCTTTGTGACCCCACGGACTATAGCCAGCCAGTCTCCTCTATCCATGGAATTCTCAAGTCAAGAATACTGGAGTAGGTTGCCATTCTCTTCTCCAGGGGATCTTTCAGATCCAGGGATCAAACCGTCTCCTACATTGCAGGGAGATTTTTTTTTTTTTTTTTAACCATCTGAGCCACCAGGGAAGCCCATCTTTCAGCCACATAATGAATCAAAAAGTTTGTTTCTGCCCTTTCTGAAGAAGCTATTGGATAACATACGTTAGCAAAATGAGGGTGTAAACCATAAAACAGACAGACATGAAGTCCAGGAAACAGAGATCTAGCCCAGGAAAGTAGTGATGGAGGGGACCAAAGATGACAGCTCAGCAGCAGCTTGGAGAGCACCAAGCTGGTCAGGAGCTGGTCCTGAACTCAGGGAGACTGATGGCTCTACAGGGGACACAGACCTGGCCACTGTGCTTGAGAATATGAAAGATTACTGATGGCTGTGGGTGACATACCTGTTCGAAGTATGTAAAGGTGATAAACCTATAAGGCAAAAGAAAAATAGTACTAGGAGAAACATGGTTTTCAGAGAAAGGCAATATAGTTACAGTCATACTTTACTTGGCTCAACAGTGAATTCTAGTTACATGGCCACAATAATGTAATAGTGGCAGATTTAAAATTGAGATCGACTATTTTTGGAAGAAGTAGAGGAGATTGAGAGATGTGCCTGTGTTAGCTAAATCCTGGCTAACGTGAGATGAAGCCAGAATTTTGGAATGCAAATTTGATAAATCAAGAAATAGTAGTATATTACTTACAAATGTGGGGCAGAGAAAAGGGGTCGAGAGCGGGGGTGGGGCAGCAGCTGCTCATTTTGTAGAAGATAAATGTGATGTAAAGCTATGTGGACTTTCAAGGATTACATAAAAAAAAATTCATCTTTAAAAATGCATTTTAAAAGTCAGGCAAATGGTAGATTTACTTGCTGTGGTGGCATTCTGCTTCTTCGCTCTGAGGATTCTTGCCCTCTGACCTGTAGCCCTGACACCTTGGATGTGCTCTCCAGTAATGACCCTTAATGGGTAGAAGTAGAGGAGGTGTCAGCGTTTAAAGGACTGGCTCTGCCCGCTTGTTAAGCAGAGCTAAGTTCTGAGGAATTTTAATTAAGCTCAAATTGGGAAAGAAGGGGAGGGGTTGGGAGAAGAGACGAAAATCCGTTCCTTGTTCTAGCATCCTTGTCGTATGTTACTACTTACAAAGGAGTGAGCCGCCCTACTCTGCTACCATGGGGAAATTACCCTATGTAAATACGATCCTCGGATTACAAGAGGTCCCCGAATGCTCCCAGTGATTAGTGTTCAACTTCATCTTTAGGGATTAGTATTTATGCCAAGTTAATAACTGAAAGGATATTCCGTAAATGACTCATTTAGTCATAGTGTACATTTATGGTTTTACACAAATAATCACTACAATTTATGGTGATTAGAGTATTAAGTTCAATTTCCACTTATGTTTGGAGGCAGTTTTTTTCCCCTCAGCATCCCTCGGGTTTAATACAGCGAGACTTAGAGTTGTTTGCACGTTGTTGTGTGGCAATGCTGCCCTGCCATTTGATCTGAGACTCTTCCCATTGTGCGGGGCTTGCCAACACATCCTGAGAACAGAGCAGCAGTGATCTGCCCTCAGCCCAGGTTCTCCCTACAGTCCCAGAGCTCTTCCAAGTGGAATCTGACTTTGACTTTCATTCCCAGGATGTGTTATTGCTGTTCAGTCGTCAAGTCAGTCGTAGCTTAGTTGTGTCCAACTCTGTGACTCCACGGACTGTATCCCGCCAGGCTTCTCTGTCCATGGAATTTTCCAGGCAAGAATACTGGACTGGGTTGCCATTTCCTTCTCCAGGGGTCTTCTCGACCCAGGGATCAAACCCACATCTCCTGCGTTGCAGGCGGGTTCTTTCCCACTGAGCCACCAGGGAAGCCCTCCCAGGATATTTACTGATTCCTAATCAAGGTAACATTTTTTTAAAGGACTGTGGAGAATTTATGGAAACAACGGTGCAACTATAAATGAGAGGATTTAGAATATTTTTCTGAAAGAAGGAATCTACAAATACACATTCAATTCTATTTTCCCAACATTTGAGATCATTCTCTTATCAGCACCTGAGGTATATAATGTGATGGATGCTATGAATTTAGCCCTAGCAGAGAATGGGAAAGGTAATACTATATACAGAGATAACAGGCATTCAGAATTGGATCCAGGCCATTCCTGTGTTTATGAATGAAGAAACTTGGGGCTCAGTCTCCTCTCTCCCAAGAGTCTCCCAACAGAAGGGTGGCATCTGGCCAGGACCAGAGGCAGTCTGCCTCCCAGGTCTCCATCATCCCCTCCCACAGTCAGCTACACCCCTCCCATTTTCAGGCTCCAAGGCAAAGCTCATTTGATGACTACAGTACCTTTCCCTGAATCCACGGGCAATCAGATGAATGCTGATAAAAGAGAAAGCAGAAATGCACTTACCATATCACACCATCTATAGCTGGCATGCCTATCTTGGAATTATGAATAGCACAAACTGGAGATTATTATGTCAATAGTCTGACCTTGTCCCTGTTACTTCAGCTCTTTTCTTTTTCCTCCTTTTCTTTACACTAAAAAAAAAAAAAAAAAATTCACTTAAAAAATAGATGGCTTGGGACTTCCCTGGAGGTCCAGTGGTTTAGACTCTCTGCTTCCAATGCAGGGAATACCGGTTCAATCCCTGGTTGGGTAACTAAGATCCCACATGTCATGCAGCACAGCCAAAACATTAAAAACAAAACAAAACAACAAACAGATGGCTATTCACCAAGGAAAAGTAAAAAGAAGCATATCTACATGCTTTTGAAGTCAGTTTGTAGAGGGCAGTCCTAAGGGATGAGATGTTATGTTTTAGAGGATAATAAAATGTCTCTTTCCTGACAACCAGCAGAATAAGAGAATTTGGGACAAGAGTGGTTAAGGAAATCTTTTAAGTAACAAGCAGCAGTCTGGCTATTTTTAAGTGTAAAACAAGACCTTTGCTTCCTTAAAAAGCCGAAGCACTGTGTGTGCAGGGGAGGGGGGGCAGGTTTGACTGTTCCGTGTTAGTGACTATGCCTCTTGCTCTCATATGGAACAGTTTGCTGAGATGCAGCCTGCTTACACTGTAGACCAACCACCTCCACATCTATCACAGGATGGTATTTAAGGGAAAGGCAGGTTTTTTGGATCCTAAAATGAAGTTCCAGGGGACAGTTACAGGAATGTTTAAACATTTCATGTAGCAAAACTGGCTCAGGTACTATTAATAGTTTGTCTAGCAAGAACAGAAAATAAATGCCGAATTCTTGTACTTTTTGATTTACAGACCTGGCCAAAGACTGCAGCATTTCCCCCTTACCCACAGTTTTGCTTTCTGGTTACCCAAAGTCAACCACAGCCCCAAAGAATTAAATAGGAAATTTTAGAAATAAACAATTCATTAGTTTTACACTTCGAGCTATTCTGAGTACTGTGAAGAAATTTTGTGATGTCCTGCCAGGGAATTGAGCATCTATCCTTCTGGTGTTCCCATGGTGACACTGGTCACTTAACAGTCATCACCTTTGTTGGATTGACAGTTGTGGTATCGCAGTACTTGTGTTCAAGGAACCTTTATTTTACTTAATAATCGCCCCCACATGCAAGAATAGTGATGCTGGCAATTTGGATATGTCAAAGAGAAACTATAAACTGCTTCTTTTAAGTGAAAGGGTGAAAGCTCTTGACTTAATAAGGAAAAAAATATCATATGCTGAGATGGCTAAGATCTATGGAAGAAATTAATCTTCTACCTGTGAAACTATAAAGAAGGGAAAAAATTTGAACTAGCATGGTAAAGTGCATAGCTAAGATGGAAGAGCAACAAATTTGTAAAATAAGGTATTTTGAGAGAAACCACATTCAATGAACTATTATTACAGTATATTGTAATAACTGTACTATTTTATTATTAGTGCCAATATTCTGTGTACAACAGACAAAGTAAACTTTGTGAAAGGGTCCAGTACCACCCGCAGTTTCAGGCATCTACTGGGGAACTTGGAACATCCCCTGCACATGATCTCTTGGATTTTAATATAGTCACAGAAGTTAGTATCATGTAGTTTTAACTGTGATAGCTGGCATGGCCAATACTGGAAAATGCAGACTCATCTGAAGTCTTAGAAATGGGGAGACTATCCCGAAGGATCATTAAAACTAAGGGATCTCTCATGCTCATCATATTTTAAACTATTTTTGTAGGAAACACTGAAAGTCAGAAGGGGTCTAGTGTGTGTGTGACGAAGAAATATCACCATTTTCTCTTCAACCATAGTTATGTCCATTTCCAGGTTTCTTCAGTCTCTAATTTGGTCAATGTATCAACCAATGATTAATACAGCCATTCCTATAATTAAAGAAGAGTCACGTATCCACAGAGAGAAAATAAGCAATAAATGTAACTTCATTCTGTGAACTGCTTTTGACTTCCAGAAGATAAATAGTCAGCATTTGCTCAGTAATTTCTGGTGCTTTCAAGGCAATTATCCTGCTGCCTTATGGCATCTGTAAGATATTGCTGACCATTAAATTACAGGATGAAGAATGCTTTTCACCACTTGGAAATGTAAAAGCACCATGAAACTCAGATAACATTGTTTCTCAGAAAAATTTCACTGAAAAAACTGACATGAAGGGACTTCCCTGGTGGTCCAGTGGCCAAGACTGTGCTCCCAATGCAGGGGGCCTGGGTTCTATCCCTAGTGTGGGAACTAGATCCCACAGGCCGCAACCAGAGATCTCATGTGCTCTAACTGACATTTGGCACAGTCAGATAAATAATTAAACAAAAAAATATTAAAAAAAAAACTGACATGAAGGGTAGCTCATTTAAACAGAAGTCTTAAGTTTCACTGGACCTCATGGCAGGGGCATAAGATGCTCTGAGAACCAAGGATTAGTCATCGATGGACAAAGAGTATAGGTCCTGCTGGTAAGCAGTTTACACTCTGCCAACGCAATAGATAGGACCATTGATAGCACCTGTATGAGATATCATACCTAACAATTTTTAAAGATTGTTTTGTTATTTAAACTGTTGTTTTTCATATTATTCTGCAGTGTAACCAACCTAATCTTTCCTTTTTTGATCAAGAAAAAAGCAGCTACAATGTAAAAACAAAAAACAAAAAAACTGAAAAGAAATTACATTTATTAACCATATTTGCTGAAAATCACCAAGGACTGAATATTTACTAATGTTACTCACCATGACCACTCACATTTCTAACATCTGAAGTAATACAGATACAAATAAGCTTAAAACAAATGCAAGGGATTTTGTGACTGAAGTATTAAAGTTCTATAAAAATATAAAGTGATCCTAAATGTTTCAGAAGATGGTAACACTGTACAATCGGATAGGCCATACTGGACATACCTACAACCTCTTAAAACCTGTATTTTCCCTTAAAAACTGATACTGAAAGGTTTTCAAGCATCACTAAAAATGATTAAAATCAAAAATTCCTCTCAAAGGAATTAAAACAACTCAAGAGGAGGAAAAAGCATAAAAAGAGTACATGTTGAATCATTTCATGTATATAAAATTCTAGAAAATGTTAATTATTTTATATTGCTAGAGAGGAGAACACTGGGGCTTGGAGAGAAGGGAGGGATAGATTGTAAGAGATGAGAGAAGCTTTGCAGGGGATGGAAATGTTCGGAATCTTGGTTGCTGGGATGGTTTTACAAGTGTATTTAGTTGCTAAGTCATGTCAGACTCTTTAACGACCCCAGGGACTGTTGCCTGCCAGGTTCCTCTGTCCATGGGATTTCCCAGGCAAGAATATTGCAGTGGGTTGCCATTTCCTTCTCTAGGGGATCTTGACCTAGGGATTGAACCCGTGTCTCCTGCATTGCAGGCGGATTCTTTACCACTGAGCCACCTGGGATAGTCCCTTTACAAGTATGTACATATGTCAAAACTCAATAAATTGCACACTTTAAACGGATAGTTTATTGTATTAAAAATTACACTCCAATTATTCTTTAATGAGACCCCCTACCCCCGCCACAACTGAAGTGACTTAGCACACACCAAAAAGGGCAAAAAAGAAAACAAGAACAAACCAAAAGTGAAAAAACCCTGGGTAAAGTCTCATTTTTTTTGAAGAACGGAGGAGTCTAAAGACCAGGTCTTACAAGCCCATGGCCTGTTTTCCCATTTTTAGCACATTCTTCAGGTGTGGGGGTTGAGGATGGGGCAGAAAACTGAAGACACCCTACCGGTCAAATAAGTGAACGAAAAAGCTGAAGCCCCTCTGTACTCAGCGAGCATTTTAAACTACAGCACAGCCAAGTGGTTTAGAACACAGACTTAGGCTTAAAAGAGATACACGTGGGTCTCAATGTTGGCACTGTTGCTATCTGTAGAGTGCTCACTAAGTCCCTGGAACTGCAAGTTCAAAGTTACCTCATTTTTCCTTCCTTGGTTTGCCATTCAATTTTCCTTCACATGGGCTGGCAGTGGCCACAGTCTCCAGGCATGTGATTCTGCTGAAAACAGATGATGATGGAAAAGCAGACTCAGGCACCAGTCTTAACCTTTAGGAGCCTACTGTTCCATCTGTGAAATGGGAATATCATCTGACTACCATGTGACTGAAATGGACATGTCACTTGGCAGTAGCCATAGCAGCTTGGCTTATCACAGGTGCCCAATAAATATTTGTTGAGGAATGGTGAATAAGCACATGTATTTACTAAAGTGAAGGCAGAGTTTATAAGGATGTGTATGCATAGATGTGTAGGTTAGACGGCTAACAGGTTGATAAAGAAATGAAATAAAGTAATTTAGATAGACTACAAGAAATCAGGTTGCTAATGAGCATAAGTGTAATGATGTACACTGTGTTATACTTCATATAAATCAGGGTTCACTGAAATTGTGAAGAGAATCCAATTAACCAAAAATCTGAATTTGAGGAAAGCTTCTCAAAAATCATTTTAAAATTTTACGATGGCATTAAGTATTAGGAGTCTGACTTTTCAGTTTTTATTCTATTTTGTATAAGCCAAACAGGCTGCTGGAGCTGAACACCTCATGGCTCTTTTGCTGATATAAATCATTCACCAGTTTTATGACCAAGTTTAGAGTAAATCTGAATTTTATTACAAACAAAAATAAATCTAAAAAGCTTCCTTCAATTACATAGTATGCACAAGGATTTCTGCATTACATCATTTTACATAAAATGTTCTGAATGACAGAAGTAGAACTTCCTACCATTTGAAGAGAGGAGCTGACCGCTGAAAACCACACACATTTACAGAAATAAACAAGAGTTTCACAGGCAAGGCCTGTGATCTCTGGCTACAGGCAGGAGCTGAAACTAGGAATACAAAAGAAACTTGGAGAAACAGAAAAGACATTCAATGCTCTAAAATACTTCAGCAAAAATAGTCAAACATTTGTAAACAACTTTTTAAAACAGATCTCTTCAATATACTATGTGGCTATAAGGTAAATATTCTCAACTGATTTTTGACTCAAAAAGTCTATTTTAACTGCTGAGGAGCATTTCCCTGTAAGTTAGATAAAAGCTTTGTTTCCTTCCCCTGGAGGCAAAAATAAAATGTAATTAGTGCTTATTCAAGGACTGCTTGTGAATTTTTCAGACTAGGACCTTTTAGATACTTCCATGTCTGTTAGCTATTTCCATCCCCCCAAAATACATGAGTTAGAAGAAATGGTAAAACCAGAATTAATAACAAATTTGGTTCCTTGTTAACATCTCTGAAGGGCTGACAGGTAAGAACACTGGTTAAACTGGCTACAGATTTTAATTAACCCTGCTATCTTTTTTTTCCCTTCATCAAGAATAATAAGGACTTAAAAACATGAGCTTGGCAATGCAAGAACTTAGAAACGAAGTAAGGCTGAATTGTACTCAGTGCACAGGACAACTGTAGTACTGGAAACCCCAGGAACATACTGTGAACAGACACATGAGGGTTTAACAGCCTTTTCTGCATTTGGCACCATGACTTAAAACTACTATTTTCTTCCATCATATGATAATAATAATAAACTTTCCCTTTAACTTTGTAATGTATAACAAAAACACATTAATGACCAGAAATAAAATCTGCAATCTGCTAAATCCTAATGGAAAAGTTCCATCTTAGTATCCACGCTTGGCTATATCTCATGCTCTGAGATGATTAGGAAAGTCTCTAAACACTGGCTAGGTCCCTTTTGGTGGAGTGACAGATGTACAAACAAGCGCAATACTATGAAAGAGTGAAGCTTTTCCTTAAAGTTATTCTCCATGTCAGTTTTATTTGACCACTGATACATTGAGCCTAATATCACCTTTGGCTAGGTAATTAAATTATTTGGGAATGAAAACCCTCTGTTTATTTAAATGAAGTAACAGTCAATATTTATTGATATTTACCAGAAACTTTTAAATAATAGATTCCGAAGAAGCTAAAAATGACACAGTTAAGTACAAACTGTCCTTTACCTTTATTGCTTGTATACACAAGGAATACATTATAAAACTCATTGGGAAGAGGAAAAAATAATGGAAGAAAAAGTTACCTGCTTTAGTATTTTTAAGAATAGTTTTGATAACTTCTTAGATCAACTTGCTTATCTGAAACAGAGCAAAACTACAATACAATCACAATATAATTCTAATAATCACAGCAATTATGCTTTCATTTTTAATTTTCTCTTCATAAAACATTAATGCTATAAAAATGAGGTTGATGACATCCCTATTTAAAAGATACACTGTACTGGTATCAAAACGTAGTTTATTTTAATACCAACTGAAAAAATAGAGCTTATATAGTCTATTATTTCAATGAAATTTTATTATTACTTTTATTTTCAAAGTTGGTAGCAAAGTTACTGTTAACAATATAAACTTTTTCTTTATAAGTGAAATTCCTTTAAAAGTGTTGAAAGGCATTCTAGGATGGGCTTGCAAGGAAAATCAATCATTCCAATATTGATAAATAGGATACTTGATGAATTAAGACTTATTCCTTTAACGTCCTCACTAACTTGTCCTGATTTGTTAGGTTTTTTACTCATTTAGTATCATAAAAGTAGTTTAGGCCTGAGCCTTTTAGCTGGAGCAATTATTTCCATTTTCATGATTTCTTTTCAGTTTTTCAAATATACAATAAAACAATACAATAATCACTGCAGGAAGGAATGATCGGTTAAGCTGGATCATGTTCATTTACCTTTTAATTTCATTTAAAGGATATTAACATTAGAGTCATAAAAGCTTTATAGTTTCAGCACACATACACGCAATCACAAAATTAAAAATCTTTATACCTTTTAAAAAAAGGGTTCCACTTTGTTCAATGTATCATAGTCAAATTTAAGTCTAAAGAAATACACTTCTATTAAATACAGCGGCCATCACTTACCTTAAAGTTTATGGATAAAGTTCAGTACTGATCCAAGGATGCTGGCATCAAAGCCCTCCCTTTCAACTATCCCTCAAGTTTCTGCATTTCTATAATGTACCACCAATTATTCTAGATTTATAATACCCTGTCTTTAACTTGGTATATACCATCTTTTAGATAAAAAGATTACTGGTTGTTTGAGATGAGATACAAGAACAAAATCATTCTTGAGGTTCCACCTCGAAAAAAAGACGATGTTTGCTCATAGCAGCTAGTTTGACACCCCTGTTTTCCTTAGGCTAGCCTTCACACAACGAGCATGCATATACAGCCATGGTTCACTGCATCTGTTCTGAAGTTGAGAACTGCTGCTTATTCAAGTACAGATGCCCCCATGTGATGTAAGGAGACAGTTGAATTGTATGTCCACCATGAGAAAAGGAAAATAAACGATGAAACAAACGCAGCAAATATAGGCAGCTGGCATTCAGAACACGCCAAAAAGCTAACACACATGAATTGTCATTATAAGGGTTTTTCTTTCCTTAAAAAAAAAAAGTCTTTCTTTGCATATTTTGAAATTTAAGGGTCCCAGAGAATCATGAAGTGCCTTGTCGTTTTTGCTGCTGACTCCTGATGACCTCTAGCTGTTTTTTGCATTGCTGATAGTAAGTTGAAAGGCTTTTGTTCTCATCTAAAAGCTTTTTATGTTCCTGTACCAGACGAGATGTATTTTGCTGGTCCTTTTCATCCTGGTCCAGTTCTGCAACTAGTTCCTGCCTAAAAACAAATACCACACATTACATAGGATGGAAATATTCCTACCTTAACAGCTGGTGATGAAAGGTCTAATTAATTAGAACTTTGATTCTGTGTCTATCATTATACATCTTAGGTACACTGCTGCTGCTGCTACTAATGGAGAAGGCAATGGCACCCCACTCCAGTACTCTTGCCTGGAAAATCCCATGAATGGAGGTTAGGTACACTAGTCAGACACAATTATGATGGAAACTATAATCTACTCTTCTAGCATACCCATACAAATATCATACTCCTTTTAATAAGCCTAACTGTACTTAGATAAGTAGTGAAAATAGATAAAATGGTATAATAAAGTTCCAGAAAATTTCATTTGTTATCCCTTGTATGTAGGAAGGAAGAAAAAACTCTGGAAAGAGCTTACTCTGGCTCCACTTGAAAGTAACCCTTGGAAGTTTTAATCATTCACATTTGACTTTCACATTCCCGTTTTCATATGCAAAGTTGAAGTCACAATTCTATTCAACTACAATGCAGTGGTAGCTAATAAAACATTGGCAAGATAATTAAAAAAGGTGCTATCCAACTTAAATCTATTTCCTACTTTGAAAATAATGAAATGAACACAAAGTACCACCCTTGCAATTATTTTTGAGAAAAACCAGAGTCTTTTACAGCCTGATAAACTTCAAGTGCCTTTTATTTAGAGGATATTATGTACTAGTTCCTAAAGGGGTCCTACTAGAAACAACTGAATAATTAATGAAAGGCTCTCCAACAAAAATTTACTAGTAACATTTCTTAAAGTATTTAAGACAGATTAAAACTACCATGAGAAAATACTTGAGGAGATAATAGTTGAAAACTTCCCTAAAATGGGAAGGAAATAATCACCCAAGTCCAAGAAACCTGGAGAGTCTCAAACAGGATACACCCAAGGCAAAACACCCCAAGACACATATTAATCAAATTAACAAAGATAAAACGCAAAGAACAAATATTAAAAGCAGCAAAGGAAAAACAACAAACAACACACAAGGGGATTCCCATAAGGATAACAGCTGATCTTTCAACAGAAACTCTTCAAGCCAGGAGGGAATGGCAGCACATACCTAAAGTGATGAAAGAAAATAACCTATAGCCCAGATTACTGTACCCAGCAAGGATCTCATTCAAATATGAAGGAGAAATCAAAAGCTTTACAGGCAAGCAAAAGCTGAGAGAATTCAGCACCACCAAACCAACTCTCCAACAAATGCTAAAGGATATTCTCTAGACAGGAAACACAAAAAGAGTGTATAAACTCAAACCCAAAACAATAAAGTAAATGGCAACAGGATCATACTTATCAATAATTACCTTAAATGAAAATGGGCTGAATGCCCCAACCAAAAGACAAAGACTGGATGAATGGATACAAAAATAAGACCCCTATATATGTTGTCTACAAGAGACCCATCTCAAAACAGGGGACACATACAGACTGAAAGTGAAGGGTTGCGAAAAGATATTCCGTGCAAATAGAGACCAAAAGAAAGCAGGAGGAGCAATACTCATATCAGATAAAATAGACTTTAAAACAAAGGCTGTGAAAAAAGACAAAGGAGGATACTACATAATGATCAAAGGATCAATCCAAGAAGAAGGTATAACAAATATAAATATATATGCACCCAACATAGGAGCACCGCAATATGTAAGACAAATGCTAACAAGTATGAAAGGGGAAATTAACAATAACACAATAATAGTGGGAGACTTTAATACCCCACTCACACCCATGGATAGATCAACTAAACAGAAAATTAACAAGGAAATGCAAACTTTAAATGATACAATAGACCAGTTAGACCTAACTGATATCTATAGGACATTTCACCCCAAAACAATGAATTTCACCTTTTTCTCAAGCGCACACGGAACCTTCTCCAGGAAAGATCACATCCTGGGCCATAAATCTAGCCTTGGTAAATTCAAAAAAATTGAAATCATTCCAAGCATCTTTTCTGACCACAATGCAGTAAGATTAGATCTCAACTACAGGATAAAAACTATTAAAAATTCCAACATATGGAGGATGAACAACACGCTTCTGAATAACCAACAAATCACAGAAGAAATAAAAAAAGAAATCAAAATATGCACAGAAACTAATGAAAATGAAAACACAACCCCAAACCTGTGGGACACTGTAAAAGCAGTGCTAAGGGGAAAGTTCATATTACAGGCATACCTCAAGAAACAAGAAAAAAGTCAAATAAATAACCTAACTCTACACCTAAAGCAACTAGAAAAGAAAGAAATGAAGAACCCCAGGGTTAGTAGAAGGAAAGAAATCTTAAAAATTAGGGCAGAAATAAATGCAAAAGAAACAAAAGAGACCATAGCAAAAATCAACAAAGCCAAAAGCTGGTTCTTTGAAAGGATAAATAAAATTGACAAACCATTAGCCAGACTCATCAAGAAACAAAGGGAGAAAAATCAAATCAATAAAATTAGAAATGAAAATGGAGAGATCACAACAGACAACACAGAAATACAAAGGATCATAAGAGACTACTATCAGCAATTATATGCCAATAAAATGGACAATGTGGAAGAAATGGACAAATTCTTAGAAAAGTACAACTTCCAAAAACTGAACCAGGAAGAAATAGAAAATCTTAACAGACCCATCACAAGCATGGAAATTGAAACTGTAATCAGAAATCTTCCAGCAAACAAAAGCCCAGGTCCAGACGGCTTCACAGCTGAATTCTATCAAAAATTTAGAGAAGAGCTAACACCTATCCTACTCAAACTCTTCCAGAAAACTGCAGAGGCAGATAAACTTCCAAACTCATTCTATAAGGCCACCATCACCCTAATACCAAAACCTGACAAAGATGCCACAAAAAAAGAAAACTACAGGCCCATATCACTGATGAACATAGATACAAAAATCCTTAAAATTCTAGCAATCAGAATCCAACAACACATTAAAAAGATCATATACCATGACCAAGTGGGCTTTATCCCAGGGATGCAAGGATTCTTCAATATCCACAAATCAATCAATGTAATACACCACATTAACAAATTGAAAAATAAAAGCCATATGATTATCTCAATAGATGCAGAGAAAGCCTTTGACAAAATTCAACATCCATTTATGATAAAAACTCTCCAGAAAGCAGGAATAGAAGGAACATACCTCAACATAATAAAAGCTATATATGACAAACCCACAGCAAACATTATCCTCAATGGTGAAAAATTGAAAGCATTTCCCCTAAAGTCAGGAACAAGACAAGAGTGCCCACTTTCACCATTACTATTCAACATAGTTTTGGAAGTTTTGGCCACAGCAATCAGAGCAGAAAAAGAAAGAAAAGGAATCCAAATTGGAAAAGAAGAAGTAAAACTCACTGTTTGCAGATGACATGATCCTCTACATAGAAAACCCTAAAGACTCCACCAGAAAATTACTAGAGCTAATCAATGAATATAGTAAAGTTGCAGGATATAATCAACACACAGAAATCCCTTGCATTCCAATATACTAATAATGAGAAAACAGAAAGAGAAATTAAGGAAACAATTTCATTCACCATTGCAACAAAAAGAATAAAATACTTAGGAATATACCTATAAAGAAACTAAAGACCTATATATAGAAAACTATAAAACACTGGTGAAAGAAATCAAAGAGGACACTGATAGATGGAGAAATATACCATGTTCATGGATCAGAAGAATCAACATAGTGAAAATGAGTATACTACCCAAAGCAATTTATAGATTCAATGCAATTCCTATGAAGCTACCAACGATATTTTTCACAGAGCTAGAACAAATAATTTCACGATTTGTATGGAAATACAAAAAACCTCAAATAGCCAAAGCAATCTTCAGTAAGAAGAATGGAACTGGAGGAATCAACCTGCCTGACTTCAGGCTCTACTACAAAGCCACAGTCATCAAGACAGTATGGTACTGGCACAAAGACAGAAATATAAATCAATGGAACAAAACAGAAAGCCCAGGATAAATCCACGCACTTATGGACACCTTATCTTTGACAAAGGAGGCAAGAATATACAATGGATTAAAGACAATCTCTTTAACAAGTGGTGCTGGGAAAACTGGTCAACCACTTGTAAAAGAATGAAACTAGAACACTTTCTAACACCATACACAAAAATAAACTCAAAATGGATTAAAGATCTAAATGTAAGACCAGAAACTATAAAACTCCTAGAAGAGAACATAGGCAAAACACTCTCCGACATATATCACAGCAGGATCCTCTATGACCCACCTCCCAGAGTATTGGAAATAAAAGCAAAAATAAACAAATGGGACCTAGTTAAACTTAAAAGCTTCTGCACAACAAAGGAAACTATAAGCAAGGTGAAGAGACAGCCTTCAGAATGGGAGAAAATAATAGCAAATGAAGCAACTGACAAACAACTGATCTCAAAAATATACAAGTAACTCCAGCAGCTCAATTCCAGAAAAATAAATGACCCAATCAAAAAATGAGCCAAAGAACTAAATAGACATTTCTCCAAAGAAGACATACAGATGGCTAACAACACATGAAAAGATGCTCAACATCACTCATTATCAGAGAAAGGCAAATCAAAACCACAGTGAGGTACTATTTCACGCCAGTCACAATGGCTGTGATCCAAAAGTCTACAAGCAATAAATGCTGGAGAGGGTGTGGAGAAAAGGGAACCCTCTTATACTGTTGGTGGGAATGCTAACTAGTACAGCCTCTATGGAGAATAGTGTGGAGATTCCTTAAAAAACTGGAAATAGAACTGCCTTATGACCCAGCAATCCCACTGCTGGGCATACACACCAAGGAAACCAGAATTGAAAGAGACACGTGTACCCCAGTGTTCAACGAAGCACTGTTTATAATAGCCAGGACATGGAAGCAACCTAGATGTCCATCAGCAGATGAATGGATAAGAAAGCTGTGGTACATATACACAATGGAGTATTACTCAGCCATTAAAAATAATATATTTGAATCAGTTCTAATGAGGTGGATGAAACTGGAACCTACTATACAGAGTGAAGTAAGCCAGAAAGAAAAACACCAATACAGTACACTAATGCATATATATGGAATTTGAAAGATGGTAATGATAACCCTGTATGTGAGGCAGCAAAAGAGACACAGATGTATAGAACAGTCTTTTGGACTCTGTGGGAGAGGGAGAGGGTGGGATGATTTGGGAGAATGGCACTGAAACATGTATAATATCATATATGAAACGAGTCGCCAGCCCAGGTTCAATGCATGATACTGGATGCTTGGGGCTGGTGCGCTGGGATGACCCAGAGGGATGGTATGGGGAGGGAGGAGGGAGGGGGGTTCAGGATGGGGAACATGTGTATACCTGTGGCGGATACATGTTGCTGTATGGCAAAACCAATGCAATATTGTAAAGTAATTAACCTCCAATTAAAATAAATTTAAAAAAAGATTAAAACTACCATATTTTTTCACAGTGCCCCTCAATTCATCCTGCATTTTTTTCTCCAGCATAGAATTCCTCTTTCAAATGATTAAAGCATGAAAACAGTACAGATTAAACATGTGACATAAGAAATAGCTTTTTTCCTTAACAGAAAGTGTGACAAAATTCCATCGTTCTACAGTTCACACAGTTTAATATTTAATCTATTTAGCTTTACCTTTAAAATGTTAAATTGAATTCATCATCAAAATCATTGTATTAGAAAATTGTGAAAAAACCCTTTTTCTCCCTTCTTGAAAGTATCACCATAAATCAGTGTCAAAGGAGTAAAATTTCATGAAGGTCATGTTTAAGAAAACGGAAACATTGTTTCTTAAGAATCTCAAGTAGAGAAGAATGGAAATGGGACTGTAATTCTTTAAAAGGGGAGAAAAGTAGTCTATTTTCCAGAGCAACCTGTGAGTATTGAACTCCTCAGAAAAACACTCAGGGATGAAATAAAGCCCTCTAATAAGTCAGTCTACTCTCTGAAACATACACCTGGAGAGACTATATCTACCAAAATGTTTCTAAGATAAAGCAAAACTAAACATTAGTAAATCAAATTATTTTACCAGTGTCCAAGGACAATAAATCTGTTTACCAATAAATCTAAATAGCTTTTAACTTTAAAATTCTGAGAACATAAATTATATGGTTAAGAGCACCTATTTATTTCCCTTATGTGTTGCTAATATAATAAAATTCAGTCAAGAGTTCAGTTGTACATGGAAAATTAGCCAGGGTTGTTTAAAAAACATAAACATAGAAGATTCTTTAAAACTCTAGGACTAAAACTACTGTATGACCCAGCAATCCCCCTCCTCGGCATATACCCTGAGGAAACCAAAACTGAAAAAGACACATGCATCCCATTCATTGCAGCACTATTTACAATAGCTAGACATGGAAGCAACCTAGACGTCCATTGACAGATAAATAGATAAAGAAGTTGTGGTACATAAACACAATGGAATATTACTCAGCCATAAAAAGGAATGCATTTGAGTCAGTTCTGATGAGGTGGATGAACCCAGAACCTATTATACAAAGTGAAGTGAGTCAGAAAGAGAAAGATAATATGGTATTCTAATGTATATATATATGGAATCTATAAAAATGGTACTGAAGAATTTATTTACAGGGCAGCAATGGAGAAACAGACATAGAGAATAGACTTATGGACATGGGCAGAGGGGAGGAGAGGGTGAGATGTATGGAAAGAGTAACGTAGAAACTGACATTACCACATGTAAAATAGATAGCCAATGGGAATTTGCTGTGTGGCTCAGGAAACTCAAACGGGATCAATCTAGAGGGGTGGGGTGGGGAGGGAGATGGGAAGGAGGTTCAAAAGGGAGGAGATATATGTATACCTATGGCTGATTCATGGTGAGGTTTGACAGAAAGCAACAAAATTCTGTAAAGCAATTATTTGACAATAAAAAAATAAAAAAGAAAAGAAAAAACATAAACATAGAGAAAAGCTCCACATGAGAAATATACTTCATGATTAATTCTAAGAATTATGGTTTTCATGTCTTTAAACAATATTGCACCTTAGCACATTTTAAATTCAAAATACCAATTATTTATTTTTATTCATAAAAGATAACTTACTTTCTCTGTAATAACAATGCAATTTCTGTTTGGACTTTCATGTATTCCTGTGCCATCTTACAATGCTGTTCAAACACTGCCATAGATTCTTTGGAGTTTGGGCATGGTGCTAGAGGCTGGAAATAAATCACAAATGTTAAAAACATAATTAAATCAAATCTCAATATCTAGCTGAGCATTAAGACAAGAGACTGTAATAAGATTTTTATAGCACTAAAGCAATGATCTTTTAAAAATAAGCATTAAATAAACCAGGCATAGAAAATCTCGGTGTCCTTTTGTCAGTGTTAACTCAGATCTTAAATTTATACTTGCTGTTTTCAAACTTTTGAACCATGACTACAGTACTCTTGACCTCTGGTTTTACATTTCAGTTGCCAAACTTTATTATACTGAAAGATGTTTACAGCTCTTATACTCAGGCAGAGATGTGTACTACTTATATTTTAGTCACCATGAACATGCCAATGTATCACAAAATCTATTAAGGAGAAATGAGCTTTTATGAGTTTTAAATTTTAATACACTAACAATGAAGAGCCAAGACCTATTCTTGGCAGCTGAACAAGGATATGAGTATTTTAAGGTGATTGCTGGATTAGAAACATATGATTCTGGCAATCTCACTGACTTAATTGAGAATCAATGATTTCAATTTGATTTTTAAAAGTTTAAGGAGGTCAACTGAAAGCATAAATAAATGCACACACAATGACAAATAAGAACACAACCACCAGCTTTAAAGACAAACTTCTCTAAAAAGGAAAAAGGAAACTGCTGAGTACTCCTTTACCTGTAGTTGGTGATCCAGTGTAAGATAAGCCATTGGGATGGAATTATCTGATCCATTGGTATCTGGAATTACAGCATGTGTTTTATTTATTTTCTGTCATAAATAATTAAAAACAAAAAGCAAGAAAGCAGATGATTGTTTTTCCTAGAGAAAAAAGTTATTGCTACTGGTAATGTTTTATTTCTAAAGGTAAACAGAGGACATCCAATTACAGATAATTAGAGTACAACCATACTCTCATGCCTACAATTTAAGCTGGCTATGAACTAAACATCATATATTAAAGCATGTAAGCCCTTGTTTAATTACAATCAAAAACAGTCATATGGGATTTTTATATTTTAAATTCAGTCTTATGGACTCTACCTAATTAAGCCTCACGTTCCTTCTCTCCTTGATCACGTTAAGTTTACTACAAGGCTGTGTCAACTCCAGCAATTATGTGTTCCTTCACAGGGAAAGGGGGAAAGCAAGAGGCACATTCTTTTCCAGTGGGTCATCCTCAATTAGCAAAGATTCTAACCGTCCATGCCACTCCTGCCAATGAGAATCACTGCAGAGAACGAGAGGTGTTACTGATGGGAGTGTATTACACACATGGACAGCATGAGAAGTGTGACTTAATGTCATGTCAAAAAACAATTAAATGGGTTAACTCGAACAACCAACCAGCCAATTTATCAAAATATCCGAACACACAAGTTTTGCTTGTATTTCAAAAAGAGGTAAAACTGCCACAACAACTTGCTGGAGAAGCATGGCTCGCTCTCTTCCCAATATGAACACGTATGTATGTTTCCAGGAGCAGGAAGGATAACTGGGAGGTAATATAGACTTTCCTATTTCAGAAGTAGCTGCTTTCCCAGTATTAACAGAGAATAAATGAGTTAAGCAAGTGAGCTATTCACTCTTTTTCTGCTAGAGACTCCAGGAAAGAGTGGTAGAGATGAAGGCAAGGTCAGGAAGACAGCCAGGCACTTCCTCAAATACAATAAAAACCTAAGACAGTTGGATGGTTCAATAACCTCCTAAGTTACTGCTGACTGATATTCCAGGTTTTTTTTTTTTTTTTTTTGAGGCCACTGAGAATGTGTTTTCAAATAACTCCAAAAGCTAAGCTAATTCAGAGCAGATGAGATAATGTATTTAAGAAATACCATGCAGTGCTAGCTAGTCTCTGGGGAGGATTCAACACATGGCGCTGGTTCTTCTTTTTTAATTATTGTCTTTGATACTAAGCAAAGAATTGGGAAAGCAGGGCAATTTAAGATATTGAAGTTTACATTTCAGATTTAAAAAGTCATGTTAAACTGCTGCTGTTGTTTAGTTGCTAAGTTGTGTGCTGGAGTGCAATAAAGAAGGAATAACAGAGTACTGCCTTAGAGCTTTTACCCTAAAATCATATACTAATGCAAAGGCTTTTTTTGAAATAGCTAAACAAGAAATACATTTATTTCTCTGAAGAAAGCTCTCCCCACCCCCTACAATAGTTTCAAATGATGCCTCCACTGAATACTGGTTTTCACAAAATTAAACTTATTAAAAGTGATTTCCTCTGAACTTACTGGAAAAATTAAGTGTCTTCAAATTTCTTTAATATTTCCACTCTTATCACTCTTTCTTAAATCTTTGATACTTCATATATCATATTTAATCAGTCCCCTTTCCCCAATATGTATTTCAGAATTAAACATATCAATGTTTCATAGTACTGTGGGGGTTAAAAAAAAAAAGTCCAAGGATTGTGCTATTTTCAAACAATTTTAAAGCCCTCTGATGGTGGGAATTAAGGTCCTTTACTAAATTTCATCTGTTCTCTGAATCCAAGAAGTGAGATTTCACCTTCTCACTTAAAATTGAAACTTAGCTTTCAGTTTCTGGTTACAAGGCTTTCCTGATAGCTCAGTTGGTAAAGAATCTGCCTGCAATGCAGGAGACCTGGGTTCCATCTTTGAGTTGGCAAGATCCACTGGAGAAGGGAAAAGCTACCCAGTCCAGTACTCTGGCCTAGAGAATTCCATGGACTGTACAGTCCATGGGGTCACAAAGAGCTGGATATGACTGAGCAACTTTTACTATCTGGTTTTAAGACAGCAAGGTTATTCCAGCAAAGTTTGTCTTATAATGTTTTAATTGCTGATCAAATCTAACCTTTTTCCCTAAATTTCAGAATTCATATTGAGTTGGTTAAATTAGGTAAAACCTCTCGTTCAGTCTCTTAAACACGAAACTTATAACTATCTCATATTCTCTAAATATATGATCCCTTCAACTGGAATGCTGTCTTCTCCTTTCTGCTTTATGACTAAATAATAAATCTCATTATTATTTTTTTTTAAAGTCATGGACTATGCCAGGTCTTATCTATAACTATTAAAACACTCAGCTTATACTGTAAATGTAGCAGTTTGTTATATATCATGATGAGTTTACTTTTAATGTGTCAGTACCATGACTCTAATCAGAATACAAACAAATGGGGCATGATTTATGTTTCAATCTTTGCAAAGTACCAGGTACAGGACCATCTCTTAAGTCAGTGTCCCCCCACCACTGTGGCACCCTCTACTGGATCCAGTTATCTCTCTTACTAGCTGCTCTTGGGTATGCCTGTCTTTTTTTATCCCCAATATACCACAAGTAGAAACCCATATTACAAGAGCACTATGCATTACAATTATTATTTTGTTCTTTTTCTCTGAAAAACACAAAAAACTGCTGCCCTTTTAAATTAAAAAACCCAATTAACTAGGTTGTTTTAACTTAACATATGCACTTCTACATTTTTTTTCTTGGTCAGTGGGCCTTGAAAGGAAAAGGTTTTACCTGTCTCTTCCCTACGATTTATTCTGTTAGCTTCATTATCAATATTTTTCTTAGAAACAGTACAAAGCTGAACTTTATTATTTACAAACTTAAACCAGATTCTCAATACCTAAAATTATATTCAAAATTATTTAAAAACAATAACCATACATTTATAGTATATTTCACAGCAGAGATGAAATTTAGTTGATATTGCAACCTGGACTTATGTATGATGTCTAGCTATTGGTATTTTGTGGTATTTTAGGTTCCAGAAAAAGAACAAAAAGAGATGGAAGTTAGGAGCAGAAGAACACATGAAATGGAATCATGGCAGTTAAATGAGAGAGAGGTAGGAGAACCTTGATTTTACCCTCAGGAATTCGCTACCTGCCCCACTTTGGGATGTCTAGGTTAGTCCAGGCTGAAATGAGGAGACCCAGCAAATGCTGTGATGCCAGGGCAAGTACACCCTCACTGAAGGATGTGTGAATCAAAAAGAGCTAATACTACCTGAATGTTAACAGTCAAATCTGTCAAGATCATTTCCCTGTCCCTTTCTGAGGAGAAGCACATCATGATAAACATGTGCTGAGTAGTGGTGAATGTTCTGGGCAATCGGAGGCTGCGCTGTGATGGGGGTGAAATTTAGGAGTTTTTGCCACCACTAAATTTAAACCTTCTAAAACTAGGGAGTACATCCAAGGCTAAATATAGTTCTATCTTACATGACACAGAGAAAAGCCACCCAGTTAATTTTTTAAAATTTCATTATGAACTTGATGATACCATGTCAAATATCTATAAATACTTACAAGCAGAATTTCAGTTTGTAAAGACAGAAAGCTGACTTTTTAATTTCAATTTAATCGCCATTATTAATTCCACTGTTGATCTGATATAAAATCCCAAATGGTTTAGTTTTTCAAGGTCTAAGAGATCATCTTCCCTCTCTGACACAATAACATATAAATAATTTTCACAGAAGAATATTCTGCATATTTATCTAGGTATCCTCTTAATGCTAAAGAAAAGTTAATTTTCTTATGGCACATAATTTCCTGGTTATCCATAATGAAACTATTTCATTACTACCTTCAGACAGACAGATTTTAATACTTATATTCTGATTTTGATTAGTTAAGTTATTCATGTTGGGGAGTTTTAATAACTCTTACAGGCCTTTAAAAATCTATTTAACAGACTATTTATGTGACTGAAATGATGTCTCCCTCTCAGTTAAAAATGATTCAAAAGGTCAAAGGTCAGAAAAAAATTTTTTTTTCTTACCAAGGTACACAATATTTTGTATTTTTAAAACAAAACACTGAGATGAAGATGATTACTTTACCATCTTGTTTTTAGTTATTCAAAAGATGAGAGTTTACTACTATCATTACTACCAGAAGGATAGATTGTAATAAAAAATCAGATTGAAACATCAAGAACAGAGTATCTTCCTACTTAAAAAATCCCCAAACAAACCATCTTCAAAATACAGGTTTAGTATGGGGGACGTAGGAGGAGAACCACATGAGGAAAAGTAGTTTTTGTCTTAGTAGTCAAAAAGATATTTTAAAATTTATTGCTAAATATATTATTTTAGGATTTTATTAATAGGAAAATCTAAACTACAGTATAACGCCAGTCTTTATAAACATTAGAGTAATCACATGATTAAATGAACATAAACATGATAGATTCAACTTCATAATGAGGAAATAAACTGGTCACCTGTGGAATCATCAGGGGTCCATGGATGACTGCGAGCTGGCTTTTCTGAGGTTGGTCCTGAGGTAGTGATCATTCTGACGCTAGGACTGGATGACCTACTGCTCACCTGTAGGAAGAAATAACAGGAGGAACAAAGTGTGATTTTGATATAAAAACAAAAAGAACAAGAGAAAATTTCCATTCTAAGGCAAAGGAAAGACTTCTATTTTTATCAGAAGAGGTTCTAAAACACCTGCAAGAAATCAAATAGATCCTCTGGGAATATTATATTAATATATGTACGCTAACATTTTATATGCATTCACACATAATATCTCTTAGAAACCAATAAGCTTGCAAGAAAGTAAGGGAAAGGCTCTGAGACCAGAAATAAAGTCTAGCAAGTGCTTAAGCTGCTAGCCTTGCGCATTTCAGCTGAACCCCAATGGGCTGGAGCTTCTGTTCTGACTGCCTGCTATCCTCAGAGGAATAGGCGCAAAGTTTGGGGTCTTTGCACAATGGGAGTAGGACTGGAAAATCTCCTGCTTAAAGCTAAACCCAAGCAGGCCTCATTCTCAGTGAACTAGAAAAACAAAGCAACAAAGCCTACTCTACAAAAGCGGTAACAAGTAAATCTGTCAACCTTAAGTGGCAGCCCTGGGTACAGGGTAGAAAATGTAGCTGCCATCAATCAATAAAAGATTTCCAAACTTGATGGAAGATATAACAAATTCCAACCATAATAAAGCCCAAGCAGAAAAACATAAGGAGAAAACCTACAGTAAGAGTTAAACACAGGCCATATTACAGTCAAATTCTAGAAAACAAAGAAAATAGAAGACAGTAAAATGCAGCCACAGTGAAAAGATCATCCATGAAGGAATACCAGTTAGATCCTCAGCAGCAACAAGGAAGACAGAAGTAGAATATGTTCAAACTGCTGAAAGAAAACAATTGTCACCCTAGATTTGTTCAGTCATCAAAAATGGCAAGAATGAGGTCAAAATAACATTCTCAGATGAACAAAACCTGAGGTTACCACCCACTGACTCTTATGAAAAGAATTTACCATCATGGTGAGATATTTTGATACTCTTGTGATATATAAAAGGGTCCAAAAACCAAACTATGCTCACAGTAAAAACCTGACCTTCATAAAAAGCAAGTCTGGTTTAAACATATTTGTGAACCCTATGCTTAAAAAGGGATTCCCAGGTGGCACAGTGGTAAGGAATCCGCCTATCAATGCAGGAGACGTAAGAGATGCAGGTTCAATCTCTGGGTCGGGAAGATCCCCTGGAGGAGGGTATGGCAACCCACTCCAGTATTCTTGCCTGGAGAATCCCATGGACAGAGGAGCCTGGCAGGCTATAGTCCATAGGGTCGCAGAGAGTTGGACACAACTAAAGCGATTTAACACACAAACACACACATGCTTAACAAAAGGGATTATGCATTCTTTTCAAGCACCCATGGAACACTTTTGCAAAATGATAAAAATGCTCACTAGGTGGCAGATAATTAGGTTGTTGTAACTATAAGATGGGAATATATGAGTAGACTTGTAGCACCTAACAATTCCTTTCCTAGTTCAAAATTACAGTTCTTTTACAAAACATAGACAGTGACCAAGCCTGATCACAAAGGTATTTTTCTCTTTGGGTGTATTTACAGGCTGTTCAGACATGAACTCCAACTTGGGCCTGAAATGCTTTATATTACTCTTAAAGTCTGTGATTCCTCAAAAACATGCAAATCTCCTAAGGGCATAGATCATGTGTATTTTTCTACTGGTCACTCCAGGATTAAGGAGATTTCTGAATATACCATATAATGAATAAAAACCACATACATGGTAAAGAACCATATAATAAAGACTCATTAAATAATAACACAAGCTTTTGGTATTCAGATGTAAGACTGGCGTTTAGGTTTATTTACCACTGATAGGAAGAAAAGTTATGACCAACCTAGGTAGCATATTCAACAGCAGAGACATTACTTTGCCGACTAAGGTCAGTCTCGTCAAGGCTATGGTTTTTCCAATAGTCATGTATGGATGTGAGAGTTGGACTGTGAAGAAGGCTGAGTGCCGAAGAATTGATGCTTTTGAACTGTGGTGTTGGAGAAGACTCTTGAGAGTCCCGTGGACTGCAAGGAGATCCAACCAGTCCATTCTGAAGGAGATCAGCCCTGGGATTTCTTTGGAGGAAATGATGCTAAAGCTGAAACGCCAGTACTTTGGCCACCTCATGTGAAGAGCTGACTCATTGGAAAAGACTCTGATGCTGGGAGGGATTGCGGGCAGGAGGAGAAGGGGACGACAGAGGATGAGATGGCTGGATGGCATCACTGACTTGATGGACGGGAGTCTGAGTGAACTCCGGGAGTTGGTGATGGACAGGGAGGCCTGGTGTGATGTGATTCATGGGGTCGCAAAGAGTCGGACACGACTGAGCGACTGAACTGAACTGAACTGAACCACTGATATATAATAAAAATGAAAATATACACCATAAAGAATGGTGATGAAATAATCAACTGTTATTTTTAGAATGCTGTTAATCTCTGTAAACAAATAGATATGACATTATTCCTCAGTCCTTTAACCTTCTTTGTCTGAAAGCCAAGTCTTGATTTAATAAGAGGACAGTGATATGACCACAGTTACAATTTCAACTGCAAATACAGAGCAATTTTTCTTCAGAGTGCTAGAAGAAGAGGGTTTCAGTCAGCCTAATTTTATGTCAATATTTTAAATATAAATATTTGTGACATGTGAGAACCAGTATCAGTTGTGAGAAATTAAACAAGATAAAATACAAGATTAGGTTTACAAAGCATAAGAATGAATTCTGTACACTAAAAAAAAAGGGTCACTGAATATGTGGTATTAAAACAAATAATCCCACTTGAACCTAGTACGAATTATTATACTCCTTAAACTTAAATCTTTTCCAAGAGAATTCTTTGCTACTTTATTTCTCTCATCTCATCTCATGCGTACACTCACCTGTTCTACTTCAGATTTCCCAGGAGTTATAAAACTAAGAAATAAGGCTAATATTTTTAGGTCATCTCAAAACTGGTCTTTCCTCAAGGCTATAAGAAAAGCTACAACTTAAATTTAAATCCATAAATTAACTAAACCAGTCTTTATATTTCAAGGAATGAGCATCTCAACAAGTAACACAATATGCTAACATCTGTATTAAAAAAAAAACTAAAGAAATATTCAAAAGCAAACCATAACTATATTTTTTGAATACCTGAAAAAATCCAAGGCATAAATAAGGACAGGTAATACTTTGATAATTTAAAAAAAGTATCAAACTGCTGGCAATTGAGTATGAAGGAAGTCTTATTTTTATAGTAGCTGTTTAAAAAAAAAAATCACTGATGGCCATAAATGCTCTGAAACTACCAAAACTCATTTAGGTTGCTCCTTCCTTCAAGACATTTACAATTTCCTTCAAGACATTTATAATTCCTTTATTCTCAAAGAAACGGAAAAGTTCAATAAGAAATATAGAGAAACTTGACTTACCACAAGGACTGGCTATGAAAGTGGTTATGAGGGTTCAGAAATGCCACACAGCAATTTAAGGCAGCAAAAGAATACTAAGCCAAATTTAAACTGCAGGGCAAATGACCATCAGTAGACACGAACCCAACTGGACTTGGACCAAAACTTTATAAAAAGGAATTGGGAGTTATTTACAAACAAAAATAAAACTTTGCTTTTTATGTTTCACCTGAAAGACTGGGAAAATATTTTCATAAGTCAAGAATCTACAGCCAGGGTTACTATTAGACTGACATCTGAAAGCTATTTAAAACCCTCAGGAATCATCTTAGCTGCTAAAATTATAGGAGCACAAAACACAGAGATTAAATGTTGATTTATATGATATTTTTGTGAAGTAACATCTGAAGAGCATAAATATTCAAAAGAAATGGGTATCAGTAGGTAATGTGGATTTACAAGAGTACTTACTCCATCACAAGAATCACAAATTAATTAAATCTAAAATATTCTTTTTAATCCAAAATTATGGGCTCAATCTAATTCTGGCTTCACCACAGTTTATTACAAGACAAATTTTAGATTTTATTTTTCTTATATGGTCTTTAAATTCTTCAGTAGGAAGGTATACTATGAATTAGGAATTATTTAGGAAATATAATTATGTAGGCTTCTGATTTAGAGCTTAACAGAAAATTATTATTACAGACAAAAGAAATAGTATGAAAAATTGTATTCCTTAACTAAATAATGACAATGTATGATAATACATCTCTTGATATGCAACAGAAGGCCTTTAAAGCAGATACTTTCTATAGTCTCTGTACAGAAGCTTCCCTTATGATACAGAAAGAAACGAATGCCAATGGATTTTACATCTTTTCAAGTGGTAGTTTTGCTTTATTTTTCTATAGTAATATAGTGAGAATAGGTGGTAAGAGACTTGGGAGGCACAAGATGGGGGCAGGCATACGAGCATGTACCAAGCATCTACTGGTGTGTCTGGTACTTTCACATGCTGTAAGAACCCTGGGGGTTGGACATTATTGACCCCACTGGTAGATAATGTTGAAGTTCAGGGAAATGAAGGACTTGCTCAAAGCCACATATCAGGTCAGTAAAGGTAGATTCTTGAGTCCACATAAAAATTAGTATGTCTGGTTCTCTGAATAATATCATATCATACTGCAGCTGTAATTTGTCATTGACTGCAGCACCCTCCAAGAGAAATCTTGAAAACAGATCTATAAATTTATTATCACGGAGGATTAGCCTTGCTCAAAAATACAGTAAAAACTGATAAACAAACAGTATTTAAATAATCAGTGATGATGCAGACCAAATGAAGCCAAAACACTTGAAAGTGAAGGGGTCTATGATTACTTTACCATGCACTGCATTCAGTTTTATACGCAAGACAGAACGATAGTGTAGAGTTTCTGTGCTTTTGGAAGCAGATCTGGATTCAAAACTTGATTATAGCAAATACTAGCCAGTGGCAAGGGAAGTAAGATTTAGGTAAGTTTCTCTAAGCCTCAGTCTATCTATCTACAAAATGGGGAAAATAAAAAGTACCAAACTTTCACGTTAAAATGTCAATAACATATATTAAAGGCCTGGCAGTAAAGGCACAAAATGGGTGCACAATAAATAAAAGGCAGTTGTTGTTACTGAAGCTCTCCAGTTGATCTGGGTTTAAGTCTGATCTGCCCAAACAAGCTCCTGGGAGTCTGGGCCTTTTGTCAATGTACCCTGGTCAAAGCCTACCACGAATGCACCTACCTGTAGTGGAGTGAGTTGGGTTTAGTATCTGTTGCTGCTGCTGAGTCGCTTCAGTCGTGTCCGACTCTGTGTGACCCCATAGACGGCAGCCCACCAGGCTCCCGTCCCTGGGATTCTCCAGGCACGAACACTGGAGTGGGTTGCCATTTCCTTCTCCAAAGCATGAAAGTGAAAAGTGAAAGTGAAGTCGGTCAGTCGTGTCCGACTCTTTGCGACCCCATGGACTGCAGCCTACCAGGCTCCTCGACCCATGGGATTTTCCAGCCAAGAGTACTGGAGTGGGTTGCCATTGCTTTCTCCATTAGTATCTGTTGCAGTAAAGCAAAGCACTCTCCCCGAGGCACTTTCCGTGATGGCACCCCACTCCAGTACTCTTGCCTGGAAAATCCCATGGACAGAGGGGCCTGGTGTCCATGGGGTTGCAGAGTTGGACACGAGTGAGCGACTTCACTTTCACTTACTAGAGGATCTAGGCTTTCGGTGAGTGATTTGAAGGAGGCCACAAGGAAGGAGGGGTTCACTCTAGATTGGCTACTGTCAGAAAGTAGTGGCAGTTCTACCAGGAGGGCAGAGCAGAGTGAGGGTAAAGCTGGTAACTAGTAGAGCAGCAGCAGGCACTCATATCCGCCGCGAGAGGGCAGTGTTTGGTTTTCTGTGGGTGGCACAGTGATCTTGTTTTCCATCTGTGCTTAGACAACACTGTAAAATGGCCCTGTTTTCTCTCAGTTTTCATGGTCTCAGAGTCACTTTGTCTACTGGTGTTCTGAGATACTGTTTATTTCCAGCTTCTAACAACACCAAGGCTTTAGTATGAGATCAGTTCCTCGACATCAGGTGTGGCTTTTTTCTCAAATGCAGGCCAGATCCATTACATATGCTTAATGAGCTTCCTAAATTAATAAAAACCTCAGTTAATTTAAAAGTGAGATGTATGCTGTGTTGAATCTTTTACATGAACATTACACAAGCACTTTTAATTAAGAAGCTTGCTATGTTCACGATTCCTCCTCTCCATAGAAATGGCAGTATAAAAACTGCCAATTTTAGTTGACAGATGAAAAATTTAAATGATTTTATTAAGATCAATATTGAATCTAGAGTCAAAGTAGAAACACCTATCCGATCACTTTCTTCTATGAGATATAATTTTGAACTTCATCAGGAAACTCTCTTTTCCTCTGATGACTGTACTGGCTGGGCAAATACTTTTATGTTCTTTATCAATTTCCACGGCCAAAACAAACCAAAAAAATCCCTATGCATCTGTTTAATCACTGCTTAGCCAGACTTTAAAAAGAACTATACCTTCAATTTTGAAAATCCAGATTTGCATACTTTTCCTCTCCAAATAATGTTATTTTCATGAGTAATTAGAAAGATTTAATGGTCATTTATCATAAACAACATTTTCAGGGGAAAACGTTTTCATAGTATATTAAGATTAATATCTGTCACTCTCATCCCTAACTGGGTATTAGGCATTTTAAGGTTGTCATACATAAGTAATTCTGAATGAGTGGATCAATTTTAACACTGGCTAGGCAATGGTTGTACAGAACCTGTTTCACAATGAATTTTACCACTGTATCAAATTCCCCCTTATTCTAAACCTTTGGAGTATTCAGTGACAATGCATGCAAGTCTGCCTCAGTTCCAGAGTTCTACTATCTCATGTACACATAAATATACACGCAAATGGTAATGATCAGGTCATACAGGATTTGTGAGCAAGTAAGTAAGGCTTGGTATGGTCAGGTCAGTCCTGAAATACAGCGATGCCTTTATCCTAGAACATAGAGAAAAAGCACTGGCAGATGCTCCTGAGCTGTCTTAGAGCAAGCCTCTCATTCTTAATCAAAGGGAGAATACTTTGCTAGAGTTTTTCATAACTGGAATGTCAACGGCAATAGTAAACAGCATTAAAAAAGGCTGAGTTCATCAAACCTTTAAGGAATCAAAGTGAACACCAGATATCAAGCTATCTATTACTAAATGCCCTGATTAATGCTGGAAGTATATGAAGGGGAGAGAGTGGGAAATTTCATTTAAAAGTTCTGAGATCTCACAAAAGCAGATATACTGAAAAAGATGCTATTAAATTAATAAAATTAAGATTTAGGATCACTTAATATCATAATAAATTAGTATTATACATATATACTTTATGCATGTTTGTGTGTATATGCTTATACATGCTTATATTTGTGTGCATATGCATACAGCTGTGCATATATGAATTTGAAGGTGTGTGTGGGCATTATGAGAAATATTTCCATATATAAGTGAAGATCAAAGATACTTATTATTTAAATATCTCAAGTAGTTTCTGTTAGTTAAGTTAGTTGATGGCTAGAAAAGGCTTTCAAATTTTTATTAACAACTACAAACAATCTCTAAAATTTCAAGCATGCTATAAAAAAGAAGTAATAATAAAACATCTTTTAAGATGAAAAGTACTAACACATTTTATCAGAAATTAAATCACATTGGTTATAACACATAATCCTATAATTTTTTATGTGGTATTTTTATCACTTCCCATGCATGCTACAGTATTAAAGTTTATTTCGGCACAACTGAAAGCAAATCAACAACAGAACCTCATAATTAGTTTTCACTTCATTTTAAGAATATGATATAAATTATACATGTTAAGCATTGATGTAAATAATAAAAAAGGCAATGATTGCTACTTTTATATACTTGGTTGGTTAAACTCTGCACCTGTTCAATAATGGCTTAAACTGCAGCACTGTCTGGGACGTCTTCAAAGAGGTAAGGGGAGTTTAGAAGAACATCCAGAAATATAAAGATGAAGAATAAAACCCGTAACAACTGGGACAGAAGCCCTGCTAGAGTTTATCCATCTGCTTAGTAAATACTGTCTTAAGGATGTTTAAAAATGTAAATCTAGAGATGGACACGACCGAAGCGACTTAGCAGCAGCAGCAGTGGATATAACAAATTAAAAGATTAGTTAGAGTCCACCAGGTATGGCAGTGCCTGTGACCCCAGAGAAGTGACATCTTTATTGGGGGAATACTTAATCTCTTTAGTAAAAAGGAGGTTAACACTAATGATATATTTTGGAGGACAGTGTTAATGACAAATTGTTCCAAGTACAAAACCGAATACTTCCTTATTAAAGCATATATGAAAACCACATAACACACACATAGCATTACTGAATTAACCAATCTCTTCTTAGATGCAAGTTAATAATGGCATCTATACTTTTTTCCACTTACATATTTAAGTTGATGATAATGAATTTCTCCATTATTATTTTAGGTCAACTTATAAAGCTTATTTTGCAGAGGATATATATTCCAGTTAATTTTTGATTTGTGCCCATCACTCATCTTCAAAGACAGAGAATTCGAATATTAAGTCTTACCTGACCAGGATCTGTTCCAGTAACAGTCAAGTCTTGGATGGATCTACGTCTTGGCTGCCCGTTGCCTTTTAAAAAAAAAATTAAAAATTAAAATACTGAAATCTATTCAGAGACAAGAAGGATTTAACTACTACAGTAGGAAGTTGGAATTTGTTGCTCCTTGGATCTACACAGAACGTGAGAAAAAACAAGTGTGTTCACTGTTAAAAAAAAGAGAAAGAAAGATGTAAGTAAAGAAAGAAACAGCTATAGTATTTTAACTCAAAAGTTGCTGGCTTACAATAAAGTGTGTCCTAATACAACAACCACTCCTACCACACGAAGAGCTGCTGAATTCTCTTCCACCATCTTCTGTCATGTGTTTAAATAGATGAATGCTTGGGGGCTGGGGCTGATGACGGCATCTATTTCAAGGGCCTTACGTTACAGTTTCTACAGCAAGACAGCTAGCAAGTTGTGAGCCATGACTGGCTTTAACCAACAGCAGTACCTTGTTCGTTTCAGAGCTTAAAAGGATGCTTAGGCTTGAATTTATTGCACTGAGTCACACTTACCTAATCCCATTAGTCTTTGTCAGAATCTAGTAATTTATTATTTGTGAACAACAACTCTTAATTCCTAGTGGAGATGAATGACTCTCATTCCGTTCTCAGATATACAGGTTGTTGAAATGGGCTAGTGTGTTAACCCTGCTTCAGGAACTTCCATGCTAAACATAACTGACTTAAAAATCAGTTTATGAAAGAACTAGACAAATCTAAGTCTTCAGCAACATGGGGTGAATTGAACAATAGCTTCACTCAGCACTTCTATTTGGGAATAGGGCTGTTTACACAGTTATTTTCTAAGATGAGAGATCAGCTGTCTAAAAGGAAACACCAAAATACTATGAGTAACAGCTGACACAATAGTCAAAATTCTTTCGACTCTGAAGACTGTATTATGTAATAGTGGGCAGCGCTCAGACCACGTGCTCTAACAGCTGTGGCCCGATCAGCCGACAGAATTCATTCTTAAAATTTTACATCTCCATAACCTTCATTATCTTATTTTAAACCAACCAACAATATATCCTAGCATCTTAATCAAGGTGACCCTACTATTTTGTACATACACTAAAAGGACCTTACAACAGAAGAATAATGTTTAATGTAATAGTACGTGAAGTGAATATAAAAACTCAAATTTATAGCTATCCTCTTTTGTATTTAAAGCTGTTTTAGAATTCTTTGCATAATCTTAAAGTTACTTCACATTTCATTTTATTCCAAGCTCCAACTTTCAATTACAAATTGACATAACAACAAACTGCACATTTATGGAATCAGGCACACTAAGATATTTCTCTGAAAACTTTTAATTATCCCCATTTTCCTGAGAACAAACAGGATCCCCACTACCATGACTAATGAGCAATTTCAGGCACATTTCATTCAACACAATCATTCTAAAATTAGCTGAGATGAGACAGGCTTGTAAAAGTGTCTGGAATTCTCTTTTCAGATTAGCAACATTTGTGAATCTGGGGAACCACCCAGCACATGTGTCTGAAAATCATTACATCACCATTGCAATAACAACAAAGACAAGCTCTAAGGGCGGGGAGTGGGGAGAAGGGGAGGAAAGAGGAATAAAAAGTTTTAAGTAGGGGAAAGGAGAACTGACAGTTAACAGATGCCATAAAATGAGAAATCTTTAAGCTACAGCATGAGTCAAAAGCAAGCAATACTAGGCAATGCATTTTCATTAGCATAACCATGGCAGAAACCATCTGGCATACAGTTCAGACGAAGCAAAAAAGGATTGCAATCAACAAATACTTGTTGCTCCAATATTAAGTTTCAAGCCATAATTTAGAAATATGAATGTAAAAAACATCAAGCTCCTATTATCACAAATGAAAATTACTGAGTGTGTGCTCAGTAAATTCAGACTGACTTTGAATTTTTTGGTAACTAAACACTAATTTAGAAACTCATTTACTCTACATTTTTTCATGATTCTTTAATATGTGCATACCTGTATTAAACACAGCAGTATAAAGGAAAAAAGTAGAAATAAGGGACAATATGATATCATATTGTCAATGGTTAATAAAAAAATATGGAATTTACAAATGATGTCTTGAGTTTTTTAATCTGTAATGAATTTTGGAACGTTCAGGACTTCTGACAGGGAACAAAAGATATTTTAAAAAATGACTTTTCTAAGAGCAACAAAAGGAATATACTATATCCCTAAGCCCGCCTTCTTCCCCACCCCTAAAAAGGTGGTTGGAACAGCAGCTAATAGGGCAATTGCTTTTACAACACAAACAAAATCCATCTCTCCAAAAAGCTGTTCTTTTTAAGTACAACTGATTTCCTGAGCTGGTATTTCAAAGTCATCAGAGTCCTTCCAGAGACCTTACCTAAAGTACTTACATTTTTCTAGGTTCCAACTTTCTGAAGACACGATTCACGTAAAAATCAACACATTTTCTTGGAGACATCTCTTAATCAAAATGTTGGAAATTTTGATATTTGTTAAGTTTTGAATATTAAAAATTATGGGACACTTATCCTTTTTATATTTAAAAAGTGATCTTGATAGACTACAATAAGGTGGAAAGAGACTACCAAAATATTTCCTATAAAGTTATATGCACTTTCCTATTTAATTAGTCACAAATACAGAATTTTATTGAAGAAGCAGCGTCTGCACTTGGCAGAAGCAGATGTAATATATCTTAGAAGAGCTCTCCTTGGGCCCCTGTGTCCCTAAACAAAGGCAGGTGTTAATAATACTATCTGTGCAAGGTAAGAACTTGAGATCTAGAAAAGCTCAATTCTTTTACCTCATGGTCTCCTCATAATGGTGCTGCACTGTTTATCACTTGGCACTTGTCATATTTTACTTAACTACCTATCACACTTTTGGTAAATAACCAATATACAATAGAGCTCAGTGTACCTGACTGAAATTTAAAGTGAATGAATAGTCATTAAATTTTTCTCAGTTAAGAGATCTAAATGCAGCTGAAACCATAAGGACTCCTAAAGTTTCTTTTCAGTTTCAAGAATATTATTAACAACAAATGTCAATTAAATTCAGAGACCTGGACAAAAATATTTTATGTGTATTAAGACTGACTCAACAAAACACTTGCATATTCAGCCTTCTCTAGCAAATCCTTAAGACAGTACATAATGCTTTTCGGTCAAAGCGTTCTATCAGTTTAAAATGTTATACCATCTTATTTCAGGCTTAGAAATAACAAAAGGTACACTAGAGTCTCACTGTTGAAGTTTCTCAAACAGAGGTACATGAAGGCAATGCTCATCTACAGAACAGAAGAGAAAAATTTCAAGTGTTTAAAATGAAGCCAAGTATTGTAATTTAGTCTGAACTTAAGAACCACTGAGTATGATATTATAGTAGTATTAATAAAAACTGTTTAAATATATTCTATAAAACCTTACAATTTAGCTTATTTTAAAAAGTTATCTTTTATAGTGTAATTAACAACAGTTATCAGTATGAGTATTTGGAAAAACTTACTTTTGCAAATCATATGTTGGAAATTTATTTCATTTCATAATAGCAATCAATCTGGTATAAACTATGCATGAGGATTTTTTAACAACAGAAAGGGAGAAAGTACAGAAGACATGTTTCAATTAAGTCTTTTGCAGGTGGTATGTGTATATGTATCTGACAGTACTTTCATCCAGTGGATTTCAAAATACATTATAATCACAGTTGACTTTCTTAAGTACTCTAGCTCTTCACACAAGGACTCCAGAGCAGGACTGCTGACACCCCTTGATAACAGACACCAGAGCCATGAACAAAGTATCTTTTAACTATTCAGCCTCTTGTTTAGTTGCTAAGTTGGACTCTTCTGCAGCTCCATGGACTGTAGCCTGCCAGGCCCCTCTGTCCATGGATTTCCCAGGCAAGGACACTGGACTGAGTTACCATCTCCTTCTCCAGGGGATCTTCCCAATCCAGGAATTGAATCCACGTCTCCTACATTGGCAGGTGGATTCTTTACCACTAAGCTACCAGGGAAGCTGACTCAGTCTCTTACTCTACGAAACTGGAAAAGGTTGTTACTCTTGTTGGGTAACTTTTTGACATTTTACCTGTTTAACTCTGACACGTCAAATTTTAAAAGAAATGTAAAATTTAGGTATTCTTCTAACACCAGATAAAATGTTACTATCAAAGGTATTATAGTTTCCCAATTCATAATCCCTATCTCATTTGAGTATTTGAAATGAAGATGGAGGGAAAATAGGCCCTTGGAAGCTCAGATAAGAACAAAAGCAAAATGTGGGAAAGTCAAGAAAATCCAAGTAAAAGAACCAAATAAACAAAAATCCATGTTTTTATGAAAAACTTAAAGGAAAAAGCTTTAGAAAAATTTAAGGCAATCCAATAATCTGCCACCCACTCTCTTTTCTTCAAATAAAAGTAACATAAAATGGATTAGAAAACTATAGATCAGATAGTTTCAATTATGGCCAAGAGATGTCTGCATTTACATTAACTTTGCTTAGGTTGCACAGTTATTTGGCAGGACATTCTCTACAAATGAAGAGTTAGCAAAATGTCATACTGTACTGACAACTGCTCTTATTATGTGTCTTGCTTGCTAAAAAGAAGCCAGATAGATTTACAGTCACTCTGTGGGCAGGGGAAAGAAGGAAGACTTAACCAGAACAAAGTTGCCAATACCTCTTTCAGAGCCAGGCCTAAAGTAGCAAGGGTACAAAAAATTGTGTAGTTTGATCCACAGAAGTCCTGAGGCATTAAAGGTCCATTTTTGCATGACCTGAGAGACTGTTAAACTGATGAATGCTGGTGTTAGCCACAGATTGCTTGTTCCTCATTTGCTGATGGCAGGGTATTTAACAGTGTTGAAGAGCAAGCAAAAAACAAGATTTGAATTTGTTGACCCATGACCAGGTTAGGCATTTTAGTCATTATAAAGACTGTATTAAAAAAAATTTTTTTAGAGTAACAGTGCCTATTTAAACACTTTTAAAACTTGGTAAAAATTTTTTTAAATGCAAGAAGTAACACTTCAAAAATGATACATTTGTACACTGCTAATAAATACACATTAAAAACTTACCTGATGCTTAAAGGAGCACTCCTAATAAAAAGAGGCAGTTTATCCCAAGAGGTACATTAAACTCAGTATACTGCACTTGGTCAAAGGAAAATATTATTGAAAATACTTATCCATACAGATGAAAAATAGAGCTTATATTTTAAAAATGCTTACTGGGATCCAATGCCAATTAATGCCAGTTTGGATATATCAAGAAGTATCGATACTATAACCACAGAGTTTGTAGGGAATCAACCTCAAATAAAAAAGTTCTAAAAGGTATTAAGAAATTTAGGGAATTAAATTTCATCCTTCTTTACAATTAAAATGGCCATGTAAGATAGTTGAGATATTCCCAAGGCACAGGTTATATCTTTTATGTTTAATTTAAAAATATAACCTAAGAATAAATTAATGTCTTTTATGTCCAATTATTTCAATTCCAGAGGTTGCATCCTTTATTAAAAAAAAAGCGAACTACTAGGTTAATGTTTGAATATTTTGGGAAAAAAACCCAACAAGAATATTTAACAAAATGTATTACTGAATACTATTTCCACTTAACAAGCATTGGTACTCTGGCAATTAGCAGCAGAATTAAGCTTTCCTGACCCCATAAGGATCCAGTGTCATTAAAAAGTATCTCCTGGATGAAGAGCTCAGTTAAATTTAACACGAACCCTAAGTAGGAGCAGCACAGAATTACTCTAACTTCTATGACTCAAACAAAACAAAAAGGGTGTAATCTGGTGTCAGAAGATCCACGATGGGATCCTGGCTGTGTAACTCTGGGAAAACCATTCAACTTCATTGGATCTTTTTCATCTGTAAAACGGCTATTAAGCTGATGTGCTTTAAACTACCTTACAGGCCACACAGCACATCTAACTAGGGTTTTTCAGCCCTGTCACTGCTGACACTTCAGAATGGGTAATTCTTGGCTGTGGGAGGCTGCCTGAGACACTCCAGACTGTTTAACAGCAACGAGGCTTCTGTCTAACATGTCAGTAGCACCTATTAGTTTTGACAATCATAAATGTTTCCAGACAGTGCCAAATGTCCCCTGGTAGGGTGTGGTGTGGTGCACACATTCACCCTGGCTCAGAACCTCTGCGACCGTTTTTCTCCTCTTTTCCCTTACTCATTATCACATACATCATTGGCTATTTCGCTATGTGTGGGTGTATCTGTTCTTAATGTTTACCCATAAGACCCAGATTAAGATTAGTGTGCCATCTGGCTAAATTTTTCTGATACTCTCAAACATTTAAGATAATCACAGCTCAGCAATATGAATATTTAAACATTGCTGCTTCTTCAGTTAAAAGTATTACTCCCTCAAACCTGGTATCTTTCAGGGCAGAAGTAAAATGATCCTAAGTACTTTACTAATTTTGAAAGCAGCCCATGACTCAATAAAAATATGCAAGGAATAAATTAACGGTATTCTCTGAAGGGCAACAATGAAAATGTAAAATAAACCACTTGAACAACCAGAATAACAAAGAACTACTCTAGAAATAAAGTGGTTTTGTATGGAATGGGCCCTAAGAACTGTTTGAAATATTTTATATACATCTGTAATTTACATATTTTACATGTATACTAGTTCTGACCCACTGGGAGCTCAATAATGGGTCATTTTCATAACCGGCACATATTTATGAAACACTATGTGTGAGGTCTTGAGCCAGACACGGCTGATGCCATCAATAATAAATAACAAAGACATAGTCTCTATCCTGAGGTTTCAGTTTACTGGAGGAGACAAGAACTACTAGGCATGGTGATTTAGATTCATCTATGAGATCATCACCATAAGAAATGAAAGCAATTTAACCATATGAGACTTGTGGGAGTTAGGTATAAAAACATAATTTGCAAGAAGATCCTCCTAATAATACATAGGAATCTGAAGTTGGCAAGATAATAATTATTTGGCAAGATACCATGCAAAACAGCAAATCTCATTTTGTTTTTGTTTTGTTTCTGTTTTCTAGGTTAAGGTGAAATAGTATTCAGTTACTCTTTTCTCAACTTTGTATTTTACTTGCTACCAACAGAAAGAGGCTGGGACAGAATGCCAAGAGGGAGCCGCCAAGCTGCAATGAAGGAAGAAAAGGAGCCAAGGACAACAAGTATTTTTAAAGGATTGTTTCCTTTCTGCTAGGTGTGAAAAAGGTCTGGGTTCAGCTATTCTGCTCATTTAAAAGATGAGAGGAAGGTGGCAGAATTCTGGGCTGGTATGCCTCCTTCCATGAAAAGGCTTATTACTTTACCCTCTAGTTCATCCTCAATTTTGGAGATGTGAGGTTTCTGGCCAAGCTGTCTTCAGTGCAGATAAATGTGTACAGTTTTTAATCTGTCTCCCTAAGGACTGCATGCAAGGTATCTATTTTCACATTCTATCAAATTGGAGCAAGAAGCATTTTATAAGTACTAGGGATTATTATTCCAGTTTTACAGCTATTAGACCAACCCAGGTGGTCCATGATACCTGCTATGACGGTCTCAGGGACATCCAGAATGTTGCCAAATGAAGCGGTTTTACGGTGGCCCGGTTTAGGCTTGGAAAAGGCTGCAAAAATACACACATACAGTATACATGCAAACAACCACAAATAGTAACACAGAAAATGGTGAACAAAAACAGAATACTTTTCATATAGTTATGTTAATAACACTTCATGCAGGATGGCATGCAGAACTATCAAACCCTTTGTCCATGCTTACACAAGGCATGATTAAGGAGCAAACAACTATCAATACAAGATGTTTCACATACTGGCTTTAATTAGCAGGAAAAAAAAAAAGGACAGAGACAAACAAAGCTGCAGGGTAATGAGAAAGCTAATTTCCAACACGTTCATAGAAATAATCTAAACGCAACCACTGATGTGCAGTGAGGGTCTACGATGAGAGTGGGAAGAAAAGAGTTAAAAAGAAATAAGCTGTCATATTTGTTTTAATTAAACAAACACAGGAATATGTGTTCAATGAAGTGTTTCTTGAAGTGTGCTACAAAGTACAATTCAGTGATTATACGATAACTATTGAATCAAAGTATGAAATGTGTATGCTTTTATAATTATAAATATTTAAACATACTTCTGATAAACTGAGTATTTACTGTAGTTTCCAAAGTTTAGGGTCTATTCCTGCTAAACTGGAATATTTCTGAAAGGCTGGAGAATATGAACCTGTCAAAGTAAGACAATTTACCAACAAATGTTCAGCCCATGTTTTTTTATTCATTTAGGCAGAGAAAGGATAGGGTTATTTAAATATATGTGGTTACCTTGAATCTGGTGAAATATCACCTATCTCAAGATTAATTATAAACCAGTACCTGACTAAAAAATTGACACCAGCAGATATAAAATTATTACTATTACATTACAGAACACTTCCTGTTTTAAGGTAGCAATCACTATTTGGGAGCTCTAACTTGAAAGATATTCCTGAAATGAAAAGGACTCTCAAAGTGTTAGGCTGCATTTCTGTATACACTGTTCATCAGACACTGTACTGTGACACCCCCACTGCACACAGAAACACTTGTGACTCAACTGACCTCCCTCCATTCAACCTGACTGTTTCTGAGGATTCCATCTATGTGGCAGAGACCGGCCAGTCTCTATTTTCCCCTTGTTCTTAGCAACAGAACCTCAACTGTACTCAGGACAGCAATGTTCCCAGATAAAAGACTCCAGATCCCCCTTTCCTTGAGTCCAAAGGGAGCCATCTGACCCTACTGCTACGGCCAATGACATAAACGTGGAAGCTGTTAGGAGGGACTTCTGCGAAAGCTTTTTGAAAAAGTAGCCCTTGCCCTAACTCCTGCTTCCTGATGCTGGGACTGTGGATGTGATGACTGGAACTGTAACAGCCATTATGGAGCACAAAGTCACCTTCAGGATGAAAGCCACACAACAGGGATTGGAACACAGAGAGACAGAAGAAACCCAGGCACCAAAGATCGAGGAGCCTACCTCCAGATTTGTGTGTGAAAAAAACTTTTGGGTTAAAGACACTGTTATTTTGGATATTCTATAATATCTAACTGATTCTAATGCTAACTGATAAGTAAGTGACTAAGATTAGTTGAAGTCAAGAAGAGTTAGGATGGTCCTCTGGACAACTTCTTTCTTAAAAGAACTTCACACAAAATGAAAATATTTTTTTTAGAAAGATCTTAAAACAAAACAAAACAAAATCCCACAAAACCTGGTTAGCTAAGTTAAAAAAAATGCTAATACATTAGGGAATATACTTGTATATACATATGTAGTTTAAAAGATTAGAGGTAATACACAAAAATGCTGTGTTTATTTTTTAGTGGGACAATTATGGAAGACTCAGTTTTTTAAATTTATATTTCTACATTTTCCACAATAGAAATGTATTTATAATCAGTTCCTCTCCACCTCTAGGGAAATCAGAAAGAAAACAATTTAACCCACCGTTACTAAATGAACCTGGTTAGAAAAGAAGGTTAGAAGTTCACTAAGGTAACAAAACATGTAATTATTTTTGTGCTGACCAGTCTTTCCACAATTAATCATTTTAAGTACTGACAAATGGAAGAGAAATGCTAGCTTTTTCCAGATCAAATTACTATGATCTTTTATTTTACAATTAAAAGAATTAATCATAAACTTAGCTACTTTTGCCGCTGAAAGGAGCAGCAGCAGACAGTAAGGCCAAATCATATCTTGATCTGGACAACATTTTTCTGCTAAATTTAAAACAAAACATTTGCTATTACTTGAGTTCGGCACAAAGCTCTAGTAGAATCACTCAAAATCCTCCTAAAAACATCCTAGTATTGGCTAAATTTCAATTTCTCATTTAGATTTTCAGCTCATATTGAGCTAAATTATATTTGATAAAAATCTGTAATAAGAAAATAAACTTTATAATGCAAATAACTTTACAAATCATGCTTGGTTTATCTGGAATTTGAGATGCTTTCTGCTAGAAGCATAGGAAGTATATTATAAATCAACTTCCTGCTTTAAAAAAATTTAGGACACACACAAAAAAGCCCCTGACATTCCCATGACTGAAACAACTGAAACTACCATCTTCGTTCCTCTTCAGACTTTTACTTCCTTTTTACCTGTGGTTGCAGCAATCCTGGCTTCTATTTCAGACATATCGGCACTCATCCTCTTGCCTTCAGAGGTTGGGGGCAAGCTCTCCACGCTGCTCCCGCGAGAAGCTCCCAAGCTCAAACGCCCAGATTCACTCTGTTAGAAACAGGTCAATTTGAATTACTGAAGCTCTTTATATTTAAAAATCCTGGGCAGCTAGAAGAAGGGAGATACCAACTGGGATTTTTATGGGTTCTGTTCTGAAAGAAATGGAAAGTTTTCAGGGAGAGGGAGCTGTAGGAGTGAGGAAGAACAAGCTGCAGACACTGGCCTTTAGGAAAAGGTGATCACTAGAGCTAGGAGTTAAATGTCCCAATTATTGGTTATCCTAAATGCCTCAAGGAAGACGAATAAAATCACTCCTTAAAACATTTAAAAACCAGTAACAGCAAAAATATAATAAATCTGGCAACATGAAATGATGGATCTAGAAGAACTCCTTTAACCAGGCAGTACAGCCAAGAAATCTCCATTTTATACTTGTAACCATCAACTGTTCAAGTTAGGGATCATCATAAGGAAGATATGCACAAATGTCAAAGGCAGCAATCATCAGATGGGGGGAGAACAATTAATTATAAAGAATTTCAGGAGAATCTCATTACACGCATCTACTCTTAAGCCTATCTGTCTGCTTCAGGAACAAGATTCAGGACTTGTATAGTCGAAGAAGGCGAACAATACTTGTTAGTATAATGTTCAGGACTTCATGACTACTGGTAAGGTTACCAAAATTTTACTTTAAATAACAAAACAAACCTGTTGTTTTGCCTGGTTTTTCAACAATTTTGATTCTAAGCGTTTAATTGTATCGTTTGTGGCAGGAACTTGTTCCATGTTAGTGTCACTTTTATTACTGGTGTTTGTAGAAGCGATGTCCATGAAGGAGCCTAGGAAAGCAAAAATATTTATGACAATAGGCTGGGAATAACACAAATGCTTCATTCAATAAAATGTAACTTAAATTCTTTTCTAAACTAGCAAGATATGAATAGAAGTAAGACTTTTCAAGCTATGAAGATACCCAAACAAACCCATTTTAAATGATATTTCAGGATAGCACAAAAAGGGAATCAAAGTGCCTAAACGGTTTTCTAATAGTCAAGAATGACTAAGATTCTTAGCTTGAGAGAAAGAAATGGCTATTAATCAAGATGGGAAAGACTATGGAAGGACTGAGTCAGAAAGGAGCCCAGTTAGGAAAATGGTAATTTTGAGCTCATAGCAGATATCAATCAAGTAGCTGGATATGTAAGTATGGAGTTCGAATTTGGGGTGGAACAAAAATATTGGCAAATACATGGTATACATGCATACTGGATGAGATTACTAAGGAATTGAGTTTAGACAAACAAAGCGGTCAAACTAAGCCCCGGGCACCCTGACATTTTAGGTTGGGAAGATGAAGAATAACCAGTACAGGAAACCATGAAAGTAAGTGACCAGAGATGTAAGATGAAGCCCAGGTTAGTATGGTATCCTGGAGACCAACTCAAAGTGCTGAAAATAATAGACAGTAACAAACTGTGTCAAAGGCTACTGAGAATCAGAAAAGATGAGATCTGAAAATCCTTCATTTAGATTTAGTAATGTGAAGATAACTGGTGACCTTGACAAGAGCAATTCTAGAGTAGTGGTATAATAAAAGCTTGAACGGAGTGAGTACAAGAGAGAATGGCAACAGAGAAGCTAGAGAAATGCAAATACAGACTTTAAAAGTCCCCGCCTTATCCACAGGGGATACATTCTAAGACCTCCAGTGGATGCCTGCAACCTTGCATACTGTGTTTTTTCTTATACATATATACCTATGATAAACTTTAATTTATAAATTAGGCACAGTAAGGGATTAACAAGAGTAACTAAAAATAAAACAGAACTGTAACAATATACTGTAATAAAAGTTACACGAATGATGTGGGCTCTCTCTCTCAACATATCTTACTGTACAAATTTAATATCTTTTTCTAACTAAGCACTTATCCTGCACTATGGCTGTTAACTTTTGCAGTTTGAAGCATGACAGTAAAACAAGCACAGATTTCTTTTTCCTTCTTCATGATTTCATGGATAGAAGTTCTTAATGCAGATCTTAGCAACCTCAGGCAGCACAGGATTTTTTTCCCCTAATTAAAGTTGAGAATTTTCACCTTTTCAGTTAGAGGTAGCACTTTCCAGCTTCTCTTTGGCATATCAGAATTGCCAGCATCACTACTCATGTAGTGGCCATTTGGGGCCATTACTAAATAAAATCAGGGTCTCATGAACACAAGCACTGTGATACCTTGACAGGTGATGTGACAGCCAACAGGGCTGCTGCTGCTGCTGCTAAGTCGCTTCAGTTGTGTCCGACTCTGTGTGACCCCACAGACAGCAGCCCACCAGGCTCTCTCGTCCCTGGGATTCTCCAGGCAAGAACACTGGAGTGGGTTGCCATTTCCTTCTCCAATGCGTGAAAGTGAAAAGTGAAATCGCTCAGTTGTGTCTGACTCCTAGTGACCCCACGGACTGCAGCCTACCAGGCTCCTCCGTCCATGGGATTTTCCAGGCAAGAGTGCTGGAGTGGGGTGCCATTGCTAAGTGACAAATGGATAGGATACACTGAATAAAAGGACAATCCATAGGATGGAGTGAGATCTCATCATGCTGCTCAAGATAGCTGCAATCTAAAACTTATGAATTATTTCATTCTGGAGTTTTTCATTTAGTATTTCTGGATCACAGTTGACCACAGGTAACTGAAACTGCAGAAAGTAAAACTGTGGACAAGGTGGGGGGCTACTGTATATATACTCAGGGAATGATCCCAGCACAAAGGCTAAAACTGATGATGCAAGAGACAGGAAGAACTGCTAGGAGAGCAGACGGGATCTGATGCACAAGGGGCAGGTTTGCCTCTGGCTATGAGCATGGACAGTTCAGCATGGGAACAGAAGAGAGTGCAGAGCAGAGGGGCAGACACAGGCAGGTGGGCGCATGGAGACGGGGAGTTTGTGGCAGCTGTCTTTTGATCACAGAGAAATGGTAAAGAAGGTCAGCTGAGAGTAAGGAGTGGCAAGCAAATGTTTTTAGAGAAATTCACTTTAGAATTCAGAGCATCTCAGAAAGACTTTCAGTAATATTGGAACCAGTTTAAATATAATTTTTTTGGAGGTAGGGGAAATAGACCAGTAAAAATAAAATTTTAAGAATGTATTAAGTATATGTGTACATACACACCTATGCCTTTTAGTTTTAATCAAACTAATAATGAAATGTTCAAATACCATATATTTTGAGAAGTAAAATTTTTCTAAGTTAGAGTATTACTTTTACTGTTTTTTTTTTTTTTTTTGGATAACACAGCTTCTTAAATGAATGTTTCTATGGATTCTTCTACAAAGATCAAGAAGTAGGGTGCTCATAATATAGGAAATATACTGTTTTATACATATAATAATTTTTGATACTATTTGATCTAGCTGTATCTGTGTAAGAATTATTTTTCAAGTAAAGAATGGCATCCACAGAAATATAATATCCAGTCTTTTTAGATACAATCATGTAAGAATTTCAAAACTTGGAAGTGGGTTTCAATTAACTAACCCTGGCTACCTGCATGAAGAATGATGCACCTGGAAATTCAAATTGCAATCATATTAAAGGAATAAATTAAAATGCAAAAAGGGACATCATTCATTGCTTCTTGATTATCACTTCACAGGAACAGAGATGCAAAAATTCATTTTATTACATTCCAATCTATCCATTTACCTGTACTGGTAGCGGAGTTGCTCTGTCCTTCATCTGAATACTGACAAGGGTATTGTAACGGCTCATCTGCTCCTGGAAAGTACTATATATAAAAAAGTAAATAACAATTTAAACTTTCTTTAATACAAATTAAATCGTGTGAAAATTAACTTAAAGAGTAAGTATGTTTGAATTACTTCCTTGCTCAGATCTGAATGCAGCAAAGATGCTGCTTTATTTTCACTAAGGCATACATGGAAATTTGTAGACACAAAGACAATGTGCTAACTCTTCTAAATTTCAATTGTTATCAATGCCATATATCTAGCTACATAGAGCCTAGATAATCTTGAAGAAAACAGCCAATATTCTTCTAGAGGAACATATGAAATACAGTAGTATCATTCCTCATAATTACATGAAACATTATTCATGTTCTCATAGCAGTGATGCAAATCTCTAAAGTGTTGAAATGACCGAGTCTGATAACTGAAATGGTATGCCATAGAATAATTTGTTAGACATTTTAAATATCAAGAATAGATTATGAATGTCACTCTATGAATCAGAGGTAAAATACTGGATATATCTGCTGGATAAAAATTAGAATTTAGGGAGAAAAAAGAGAAACGTTTTCTTCTCAAATTAGACAAAGCACATATACACACAATCAAAATCTGAATAATTTATATAATCCAAAATTTTAAGGTATCTGATTATGGAGACCAAGCTGTTTTCTTTACTTTTTAATTTTAATTTTTACTGAGTTGTTTTCTTATGAGTGTATCTTTAGGTCCCAGGATTCTACATATAGGTCTTCTCCAAATATGAAATTAAGCTTTAATAAGATGAGTTTAAGCTGCTGTGCCTAACTTATTTTCAATAGAATGAACAAATTAATTATGTGGCCATTTAGGAAATCACTTAATCTATATTCAAAGAGATTGAAAGATTCTTCTACTTAGCAAATTGTTCTGAAATTCAGGCACTTTTGCAAGTGTACAAACATTTCCAAGTCAAGATACTACTTGACAGATTTGTTAGTGCATCAAAAACCAGAGGCCTAGAATGATTCAAATAATTCTAACAAGAGTGTTTGATTTATAGACTGGGAAATTCTAATAATCATTTAAAATGATTCTTCTAAATTCTAAAATTCTACAGATCCTAGAAAAAAGTTTAACTTTTTAATGGCAAGTGGAAAGCTGAAAATATACAATGAAAAACCAAAAGGTAAAAATCACTTCAATGAAGTGTCTGGGAATGTAGCCTCTCTAGTGCGCTACATAAATGACTGCTTGATAAAGATTTGTACTAAAGAAAATTTATAACTCAGCAACAATTAGAGTCATAAAGTACCCAAGTCCTGTAAAGGCTTCAGAGATCATCTAATTCAACTTCTCTCACATTACAGATAAGGCAACAGGCCCAGTAACACATACATCTACTAAGTTAAGCAGAAGCAAAAAAGCATGTTCAGAGCCCTAGTCTAGCCATCTTTCCATTATAAAGAACTAGATTTTTTTTTCCCAAAATAGTGTTTTTCTCCTCTGATTATGTGAGTAATGAATACCCATTCTAAAGTGGAAAATACAAAAATGTATTAAACAAACAAACAAAAAATGATACCCATTTACTTAAAATCTCATTAAAACTCAGTATATATAAAAGTCCCTTAATCCCAAAGCCCCTCAAAAGAAGGATTATACCCGCATCAAGTGAGTCATTATTTTCACAATTTCCTCCATTGAAGGGCGCTGAGAAGGATCTTTAGACCAACAACGAGTCATCAGGCTCTCAATGGGCTTAGGTAAATTTTTGATCAGTGGTGGTCGAGTACCTAACAATTAAAAGTTACAGGAGGGGAGAAAAGAATGTATTTACTCAAAGAATACTATAAGTTTCTAACACGGTATTTATTTTCTAAATCAAGATTTTTTTTAGGAGGTATAAAAGTACATTTATTTTGTCCTTTAGGTTAACATTACATTTTCATAAAGGGGCATCTACACCTTTTGAGAAACCAAATTAAAATTTTCACATGCATTATGACTGAGTTAACAATAGTTCATTTATTATAAACACTCTTTTAACAAATGGTTAACAGCTTAATGTGTGAATGGTAACTCAAGGTCATCTTATCTGACCTGTATTTTCAGATTTATCATAAAAATTTCAATGTTTGACAAATCATCTTCCATATATCAAAAGTCATCTGCCATAATTGATATATTATATAGTATTACACTCACTGACTTCTAAACGGTTCTTTTGTGGGAGGCAGGCCTTACAGTAGCTGTGAGTCAGTCATTTCACAAGCCGAAAACGGCCAACTTTTGTGTAATTTAATAAGACTGATATCACTAGCAAGGTCCCTAACTTAAAAGAAGGGCTCGATTATAATGAAATCTTTGTAAATTTATCAATTAATAAGTTAGTTCTTTTATTTCTTACTTCACTGACATTCAATTTTACTGACACATGATAGAAAAAGAAAACAAACTGTCCTGGTCAATGCTCTAGCATTCTCCATAACGACAGAAAAGGCAGCACAATGAACCGGAAACTGGTAAACACACAAGATTACTCCAATGACTCCTTGACAGGTCTATGAATGACCACAACAGTGGGGCAGATATTTGTTCTATCACATGTGGAACAGAGTGTCAAAAATGCCATTAGTCAGAGTAATTATAATCAAGAGACAGAAATTAAACAACAGAGAAGGATAGCAAAAGTTAAAAGATTCAGCAATTTCCTTTCAAGAAGTTTATTTTCCCAAAGGAACTGCAAAGTAAATTGATTAATGAAGGAGATGTATTCTAGTATCATGAGTGGTTAGAAACATTGCAATTAGAGGTATAAAGGGAACAGGAGGGATGCAAGGACATTGTGTCCATAATTGAATATAACTTAAAAAATATGGACATTTGAGTCAGAAACATCCAGATCTAATCTTAGCAATACCACTTACTAAACCTGTGACCCCAGGCAAATTACTTAGCTTCTCTAGGTCTCAGCTTCCTAATAAGGAAAGCTGTAAAATGGGGCAATAACAGCACTCACATCATAAAGATGAATGAGAAGCTAAAAAGCAAGACTACGTGAGGCACTTCACGTTTTGCCTTTATGAATAGCTTCAGTAACAACTCTTACTCAATATGTTTTGCTTTTTCTCCTCAGTGAGACACTGTTTCTTCAAGAGAAAAAAGCAACAGCTCCCTAATTATCTTAACCGTGTGAGATCCAACGTGTCCCTGTCTGCTGGAGAGAGGCAATGAGGCAGCTGGCTCTGGCTGTCTACTGACGGCCTCTTCCACACGGGTATAGCCAGCAGATCTTCTCAGCTTTGTCCAGAGCCAGGACTGTCCCAGCTCTGCTTGATCCTGGTGTCAGGGCAGGTAGGGCTTGAGGCTGGTTACAGGAAATCGTATACTTTAATACTGGGGATAAATGGTCTTCTTTAGGGGAGAAACAATTTCCAAATAAGAAATATACAAAATATACTGACGAAAAACTTCACAAACCGTTATGAACAGCCCACATGATACGGAAAGCCGGGCCACCAATTTCATCAAAGGGTTTCCGACGTGTTATCACTTCCCAAAGGATAATACCCCAACTGAAGACATCACATTTTTCACTGTAATTGCTACCTAGAAAAAAAGGTAGTAAAATTTCAAGACTTTTCCCCTAATGACTTACAGAAGTAGTGGCTTTCATAAATTTTAAGAATAACCATTATGTACAAAAACAAGAGAATGCCACAGGTAGGGCTGAGAAATTCTTTCTGAAGACCTCAAGTCTTTGCAATAAATATACTTTTAAAATGAGTTAAGTATTAATAATGTACTCAAAAACTTACTCTATCATGTATAAAATAGATAACTAGCAGGAAGCTGCTGTATAACACAGGGATCCCAGCCTGGCACTCTGTGATGATCTGGACTTGGAGTCGGGGGGTAGGGGAGGGATGCTCAGAAGGAAGGGGGGATACATACATACAAACATATATGTATGTATAGTTATGACTGATTTGCACTGATGTACAGCAGAGACCACCACACTGTAAAGCAATTATCATCCAATAAAGAGAGAAAAAAACCCACTTTAGAAAGTTAGTTATTTTCTACCTTCTTGTCAAGAAATGTAGACCTTATCTTTTATTTAAACATATTTTCTCTGGGGCAGAGAATTAAAACAGCTTATATACAGAGTACATCATGAGAAACACTGGACTGGAAGAAACACAAGCTGGAATCAAGATTGCCAGGAGAAATATCAATATCCTCAGATATGCAGATGACACCACCCTTATGGCATGGAGTGAAGAGGAGCTAAAAAGCCTCTTGATGAAAGTGAAACAGGAGAGCGAAAAAGTTGGCTTAAAGTTCAATATTCAGAAAATGAAGATCATGGCATCCGGTCCCATCACTTCATGGCAAATAGATGGGGAAACAGTAGAAACAGTGTCAGACTATTTTTTTGGCCTCCAAAATCACTGCAGATGGTGATTGCAGCCATGAAATTAAAAGACGCTTACTCCTTGGAAGAAAAGTTATGACCAACCTAGATAGCATATTCAAAAGCAGAGACATTACTTTGCCGACTAAGGTCCATCTAGTCAAGGCTATGGTTTTTCCTGTGGTCATGTATGGATGTGAGAGTTGGACTGTGAAGAAGGCTGAGCACCAAAGAATTGATGCTTTTCAAGTGTGTTTTTGGAGAAGAGTCTTGAGAGTCCCTTGGACTGCAAGGAGATCCAACCAGTCCATTCTGAAGGAGATCAACCCTGGGATTTCTTTGGAAGGAATGATGCTAAAGCTGAAGCTCCAGTACTTTGGCCACCTCATGCGAAGACTCACTGGAAAAGACTCTGATGCTGGGAGTGATTGGGGGCAGGAGAAGGGGACGACCGAGGATGCGATGGCTGGATGGCATCACAGACTCGATGGACGTGAGTCTGAGTGAACTCCGGGAGATGGTGATGGATAGGGAGGCCTGGTGTGCTGTGGTTCATGGGGTCGCAAAGAGGCAGACACAACTGAGCGACTGAACTGATACATTCCTTCCTGTAATTTCTTATTCCTTTCTGTAATTTCTTAATCTTAAAATTTTCTTCTCCCATTCTCTTGATGGAAAACACTATCAAAGCAGAAGAAATTTCTAATCTAATGTGATGATTTTTTCCCCACAATATCTGGTGAGATAAATTAACTTGAAAACTTAAAAATAAGTTGTAAGCAGGAAAACTACAAATACCAAATTTACAGTAAGCAGATATATGCAGGGAAATGTACATAATTATAAGTTGGTTGGTCAGTCAGCTGATAAACAAAACCCTAAAACCCATGAACAACCCATTGTGAGAATGACCAATTATTACAACAGTAGCTACAAATGTACTTCGCATGTGCCAGAGGCACTGGGCACTATAAATCAGACAATGACATTGCAGTCTGATTTGAACCATAGGTGCTGACGTCTTTCAGAAATGAAGAAATCTACATAGCCTAACAGTCTGAGTTTTGTTGCTCTAAACAATTAAGAGTAACTTTTATTTCTGGGTTCTTCTGCAAAAACAAATCTTTCTGCTCTGCACACTACGTAATAACTGTACTATTTTAACTCAAAGAAACTCACATTAAATAAATAATTTCAAAACAATGCCAATTATGTGTATTCTACATACAAACTTAAAACAAGTGGCATTATTTAACCTTATATAATTTAACACTGGCTTTTCCACAAACTTTTAAACTGAACTTTGTGGCAAAATAGCTCCACTCAAGGGACCAGCTGCAGAACAAATTTCTTTCTCTTGGTGGCTAAAAACAAAGAAAAAAACCCTTTAAATTCATCAAAAATAAAAGTCAAAATCAGAATTCAATTATTGAATGTTTCTGAATTTCATGGGCTTTCATACCTTCTAATGTAAAGATCTTCACCACCCATCTAATCATGATGGTGTGATCACTAATCTAGAGCCAGACATCCTGGAATGTGAAGTCAAGTGGGCCTTAGAAAGCATCGCTACGAACAAAGCTAGTGGAGGTGATGGAATTCCAGTTGAGCTGTTTCAAATCCTGAAAGATGATGCTGTGAAAGTGCTGCACTCAATATGCCAGCAAATTTGGAAAACTCAGCAGTGGCCACAGGACTGGAAAAGGTCAGTTTTCATTCCAATCCCAAAGAATGGCAAGGCCAAAGAATGCTCAAACTAACATACAATTGCACTCATCTCACATGCTAGCAAAGTAATGCCAAAATTCTCCTAGCCAGCCTTCAGCAATACATGAACCGTGAAATTCCTGATGTTCAAGCTGGTTTTAGAAAAGTCAGAGGAACCAGAGATCAAATTGCCAACATCCGCTGGAAAAAGCAAGAGAGTTCCAGAAAAACATCTATTTCTGCTTTATTGACTATGCCAAAGCCTTTGACTGTGTGGAACACAATAAACTGTGGAAAATTCCGAAAGAGATGGGAATACCAGACCACCTGACCTGCCTCTTGAGAAATCTGTATGCAGGCCAGGAAGCAACAGTTAGAACTGGACATGGAACAACAGACTGGTTCCAAATAGGAAAAGGAGTACGTCAAGGCTGTATATTGTCACCCTGATTATTTAACTTCTATGCAGAGTACATCATGAGAAATGCTAGACTGGAAGAAATACAAGCTGGAATCAAGATTGCTGGGAGAAATATCAATAACCTGAGATATGCAGATGACACCACCCTTATGGCAGAAAGTGAAGAGAAGCTAAAAAGCCTCTTGATGAAAGTGAGAGAGGAAAGTGAAAAAGTTGGCTTAAAGCTCAATATTCAGAAAACGAAGATCATGGCATCCGGTCCCATCACTTCATGGCAAATAGATGGGGAAACAGTAGAAACAGTGTCAGACTTTATTTTTGGGGGCTCCAAAATCACTGCAGATGGTGATTGCAGCCATGAAATTAAAAGACGCTTACTCCTTGGAAGAAAAGTTATGACCAACCTAGATAGTATATTCAAAAGCAGAGACATTACTTTGCCAACTAAGGTCCATCTAGTCAAGGCTATGGTTTTTCCAGCAGTCATGTATGGATGTAAGAGTTGGACTGTGAAGAAGGCTGAGCGCCAAAGAATTGATGCTTTTGAAGTGTGTTGTTGGAGAAGAGTCTTGAGAGTCCCTTGGACTGCAAGGAGATCCAACCAGTCCATTCTGAAGGAGATCAGCCCTGGGCATTCTTTGGAGGGAGTGATGCTGAAGCTGAAACTCCAGTACTTTGGCCACCTCATGCGAAGAGTTGACTCACTGGAAGACTGTGATGCTGGGAGGGATTGGGGGCAGGGGGAGAAGGGGACGACCGAGGATGAGATGGCTGGATGGCATCACTGCCTCGATGGACGTGAGTCTAAGTGAACTCCAGGAGTTGGTGATGGACAGGGAGGCCTGGCATGCTGTGATTCATGGGGTCGCAAAGAGTCGGACACAGCTGAGTGACTGAACTGAACTGAATGTATGAATCACATGTCTGCAGTTCAAATTTCCTCAATTGTTTAAAAGATAATTGATGTTTTTATACAGAAACCTCATATGCAACTTATGGATCACTCTTTTAAAACTTGAGTTTAGACACACACATGTAAAAGTAAGCATAAGGTATCCCTTACTTGTTGTCCTTAGCATCACACGTCTTTCTAGTTACTTGCATTCTTCCTAAGGCATGCTCATTTAAGCTTTGAACGGCTGATTTTTAATCACTAGGAAACCAGCACAAAGCACACTCGGTTCTCATTACGCCCTGTATTGTCTTATAGAGTCTGCAGTGAACAGGACTGGAAAAGGTCAGTTTTCATTCCAATCCCTAAGAAAGGCATGGAGAACGCAATGGCACCCCACTGCCTGGAAAATTCCATGGATGGAGGAGCCTGGTGGGCTGCAGTCCATGGGGTCGCTAAGAGTAGGACACAACTGAAGCGACTTAGCAGCAGCAAAAAAGGCAATGCCAAAGAATGCTCAAACTACCACACAATTGCACTCATCTCACACGCTAGTAATGCTCAGAATTCTCCAAGCCAGGCTGCAAATAGTACATAAACCATGAACTTCCAGATGTTCAAGATGGATTTAGAAAAGGCAGAGGAACCAGAGATCAAATTGCCAACATCCAAAGGATCATCGAAAAAGTAAGAGAGTTCCAGAAAAACATCTACTTCTGCTTTATTGACTATGCCAAACCTTTGACTGTGTGGACCACGATAAACTCTAGAAATTCTTTAAGAGATAGGACTACCAGACCACCTGACCTGCCTCCTGAGAAATCTGTATGCAGGTCAGGAAGCAACAGCTAGAACTGGACATGGAACAACAGACCGGTTCCAAATAGGGAAAGGAGTACGTAAAGGCTGAATACTGTCACCTTGCTTATTTAACTTATATGCAGAGTTCATCATGAGAAAAGCTGGGCTGGATGAAGCGCAAGCTGGAATCAAGATTGCTAGGAGAAATATCAAAAAGCTCAGATATGCAGATGACACCACCCTTAAGGCAGAAAGTGAAGAACTAAAGAGCCTCTTGATGAAAGTGGAAGAGGAGAGTGAAAAAGTTGGCTTAAAACTCAACATTCAGAAAACTAAGGTCATGGCATCCAGTCCCATCACTTCATGGCAAATAGATGGGGAAACAATGTAAACAATGAGGGACTTTATTTTTGGGGGCTCCAAAATCACTGCAGATGGTGACTGCAGCCATGAAATTAAAAGATGTTTGCTCCTTAGAAGAAAAGTTATGACCAACCTAGACAGCTTTTTAAAAAGCAGAGATATTACTTTTCCAACAAAGGTCCATCTAGTCAAAGCTATGGTTTTTCCAGTAGTCACGTATGGATGTGAGAGTTGGACTATAAAGAAAGCTGAGCACCAAAGAATTGATGCTTCTGAACCGTGGTGTTGGAGAAGACTTTTGAGAGTCCCTTGGACTGCAAGGAGATCCAACCAGTCCATCCTAAAGATCAGTCCTGAATATTCATTAGAAGGACTGATGCTGAAGCTGAAACTCCAATACTTTGACCACCTGATGTGAAGAACTGACTCATCTGAAAAGACCCTGATGCTGGGAAAGACTGAAAGCAGGAGGAGAAGGGGACAACAGAGGATGAGATGGTTGGATGACATCAACAACTTAATGGACATGAGTTTGAGTAAGCTCCAGGAGTTGGCAATGGACAGGGAGGCCTGGTGTGCTGCAGTCCATGGGGTCTCAAAGAGTCGGATGCGACTGAGCGACTGAACTGTTAATTTGTAAACACTGAATCATTTCCTCTAGGAGGAAATACAAGATTGGGTTCCTGTGAGCCTCTTCACAATGTTTTTGTCAACTTATCAATATATTAACCTTGTTTTATGTGTTTCTGTTTAAAACACTTTTTAATATAAATCGTTGATTCATTAATATTAAACTCGTGGCCAAAAGCACTGTAACTCATGCCTGAATGCAGATTAGCTAGCAAGTGCAGTTTCTAAGACAGATCACAGCCTTCTGATACTTAGGAACACTAGAAAACACTTCAATATTACTCGTAGAGGCTGTTTTAAACTGTGAAATCATCAACACAAAGTACAAAAAAGGGAAAAAAATGAGGCACTCGATAGATCACAGAAGTGATACAGTACGAGAACTGACACAAGAGGGCAGAGCAGTGCCTTGTTTGACCTTAGCTGGGAATGTGTATGTTGGGCGACTCAAAATTTTTTCCTGCTCTGTGCATACCTGTGAATAACTTATGAAACAAATTATGAGTACTGATTTTAGGGGTTACGTAGGCAAGTTTGCAGTAATGGAATCTGAGCATGAGGATCAACTGTACATATGCCTGAACTTCACAGACAACCGATATCTTGCTATGAGATTCAAGATCTAAGGCTGTATTTATGCAGTACTTCCTTAGACTTTAGGAAGTATCTTGTGTAAACGCCACGTAGAAATAAAATCATGTAAATAGGGGAAAGCCATAAACACACTGGATTTACATGGGGTAATAAGGCAGATTATCAGTCACATCACGCTTTTGCTATTTTACCTTCAAAAACTTCAGGTGCCATCCAAGCAGCACTCCCCTTATTGTTGGTCATGTGCGTCTGAATGTCACAGGCTGTACCAAAATCACAGATTTTTAAAACTGTCCCCCCTGCAACCAGCAGCAAGCTGTTTAAAAAACAAACAAGACAAAAAATAAGCCAAAAAATGAATTAAAGGTTATAAGACCAGTATTTGATTCTACAATAAAATAGACATTTGAGGAAATAGAAAAGGTTAATAAGCAAAACATCACCATTCAACTTCTGTAAAATGTGAACCAGTCACCTGTAATACCTTAAAATACAGAGAAATATTGGCAAAAGTTGACTTTAAGCCAGTTCTTAGGGTGACTGCTAGACTCAAATTTTGATGTCTCCATCTCTATCTCCATAATCTTTCTTGATTACGCTTCTCTCTGGGCCAAAATAGGGGGTTTTAAAAAACATCTAGTAGGTGAACATTAAGGTATTCTGAAATGGGAGTGGATGGGTATCAATACCTTCATAAACTGTTGGCTCCTATACTTTACCTGCCTACCCTAGTGTTTTTTAAGGTGCAAGTAGAAACCTAGTGATAAAATCTAAATCATAAAAATTCTAGATCACATATCTGGGGACCTAGAATGCAAAACAACCCAGAAGATTATGACAGCATTAAAAAAAATGGAAAATATCAAAGTGTATCACGACTACTAAGATTAAATATTGTTTCAGGAAAGTTCAGTTTCAGGTCTACACACATTATTATGTACACACGACAGACTGTGAAGTACTTCTTACTGTGGATCATGGTGCCAAAAGTTTCCAAACCTTCTTTGCTCTTATTAACCTTACTGTGAACAGAAATGAGTCTTTAGTTAGCCTAATGTAGCAAGACTGCTTAGCTGTTCACTGACCCTATTTCCTTTCCTTTTTGGGTACATTTCTCAGCCCTCTGAGCAATTAGGTATGGTTATTATGACCATTCTAGCCAGCAGAATGTGATGTACTTCACCTTCAAGCCTGATCCATAAAAATCTCCTACACACATATATATACAGTCCTGTTCCTTTCCCTATATGTCACTGAATGCAGAGGATTCTGACCTAGAAGACAGACGGAGTCTGGGACATGAGTCAGGAATGTTCAGTTTGAACTTTAGGAGCAAAACCCACAAACCACCAAACCCATTTAGGGTTCAGTTCTCTATCTTTTGGCTTAATGATGCCCTTATCTTCTTGTAAGACCACCTATGCATGTAAAGGATGTTTGCTGTTATATGCAGCACCTTCTGGGTTTGTTGCTGGACGTTTCTGCAGTTTACCCAGTTCGCCATATTACTGGACGACCAAAATTCTTCTCATGTGAGTTTAAGAGTCAAAGCCACATTACTATATGATCACTGTGAGCACTGACAAGAGCGGTATATGGGGATTTAAGCATGTCTAGGTTACACTATACATAATGTTGCTTTATTCCCTTCCTGGGGTATTTTTTTATATCATTATATACAGATATTTACATAAAGTTATAAATTCTTTGCATATAATTCTCTTCCAAAATTCTAACTAGACAGATTATTTAGAATATTAGTGTTTTTTTTAGTCCATCATGACTAAAATAAGCCAGATAAACTACTATTCATATCCCCATAATGCCACAAATACTGTGATAATTGAAGCGAAAGAATGCTAAGTGCAAATTACCTTTATATACACTTCAACAAACAAAAAATTTTTCCTTGTTTCACCGTTGCTAAGTTCTTACTACTCTTTATCCAAGAGAAGAATTCTGTAACTGACTTCCTGGTTTCATCCTAGTATATTCAAAATATCACAGTAATTTTTCTGAATGACTTTTATATTATTACTATTTACAATGAATACCCCTTTATTCATAAGATTCTGAATGAACTAGCAAAAAGGTAACTAAAGTAGGGACACAAGCTGATACTGTATGAAACACCTAATTGTATCATCAGGTGCCTTCTTTCTGTACCATTTAAAAAAATTCCTCCTGACTGGAGACTCCACAGGTTTTCCAGGGACAATAAGACAGGGCACATGTGTCTGTATATACAATTATATATGAAAGTACAGCCATTCCAAAGAGTTTTCCCTTTCCCCAGTACCTTCTAAAAAATAAATTCAGTGATAAAGCCCAATTTGTACACAGGGTGCCCCACAGGTAATTTTCAACACTACACCATGAGTCCAACTGTAAGAATGACTAAGAGGAATGAATGACCTAGACCATATCTCTTGTAAATATGTTAATGGTATTTATTAGCAAAACGAGAGTCCCTAGCTGCAGATGACTTTGGTAAGACATATCTGGTCTAAATAGGTTGGTTAAATAAACCTGAAATTTATGGATTTACAGGGTGTGGTTGAATGGAGAATGGAAATAGATGTTTAAGCTGTGTAATTATGGAATCTAAAACATGTTAAAAAAACATCTCTTGTGAGATTATTTTAAAGTATATTGTTTAATAACTCATTAGTCATTTCAAAGCCAAATATGCCCCAGTGCAGAAGGGTGTTGCATCTAACGAGTTCTGGCTCCTTCAGGAAACTGATGCTTCATGCCTCATACCTGCATCATGAAGGCATAATACCTTCATGCCTCATTGTTCCTGGGTAAGAGCTATGATTTTCACAAATTTGCTTTGGTAATTCAACTCTGTGTTAATCTGGGGAGGGGGAAAGGAGAACACAATCTCCCAAAACAGGGACCAAAAAAGCTGCTTTCTTCTTTAATAGCCAAGATAGGTAGCTACAACAACAGTCTCGGGAGTCAAGTTCAAAAGAAGTATCATAAACCTGGGACTTAAACATTATTTGATCAAGGACCCAGGGAAAGAGAAATCAGTTTAAGTCTGGAGGTGGAAATAAGGTACACTAGTGAGAATGGAGATTCCAAGAGTTGAAACCTATGTAGAGTGTATCAGATTAGAAAGGAGAGTGAGAAGTTCTACCTGGAAGGGATACTTTGATGCTTTAAATCACTGTCAAGAGAATGGAATACTTCTGACTGGTTTCCTAGGGGAAACCTCTTATCTGAGAACCCATGTGATGGCCAGCAGTAGAGGAGAAAGGGCACAGGGGGAATTTTTGTCACAGGTGGATAGAAAAGAGAAAAACTAGAGAGAAATGGGGACAGAAGTATATATGCTTTCTTTAACTTGAGTACCCCTGGCGTGGGGGGGAATCTCTTAAGTTTTAGCCTCTAAGAATACTTATTTAAGGAATTTTGAAGTTCTTTCAAAGTCCCAGGATCCACAATATAAAGAAATCCAGAGTATTTTCAGTTTCTAGCCAGATGTGCCAGCAATGCCCTTTGCCTTTCTCTGAAAATGCAAATAATAACCACCCTGTGTAGTTTGGTGGAATGTTGACTATGTGTGGACATTGTGCTTATTAGGGATACAATGGGGAACAAGACAGGCTTGTCTCTGCTCTCATGAAACTGTTCAAGGAAACCAATATATACTGTGGGCACAAAACAGGTCGCACAGACTAACAGATTCTAGAAGTATGCTCATCTAAGGCAGAAGTTATTAAAAATAAAAATGCCACTGAAGACAACGTTCTAAAATTCAAGTTTAGATGGCTAAATGATGGAGGTGTGTTAAAAATAAACAATGTTAAAAAAATAAAAATAAACATTCTTCAGCAAGCTAAAAGGGAAGAGAAAAGAAAAACTGATGTGCAATGACCAGCGTAAATTCAGGAGTGGGTGGGGGGTGCCGAGAGAGAGACCACGTGATTAGAACTTACTTTGGTGGTTTCAGGTCCCTGTGAATTAGAGCTTTGGGCTGCATGCTGTGAAGATAGGCCACTCCCTGGGAACACTGTAAACACCAGCTCATTGCGTGGGCAGCGGTGTAATATGGCAACGGCTCGGCACCATGCAGCACTGCAAGAGAAAGGCACAAACTAAAAAGAACTTTATTGCATATAACAAAAGACACAAGGTGAATACCAGCACTGTCAGAACACGTGACCGGGTATTTTCCTACACAGGCTCCCATCGCTCCTGCTTTTCCTTCTTTTCTAAATAAAAAGATAGAAACAGCTAATGATTTCAAATGGATAACTACCACATAAGTACCTAACATTTAATAGGACATCTATTAAATGTTATACGTACATTCAAATACAATTAATTATATATTACCACATTTTTTAATCTCCATAGATGCAGTCTTGCACACAATAATATAAATTACAAGCATCTGATAGCATACTGTACTTTTAGAGAGCTACAAACAAACAGTATAGAAAGAAACAAAATAATGTGCATTGAAATGTTTATGCTTTCTATAATAGCTAAAAACTAGAAGTAATTCAAAATGAAACACAGAAGTATTAGACGGCCATTAACAATGACAAACACATGAGCAAGAGACACAGCTAAATAAAATGCTACATGTTATGAAAATGGTGTGACAAGAGACTATATATATGGTTGGTGTTTCTTAGAGTGAAACAGCGCTATTCTACACAGCTAACTAAATGGATTAGCTCTGTTCTATAAAGGGAACTAAATAATACAGTTTCCTTTCATTGTTACTAAAATGTTCCATAAAGTAAACATTTTCACAAATTTACTTTTTTTGGGGAAAAAAAGCAAAATAAAGCAGAATAAGGATGTGTAGTTAAAAAGTTCTAAAATGAGGAGACTGAAAGCTAAGACAGGGCAAAAAGAAAAGGTTGTTAAGTATGAAGATATTTTAAAATCTATTTAAAAAGCAAGTAATGCTTTTAACATTATGAAGAGTACCATCAATTTAAAAGATTACTATACTTAGATGTCTAAATTTCACATACTAATGTTGTAGCCTCTTGTCTTTAGCAGATTTTTAATCTTTGGCAGATTTCTTTTCTTAACTATCTCCTTTTGGGACTCTGAGAATAAATTGTGAAGAACATTAAGTAACTTACAGTTTGTATTAAAAGCTTTTCAATTATTTTACTCTAATAAAGACAGGTCTAATGACACTCACCATTATACAAGGAGCCCCCTTCAGCATATTCCATTACAAGACACACCTGAAGGAAACATATGTCAGAATAATTAACCACAGAGCTACAGCATCCTAGGGAACTTGAGAGACAACTTAGATCCAGCTTTGATTTTATAAATGCATTTAAAAATCATTCTTTTGGTCCCCAGTATCTGAATAGCACTAGAGGAAAATAAAAGGTATCTATGATCTAAGACCTTGTCTTCTACAGGCCCACTGTCTAAGAGTGAAGATGTATATAAAAACATAATCACAAGATCTTCGGGGATTTTTTCTAGTGCAAATGAACAGAGGCTATCACAGGTTATTTTGAATCTCCAAAGAAGATGAGGTTACTGGATAAGACCACCCAAGATAACTCTTCCCTTATACTGTGTTGCTAATAGATTAGAAGCACACACAGTATGATTATTTTTTTTAGAAATAATACGCCAGATCAAAACAGCTTCATAAACTACACAGCTGCATGCATCTGCCATGTTTTTTCTCACAGACAGAGTAAAATGAAAAAATGACAAACTTACTGGATTCAAGCAGGCTCCATATAGCTTTACGATGTTAGGATGGTTCACACGCGATAACTGTCGAAGCTGTAACACAAAAAGGTTTCTTTTGAAAAGTGCTAACTTTTGAGGAAGTGATCTCACAGTATCATTCAAGTCTTAAGGTTGTACAAAACATCTGTTTAATCATTCAACAGTCACTGTTTCCTATGTAGCAGGCACCGGGATCGTAAGCACCTGCCTATAATGGTACAGAATCCCTGCCCTGGAGTTCTCACAGTTTAGTCGTAGGAGAGGTACATACACTAGTAATTAAAGCAACATGCAAAGTGCTATAACAGGAGTTATGAACAAGCCGTGAGTACAATAAGCAGCAATTAAGTTTGCCAAGAAATGTTAGAAGGCCATGCCTGATTTGGCACTGAGCTGAGCTATCCAAACCAGAGGAAGCCGTATCATCAGCACCTTCATCTTCATAGCTATGGCTGAAGGAATACTCTACCTACTCCATGCTGGGCACTGGGAGGCACTTGACAGAAACTGTATAATCCTCACAACTTTGCAAGGTAGGTATTATCATTTTCATCTTAAAGATGAGGTACCCTGAAGATAAGGCTCAGAGTAGGGTAAATGAGTTGCTAAATACCTTAGAGCTAGGAAGTAGTGGAACCAGAGTTTGAATTTTGGTCTGTCTGACTTAAAATCTGCACTCTTGCATTCTTTTCCCTCCACCTCCTATCTCCTGAGTTAATTCCCTCTCCTCAGTTCCCATTACAACTGCCTTTGCTTTAGCAATTCCAATCTGAACCAATGTAGTAATTAATTACTACAGCCTCCTTCTAACCGGTCTCCGTACTTCCAGTTTTATGCGATCCAATCCAATCCAATGATTCATAGTGAGATTCATGAGTGGTTTGGCTGTACTCATTTCTCTTGCTCTATATCTCAAATTAATATTAACATACCCCCCCTAACTGCTCCCTACTCTTCTCCCCCTTTTCTGCTTCTTCCCCTTTCTTCTTCCTCTCCTTCTCTTGCAAAGTCACTTCAGTCTGACTCTGTGCAACCCCACAGATGGCAGCCTACCAGGCTCCCCCGTCCCTGGGATTCTCCAGGCACGAACACTGGAGTGGGTTGCCATTTCCTTCTCCAAAGCATGAAAGTGAAAAGTCAAAGTGAAGTTGCTCAGTCGTGTCCGACTCTTAGCAACCCCATGGACTGCAGCCCACCAGGCTTCTCCATCCATGGGATTTTCCAGGCAAGAGTACTGGAGTGGGGTGCCATTGCCTTCTCCGTCTCCTTCTCTATTATCTACATAATACTGCTGGGTCATATGAAGCCCAAAGGTAAACCTTTCTGCCACATGCTACTAGAAAGCTGTACTTTTCTACAGCCAACATTTCTAGATTTTTAATCCTGAGACTTAATATCACTGTTTATTATATTTCACCTTGTTAAGATTCTGAAGTACTGAGCTTTAGATAGCAGATTGTTCAAGCATTTACTCTTGCTCCCCCATCAAATGCTACCAAAAGAGGAAAGGTACTTTTTTTCAAGACAAACTCAGAAAGATGAAGAAAATGTGATACGAGAAAACACCACACATTTTTGGAAGTTGGAAAGCAAATGAGTAGCAATAACTGACACTGCAGATCTAAAAGGAAATGAGAAAAAGTGAGAAGCAACCAGATTTAACTCTAAAACCTCCAAAAGGTTGGGGAGTGGTGACAGTACCAGCTAGCTATTCACATAAACGATTACTAATAAAAGGGCAGAGAGATCGCTTAAAATTAGGCCAAAGATTCCCTCCTTCCCTGTCTTCAAACAGCTAGTGAAAGCCTCGTTATTGTCCCAAAGATTAGAGGTTAAGCAGTAAATGCTGGAGAGGGGTACAGAGAAAAGGGAACCATCTTACACTGTTGGTGGGAATGCAAACTAGTACAGCCTCTATGGAGAACAGTGTGGAGACTCCTTAGAAAACTGGAAATAGAACTGCCATACGACTCAGCAATCCCACTGCTGGGCATACACATCGAGGAAACCAGAATTGAAAGAGACACGTGTACCCCAATGTTCATCGCAGCACTGTTTATAATAGCCAGGACATGGAAGCAACCTAGATGTCTATCAGCAGATGAATGTATAAGAAAGCAATGGTACATATACACAATGGAGTATTACTCAGCCATTAAAAAGAATACATTTGAATCAGTTCTAATGAGGTGGATGAAACTGAAGCCTATTATATAGAGTGAAGTAAGCCAGAAAGAAAAACACCAATACAGTATACTAACGCATATATATGGAATTTAGAGAGATGGTAACGATAACCCTGTATGCGAGATAGCAAAAGAGACACAGATGTATAGAACAGTCTTTTGGACTCTGTGGGAGAGGGAGAAGGTGGGAAGATTTGGGAGAATGGCATTGAAACAGGTATAATATCATATATGAAATGAATCGCCAGTCCAGGTTTGATGTATGATATAGGATGCTTGGGGCTGGTGTACTGGGATGACTCAGAGGGATGGTATGGGGAGGGAGGTGGGTGGGGGGTTCAGGATTGGGAACACGTGTACACCCATGGCAGATTCATGTTGATGTATGGCAAAACCAATACAATATTGTAAAGTTAAAAAAAAAAAAGATTAGAAGTTGATTCTTTAGAGAAGGTATAATAATATCTTCTCTAAATATAGATATATATTTAATGCAGAGATAAACACAGAGATAGAAATATAAAAATACCTTCTTTAGAGAAGGTGTGAGTCTGGATTGAAGGACATCAAACAAAACTAAGGATGAGCTCAACATAGTTGCCCCTGAGAAGCAGAAAACTTGATGGGAGGAGATACACGAGATTTTTAATTAAAATACATGGAGAACCATTCGATAATTTAAATTACATGTATCTGTAACTTTGATGAAAAATTTTTTCTCCAAGCTATTATCATCTTTTGACTGGATTCCTAGACTTTAATACATATGATTTTATCTAGTTTTAGGAAACTGCCAGTACAATAGTATCTGATCAATATCCTCATTTAAACCATAAACAAAAACTGAATAAGGCAAGAGAAAGCCAGACTGTTGGACTATGGATCATTTTTCCTCATGACATCAAATCATTCATCAGTATCTCTCAATTCATTCAACTAATTTACAAAAATCTACTTCATCATATCACAACTAATTTCTCATTTCCTCATGTTATACATTTAAAAATATCAGGAAGTATGTTTTGACATTATAATTAAATAAAATCACAGATAAAAATTCAGAAAGTTTATAAGGTAAAGACCACTTCTGTTGGCCAATGAAGTTAAAAAGTTATAAAATCACTGATTTATTCAAATACTGTAATCTAATATACAAAACACCATAAAAGAATGAACCTGATAATAAATACTCTCATGCTTATTGAGTTCTCCATCATCAAATCTGTAAGAGAACAGCTATAAATTTTCATGCTAAATGAGAAAAGCCAATTTGACAGAATTTTTCCTTAAAATAATCTCATTCGAATTTCTTAAAACATTCAGTCAAAAACGAATGCATAAAATTTCCCTTCTTAACTTTAGATAATGGGAGAGATTACCATTTCTTTTCTATTTTAAAATTTAAATTCTATGCCTTGAAATAGATCTGAATTACATGGAAGAGACTGTATTTTAATTCAGCGATGAATTCATTTATGCAGCTAAATCTTCTAATTTTTAATCAGAACTAAGAGTATGAATGAAAAAATGTTCCTATGGCATTCCCTTTAGTTCAACTAAATTGCTGATGTTTAAGAACACAGAGAAATGACAATTGAGAAACACTTTGTTTTTCACAAATATCAAATTCACAGAGTATCTTAGGTAAAGAACTACACAACAGAAATGACATTTCAACTTACCTCTACAATAAAAGCTTTCCTCTCAGATTCACTTTCTATTTGTTTAATGGCAACATCTTTTGCTCTCCACTTGGCTTTGCATACTACTCCAAAAGCTCCTCTTCCAACAACCTGAGTTAAAAGCAAACAAAATAACCCCATGAGAATCAGCAACAAATAGATCCAGCCACATATAATGCTGAAGCAAACCTGAAAGGTTAAAGATTTTAGAAATCATCACGATCTGGATTTGCCACAGAGCCAGTATGAATTTTCGTTAAAACAAGGAGACAATGAAAGGCACTGTCTCTATCTTTGAAAGTTTATGCTCTAGACACCTCTTCATTCTCAAAACCAAAACTAAAAAAAAGGACTCTTAAAGACAGAAAACAAATTAAAACAGGCAAGATGAATGAGAAGATACAGAGAAGATGGTTTGGAAAAACCAAAATAGAAAGCAGAAATGTAATCAATGTTTTAAGCTCTTATATTCATGAAATTAAAAATAGCTTTTAAATAGTTCAGTGGGGTAGGGAGTAGAGGGGAAAGGATAAAAATATAGATGATAAAAGGCTGGCCAATGTGAAGGACAGACAAAACACGGCATATTATACAGTGGAATGTTATTCGTCAAGAAAAAGGAACAAACTACTGATACATGCTACAACACGGATGAACCTTACTAAGCTCGAATGACAGACACAAGAGACCACACACTGTATGACTCCAGTTATATGAAATGTCTGTAAAAGGCAACCTTTAGGGGTAAAAAGTAGATCAGTCGTTGTTTGGGGCTGAGAGTGGAAACTGGGAGTAACTGTAAATGGGTAGGAGGAATCCTACCAAGGCGATGAAAATGTTTGCAAACAGATTTCCGGTGATGTTTGCACAACTTAGTAAATTGTAAAAATCACTGTACACTTTAAATGCCTAAATTTTGTGATATGTAAAATATATCTCATTAAAGTTACTTTTTTAAGTTATAAAATAAAAACTGACCATATGCTGTATTATTGTTGAAGCTGACAGGTAGCTCTCGAGTTCATTCCTCTCTCATGCTACTCTACTTTTACTGATGTTTGAAATTCGCCACTATATTAAAACAACAACAAAAGAATAGCTTTTGATACTTGTTAGAATAAAATCAGTCTATTTTATCACTGAAAATGACCTTAGTTATGTGCCACTTACTTCAATCTTTCAAATTCCAAAGGATCTAAGTACTTCCTTAAGTGAAAAAGCTACAGTTCTCACCAATGATGTACTTTCTATGTAGTAAGCACTGAGCTGAGAAGGAAATGGCAACCCACTCCAGTATTCTTGCCTGGAGAATCCCATGGACAGAGAAGCCAGGCAGGTCATGAAGTCACAAACAGTAAGCTACAACTGAAGCGACTGCACATGCACGCATGCAAATCTGCATCATGCATCAGAAAGGAGCAGTTACATCTCTTGGAGGAAGTCTTCACTTTAGGCAAACTTCCATGAACAGGTACTCTTTCCAGAGTGAGAAACAGGTGCTAATAAATGCCAGGATAGTTTAGTTGTAAGCTGAAATGGATGGCCACTCTAGCCATAACTCAAATTCCACTTCAAACATTACACAAAGCAGTATGGACATTTCTCATGCTGCTTAATGTATAAAACTACCCAAACAGTTAACATTCACTGAATGTCTACCATGTGCCAAGTACTAGTCTACATGCTTTAGTGCATTAACATATTTAATCCTCCTCCATTTTAAAAGTAAGTAAACTGAGTCACACAGTTGCCAAGTTGCCCATGATCACAGGGTCAGAGAAGCCAGGATTTGAAACACAGAGTATATTATAAACAATTCACTTTATATTCAACCTTTGATGTCATTGTTGTTTAGGCCATAAGTTGTGTCTGACTTGTCTGTGACCCTGTGGACTGGTGCCCACCAGGCTCCTCTGTTCATGGGATTTTCCAGGCAAGCCTGGAGTGGGCTGCCATGCCCTGCTCCAGGGGATCTTCTCGACCCAGGGATCAAACCTGCGTTCCTGCTTGGCAGGTGGATTCTTTACCACCGAGCCACCTGGGAAGCCTGTATGCCATCAGCCTAAAGGAAACTGAGTTGTCTTGATTCTGGTGACTTTTCTTTTTCCATTCCTGGCCCTTGGTGCTCAGGGACCTCCTGCTAATTAGGCTCTGGCCCTCCTCCGTACCTCTCATAAGGGAAAGGAGTCAATGTCACTTATTTGAACTTTGCATCCAGTTACTTTAACATGAACAGTGATTGGCTAAACCTGGTACCATTGGAATAATGGCAAGAGCACACCTAGGATCTGAAACCCAACAGACTTGCATTTAAATACAGATTCTGTCTGCCTGCTAGCTACCAATACTGGGCAAATTAATGTCTTTGAGATTCTGTTTTCTCAACAGTAAAAGGGAGATGTTTACATTTTCTTCAGCATATTATCTATAGGGTTCATAAGTCAAAATCAGACATTTTCTTATACACCACAAAAGAATAATAAGTGCTTGGAGTTGGGTATGAATAAGTTTGAGGAGTTATGCTCCTTACTTCTTTCAAATTAACCACAATGAACAGCACACCTAAAATGAATTTCAACATTATGACAATATCAGGTGAAGAAAGAAAGGATGGAGAGAGACCAGTCTATCTGTTAACAGTACTATGAATAACGATTGGGAAGTAATTTAATATATTCTCCAACTATGTATTTATAAATGGTGGCTCAGGTCTGACTCGCAAAGAGTTGGACACGACTGAGCAACTGAACTGATACTGATACTGGTGGCTCAGACAGTAAAGAATCTGCCTCCAATACAAGAGATGTGGGTTCAATCCCTAGGTCAGGATAATTCCTGAAGGAATGGCTTCATAAGAGAACAGCTAACCAATCAAGTATTCTTGCCTGGAGAATTCCAGGGACAGAGGAGCCTGGCAGGCAACAGTCCATGGGGTCACAAAAGAGTCAGACAGGACTTAGTGGATAGTAATTTCACTTTTCTTTCCCTTTTCATGTATTTACAGATACCTCAAAGCAACGGGTACTCAGCAGGTCTGTTTCATTTTGCTATTCTCAAGAATGCCCACACAGGGATTTCAAACATTACATTTGTGCATCATGCATCTGTTGCAAAAACTGGGTAAGGTGTGCATGACTCACTGTGATGCTCAAGTGCCACCTAGTGCTGAGATGGTGGCCAGATTGAGCCTGCAACTTAAAACCATGAGAACACAATGTGGGCAACCAAGGACGTGATAAACTTTCTCCCTCTCATTTACAAAAGCAATTTTTTGTAAACACTCTGAAATATAAAACAGGCATTTCATGTAAGATAAGAGTCCATGAACTTATTAAGAAGCCTCTGCGTGCATCAGGGCCACGTGATATTTCACTTGTATGGTGAAACAACAGATCTAAAATGATTAAAGTCCAAGATGCCTGAGGCTGTACAGGTAAACTGAAATACATAACAGAAAAAATAACTGTAATAATTCAAACTGACCTCTGGGGAGGGTGAAACAACAGTTCCAACCCTCTAATCACATTGTCGGTTCTCCTGGAAAGCAGCCCTGTTCTTAGGTGTGGTCCAAAATTAACCTCAGGACATCTTTCTCTCTCAGCACTTACAAAATTCAGAGGGTTTGGGGAGCTGTGAGCCAGAAACTGTAGAATTATTAGTTATTTTTGAATTATTTTGAGTTACATTTGAATTATTTGAATAATTCAAATAATTAAACTGCTGCTGCTAAGTCGCTTCAGTCGTGTCCGACTCTGTGCGACCCCATGACGGCAGCCCACCAGGCTCCGCCGTCCCTGGGATTCTCCAGGCAAGAACACTAGAGTGGGTTGCCATTTCCTTCTGCAAAGCATGAAAGTGAAAAGTGAAAGGGAAGTCACTCAGTAAGTGTCCGACTCTTAGCAACCCCATGGACTACAGCCTACCAGGCTCCTCCATCCAAAGGATTCTCCAGGCAAGAGTAGTGGAGTGGGTTGCCATCGCCTTCTCCTTCAGAGGCACAGAATCAGTGCTTAACGAATTACATTTCTGTGTATGTAATGATTCTGATTACTAAATTCCAGTGTGTGGAGGGGGATTTCCCCACACTTCCAAGCAATCCTCAGATACCAGTTGGACAACCTACCACTGAGTTCAATTCTGACATCATCCACCTGGAGAGAGCATCAGACCCCACAGGTTAAGGGCTCAGTTCTGCGAGACTGTGTTGTACCCTCCCTCTCTACCACCAAAGGCTTCTATGCCCTCTCTGTGCCCATGTGTTCACCAACCTGGAAGCTCTCTGAAACCCGCCCTTCTGGGTTTACGTGGAGCTTCATTAAATGGACGTGAATGATTAAGCTGCTGGCCACTGCTGATTGATTAAACCTCCAGCCCTTCTCCCTCCCCAGAGGTCAGAGAGGTGGGGTTGAAAGTTCCAACCCTCTAATCACATGGTTCTCCTGGCAAGCAGCCTTGTTCTTAGGTGTGGTCCAAAATTAACCTCCAGACATCTTTATCTCTCAGCACTTACAAAAATTCAGAGGGTTTTGGGAGCTGTGAGCCAGAAACTGCAGACAAAGACCAAATATATTTAAGAAATATTTTGGTCATCTGAATGACCAAGTACATGTGTGGTGAGTCTCTCAGTCATGTCCAGCTCTTTGCAACCCCATGGGCTGCGGCCTGCCAGGCTCCTCTGTCCATGCGGATTCTCTAGGCAGGAATACTGGAGTGGGTTCCCATGCCCTCCTCCAGGGGATTTTCCCAACACAGGGCTGCCGCATTGCAGATGGGTTCTTTACCATCTGAGCCATCAGGAAAGCCCAAGAATACTGGAGTGGGTAGCCTATCCCTTCTCCAGGGCAACTTCCCGACCCAGGAATCAAACCAGGGTTTCTTGCATTGCAGGTGGATTCTTTTCATTTTCTTGTAAATCACCATATCACAGAATCAAAATGTGACTTCCCACCTTTTCAAATGGCATAAATATTAGGGGTAAAAGAAAAAATATATAAAGAATTGATCCCTGCCTTCAAGGGTTGAAAGTGAGATAGAGAAGAAATTCAAGACAAAACAACAACAACACACACACACACACTTCCCAGCTGAAAAGGGCCAGAGATGAGAGTCTATGGTGGTGGCTTTCAGGACAGACTTAGGGATTTGAGGGTAGAGAAGACTTATTTCCATGCCCCCTCCCCCTCAACTTCTCACCGAGATCTGCAGGAGAAAGCAGCCTCACAGGACAGGCTCTGCCAACATGGGAAGCTGCAAATAAGTGTGGTAAAGGAGACAGTCAGAGGGAGGCCCCCCATTCTTTCAGCCTTGACAGAACAGAAAAACTCCTGCCAAGAGAAAAACAGGATAACTGAACACTGAAGTGTCTTCTGACTACAGGAAGGAGGCTGTTGGATGGCAGACAGCTCAAAATACAGGAAGCTAAATGCAGAGCTCAGCTGCATCTCAGAGGATCAATGAAAGCCAAAGGGGAGGGTCCAGTTAGCAGGTGGGGAGAAATGAGTAAGGTCTCCTGCTTTCAAAAGGTGAAGTGAGGCTAAAGCCAACAGAACAATGAACTGCATTTATTCCTTAAACCAATATTTCTTGAATGTCTACTATATTCAGCTACCATCTGGGATACAAGAGATAAGCCATAAATAAGACAAAGGCCTAGATCCACATTAAATGTACTTTCAATTAAAGTGGGGGATAGGGAGAGCAAAGAAAAGACAGTCAATAGACAAAAAGATGGGGCTTCCCGTGTGGCTCAAGTGGCAAAGAATCTGCCTGAAAATGAAGGAGCCACAGGAGATGCAGGTTTGATCCCTGGGTCAGGAAGATCCCCTAGAGGAGGAAATGGCAACCCACTCTGGTATTCTTGCCTGCAGAATCCCATGGACAGAGGAGCCTGGTGGGCTACAGCCTACTCTCTGGGTTGCAAAGAGTCAGACATGACTGAGCTCGCAAGCATGTGAGATAAAAAGATGAATAAGATAAATAACAGCTTATAAAAAACTGCCATGGATAAAAAGAAAAAGTTGAATAATGGGACACACTTATGTGGAAATTTATGGCTGGATAGTATAAAAGGCATCTGAGGAGGTTGCTGCTGCTGCTGTTGCTAAGTCCCTTCAGTCGTGTCTGACTCTGTGTGACCCTAGAGACGGCAGCCCACCAGGCTCCGCCGTCCCTGGGATTCTCCAGGCAAGAACACTGGAGTGGGTTGCCATTTTCTTCTCCAATGCATGAAAGTGAAAAGTCAAAGTGACGTCCCTGAGTCATGCCCAACTCTCAGCGACCCCACGGACTAATTTCATATTTGAATGACACAAGGAATGAGCCAAAGAAACTACTAATGTAAGGACCCTAAAGGGGGAAAAAAACCCTACAATCCCTGTTCAACATGTGAACCCCAGCTATAGTTTAGGCATTATCCTACATATTTCAGATATAGAAGTAAACCAGTTAAACCAAACTCCTTGTTCTAACTACTTATATTCTCTGTGTGCAGGGAGACAAAGAGGAAGCCAAATGTGTGTATACATAGGTTTATATATATATATATAAAAGACGTAATGTTTTAAGAAAATGATAAACACACTAAGAAGAAAAGAAACGTAATTGCGTGTGTGTGTGTGTACACATTCATGTACTCCTCCCACTCCAATTTTAAATTAGGCCTTACTGAGAAAGGTGACATTTTAATGATGACCTAGAGAAATACTTGGAGGGTTTGGTATAAGCAGGACATAGTGAGAAAAGGGAAGAGTGATGCAGGATAAAGCCAGAGAGACAAAGTCTGGATCCTGGAGGGTTCTTGGCACAATGAAAAGGAGTCTGAACCTCAGTCTAAGTGTGATGGGAAGCAATTAGAGGAATTTAAGGAGGTATGTGATAGGATTTTACATTAAAAAAAAAATCATTCTGGCTCTGTGTGAAGAATGAATTGTAAGGAAGCTAGCTTATATATAGAGAGAGATCAGGCAGAAGGCTGTAAAAGCAGCCCAAGCAAGAGAGAAGTGCTTTGAGAACAAGGCTGATGGTAGTACAGAAAAATGAGCAGAACTGGGATATGTTTTAGCTTGTTTTTGTGCTCCTGTGCTCAGTCATGTCTGACTCTGTGACTCCATGGACTGTAGTCCACCAGGATCCTTTGTCCAAGGGATTTCCAAGGCAAGAACACTGGAGTCGGTTACCATTTACTACTCCAGGGGGTCTTCCCTACCCAGGGATCTAACCTGAGTCTCCTGCCACTCCTGAACTGCTGGCAGATTCTTTACCTGCTGAGTCATCAGGGAAGCACGGGAATATGTTTCAGTTGTTGATGAGTAGCTAAGTCGTGTCCGACTCTTTGCAACCCCACGGACTGCAGCCCGCCAGGCTTTCCTGTCCTTCATTATCTCCTGGAATTTGTTCAAACTTATGTCCACTGAGTCGGTGATGCCATCCTGTCTCATAAACCATATGTTTTAGAGGTAAAGTCAAAAGAGCTTGCTGATGATCTGCATGCAGGCAGGACAGGTGGACAGGAAAAGACCTGAGTCAATTCTAATGTCTAGATTCAGAAGCAGTTTAATAAAGGATAAGAAAGGATGAGGCAAGCAGATCTTCTCTTTTTTTTTTAACAGCACAGAGTTCTGATTTACTCATATAAAGCCTAAGATGCCTATTTAGATATCTGAGTAGAGATACCAAGAAAGAGAAACATGAGTCAAGAAGTCAGGCAGAATATTAAAAACTTGGGAGAGTCACTAGCATTTAGTTGGTACTTCGAATCAATCCCTTGGGTGTGGTGACCAAAAAATAAGACGTGAACACTGGGGTCCCAGATCTGAGCTTTGAAGCACTTCAACATTTAGAACACAGGGGAAGAAGAAACCAGCAAAAAGAAAGCAAATGTAAAAGCAGCAAGAGCATTAAGTCAACGGCTCTCTAAGTGTAACCTCTGGGTCAGAAGTACTCGCATCACCTGGAAATTTGTGGAAATGCAATTCTCAGGTTTCCACCTAGAATTACTGAGTCTGAGGGTCGGGTCCAGCAATCTGTGTTTTAACAAGCCCTTCAGGTGATTCTGATATTTGAGAATGACTGTATCAGGTTATACTAAAACCGTAACTAACAGCAAGACAAGATACCTCATTGGAAACCATCACACAGACCAGAGAGCCTTCGCTTACTGCTGATACGGTCTATGGAAGTTTTCCAGACCACTGACATGATATCTTCAGCAGGAAGAAAGGAAAAGGAGAATTCTTGAGAGCAACTCATTGTTGTTCTTGACACATGGTAGATCAGAAGGAAAGAGTGGCACAGATGGCAAATTGAGATACAACGGCAACTGAGGTAAATAATAAAAGAAACTAATATTTCAACTACAAAACAATGAAAGGAAGTCACTTTTTACTTACTACCAAATTTCTAATTCAAGTTCACAATCAAATATGCTTTTTTGATTGTACTCATATCTGAGTAAGCTTCTTTGACATATTATTATTAACAATTATTGTGAATGGACAGCTCTCCCCAAAGACCAGTTTTCACCAAGAGTGTAAAAAATGGCACATGTCCAAATTACAAGTATCTCCCCCAATGCACACATCCATCCAAAATGGTGAACCCAGAAATAAATATTTCAGGTATTTTTCACAATCCCTTATCTATAAAAATAGAAAAACAAAGGAATGCAGCGAGAACTTTGGTTTTAAAAGGGAAGTCAAATCAAAATATTTCCTTCTGAACATATGACTGTTTTCTAAATTAAAGTGTTTTCAGATTAATTCTATTGTATGTACCTTTCCCCCTGTGGTTTAGCCCTCATGGTTTGGGATCCACAATTTTAGTCTCATGAAGTAAAGCAGATTTAAATTTAATTTCTGAATACAAAAAAGTGCAGCAGAAGAATACAAAATGACAGAAAAAAAATATTTCCATGCAATTAATATTAAAAGGCAAAAATACCAAAATCAAAATTTGGTGTATGTGTTCAAAGAAAGCAACTCCTTTAAAAACTAATTTCTTTAAGATGGACAAACACTCCATTCCTTTGTCAAGTCAGATTTTTAAAAACAAAAAAACCCAACTAGAGGAAAACTAAATGGAAAAGGGTGTGCACCCTTGCACTCTTAATTTACTATGAAATAATTCTTAATTGTGTCCAATTCATGTTATTTTTAGTTCAATGACTGTAGCTGTCATTTTGCTTTGGCCCTGACCTGTGATCTATGTGAATGGACCCTGGCCATGCTGCTATTGCTCTGGCTAGAAATTTGGGACATGACAGAACAAGCATAGATCTGAACATTTATTAGTTAGAACTTGGAGCCTCCAACTATTTCAGAACTTCAGTATCTATTAATTAACTGTGGCAGAGTAGAACTGCTACCTGCTGACAAGACAGACTTTATAACACAAAAGTAAAGTTGATTATTCAGACTTTTTAAAACCAGCCATAAGACATCTGACCCTTTAAACAGGCCTTTCTTTCAAATAATATGCTCATGTCATCTTTTAAGTTACAAAGGCACATTATAAATGTTATCACTGTGGCTACCTCTTCACTGTGATAACAATTACAGGTTTCTCCTGAAACCAACAATCAAGTTTCACATGGAAACACTTATTAATAACTCTGAATATTCTTAATATTAATACTAATAACAAATCTATAGACAGTTTATTCAAGCCACTATAAGTTAGGTTCTATTATCAGTTGCCCACACATTTAACATAAAAAAATCACAAAATGTACAACACTGTCAAAGCTCTTTCTGTATTTCAATTTAAAACAAAACCTCTGCATGTCTCTAAGAACATATACCAATTATTATATGCACATTGCACATATGCTATTCTTAATGTCAACAGTGTGGATCTCCCCTTTAAAAAGTGACCATGCCAAATAGGGTCTTTTTAGCATTTTAGTAAAGGCCCACTAATACATGGCTTGTATTGTTATAGCACCTGACCCTCTGCAGAATCTTTTACCCCTCGTTAAACCAAACTATTTGCTAGGTATAATTAATTGCAATGAAATCAACATTTGCAAAGAGAATCAGATTTTATTTTTAGTGTAAATACTGTGTTAGCCAAATCACTAACTTATCTTAACCTCTGGTTTAATCACATAAAAGAACCAGCTCACATAAAGAGAACCAGATGGACACTAGAATTCTCATGATTATGCTGCAGTAACTTCATTTACTCATTCAGCAACTATTTATAGAAAACCTTTAGATGCTAGGCATTGCAGTTTAAAGTGTGAATAAGGTTAAACTTTGCTGAGGGATACCTACTTTCAGTGACAGCTAAGTGTCATGAAGAATATTAGAACTGACAAAGATCTAGGTTGCTCAGGGAAAGCTTTTCCAAGGAAGTAACATTGGAGAAGGAAATGGCAACCTACTCCAGTATTCTTGCCTGGAGAGTCCCACGGACAGAGGAGTCTGGCAGGCTACAGTCCCTGGGTTGCAAAAGGTGGACACAACTTAACGAATATACCACCACCAGCACCACCATTTGAATGGGACTTGAATGGTGAGAACAGGTCAATGAAATTCTAGGGAAAAGAGTATTAGAGGCAGAGGAACAACTACAAAGAGTTCATTTTAGTATCTTTCCCAATCTATGATGTTTACTTTATTCAAAATCTAGTTTCAAAATCTTTCCCACTAAATGGAACCTTCTGTGATAAACTCTACTTTCAAATTATTGCTTAAGTGTGTAATTTACATTACATTCATAGTTTTAATTTATGGTTCTGAAAATCTAGTCTCAGGATAAGTCAAAGTTTTTAAGGAGAGAACCTTAGGATTCTGCACTCATCTTTCATAATTTTAGCACAGAAAAGAATGTTCATTAGGTGCTGGAGACCAGCTATTATAAATGAAATTGGTATTTTGTTTCCCATTCTTACAATAAGGTTTGGCTACAAAGTAACTTCAGAAAGAACCAAAGGTACCTTATAAATCCAAGAGGAAAGAGCAAATGACTCAGGAGTGTGAAATCTCAAACTCAATTCCCTGCTCTACAATGTACTTAGATATAAGGCTTCTGGGAAATCAAACTCTATGACTAGTTGTCAATATCTGTAAACTGGGAGTATAGTTTGCCCTATTTAATTAGGATTAATGACTTCACTTTCACTTCTCACTTGCATGCATTGGAGAAGGAAATGGCAACCCACTCCAGTGTTCTTGCCTGGAGAATCCCAGGGACGGAGGAGCCTGGTGGGCTGCAGTCTATGGGGTTGCACAGAGTCGGACACAACTGAAGTGACTTAGCAGCAGCAACAGTCATAAACTACATTTCATCATGATCACTGTCCTTAAAGCTGACTGTGGAAACAGAGCATAAATGCTAGAAAAAGTGTGTAACAGCAACTGTGATTTCATTTTAGAACTGGAAGAAACCTTAAATTATCTTGTTCAATCTCTCTTTTTACGTGAGAAATCAAGAAGCTCAGAAAAATGATGTTACTTGCTCAGTTATTGAAATACATGATGGCAGAATCAGTATGGCATCTACATTTTCTAAATACCCAGCCCAGTACACTTTTATTTTAACCACACCACACTGCCTCTGTCACTTCTTGCAACCTAGTCCCCAATGGACTGATACATAGCTCACAATTCAGTCACATCCAGAATGATAAAAGCTAAATGACTTAAAAATTTTAAAAAATACCTACATAGGTTTCTAATGCTGAGACCTGACATAATTTGATATCAAAACTGAATTTAGAAAGTTTCACACTGATTATTACTGAGTCATGGTATAAGAAATGTAAGGATTAAAATCAGCTGATGCCTTAAAAATATGCATCTGTGAAACGAGTGCATATTTGGCCTATGGTCAGAGTATTTTTCTTTATACAGTTTCTAACTGAATCAGTATAATGCTGATTCAATTATACTGTTATTTGAGAAACAGAATATGATTTTCTTCATTTGTAGGCAATATACTGGTACCATATAAAATAATGAAAGCAATATAAAATACTTTTTATTTCTAATCATCTTTCTCTGTTTCTCTTATTCATGATTTTAAGCTGAGAGCAGAATCTAAGTTGAGAAATAATGAGTGCCCATGGTGCTTCCTAGATTATATAGTAATACTGCTTTAATGTGAAAATAAAGAATATGATGAAAATTATGTAATGGTTTTAACATTAGAAAGGTCTAAGTTCAAATCTTTAACATGAAAATAAACTGAGTAATAAAAACTGAAAAGAACAAAATTAAAAGACTACCTAACGTAAGAAAATTTCATCTAGAAACAAAAATTTACTCCTTAGGAATGTCCTAAATCTACTAAAGAATAGTTGAAACATCATCTAAACTAAAAGAAGGGTCTTTGGAAACAGAACCCAAACAGGAAGTTAAATAGCTTTGGGGGAAGAGTAGTTAAAGGACAGATGAGACCTTACTAATAACCAAGAATGTAAAATGCTTCAGAAAGCAGTGCGGGAAAACTAAGGTTGTAAAAATCAGATGATGTAAGTCTCTGAAAACATTTGGTAGACCACGAAGTACAAGTTATTATTATATAACAATTTGTAGTCTACAAGCATAGCAGTTCGCCACAGAGTAGACGTAAATGCTTATTTAAAAACTGCAATTCTTTTATACTGACTCACCGAATTTTTATTCTTAAAAAAGAAAGAATGTTAGCCATGAAAGCGGGATCAACTATCCAATTCTGAAAAAAGAATTTACCATAGTCTCAATAGAAAAACACACACACACAAAGACACACACAAAACTCCCCCTCTTCCAAAATATAGGTCCTTCTTTTAGCTATATGACCTTAAAGCAGGTCACAGTTCCTTTCTGGAACTCAGTTTCCTAATAATGTGTGTCAGGCACTGAGTTGGGTGTTTTGCATGCACTGCCTAATAAAGTCTCATAAAAATAAAATGAAGTAGAAATTATAATTATTTTATAGTTAAGGAAAGTAAAGCTCAAAAAGGTTAGTCAGGAAACTTGCTCCAGATCACACAGCTAATAAATGGCATAGCTGATACAATGAACCTTTATCTAACTCCAAAGGTTTTGCTCTTCCCACTTACACTATCTTGTAAAATGAGGCTGTTTTCAGCAATCTTTAAAATTATTTTAAGCAAGTAAAAATAAAGTAATCCATTATTCTTCCAAAACATGCATAGGAAAAAAAAATCATTCGTTGAAGGATAATTATCTACTTTTAGCTTACCACTGTCTAAAAGTAACTTAAAATTTTTAAAGTAGAGATAATTCTTTGAGAACATGCAGGATTCTCGTGGGTGTATGTAATGCAGGGTGCTTAGAAAATTTCTTAAATGATAAACAAATGGTAAATAATAAATACTATTTCCAACCAAAGTTTTAATACTTTCTAAAGTGTCTTTAAAATATACATAGTTTTCAGTTTTCTAAATTTTATGGTCTATACAACCAACCTCTGTGCATTGAAAAGAAACAACGTGCTAAAGGCACATTGTTACCTTGCTCCAAAATAACTTTAAATATTGCAGAATAAAGGATGTATTCGGGTTTTATAACAGCGATTTCTGGTCTGATCGCACATTCTAGTTGTCACTGAAATCAATCGTTATTTCTTCAGAATATGCTACTCGAAACATTTTTTCATCCTAAACCAGTCTACATTACTACTGGTGAAATTAGCCTACATTAGTCTAATTGAAGGCTATTAAATAACATTTAATATGACTACTGCTCTATGGAATCGGCGAAACACCTATTCGGTACTTGGAAAAACTATTAGACCTGTGGACGTATTAATTTACGAAGCATCCATTGAGCACCCACTGCGTGCCAGATGCTGAGCCAGAAGTCGAACATAATATAATCCTTGACCCTTAAGAACACCATGTTTTGGAGAACTAAAACTCCAAAACGGCCATGGTCTTTGATATATTTTACTACTTACAGATTCTAGAACTGGCGGACCAGACGATCGCACCAGTTTATCCTTTTCCGTTTGAGATGACCCAAACTCCAAGCACCGGAGTATTAAATCCAAATTCAAGAGTGCTAAAGGGAGAAAAAAAGAGAGCTACCCCGGAGCAGCTGAACGCGGAGAGCCCCTTTACACCCGATCTCTGTGGGGTGTGGGGACTCCCGGGTGGGTCCCGAGAAATAGAAAGGTTGGGGAGGCGCCTTTAGAGTCAGGACCAGGCAGAGACCGGGACAGGCCAGGGCCCGAGCCTCCGCGCCGGGCCTCGCTCACCTCTTCCACCTCGATCTCCTTGTAGTCTATCTCTTCAAAGTTCAGGACTTGGGAGGGGGCTTCGATCATCTCACCGGCGGAAGACGAGGAGGAGGAAGAAGCAGCGGAGGCTGTAGACATGATCCCTCGCGGAGCCCGGGGGGCCCGGGAAGGCTGCCGCCCGGACAGTCCGGGGGAGACCCGCGCCCACCCGCCTCCGGACCGACCTTCAACCTGGAGCCACGGCGATCCGTGGCGGGGACAGGGACAGCGGCCACAGCCGAGTCCCGGCTCCGGCTCAGCTGCGTTTTCCGCCGCCCGGCCCCGCCCACCAAACTTCCGGTTCCGGCTAGAAATCGGAAACAAGAGGAGGGCCTTAAGATCAAGGGAGGGGAGGGGAGAATTCGGTGACTGAGACAGAGAAAGGAAGGACAGGTTGGGGGTGGGGTGGGGGAGGGGTGGAGTGGGGGAGGGTGAGAGGCTAGTTTGGACCTGAGGGACAAATTTCGCGAGACCTTTATTAAGGGCCTTCAGCAAAGTGATGATACCGCGAGAGCTGACGTGTGACGTAATTAAAACGCGCGAACGGAAGTGGCGCAGAGCACGATGGAATCTCAGTACGGTTGGTCCTTTAGGAACCAGCGGGAAAGATAAAAGCTACAGTTTCAGCCTTGCTGGGTGAAGTATGTATTGACCCCGCTCCCTTTTCTGTCAGAGACCTGCAGCTGGACGGGGTAGTATTGGATTGAGTTTTTGTGATGAAGCTTACTATGCAGTTTCACCCCTAAGCTAAACTGCACTATTTCTTAAAAAGCCTAGGAAAATGTATTTTGTGTTTGGAGGGTAGCGATTGCTACTGTTACTTTGAGCCAGTCCCTGATGCTATCAGAGATTCTAAAGAAAATAATACACAGCGAGCCAGCGTATGTAACCTGAATAATACAATGTAGGCTCACGAACAGAAGTTAATTTTAGGTAAGGTAGATATTTATGATTTGGCATAATTTGTCGTTCATTTGAACATATAGGATGTATTGGTACATGTCGGAGTGCAGTGCTTTGTGCTGGGTGCTTTACATTTATGTATCCCTATTTTATCATTAACAGTAGCCTTGCAAATTAAATATTTTTGTTGCCATTTTCAGGACAGGGGTAAATAGGCTCGGGAGTAAATCAGTTATGATTCTCACAAGCACCTAGCTCAGTATATTTCCAAGGTGAAAAGCATTTCCTGTGTTGTACTATCAACACAATTTTAAATTTTAAACTATCTTAAACATCAGTCAGTTTGACCTAAAGCCTAATTGGGAAAATTGGAGTTAGAGCTGAAGGTTTAAGAATGAAACGTCGTGAAGGTCAAGTTCTATCACAGTTCAGTTCAGTCGCTCAGTCGTGTCCGACTCTTTGCGACCCCGTGAATCGCAGCACGCCAGGCCTCCCTGTCCATCACCATCTCCCGGAGTTCACTCAGACTCACGTCCATCGAGTCCGAGATGCCATCCAGCCATCTCATCCTTGGTCGTCCCCTTCTCCTCCTGCCCCCAATCCCTCCCAGCATCAGAGTCTTTTCCAATGAGTCAACTCTTTGCATGAGGTGGCCAAAGTACTGGAGCTTCAGCTTTAGCATCATTCCTTCCAAAGAAATCCCAGGGCTGATCTCCTTCAGAATGGACTGGTTGGATCTCCTTGCAGTCCAAGGGACTCTCAAGAGTCTTCTCCCTATCTCAGTAGGAGACCAAAAAGGGAACAGTCAGAAAGGAGAAAGTGAGGGGAATGGTGATGACAATATCAGAGGAGGAGAGTTTTTCAAGTAAGGAATAGCTAACCAACATTGGGATTGCGAATAGGTCATTGAATTTGGCAATTAAGAAGTTATGACCTCCTGGAAGACAGTGTGTCTTTTTTTATTTGCAGTGTTAATGATAATTTGGTGAATGGGTGAAAGAATGGAAGAAAGAATAATTTCTTTCACAGAGCAATCTCTGGGTGATCTTACCTAGGGTATTGACCACTTTTATGATGATAACTGACAATCTCTTCCAGTTTTCAAATTTTTCCTGAATTCTGGGCCTATTGGACATCTCTGTTTAGACGTAACTTAGCACATGAACTTTCTAAGATTCCAAAAACAAATTCAGAAGTTATCACCCACTACATATATATTCTTTGTGTGCATTTTCTGTCTCCATGAAGGATCCCATTGTCTACTCAGTTGTCCAAGTGAGAAATCACAGCTTTATTTCTATGTGTATTACAACAAAATGATGCTTAATTAGTGCACTAATAACCAAATAGAATGGAGAAGGAAATGGCAACCCATTCCAGTATTCTTGCCTGGGAAATCCCATGGGCAGAGGAGTCTGGAAGGCTACAACCTATGGGATTTCCCAGGCAAGAATACTGGAGTGGGTTGCCATTTCCTTCTCCATTCCTTCTCCAGTCGGACACGACTGAGCAACTAAAGAAAAAACAACCACCACATGGAAACATATTAAATTAATGTGATAACCATTTTTACCTGTCATTTCTTTACTCAAATTCCCAAAGTAGAATGGTCAACTTTTAACCTTGCCCTTTCACTCACAGGTCATATTTACTTTTTCTTTGACACTTTGATCTTAAAACAGTGGATGCTACCAAGTGGGAATTGAAGAGATAATTCTTTTATGTTTTGGCTGAATGAATACTTTTGCCAGTCCTAACTTTCATGGAGTGCATGATCTATTTTCTGTACCTTCAGTTTAGAACTAAAATAAGGCAGACAAGGGATTAGTCACCATAATCATGATGGTGTTCTGCTTGGTTTTTTTTTTCCCCAAAAATTTTGTTGTAAAAAATATCAAAATACAGAAAAGTTGAAAGAATTTCACAGTAAACCACTATATACTTACTGGTAGGATGCTATCATTAACATTTTACTATATTTGTTTTTATCCCATATCTGTCTATGCATCCTCTCATGCGTACATCTTTCTTATTTCGTTGGATGCATTTCAAAGTGAGTCTCCTTCATGATCTTGAACATCTACCTTAATACTTACGCTTCTATATTTTATGCACAGATTTGGACTTCTGATGTTGATAGTAATCTAAAATCAATCCTTTTGCTATTTGCTTGCAGTTTTTCTTTTTTTTAAAGTCCCATCTCTCAGCAGCGCTTATGACTCTGGATCTTATCATCCTTAAGGTCCAGTGTACCTCTCTCATTCTGTGATTTGATTTTATGCGCTGGTTCAGTTCAGTTCAGTAGCTCAGTCATGTCCGACTCTGCGACCCCATGAATCGCAGCATGCCAGGCCTCCCTGTCCATCACCACCTCCCCGAGTTTACCCAAACTCATATCCATCAAGTCGGTGATGCCATGCAGCCATCTCATCCTCTGTCATCCCCTTCTCCTCCTGCCCCCAATCACTCCCAGCATCAGGGTCTTTTCCAGTGAGTCAACTCTTCGCATGAAGTGGCCAAAGTATTGGAGTTTCAGCTTCAACATCAGTACTTCCAAAGAACACCCAGGACTGAACACCCAGGATGGACTGGTTGGACCTCCTTGCAGTCCAAGGGACTCTCAAGAATCTTCTCCAACACCACAGTTCAAAAGCATCAATTCTTTGGTGCTCAGCTTTCTTCACAGTCCAACTCTCACATCCATACGTGACCACTGGGAAAACCATAGCCTTGACTAGACAGACCTTTATTGGCAAAGTAATGCCCTGCTTTTGAATATGCCGTCTAGGTTGGTCATAACTTTCCTTCCAAGGAGTAAGTGTCTTTTAATTTCATGAGCTGGTACATTCCCATTTTTCATTTAAGCTGATTCAAGTTGTATTTTTGTTATTTGCAATCAAAGAATCAAATAATATAGTTTGAATCTAGAGAATTGAGGGAGGGGAATTTGTCTCAGTTCACCTGAATTTTGACTTCATATTCCTTTTAACTTTTTTAACTTTCATGAGTTAAGGATGGAAGCTTAGACCTGACAGTGTCATGTGAACTTCAGTCACTTGTCTATAGCGTCTCCACAAATTTCCAGAGATCCAGATAATCACGATGATGTGATCACTCACCTAGAGCCAGACATCCTGGAATGTGAAGTAAAGAGGGCCTTAGGAATCATCACTAAGAACAAAGCTAGTGGAAGTGATGGAATTCCAGTTGAGCTATTTCAAATTCTAAAAGATGATGCTGTAAAAGTGCTGCACTCAATATGCCAGCAAATTTGGAAAACTCAGCAGTGGCCACAGGACTGGAAAAGATCAGTTTTCATTCCAATCCGTAAGAAAGGCAATGCCAAAGAATGCTCAAACTACTATACAATTGCACTCATCTCATATGCTAGTAAAGTAATGCTCAAAATTCTCCAAGACAGGCTTCAACAATACATGAACTGTGAATTTCCAGATGTTCAAGCTGGCTTTAGAAAAGGCAGAGGAACCAGAGATCAAATTGCCAACATCTGCTGGATCATCAAAAAAGCAAGAGAGTTCCAGAAAAACATCTATTTCTTCTTTATTTGACTATGTCAAAGCCTTTGACTGTGTGGATCACAATAAACTGGAAAATTCTTCAAGAGGTGAGAATACCAGACCACCTGACCTGCCTCTTGAGAACTCTGTATGCAGGTCAAGAAGCAACAGTTAGAACTGGACATGGAACAACAGACTGGTTCCACATTGGGAAAGGAGTATGTCAAGGCTGTATATTGTCACCCTGCTTATTTAACTTCTATGCAGAGTACATCATGAGAAATGCTGGGCTGGATGAAGCACAAGCTGGAATCAAGATTGCTGGGAGAAATATCAATAACTTCAGATATGCAGATGACACCACCTTTATGGCAGAAGGTGAAGATGAACTGAAGAACCTCTTGAAAGAGGAGAGTGAAAAAGTTGGCTTAAAGTTCATCATTCAGAAAACTAAGGTCATGGCATCTGTTCCCATCACTTCATGGCAAATAGATGGAGAAACAGTGGCGGACTTTATTTTTTTGGGCTCCGAAATCACTGCAGATGGTGACTGCAGCCATGAAGTTAGAAGACGCTTACTCCTTGGGAGAAAAGCTATGACCAACCTAGACAGCATATTAAAAAGCAGAGACATTACTTTGCCAACAGAGGTCTGTCTAGTCAAGGCTATGGTTTTTCACAAGTCATGTATGGATGTGAGAGTTTGAGTATAAAGAAAGCTGAGCACCGAAGAATTGATGCTTTTGAACTGTGGTGTTGGAGAAGACTTTTGAGAGTCCCTTGGACTGCAAGGAGGTCCAACCAGTCATCCTAAAGGAAATCAGTCCTGAATGTTCATTGGAAGGTCTGCTGTTGAAGCTGAAACTCCAATACTTTGGCCACCTGATGCGAAGAACTGATTCATCTGAAAAGACCCTGATGCTGGGAAAGATGGAAGGCGAGAGGAAAAGAAGATAACAGAGGATGAGATGGTTGGATGGCATCACTGACTTGATATGAGTTTAAGTAAACTCCAGGAGTTGGTGATGGACTGGGAGGCCCAGCGTGCTGCAGTCCATGTGGTCGCGAAGAGTTGGACATGACTGAGCGACTGAAGTGAACTGAATATCAAGCTATTGAACTGGACTTGAAGTCCCTCCCAGTTTGAGCACTCTGTACCACCCATCCTCAGTGTCAGTACTTAACAAGTTCTGTATTTTACCTGTTAGTGTGACTTTGTTATGAGTAACAGACAACTCAAGACAACATTGCTTAAACAGTAAAGGGGATTTATTAGCTTAGTTAAGTTGAAAGCTAAGAGCTAGAACAGACTTAGGGTGTCATTTGAATCATAAAGTTAATGGAAACATCAGTAATTGAGTTTCCATTGTTGTCATCTGCTTTTTGTGATATTTGCCATTATTCTAGAACAGAGTTTCTCAATCTTTTTTCCCATTGTTAATCCTTTAGTACAGTTCAGTTCAGTTCAGTTGCTCAGTCGTGTCTGACTCTTTGCGACCCCATGAATCGCAGCACACCAGGCCTCCCTGTCCATCACCAACTCCCAGAGTTCACTCAGACTCATGTCCATCGAGTCAGTGATGCCATCCAGCCATCTCATCCTTGGTCGTCCCCTTCTCCTCCTGCCCCCAATCACTCCCAGCATCAAAGTCTTTTCCAATGAGTCAACTCTTCGCATGAGGTGGCCAACGTACTGGAGCTTCAGCTTTAGCATCATTCCCTCCAAAGAACACCCAGGGCTGATCTCCTTCAGAATGGACTGGTTGGATCTCCTTGCGGTGCAAGGGACTCTAAAGAGTCTTCTCCAACACCACAGTTCAAACGCATCAATTCTTTGGCGTTCAGCCTTCTTCACAGTTCAACTCTCACATCCATACATGACTGCTGGAAAAACCATATCCTTGACTAGACGGACCTTAGTCGGCAAAGTAATGTCTCTGCTTTTGAATATGCTATCTAGGTTGGTCCTAACTTTTCTTCCAAGGAGTAAGCGTCTTTTAATTTCATGGCTGCAATCACCATGGAACCTTTTAAGACTTTTTCTTAATAGCCCCCAGAGTTTTTACTACTACATATATACTTAGTAATCTTATGTACTGTATGCATATTTTTGCTTTATACGTAAAAACAGTAAAATTTTTTTCCTCTCCAATTTCACCCACTGGGAGATGATATCACCCCCATTAAGAATGCATGCTGTAGCAGTTTCATTTTTCATGTGACATATCACATTGTCTAGTACAATGACAGCATCTCTTTTGATAGCTGCTTCAGAAGAACAGGGAACTTTAAACTTCGGCAACTATACCCTTGACTGAAGAATGGAGATGGGATTTGAAGTTATGAATGTCTTTATCTTAGATCTAGGACTCACCGAGTCATGAGCTTTGAGAAGAAGGAGCTACTAACCAGAAGAAAGATCTAGAGACTTTTAAGAAAGCAAAGCACGGAGTGGTTGCTGGGAATGCAGCCAACAAATGTTCATTATTTATATGTCTATTCAGGTTGTGCTCTATACTTAGAAAGTGTGTCTTTACTGTGTGCCAGAACCAAACTAGCCCACCAGTCAAATATTCTTTATAGAAAGTTCAGAAGTAGTTTACCACTGTATCCAAAATTGCAGTTTTCTCACAGAAGAGAGACAATCCCTTAGCAATTTTGTGAAAGTGCTGGAGAGTGGCTCCCCAAATTCATGCATTTCTTTGATATTTGGGTTTCTTTATTCCATATACTCCCCACATCTTCATTCTAGGTCTTTGGGCTTCTGGGAGGGTTTGTGTTCCAAGTGTTCACAATGTGACTGGTCAGAGTGGACCTGCAAAAGTGGAGTAAAGGTGCAGCTCCAAGATGTTCTCTGACATTATACAAAGCTAGCATTTCTGTTTGCAGCTGATGTTCTTTTTTGTCCCCATCAATTGTGTTAGTGGCAAGGCAACTGCTTTGATGGTGCCTATGTGTCCTGCAGATAAAATTTGCATCATTGTTTTTGAAATTCTTGATATGAAACGATGTAGCTGGTTTCAAAATCTATTCATATTATCCCAAGGAGTTTGAACATTGTATTTGCCATTTAAATAAGAGGAAGAATTGTTTAGAGAGTTTTAAATTACTATTTCAGCTGTTGTAGATTTTTAAATGGTTGTGAAAGTATTTAAACAGTTTCATTTTCTTGTATGAATATATGTTCTCTTTGATAATGACTATCAAGAATTTGAAGAGTTCATTTTTAAAAAGTCTTGATTAGGATTGTTAGTAGGTATTTCAAGTACAATATAAAATCTTATATTAAAAAGTTATATTTATGAAGGAAAGCTTATAAAAATTCCTCTTAAAATTTTGAAAAAACGTGTTTGATATTTACAAGGAGTCTTTTGATGTTATAATGCTTTATTTTTTAAAATAACCAAATGTGGGAAAAGCAGGTTCTTTGTTTTGTTTTTTTAATTAAGCCCAAATAGATTCTTTAAAATGTTTTCTAGTTTATCCCAGAATATTTTGCCATATTATCATCTTTAACCTTTACCATGACATGAAAATTTTGAGATGCTAGGAGAGTGTAGTAGTAGTAATAGAAGTGTTAGTGATTTGAACAATACAGATCGTGGCCACAGGAGTTATGGATAAATGGATTTGAGAGATACTCAGGAAACAGAATTGGTGGGATGTTGGGGAAGGAGACAAAGGAAAGGGCAAAAGGTATAAAGGATGATTCCCAGATTTCTCACTTGTGCAAGTCAGTTGGGAAGGGTGCTATTTCCAGAAGCAGGGAACAAGATTGGGGGAGAGGAGAATGAAGAGCATTTCAAGACACTGAGCTCGAGATGCCGGAGAGAGTTCCAAGTGTAATTATCAAGTAAGCAACTGATCTTAGGGGAAAAGGCAGTGCTGGAGAAACAGATACTGGCCTATTGATGGCAATTTCAGTCGTGGAAATGAACAAGATTACCTAGTGAAGATGTATAAAAAAAGAAGAGGAATTAAAACCTTATGGGATAAAATCTTTAAGGTAGGGGTAGAGGCAGAGGAACTGCCAAAGAAATTTGTGGAAAACTAAAAGCTGTGATGTTGTGGAAATCAATATAAAAGGTTATTTCAGTGTTACTTTTCAAGAAGCTAAATATGAGAAAAACTCAGAGTGTCCATTGGATTTGGGTCTTGTCTCCTGAAGGTTAGCCAAGGCAGATATCTATGTAGGGAGGGTGTGGGAATGGGCTCCAGTGGGTAGGTTGGAGTGTCCACTTGTGGGTGGTGTAAGGTTTCTTGCAGTGTAAAATTAGGTCTAGCATAGGAGGAGTGGGGATAGGTCAGGAGCTCATACCACTTGCATTCTGGTACAAGATGGAATTTGTTCCCTTTACCAGTTATTTTGAGTTAGAAGTTACAAATATTTTGACTTACGTATGTGAGCCTCTGGATTCTTGCTCTGGGCCCTACAAATGTTAGGAGAAGGCCTGCTTTTATATGAGTTAGATTTCTTTTTTCATGTAGTAGTGGTCTACACGGAGAAGGCAATGGCACCCCACTCCAGTACTCTTGCCTGGAAAATTCCATGGACGGAGGAGCCTGGTAGGCTGCAGTCCATGGGGTTGCAAAGAGTCGGACACGACTGAGCAACTTCACTGTCACTTTTCACTTTCATGCATTGGAAAAGGAAATGGCAACCCAGTCCAGTGTTCTTGCCTGGAGAATCCCAGGGATGGGGGAGTCTGGTGGGCTTCCGTCTGTGGGGTCGCACAGAGTCGGACACGACTGAAGCGACTTAGCAGCAGCAGCAGCAGTGGTCTACAGGTTGTTGTTTTTGTTCTTCAGTTGCTAAGTCATGTCTGACTCTTTGCAACCCTATGGAGTACAGCATACCAGGCTTCCCTGTACTTCATCATCTCCTGGAGTCTGCTCAAACTCATCTCCATTGAGTCAGTGATGCCATCCAACCATCTCATCCTCTGTCGTCCCCTTCTGGCATCAGACTTTCCCCGCATCAGGGTCTTCTTCAAGGAGTTGGCTCTTTGTGTAAGATGGCCAGAGTATTGGAACTTCAGTTTCAGCATCAGTCCTTCCAATGAATATTCAGCCAGATCCCCCAGAATTCTGACTGCTTCCTTCAGTTTCTTTTTGTGTTTTATGGGACACTGTTTGAAGTATTATTTCTTAATATCCTTCTCTTCAACTTCACTGTTCAGAGTCTTCTCCAACACCACAGTCCAAAAGCATCAATTCTTCAATGCTCAGCCTTCTTTATGATCCAACTCTCACATCCAACTACTGGAAAAACCATAGTTTTGACTATAGGGACCTTTGTAGGCAAAGTGACATCTCTGCTTTTTAATATGCTATCTAGGTTTGTCATAATTTTTCTTCCAAGGGACAGGCATCTTTTAATTTCATGGATGCAGGTCTACAGGTAGGTAGAGTTGCAATTCCCAACTCCGGTTTGCAATTTCTCTAATTTCCCACTGATGTCTCTATCTTATCATTTAGATCTTGGCTCAGTTACCTCCACCTCAGCTTCCTACCGCTTCACTTTTTATCCATTACTCAGTTTTATTTCTTTCCCTTTACCTATTTGACATTATCTTATTTACTTTTATTGCCTTGTTTATTTTCTGTCCTCCCACCCTCTCCCCACTCCATGCGATGTCAGTTCCACTGGGACAGGGATTGATCGTAAGCATTGTGTTCACCACTGTTGTCTCAGCATTTAGAACTGCACCCTAAATGTAGACACTTAATAATCTTCTAAAACTTAAGTGAGTATCCACATTTCTAAGTAAATGCTGTTTATTTCAGGTGTAAGGAATAGATTAACTAAATATTTCCTATAACAAGTAGCATACCTAATTTATCACAGAGATTTCTTAAGTATTTGAGAATTTTGAAGGTGCTTTGTTCTATCAGTCAATTTATACCTCTCTTCAATGTTAAAATGACTAATGTTTAGATAATTCACTTTGTATGTTTTGCAAGGGTAAACTTTTGTTCTTCTTCCCCAATACTCACTACTATTTAATCCATTTGAATTGTTTGTTGAAATTTAGTAATAAGGTGTTATTGTGGCATTGATGATTGCTTTCAGACGTAACTTGTATTTTAACTAAAAGAGATGCAAAATCAGACAGGATAGACATTTTTTATTTTCTGAATGTCTGAGGCAAGCTTAAATATTCTGTTGTACCTCAGCATCAGTTTTTAAAAGCAGAAATTTAATCAGATAACAACATACTTCAGAAATAAAAATGGTCTTCATAGAAATAGTGCTTTTCATTACAAAAGGGCATTCATTAAATGTTTTCTTTCACAGACCAATATGTCAGATCAGTGTTCCTAGACGACCTTTTTCAGAAGAAATTCCAGAAACAATTTGGCTTCATTTACGGGAATGAATAAGGGTGTTTCATTTCACACAGCCTCAGGGAATCACAAATTAAAACTTTCCACTAAAATGGATGCCATCTACTATTCATTATTTCAGCAAACAAACCACTCTTCTCTGCTGAAGTTGCAATCAGGGTAAGGGATAGATAGTACTTGAAATCTCCTAGGCTGAGAGTATCTACTTTGCATTCTTATTTGTAAGCTGCCCCTTTAACATTTTCCTCTGAGTTCCCCAGCACCCTACAGAGCTCTTCTCAGGGGCTCAAAGCTCCATTAAGTAAATAGAGGCTCTGTATTTGGAAGCCATCTCTGGGAATTCGGAGTGTTTTGAGGGGGAAATTGGTACTATCAAGATTAAGGTATTAATGAAAAGTTCTGTTAAATTTCTGTTGGGATGCTAATTAATCTTCTAAAAATTGTTAATCAGTTATGTAACACACTTAAACTTTAACACATGGTATAGGGAAAGTAACAGGGTCTTATCAGCTATGCCCAGAGGCATCCAGAAAGTTAAGGGAAATAGTGTAGACAGAAAATCACCCCCTAAATGTGATTGTATTAAATCAAATAGTTTGATCTTTAATATTTACTTGTTCTATCACATTTGATAGGTTTAGGAAATCAGTATTTAGTGCTCAGATATTTGAAGAAATATTAGAAGTATTAGAAGACATTCAAGAAGTGGTTTTTGACCACTATTCCTCCTTAATGGAATCTCTACCTGAAGTACAGAAATTTTTGCATGGATTATTAAACCCATGTTAGAAGTGTTAGCTTGAATTGTTAAATAAAGAAGTAATCTGGTAAGTCTTTAATATTTAAAGATTGACTTAGCCATGCTGTCAATATTGAGCTAAATGAATATGCTGTAGTCCTATCAATATTAAAATATTTTGTTTCTGTTAATAGGAATATGAATCATATTGATGTTACGTATTAAAATATCATTCTATCTCTAAATCTTAATGTATTCCAAATGGTATGTGAAAGTATATAGTACAGTGCCTAGAACCTATATGGTGTCCAAAGATGTTAATATGAGTGAAATGCTGTGTAAAAGCATAGAGACACATGACATGATGCGTCCATAAAAGTTAGCCGCAGCCTACAGATTAGTCAGTGAACTTTACTTCTGGAGATTCTGATCCAGCAGGTCTCAGCTGTGACTGAGGCAGCCTGAGTTTCTATTTCACAGCCCAGTTGTAGAGTTGAGAACCATTAGGGTAACATATAGGCAGCAGCATATAGTTTAAGAAATAAATTTAATAATCATTTCTGAAGAACTGAAAATTACTGATAACATTTTAATCTTGGGCCCATTTTCCTGTTGTTTCAAAAAATAAAAGTTGATATTATTTGATTGATTCTATTCTTATTTTGTAATACATTTCTTTTAACTAAAGTTCAAGACTTTCCAGTAAGGTGCTTGGAACAGCAGTCCACCTTAGTGAGAGGAGATATTGGTCTTCGATGTAATCTCTGGTTTTGTAAATTCAGTAACTGAGTTTTAGTGGTTCGCTTTAAGAACAATTAGATTTTTGATTCTTCCTTTCCAAAACCACTAGTGGCCATGTGAACTAAAAACCCAATACTGTATACTAGTCCTTTTGAGGATAAGGCTGGAGAAAGGGAGTATAGTTAAGCAGGGACAAATATAATACTATAGATTAACAAAAGGAGGCTTGAGGAGTGGTATATTTAAAGAGATTGCTACAGTTGTAATGAACTTACTAGTGTCATAATATTTTATCAACCAGAGCACTGCTTAAAAAGACAACAACTAGCTTGCAACCCTAAGAAGACATCTTTTTTAATGAGTTCTAGAGGTTGACTTCCCTGGTGGCTCAGATGGTAAAGCATCTGCCTACAATGCTGGAGACCAGAGTTCAATCCCTGGGTTGGGAAGATCTCCTGAAGAAGGAAATGGCAACCCACTCCAGTATTCTTGCCTGGAAAATCCCACGGACAGAGGAACCTACTAGGCTACAGTCCGTGGGATCGCAAAGAGTCGGACATGACTGAGTGACTTCACTTCTCTTCAGAGGTTCCTTGTAAAGTCACCAAAGCCTTTTTGCCTGAAATTGTGGAGTTAGATTACTAGTTCTAGGCTTCTGTTGAGCTATTAGATGATTAAATTACTTTGGAGTATATTGGGTTTCCTTAAGACAGATGATTAATTATAATCTTATTTGTTTGAAGAATATGGGCCTTCCCTGAAAAAATAATATGGGGCCTTTCCTACTCATTTATTTGATTGATAATTATACCTTAGGATTATATCACTATGATTTTCCTAATAGTATTCTCTTTTCTTATCTGATCATTTACTACTCATTTAAGGCCAGCTTAAACTCGGGCTTCCCTGGTGGCTTGGAATCTGCCTGCAGTGTAGGAGATGTGGGTTTGATCCCTGGGTCAGGAAGATCCCCTGGAGGAGGACATGGCAACCCACTCCCGTATTCTTGCCTGGAGAATCCCATGGACAGAAGAGCTTTGTGGGCTACAGTCCATAGGGCTGCAAAGAGTTGGACATGACTGAAGTGACTTAGCATGTATGCACATGCTTAAACTTGTGCCTGGTGTGGTGAGATTCTGTGGTTTCAGGGAGAGGAAATTGAAGTTGAAATTTAAGTAGAGTGAAATATTTTAAAGAGTGAAAGGTCACTTAGTCCTTAGGAATGAATCTTCAAGGATGTTTAGGAATGTGGTCATATTATAATGAATGTATCAAATATACTATACGCCTTTGAATAGAAATTGGTTTTGGGGAGAATGAAAAATAGCAAATATTGTCATTCAGTTTATGTTAAGGTTTTAAATCTAAATTTCTGTAAATTTTCTAGTAATTACTTCCAGTTTCCTTGATAAATGGCAGTTGCTTAAGTATGTCATTATCCTAATCCAAACTGGATGCAATTCACTGCCTGAAGGGGAATTTTATTCTGAGATCAAATTAAGCAATTCTTGATCAATCTAAATGAGAACAAGTTTTACACCTCATATATGCAGGCAATTCAAGAGTTTATTAATCAATATAAGCCATCTTCATTAGAAGAAAAACAATAGCATATTTGAATTGACATATGGTGGTTATTAAACAAAAGTGGAGTCATCTTTGGTTTCTGTTTCATGTAATATTGCTTACCTTAACTTTCCTGCTCAGAATTGATTTCTACTTTTTTCTAAGGGACTCATTATCAACTTTAATAAATCTCAGATTGATCCCCTTTGGGAAACAAAAGAATACATTATTTCCTGTGTCTCTAGCTTAATTTATTAAAAAAAAGGTATAATCAGAATTGATAATTCACCTCTCATTGAAGCATATTGAACTGGCATACATACAAATGATTTCTGAAAGCAACAGATTTTATCTGTAGAACTAAGATGTGAAATCTGGATTAAAAAATTAGCCTTTAAAAGTCATTAGAGCTTGAGAATGTAAGCTTAAGATTTACAAGGTTTAGGATATATAGAGAACAAGAAGTTAAATGACTTTATTTCTTTCAAGATGCTTTTTGACTTTAGATTTTTGATTGTATAATCATGTTCATATAGGGAAAGTGGTTAGGGTTTAATCTGTTGTTTTTATTTTTGATACTTTATGACTAAAACAGGGTATGTAACTTGTATAGAATAAAAAGTTCTACATAAAAGCTATCCTCTCTTAGCTAGGTTGTCAAAAGTGAAATTTAGAAAATAAATATTCAAAGCTCAGTGTAACTGAGCTGCTATGACTGTGAAATTCTGGTATATCTGTTTCTGAATAGTGCAGTCCTAAATCATTGGTTCACTCCCTCAACAACAGTGGTTTATTGAACACAGATAGTGGTAGCTACTGTACTTTAGTGCCTTTAAAGGTTATTTAACCTAATACTAAGAAATTACAATTATATTTTATTTTCATATCCTCTCTTTATTCTAGGACCTCTTCCCATTTATATACCTATTGCCATTACTTGCCTGGTGTAGCAGACACTGTGAGTGCTCTACCCATATCCCCTCAGATTCTATTACTCTCCCATGCGTGCCAGCCTGACTTTCAGGGGCCAGCAACTGCATCTTTGTTGGACTAGCCATGGGTTGCCAAAACCCCCTTTGTGTACATGCTTGGGTAGGCTGAAAGTGAATAAGAACTATCTCCCTCAGGTGATGGCCCTTAACCCAGTGGAGCTGTGATGTAGAGGTATAAATTCCCAGGCTCTCCACTCCTTTGCTGGAATAATTCTAAAGCTTCCCTGTGATGTCCACTGGGTTAGTTGGCTTAATAATACACCCTCTGATGGCTGCCTTTCCTTTTCTCTATCATTTTCATATTTCCTCGTCAGAGTCAACTGTTCTAAAAAGCTATGTACGTTCAGTTCTTGTCTCAGGATTTGCTTCTAGAAGCCAAGCTAAGAACTTGTTCTGCAACCAATCCAGGTAGAATCTTGGTTGTGGCACTGCAGGTCTACAAGACACAAATAATGGGTAGAATTTTTATATCTTTTTCCAATCTGAAACTTACATACCCCAACATATGACTGACAGAGTCTTTCTGGGTTTATTTGATTATAGATTCACAGTCACATAAATGCTGTATTGGATTAACTGGTTTCATTCTGAGATCACAAAATGGCCCACCAAACTATTTACTTGAAATAACTGGATAGAATGATTATATGTGTCATTCTTCAACTGAACAAAGTTTATTGAACATTCTCTATGTGCCAGATGAAAATCACTCAGTTGTGTCTGACTCTTTTGCAACCCCATGGATATCCAGTCCATGGAATTTTCCAGGCCAGAATACTGGAGTGAGTAGCCTTTCCCTTCTCCAGGGGATCTTCCCAACCCAAGGATCGAACCCAGGTCTCCTGCATTGTACCAGCTAAGCCACATTCTTTGCCAGCTGAGCCACAAGGGAAGCCCATTTAAAGATATATCAGTGAATAAGACAAATGATTACTTAGTCTTACCTCTCTGCCCTCACAAAAGCTTAAAGTTGAGCTTATGTTGTTGTTTCCAGGTATATTTATATGCTATTGTTGCAAATGTGTGCGGTGCTTGCAAATTTTGATAGTTTTTAATAGAAGGTTGTTGGTTTTGCTCAGTGTGTTTAATTTTTCTCCTAGTACTTAGGTTGCATGACTCAGAGTTGTAATGCATTTCCTCTGTAATACTTTTCTGTATCGATCACAACTTACTGATTTTGCTTATCTCATCCGTCTACTTAATTCTTTTCTTCTTCCCTTTTCAGTTGTCATTCCCTTTCAAGAACTCTCTTCTAGTGACTTTTCATTATTGTAGAATTTTGTTTGTTTTAAGGAATATATTATTATTTCATTAATCTCATTGAGCTTTTCATTTTTCAGTATTCTTGTATTTGGTTTAGCCTTTTTTGTTTTTCCTGCACTACATGGCTTATGGGATCTCAGTTCCTGGACTAGGGATTGAACCTGGGCCATGGCAATGAAAGTCCAGAATCCCAACCACTTGACCACCTGGGAACTCCCAGTTAAGCCATATTTTGTAGTTAAGATTTTTGAAGTTTTTGATTAAGTATAAAAATGCTCAAAATTGTATACATTTTTGATTAAGTAAATAAGTGGTCCAAAATGCAAGTAATACTATAATGAATAGTGTATTATCAGTTTGAAATAATTGCCACATTTAGCTTTCCACATTGTGGCAGTTTTCAGCTTAACTTAAAAATATATCAAGTTAAATCTTTGTTTGACGTGCATAAAATTCTTGTAAATGGTTACTGCCTTCCTGTCGCATGTCAGGGTAAACATATATAAATTAAAAGCTGTGCTTTTTTTTTTTTTAATGTGCATGCATTGATTGGATTGTTCATCTGAAACTTGCACTCAGCCAAAACTTGAGGAAACATTACAGAAAGTTTATGTGTATAGTCTGTTATTTGAATGTTTGTAATATAATCTGTGCATTCCTTAAAAAAAAAAAAAGGCAATTTCTAGCCATTCTCTGCCTTTAATTTTCTTTGTACATAGAAATAATTCTTAACACTCTGTAGTTGCCTTTTATTTGTCCCCCAAACAGTCACTTCCCTAAAATTCTTCTGGTATTAGCATCTTCATTTTTCTTTGGAGAATGACCATTTTCTGTACTTGGGTTTAAGGTGAGGTTGACTACTCACTCCCCCTTTCAGTGGTAAGAAAACCATCTTGGTATGGCCATGAAGAGTTGTATACCCCTGTAGCCATGGTGATTGGTTCAAGAAAGGATGTGTAAACCAAGTCAGACCAATAAGAGCCAATAGACTTTGGCTAAAACCATGGGAAAGAGGCATGCTCTTTCTGCTTGCTTTGCTAGACTCTTAGTCAGTATACCTGAAGCTCCTAGTAGGTATCTTTGTGGAACAAGTTTGCTTGAGAACAAAGCCTGTGAACGGAAATTGGAGTGTGGGTGGAAAGAGACTCTTGAGGACAATGCCAGAGCATTTGGGTTCAGCGGTACCTGGGGATCTACCCTGAACTGTTACTTACGTGAACCGTTATGTTCCAACTGTTCCACCAACGCTTTCCTGCAACTCCTTCACAGTTTGCTTTTTTTTCCCCTCACTTTCCACGGTAAGTTTCCTAATATTTGCTATATGAACCATATGAAACCATTTTTCTCCCTCCCTCAACAACTCTTTTGGAGCAAAACACCAAATAAATAGACTTCTATTTTTAAAAACATTTTGACTCTTGGAGTATGTGCTAGAGAGTTAAGCTTTTCTTTGCTGTGAAGAAGTAAAAAGTGGCTATGATGTTGAAATGATAGTTGCTTAAAGGAGAGCAGAGCCATTGAAACAAAATCTACAGTCATAAGGAAGACCTGTTGTTCTTAGAGACACCCTGTTGATTCAACAAATGTTTCCCAAGTTCCTGCTATTTTAGGCATGGAATAGAGCAGTGAGCAACACAGATAAGAATCCCTGACCTCTTGGAGCTGACATTCTTTTATTATCCTGGAAGATTTGTCTGCAGAACTGGAGTGATTTCTGGGATAGGTGGCACTCAGGAAGACTTCATTCGAACCTCTGACTTGAACCCAGGGTCTCCCATTGTACTTCAGTAAAATCCAAAGCCTTGGCACATTTATCAGAACTGCTCAAATCTGGTCTGTGCTCACTAGTCTGAAACCTCATCCAAGAGCTTATACCCCCTTACTCATGCTGCTCTAGTTTAAACAGGCCTTCTTCCCTTTCCTCTAATTTTGCTGTGTCTCACAGACTCACATCTTCTTTCTATCTTGACTGTCTTTGCTTTCTGATATTTCATATGGTCACAACATAAATGACATTTCTTCAGTGTTTTCTCCCCACTTAGTCTAAAGTATATCTCCTTAATAATCCATCAGAGAACCCTACTTTTCATAGTATGTGTAATAAATTCTAAAGGATATATGTATAGGTATTTGATTTTTAGTGCTTATTTACTGTTTCTCCCACTAATGTAAGCTTTGTGAGGTCAGAGACTATATTTTGTTCACCACCGAATTACTCAGTGCCTGGCATATTGCCTAGCACATTGTAGAGACTTAAATAAATTTGTTGCATAACTGGCTTGACCGGGGCTCTTGAGATGTAGGTTCTACTGTCTCAACCCTTTTCTGAGCCTCATGCCTTCCCAGTGAAGGACCCTTTGTAGCCCTTTCCTTTAGCTGTCTATTCTCAGGGTCACTGTGGTACAGCAGTCATCATCTATTTATGTGATAGGCTGGGCCTCAGGAGCCAAACTGGGAGAGTGATCACAGAAAGCTGGTGAGATAACAGAAACCAAAACAGAAACCCCACCCTTATTACTAGAGCTTCCTAGAGTTGAAATCGAAAGGGGTAGGGTAATCCCAGAAGCCCGTGGGTCATCACGGGGGCACTGAATCATAAGCCTGACTGGGCAGAAGAGCTCAGGCAGCAACATGGAAGCATGTTGAGCCTGGGAATATGGGCAAGTGTGTCAGCTTCTAAGCTCGTTTTTTGGAGTAAGATGTATGTATGGTTTGAGGTGGGAAGTGTTATATAATGGACAACTGTATCTGTTTTTATACTGACTGTCTAACGCATAGAATGTCTGGATTACCAGGAAAAAATTGGAGAATCAATATAACCTGAGGTGCTGGCGAGGGGGTGCTTGGGGAGTCAGAGGCAGGGAAAATAGGAGCTGACAGACTGATCTTGCTTGTTCCTATCCCATTCTGGTTCTTTGTTGGTTTTTAAATGCAGTGTAGATAGATAGTATCTTACTCTACTTTGGTCTCTTTTAGACTTTAGGCCTTCTTGGATGCAAGGAAGTAACTTTTTCCTCCAACATTTTATTGTGAAAAGTTTCAAACATACAGCAAACTTAAAATAATTTTATTGTGAATACCTGTAATTTACCACTTAGGTTTTATCAACATTTTACTTTTATTGTTTATCACATCTCTGTCCATGTATTTAGTACTTTATCCACCCATTAGTATATCTTAATTTTTGGTGTATTCATTGATGAAAGTAAATTGCAGACATTGGTACATTTTCTCATAAATACTTCAGCTTTCATATCACTAATGAGCTCAGTATTTTTTACATTTCTTTCTCTTGAGGTGAGTGTTCCATATGATAAACGCATATGTCTTTAGTGTACATTTGTTGAGTTTTGACAAATGAATACATCTATATAATTTAAACCCTATCAAGATATGAAACATTACCACCTCCCAGTAAGTTCCCTCATGCCCTTTCCCAGTTGATTTCTGCCCAACCAATAGAGGCCAGGGCTGTTGTGTTTTGTTTTTTAAAGTAATAGTTGCAAAATTTTGATTTGTACCCGTTAATATCATTAATGAGCTCTCAAATAATCTTTCTTCAGTTTCCTGTTCTCATGATTCAAATAGAAAAGAACTCTGCTTCCAAAATTTGCAATCATCCAAAACTGGAGGGAAAAAAGAAAGAGAGAAGCTGGCACAGCATCAGCTTTGTGATGACTTTTTCCAGTTAGGCCCTAGTGTTATGTGATCTAACTCATCTTTCCTTGGGGTGAGGAGATGCAGAATAAAAATAGGGTCAAAGGTCACACTTGCAGAAACAGTACAGTATTTCTCTGTTTATCACCTCCCCTCCATTCTCCCCGGTCAATTCCAAGGTCATTCTGGCCTCTTAAATTCCTATCACTGCTTTCAAGCAGTCCCCACATGTGTCACATAAATTTCCTAACATGACCCAAATCATCCCCTTTTTTGTTGACACTAACTTACCACGTTTACTTGGTTCAAACTGATAATCCTAAAGTCTCTGCTAACCTAAAGATGAATTATTTTCCAGAAGCATTCTTGGTCTCTTTCAGAAAGAGACCCCTTGATGGCCACTCATTTGTCCTCTAGATATACTCACACATGTCTGAATTTCCTGTGGATTCATGGGCTCAGCTTCACCTTGGTAGCTGTTGCTATTATCACAAATGACATCCTTCAAAACTAAACCATAGCTAAGGGCCATACCTTTTTTCTAGCCTTTACTCCTCCAGTACAATGGGAAACACTTTATTTTTTATGTTGGCATTTAGCTTTCATACATTCCTTTTCACGAAGTGCAGACTTTCATACCTTAAACATTAACAAACCCACACCTACCTTCTGTGCACTGAATTTGGACTCTTCTAAGCCACCTTATCAGCAATGGTTTTGAAATAGTATGGGCTTGACACTGACTGTCAGCCAAAAATTTAATTTCACCTATTTTCTTGACCTTATCCAAGCAGCAGTATTTATTTAATATTTGAATATTCTATTTTATCCTTTATTTGAAAAATGAATTCACAATAGAAAAATGAAAGAGCTGGTAAGAAACAAGGGACTATGTATCTTAATAAATTTGGGATAAAGATGAAAATTATTAAATGAGTTGAAAGCAGTGATTTGTCAATATCAGATGCTCATTCAACTTCAGTTGCTTGTCTGTAGGTTCAGGTGTATTTTTTCAAAAAGAACATTTTGGGATGCTTAGAAATATACCATCAAAGATTGGGTCAAAAAAGGTAAGTGTAATAGAGATTTTATAACATTTTTGTAGCTCTTTAAGAAGAAGACTCAATATTAAAGTAGTTTACTATAATATAATATTCCTTACTATTTATCACAATTTATAAATGATAAACATACTATGTGATTATTTATCCAATGAGGATTTATCCCAGTACACTGTAATCTCTTTGAGTTTTTCTTCTTTTAACCATACTTCCAGAAGAACCTAATAAAATGACCTACACTTAGATAGGTTCAGTAATTTTATTGAATGAATTAGTGAATTTGTGTGAATATGCCTTTAGAAAGCTACTCTGGTGCTGGATTGAAGGATATACACATTTTTAATATTGATAGATACAACCAAATTGCTCTCCAAAAAAGCATAAATTCCATTCTTGAGGAATTGGGAAAATCTAAAAAGGATATAGATTTTTTTTCTTGTGAAGAAATTAATAGACTTTTTAAAAAAGCCCCATTTTATTGTGTTTAAAATGTTGGGGTAAAGAATTACATTGTATTGAGAAATTATGTTTTAAAATTTTGAAATTGTGGCTTCTTCCAGGTTGATAGTGTTGTTACTCTGGGGTCTAGATGTTGGCCAGGTGGAGAGTAGGAAATGTATTTTAGATAGAAGGAAGAGCAAGTACAAATACACAAGGTAAGAACAAAAATCCAAATATTCGACAATAGAGATTAGATAACTTGTATACATCCATTCTTTGAATAATGAATGAGGAGGTTCTGTGGCTACTGACACAGAGAGATATATTATTGAGGGACAAAATGCAGGTGATATGATTTTGTGTTCTTGAAACCCTCAGTATGGGTGTGCGTTAGCCCACTCGTGCTTGTACCTGTGCCCACATGGAAAAATTGGATGTGTGCAAACCAAAATGATAGCTGTGCTATTCCTGGGAAGTGAGTGGTTTAGGATTGAGATATAAAGATTTTTAATTTAATATATTTCAGTTTTAATTGTTTTTTTAACAGTCAATTTTGTATGTATTTTGTAATGAACTATTTTTCTAAAGAAAGAAAATACGGTCTGTGTAATCACAGTGGGCTGCTCTTAAGGTGCATTTTTAACAAATGTGCAAGAAGCATCAGAACATTTCTCACAGCAATTCTTTACTAGACTTAGACAAAATAGATTAGATTAGTGGTTTTCTAACATTTCTAGAGATGTGGAGCCTGTTGTTTAACCTCAATCCTAGGCAGAATTCTTGTATGTGAAAGCGATGAAAGCAGAGTCAGTTGGTAGAAGCTGAGAGTGAGGGGCTTCTCTCAGTGTTCCCCTTCCCTTATAATCTTTTGACAGCCCCTAGGGCTCTGCTGAACACAGTTTGAAATACACTGGTCTCTTCCCAGGATGCTTTTGATTTAGTCCTTCCTGAAGGTCAGAGGGATATACCAGCTCTGTGATTCTAAAGCATAGAGAATAAAGAATGCCTACAGGTAACCCCGGAATTCTCTCTTGCTTTACAGAAAACACGTTTAGAGCAGAGAACATTTGTGTCATGTAAGATATTTCCAGATGTACAATAGAAGAGAAACAGTTTTTATTTTGCATTTCTCAGCTTTGGAGTCTTATAATCTTCTTAAATTCCAAGATTTATGATCTATGCCCTTTTTATATTCTCAAAGTGACTAAAACAGCTTTGTTAAACCAACTCATATAGGTTCTAAAAATATCTGACTGTTCTGCCAATCTTAAATGTAATGAGACAAAAACCTTAAAAAAAATAAAACATTACTTTGTATTTATCTAAGAATGTGGCTTTTCCTGGTCCAAACAGGAACAAAGAACTAACTACATGTTAAAAACCCATGAATAGTATTTTATAGTGAAATGTAAAACAATTTTTTAAAGAATTATTCTTCTTTTAGAATGTATACATAATTTTATATTTACCGTTGCATGCCAAACATTTGATTTCTAAAATTATTTGTACTACTAGAAGCAAAATTTCTTAATATTATACATATATTGTTACATTTAATTTAATGTAAATGTTATGTTATTTTGATATAAACATGCTGGTGTGTTTAAAATAATAGTGAAAGTATATTATCACATTTTATTCACATAGACCCAAGTTTTTATTTATGGCTTTATTTTTATTTTGAAAACGTGTGTGTGACTATATAGTGGAAGGAGATAAAACAACCATAATGGAGAAGATGGAAAAAAAAAATCTGTCTTCCCCACAAGGTGGTACTGTGGTTCTTTTACTCTTTCAAAAATCTCAGCATAGAATTGATATTTTTCCACTTGTCTTTCTTCCCCCAACATTTTACAGGTGATCTTCAATTAGATTCTAATAAAAATGAGAAATAATTTCAAAGGAAACTTGATACTTTTAGGTTTGAAGTAACTGACAAGTAATTAAAAATTCTCTAGCCTTAGCTTTTTACTTCTTTGTAAATACAAACTTTGGTTTTAGTTTATGATGCTTATACACTAAAGAGTGGAATTTTGTTACAAAGATAATATATTTTCAGGTATCTTTAAAATGTTTCAATAAATGAATATAAAGGCAGCTCATTTTTAGGCAATTCAAGTTTTAGGCAGTCCGGTTTTCTCTCTCTAACCACTCCCAATAAATATCTTGATCTAAATCTCGGTTTTATAGGTAAAAATCACAGAACATGCTTAAAAAGCATGAGTGTGTATCTTGTGCTTTTTAAAAGCTGTACCTTTGAGCTTATTTGAAGATTAAACAATATGTTTCTGTGTAAGTATGGACCATCATATATGAATTTGCTTTTTCTCTTAGTAAGAAACCAAGACTAGTAATTCAAGACTGGGTTCCAGTTTCATCTTCCCAGTACCGTTCGCAGGCGCTTGGGGACGTTTGATGCGCCCTTGCATAGATTTCTGGGCCTGGCGGCGTCTAGGACGTTATGACAAGGCACGTTGGTGGTTTTAGGGGTCCCAGAGATCAGAAATTTAATGGTTGGGAGTAGGGCAAAGGGATTTGTGTCTTGAGACCGTATTTACACAATAAGCAGAGTTCTTCCTTTACTGCCCGATTATTTGGGTGACCCAGGGAGGCGGCGAATGGAGATTATGGGCATTTATTATCTTGGGGAGTCTAGGGTCCAATAGAAAGTGGAAACAAATCTTTAATGAATTTGTTGGTTACAATAATGAGCTTGGGAGAAATCAAAGAAGAGAAGAAAACGAATTCTTCGGGAAATTGGGGAGACAAAACCAAGGGAAAACACACGAGTCAAAAATGATAGCAAAAGGCAAAGAAAAAAAACGCAGAAAAGCGGAATAAACGAAGACGGGGCAGGGCGCTAGGAGCTCCATCCATTCTTTCATTTCATCCCACGGGGAGCCCGCGGAAACAGTCTTCGGTTCCGCTTAATAGGTGGGAAAACATTGACCTTAAAAGGTTGGGAAACTGCTCAAGGTCACCGAGCTAAATGCCAGAGTCAGAATTCTCATCGCTCCTCAACCGGGATCTGGGCTTTGGCGGGATCGCGCCAGCCGCTCGGGAACAAGGACAGGCAAGGCGGGTGGAGGCGCGGCCCGGGGCTGGAGCACGCCGTGGAGGCGGCGGGGCGGACGCGATCATCACCCCCCTAAACAAGAGCGCTTCTTAGGGGGCGCGGCCCGATGTCTTTCCCAGCCTGTCTGGGCATAGGAACGAGAAGCTAGCAGCCCTGGGTTCCGGGGAGGGAAGAAGCGCCCCATCCCTAGGCTCCCCGTTGCGCAAAGACTTTTCGCGTCGCTTTCAAGGTCCCCTGGCCACGCCGTGGCGGGGTGCCCCCTGGCGGGGCGCGCAACACAGAGGTCTGCGGGCTGAGGATGCCCGGGGTTCCTGCTGAGTTAACTGCTCACTTCAGGACTCACGAACCTGGCAGGGACGACGGTTCCCAGAGCCCCGGCTCAAGCTCCGCGGTGGAGCGTGTCCCTGTCAATAAGACCTGACTCAGACCCTTGGAAATCGAGGATATTTACCAACCTAACGGTAACTTAACAAGAATATACACAGAAACAAGACTAGGGACGTATGTACTTCATAGGAGGTAAAAGCAGAACAACCACAAAGAAGAATAACACGCAAAAGGTCTGCATTGTAAATCGCTACATTTTCATGTTCTGAGTACCGTTTTCGATGAAAAGCTCCTGCCAATCCTTAGTGATTATTCAATGATTATTAATTGACGAGACACCTTTCACCTAAAAATGGCTTGTCTGCATTGTCTTTCCTCGCAGAGAACTGCGAATTAAAGTTTCTTTGTTAGAGAGAACAAAGAAGAATCCAAATTATTTTAAGGAGGCTTTAGCATTTGACTTGGCAAACCGTTTCGCTAAAATAAAGATCAACCTTCGCTCTTTGACTCGCCCCCTCTCTGTCACAGTCTCACTGTAAGCTGTCTGTGCAACAAGGCTAATGCTCTGGCAGGCAGGTTTGGCTCCCCCCCTCCCCATGCCACCCTTTTTAGAGATTAGCAATTTAAAGTCGAGAGGTTATTTAGAAGCCTCGTAATACAACCGTTTACTTTCACACGGAAGCTAGGTGAGGCCTTGGAGAAATTAGGGGCATCTTGTAAATTTGTGCCATAGCTTGGGACCGGACACTAGGTCCCGCCCTGGCGTTCCCCGTTTTGGTTGGGGTGGTGGCCTGACCGCTCGGTTGTCTCTCACTTAATTTGGCCCTGCACCCTGAGCCCATCCTCCTTGCTGGGAGCCCAGTTAAAAAACTCCCTTCTTGAGTTTCGTCTCCAGAAGGCAATGTCTTCTTCCTTTTCATTTTAAAAATTATTTTCTTTTGCTGTCAGATTCATTCTGACATAGATCAGGGGTGGAAAAGTGTGTGGTATAGAATAGAGTCATTAGTAAATCCATCTCGTTTTTTGTTTCATTTGACAGCAACACATTAAATTAATCCCTGTCCAAAAGAATCACATTAAGCGAGCTGTCAATGCTAATCCCCAGCTCATTGTTGCTACCTAGCTCGGGGTTGACTTTAATAGGTCGCGCTGACATTTGTTTCTTCAGAGACACATCGGTGACTTCATCCAGACCCAGATCTATTCTCATCAAAAGTGGAGGCACCTCCCAAGTTTTCACAGACCCTGAATTCTCTGGGCTCCTAGTTTAGGATCTGGGCTCTTGTTGGAAGTACTGACTCACATTTTTACCTTAAACTCAGTAAAGATGGTTATAACAATAAAAAGAATGCAAGACAGAATCCTCTCTGAGTAAAGCAAAAAGCTGATTTTTAAAAATATATACATTAAAAGTAGGGTGATGATTATTCATATACTTGATTTTAGCATCCTATATTAGCTTCTACTGTTGTTTACAGACCTAATTGATACAAACCAGATTTTTTGTTTGTTTGTTTTCAAGTCAGATTTAAGATAAAAACAAAAAAGAATGGCTGAAAGAAGAGTAAATTGCATAGACTAATAAAGGGAGAAGAGGCAAGGATGAGAAAACCTTATAAAGATCTACAGAGGAGATAGATGGAAAAAAGGGACTTTACTGGCAAGAAAGAATAACATCTAAGTAGTAATTTGGATAAAATGAATTTAGGCAGTATGAAAACTAGGAAAAAACACATTACATTAAGATTAAAGCAGTCCATTAACCAACATTTAGAAACCATGACTATAAAGTGTTTTCTTTAAACGTAATCTCTCTGCCTCTCTCTCCCTTGTCTTCCGTATCCACCAACCTCCTGCCCGCACATTGATACGGATTTTCCAGCTCTGTGCTTGTGACATTTATGGATTCCAGATCTGACAATCATATATTAGCCTTTGTCTGGGCGGTTAAGAGAAAGCAGTGGATTGGTCCAATCTTAAATCATTTAACCTGTTCTTAAAATACACTTCCCACCTGGTTATTCTTACGTTCTTAGAGATTTGGCAAGGTTTTTAAGATGCAGTGGGAGCTAAAAATTGAGAAATGGGCATCCCGTCCATTATTTAACAAACTTATATTGAGCGATTAGTGTACAAATACTACAGATCCTTATATACCAGAAAGGAATTATGTTTATCCTGTTTTTACTAATTGAACCATACTTTTTTCATTTTGCAAAGTGATACTGTAAATCTTTTTGTCAGGTGAAAAATTACCTCTGACTCAATTTTTTTTTTTTTAATCTATGTTTTCAAGTAAATGTGACACAGTTGTACCTCTTACTCTCAGGATTTTAGTAATTTTTATTTTCTTTTACTTTTATTACAATTTTTATTTCCTTTTGCTTCCTTCATCTCTTCAGAGTTATCTCTGGATATACATTTTAAAGTTACTTTCATAGTATCCCTGTAATACACACTTTCACTGAGCTGCTTATTGAAGGCAATTTCATTTATTTGAATGAACAACTGAGATTCATTTGGAGAAAATAGGTCAGGATTTTTTGGTGGTCCAAACAATAAGATGGCAAAGGGTCAGTAAGAAAAAAGAGCTATGCATGCATTCAAGAATCTCCAGACAAATGCCAGGAGTATAAGGAGTAAGAACTTAGGTTCCTATTGCATCAGTGGACTAAGACCTAGTTGACATTTTAGAAATTGGTAGGTTAGAGCAGACGTGAATAGAATGCTAAAACTCCCAGGACTCCAAACTTAACAATGCTGTGTAGTCAGTACAGTGTTATGTATACAGTAGGCACTCAGCACATAATCTTTACATCAATAGTGAATGTGCGGGTAAACCTGCTTGGGGGAAGAAATGCAGGACTGGGTGAATACAGATAGAAAACAGAAGAAAAGGCCAGAGACGACAGAGACTTTGTTAGCTGTAGAAGTGGTCATGGTTGGTGCTTTGCTGGGTTGCAGTGAGGTGGTGCTGGTGGTGAAGAACCCTCCTGCCAATGCGGGCAGATGCTGGAGACAGGGATTCGATTCCTGGGTCAGGAAAATCCCCTGGAGGAGGGCATGGCAACCCATTCCAGTATTCCTGCCTGGAGAATCCCATGGACAGAAGAGCCTGGTTAGGTTGCAGAGATACAGACACAACTGAAACAACTTTGCAGGCATGCACGCAAGTGACTGAGGAGCTGGCTTTGTGGGGCTCAAGGCAGAGGTTCAAGGCAGTAGACAATAATGAAGTGATATATGAGTACTTATCCCTTGGAAATGTATTCTTATGCACTTTTCATTGTATTCATGCTCAGATAGGAGCTTTGTCTTCAAGGAATGTGTATTTCAAAGGAAAAATATATATGTCCAAAGTTAGATAATTCATTATGTGTAACAATATTGTGTCAGAAAATAACTTTCAGTGATTGAACATCTGGGTGTACCTTGTGGTTCCCTTCTGCGGGGTCTAGAAGAGCTCTTCCCTTTCCTCTCTGCTGGATGGATGAAATAGGGGATGCCCTGATGATGAACCATTGGTGGTGGACCCCAAGGCCACGGCTGGAAGCTGGGCTAGAATCTGGGGGTTATTGTTGGTTTGGTGGTGGCTGCAATGGCAGTGGAGTTACAATATGGGGAACCTTCTGCGGTTCTGGTAGAGTCACCCCCGTCATCCTCTGGAGTCTCAGGCCATTCCCTGTACCCTCCCCTTTCCTCCTCTCCCTGCAGTTATTGTCTTCTCTGACTCAAGGTGGGGGTCTCCCTGGTTTTCTCTTCCATAGCTGTCTCAAGTGGTTTTTGTCTGGGTTTTCTCCATCTGTTGGTGAAATAGAGCCCTTGTTCATTGCTTTTGCCCTGTCTCCCATCAGACCTTGAGGCAAACAAAGCATTTCTTAATTTTTTTTAAAAGGATTGGTTTTGTTAGTAACGGGAGTGGAGGGCACACATAGAGGTGAAAGGGTACTCCCATTTTCTTTTCATTTATACAGCTACATTTTTATTAAAACACAAATATATATATACAAGGACCCGAGTCAGACTAAATTTCCGACTCCACTTTTCTAGATATTTGTCACAGGAGTTGGGGTAGATGTCTGGGAAGAATGGGCTTTTGAGAGGAGAGTAAGGATTAGAATAAGGGTGTGGGCACTGCTGGCTTTGACTAGGTGGGAAGTCAAAGGGAAGAAGTCAGCTTTGAGGCTTTTCCCTCAACTCAACTCGTCACTTGCTGTTGCTTTTGAACCACAGGCTCCCCTCCCAGGACAACAGGGAGCAGGGTGAGAAGTCAGACACATGGGATTGTTTCTAAGTGTTGATAATCTTCTCTAAGTGCTTGATGGCCTCTCATTACTGACCTTTGGCATGTTTCTGTGATACTGTTTTCTGGGTTAGTAGACCAGGCTATGGAATATAAAGAAGACCCAAGTTGGCCGAGAAAGGAGGTATTCAAACTTATATACTTTTAGTTTTGTTCTATTGCTTCTAAGCCTTAGAAAAGACTGTAACTGACAACTACAACCCATTTTCAAACTTAATTTATATCTGTGCAATTTAAGTAGAAAGCCCCTGGGCAGGTACGGTAACTTTTTTCTGTGCCTGCCAGGGTACCGAGCACATTGAAAGCATTTAACAAATAATGATAATAATTTAAAGCAATGGGAGCGTTGGGTGTATAGGGAGATAAGAAACTGGAAAACTGGGGCCCACTAATAATTAATAATGTCTCAGGAGGTGGTCCCACTGTTTTTGGATTTTAAATCCCCTTGTTCAATTTCTTGCTGGAGTGAATTCTGCACAAAAAAGAATAATCTTTAATTTGATACTTAGTCACTTCAGTGTCCTGTGCTGAGCTGGCTAAGATTGCATATTCTTATGAAAATATACGCATTCATAATCAGTCTGATAATGTTGCTCCCTAGGGCTTCTAAATGCAAAAGCAAGAGATCATTTACTCAGATATGTGGCTTCAAAGTCACAGGATCTTCTGAGAAGTTCACATTTCTCATTTTTCACTTTTTATTCTTGGAACTGAAAGGAAAACAACACCATGAAAACTTCTAATTGAATACATAATGAAACAAGGCCCGGCACTGGCGAGTTAAGTCTTCACCAGGAATGAATTCTTGCCCCTTTATGTAGTAGACTCAATCGACAGATTTTTTAATAAAATGACAGGGTAACTTGAATATGGCTTTGATTAATGTTTGATTACTAATTATTTTGATGCCACTTATGCTCATACCCTGAAGATTTGGAGTCTGCCTTTATTTATGTGGATTAAGATGTTTAGAGATTGTAGGAAAGGCAACTCTAAGGACAGATTGGAAAGGATGCAAAGTGACTCTCCTTGCCCCGCCCTCCCTCCCTTCAGTGTGTTATTTTCCTGTGTCTGGTGCATCCTTTAGCACCAGCCTTGGGTTCAGGTTAGACTTTACTTCTCCCTGTATCAAAGTTTGTGATTCTTTGCTTTTCTGAATTGACTCTACTTCATTTTATATTCTGCTTTCATAATGCTCTTGAATCCTTCCTCTCCTCTATATCCTCTTTGCCATGGTCCAATTTTGAATCTACACCATCTCTTGTCTGAATTACTAAAGTGGCTTCCAGAGTGGTACATTCAGTCTGGTCTTCTTGTATTAATAGTCCACCCTTCACCCTGCTGTTAGAGGATTTTTTTGTTTTTTTGTCTTCATCCTAAAGCACAGGTCTGCTTTAGTCTCCCCTTCAGTAAAAATTTTCACACCCTACCTCCCTCAGCTATTGGATAAAAATCATATACCTTGGCAGAGCATACAAAGATACTGTGTTATCTGGTCCCTGGCTATCTTCCCAGCATTATCAATAGCTTCCTCGCTATGGATCTTTATACCACCACTTGGGTCTATATATGGGCTGCTTTGCTTCATCCATATACCTTTGAACATGACAATCTGTTTGCTTGAATTGCATTTTTCCCTTTGTTTCTGTGGAAGATGCCTACCTTTCCTCCAAGACTCACCTTGAAATTACGTTATTGGATTGGAGATGGAGATTATTTCCCACATTTTTTAAAAGCCAAGAATCTATTCTTGGATTAGTGTAGGATTAGGTCAGTTTCTCTTTCTAAGGAATTGATAATGGGGATGGAAAGAGAGAGTCAGTTAGTTGGCTGTGGGTGTTGGATGAGTAAGGTCTTATGGTCTCAAAGGTTGATGTGGTCATATGTGCAAGCCAAGAGAGATGATCTTTAAGGAAAGGTAGGAAAATGGGCAAATTGCAAGAAAAAGCATGTGTAAGTGATGAGCAAACAAATACAGAATGAGTGGGGACTTATCTTGATTCTTGGTGGCTTGTCAGTTCCTATTGGAGTCCCTTTTGATGCTCTAGCTGCTTTTTAGACACTCAAATCTATGCTAATATCTTCTTATTTAACTTGACCAGTTGAGTTTCTGTTCCTTATTATCAAATGATTCCTTATTAAGACTCATCATGCAATACTTTATAAAAATGATTGTGTATATGTTCATCTTCCCTACCAGACAGTAAACTCCCTGAGGGTAGTGACACTGTTTTATTTATTTTGAGATTTCCAGCAATTAGTCTCGCTGTGGTAGGCTGACAATATATGTTTGAATGAATGGAAACTAATCTCATTTTTTCAGTGCCTTTTCTAACAAGGAGCTTATGAAATTACAAAGCTGGTGTTGCTATCACAGTGGATGATAAAATGTTAGTTCTTCCAGTAAATATTTGTATTTTAATAAGGGCCTTCTGGAATCAATCCTTCAAGGCACAGGAAAAGTTGTAAACTTGGGAACTTATCAGTACTAGATTTGATGGGCACTATTTTGGGAGCTTTTCAATGCCTCTAAGATTGTAACATACCTTTGTTCAGGACCAGCAGGGTGTAGGACTGCAAGCAGGAAGAACTGTCTAAGGGACAGAAAGACTCCTTTCCAGCAGGGACTGATGAAGTGGGCACCAGGACTGGGACCTCACTGCCAAGAACTGCATTCGCTTCCTTCCAAACGGTTTTATATAAACACAGATCATCCAGGAAAAACAGAAATACTCTTAGTGAAATCAGTCAAAACAGTTAAGTTATTTGAGGTAATATGATAGGGAAGTTCACTTTGTGAATCAGTATATTGCTCTTTAGATATTGTTGTCTCTAATAATACATACTCTTACACTTTCTGCATTGGTGTTACTGATCAAATAACAGAATAAACACTCAAATAAACCTCCTTTTCTATGGCATGAATTAAAGAAGATGCTTCCATATTTTAGCTGAAACTTCTTTATAGGAAAATCAAATGGAACGGATCATTGAAATTAGCTTGAGATGAATGTTTCCCCCTACCAAATTTGACCTTCCAAGATTTTTAGGTCATGTAATTCTTGATCTCCCTTTTGAATTGTGAGAGGTACATTTTCACCCTCTTTTCCCTCTTTACAGAATTGTATTATTAATCATCCCCTTTTTTGGTTGGTACAATCAGGGCCATGAAACTATCATTTCTCAAGCTGCCATCCTCATTAACTGGCATTTCTGTTAGGGCAGATACCTTTGAGAACATCAGCCTTCATCAGGACCAGAATCTGTTTAACACAAGACTTCTTTTAGACAAATCTTTAAACAGAGAAGGCATCTTTCTTAATACTATTATCTGGTAAATGTGTGAGCACTAGAGTCTAGCTTTATCTGAGGACTCAAATTCTACTTGTGGTTTAAGATGGTGTTCCTTTTAACATTAAATGTAATAAGGTGGGGGCTTACCTGGTGGCTCAGTGGTGAAGAATCTGCCTGTATTACCATGTGTAAGACAGATAGCCAGTGGGAATTTGCTCTATGACTCAGGGAGCTCAAATCTGGAGCTTTGTGACAACCTAGAGGGTTGGGATGGAATGGGAGGTGAGAGGGAGGTTCAAGAGGGAAGGGACATATGTATACCTGTGGCTGATTCACGTTGATGTATGGCAGAAACAAATACAACGGTAAAGCAATTATCCTCCAATTAAAAATAAATAAATTAAAAAGAATCCTCCTGCTAAGCAGGAGACATAGGTTCAGTCCCTGGGTCGGGAAGATCCTCTGGAGAAGGAAATGGAAACCCACTCCAGCATGCTTGCCTGGAGAATCCCATGGACAGAGGAGCCTGGTGGGCTACAGTCCATGGGGTCTCAAGAGTTGGACATGACTTAATGACAAAGCAACAGCATGATAAAGTGGAGGTGCAGCGTGGGCATGCTGTTAGATAAATACTCTAAAACGTTACCAAGGTGCTAAATGAAGATGATATTACTTCTCAGGTTTGATATTATCTTTCTGTGGATATCATGCAGTGACATAGGACTCTTTACGAATCTATTCTTTCTTCCCTATATTTAAGAAGTTCAGTTAACATTTGTTTAGGAGTGATTGCTTACCAGGCTAAGATTGGAGACTGGTCAGTTTTAGGGGGAAGCTTAATTTAATGGTTGAGTTTAAGAGAGGGGAGAAGCTGTTTCTTCTTGCCCACTCCTCAACCCATCTCACATCTAGTGGAGAAAATAGTGAAAGCAGGTGGGGAAGAAGAAAGGAAGACCTGAATGACAGTGAGGTCCAGTTCCAGAGAGCTTTTCATGCATTTGGAGCAAGCGAAATAAAAGTAGCCCTCCATACACAATTCAAACTTTTTATTTAAATATAACAAAGCTATCAAATATGCCATCTTGACAACAGCTAATAGCTCTTTATATTTTAGATTTTATTTACAAAACATCCAAACATTTCTTTCCATTCATATCCAATATATTGTAACCTATGCTTTATGTGACCTCAGAGGCCATTTAATTTATTTTCCTCATTGTGCAGGAGAACAATTGAGTAATCCGTTTTATAATCAGGATGATTACATACTTTATTATCCAAATCTAGACACTGAGGATAAAAGAGGTTGTTATTCATAATACCCTAGGACAACACGTATAAACTGGGAAACTAGGATTTATGAGCACCTTGATAATAAAAAATAGAAATTAAGATTGCCAGATGGCTGAGTCATTAAAATTAACTTAATTGCCTTTTTAGTGTTCTGCCATTATGACTGAGGGAAAAAGTTACATTGGCCATTCTAAAAGTGCTAACATTCTTTTTTTTTTTTTGATCATTCATTTTGTACTGGGTGGTATTCTGAGCATTTAATTCATAAAAATATGATGAATCCTCGTAATAACTCCATGAAGTTGCCACTCTTTTCCTGATTTGACAGATGAGGAAACTAAGATCTGGAAAGGTTAAATTACTTGTCCAAAGTCATAAAACTAGTAGCCAAGAGAGCTGGGGTTCAAACCCAGTTCCATTACCTCCTGAGTCTCATGTCTTAATCATCACCTTATTCTGCCTCTCATGTGTCTAGGATCTGTGGTTGTGGAGGTGGGTCTTTAATAGGCATTTGGTAATTGATGCTTTTGAACTGTGGTGTTGGAGAAGATTCTTGAGAGTCCCTTGGACTGCAAGGAGATCCAACCAGTCCATTCTAAAGGAGATCAGCCCTGGGTGTTCTTTGGAAGGACTGATGCTAAAGCTGAAACTCCAGTACTCTGGCCACCTCATGCGAAGAGTTGACTCACTGGAAAAGACTCTGATGCTGGGAGGGACTGGGGGCAGGAGGAGAAGGGGACGACAGAGGATGAGATGGCTGGATGGCATCACCGACTCGATGGACATGAGTTTGAGTGAACTCCGGGAGTTGGTGATGGACAGGGAGGCCTGGTGTGCTGCGATTCATGGGGTCGCAAAGAGTCGGACACGACTGAGCGACTGCACTGAACTGAACTGAAATCTAAAATTCAAGATGCTATTTAGCTTTTCTAAGATAATCAAACTTTTTTCTTTTAGGTTTTCACTGTACTTGACCATTTTGCAAAAATACTATTTTTCTATCTTACTATTTAAAAAAAGAACCTCCAGTTTTAAATTAGGAGGGAGATCAGAGGTTATCTAATTCAATCTTCTTTATCAGGTGAGCAGTCAAGGCTCAGCATCTTTCATATCTATGGAAGTTCACTTAGGAGTACAAACTGAACTGGAACCCAAGTTTCCTGCCCCTCAACCTGCAGCCCTTTCAGTAGTTTTTCCTTCACTTAAAATAAGAAAAATTAATATACCATGTATTGAATACAGAATGTTCTCTATAAAACTATGCTGAAAGATAAAAGCAGAAGTATAATTCAGGAAGATGTAATTTTTCTCTAACAAAATAACACATTCCTGTTATGCACACAAAGAACCAGCCAAAATCAGCAAACTGCACAAATAATTCTAAATTCTAGTCTAGCTCTTGTCACTGTTTTTGTGCAGTATTTGGTAGGTCAGTTCATCTCAATGACAGTTACCTTATGTTTATAATAGGAAAAATAATGTCTTTACTCTCTGAGGTGAGAAAAAGGCTGCCTTTAAAAATATATACATTAATAATTTTAAAATACATTTCAAGTTGGAAGGGACTTGAAAATTCCATGTTATGAGCATACTACCAGGTTTTGATAAGAAGCAAATTATCTAAAGTACTAACAGTAATGGTTAAACAAGGCAGAAAAACTTTAAACATGGTAGTCTCTGTTTTTGCCTTCGATTTCAATTCTATTCTTCTGGATAGATAGAATTAAATAAATTTTCTGTATATATGTTTTCCTGTCTTGATCACATTCTTGTTCAAAATAAATTGTATTATAAAGCTGTAATAAGTTTCCCGAATTTAGTAAACGAAGGTAAATAATTCAAGCAATTTCTCCTTGACTCTCCTTAGCTCAGAGGACTATTGCCATTGGTCACATTAACTGGGTAATTACTAAATTTGTATTACTTTCTAGTGTTACAGCTGAACCAAAAGTAGGAGAGCATGAACACTGAGGGTAAACTGTGAAAAAATAGAACTGTATTTAATTTTTTCGTGTGTGCATATGTTTACATATTTTAGAGGTTAGAGGCAGACTTTCATTTCATGAAAAATAAAAATAAAGGAAGAACCAAAATAATCTATTTTGGAGTAATAGCTGTTTTTAATTAAATGCTTAAGTTATGATATTAGAATAGGTATAACCCCAATCTGTATTTCAGCTTCATCACATGTAAGACTTAATTATAGATATCATTAAAAAAATTTGATACTTTTTAAAAATAGGAAGTAACATTTAAATCTATTTGACAGGATCTGTTTGCTGTTCCTCGTTTGCATTATCTGTCATACAGAATACATAAAATGCATGTTCTAGGTATTTATTAAAGACATATCTTGAAGGCATAGGTTCAAGTTAAAGAAGTATTTTTTGAATAGAAATATTCCTGGCAGTTAATAAGTTGGCATTTCTTTTATGGTTTTGATTATATCTTTATTTTAACCATTAGAGGGCACATTAGTTCAAGAAAAATTAAAATCACAGCAACAAGAAGAAAATAGGCTTAGAAGTGGTAGGCAGAGAAAATTTCTGTATTTAACTGTGCTTATTTTCACTCATTTTATTGTCACTTGCAACATAATCTATTAGTTTTTTTAAATCTGGAGAGAATTCAAGTGTATATAGTTCCGTTTAAGAAATGACTCTTCACTTTTTATTGCTAGCTACTACTCCTAGGAGAATGAAGTTGGCCTAGTTGAATTTGATGAGGTTCACTATTATGTGACCAAGAAGGACATAATAAATCATGGCATTTGAAGAACATCCTGAGTTCAAAGGTATGTATGATTAGGTTATTAAGAAGTAGGTAAATGCTAGTCCTTGGTCTTGTAGTTATTTAAAAAAAAAAGGCACCTAAGTGTGAGTGAAGGCAGCTTCACCACAAGTATTTATAACCTTTACAATTTGGTACAAATTATAGAGAGAACAATGGATGGCCCCAGAGTGAACACAAGGCTTTATTTCACTAGAAAGACTTGACTGGGGTCATAAACTGCAAGAAGGTAGGCCCCTCAAGTGACTTATGAATGACTGCCCAGTCCCAGAATGAATTCATTTGTTTTCAATCTATGGCAAACTGTTATTATTGCTAATGTTCAGTCTTTTGCTCTAAGACTGCAGGCTTTTAATCTGTAAAGGCTGAAATAGATACTAGCTGGTATTTAACAATGATGCTTTTATTATGTTGAGTGAAATGAATGCATTACATGATTAGTTCATTAATTTAATAAAATTAATTGAGCACCTACTAAGTTTCAAGTTCTAGCATGGGTTGTAAGGACTAAAGGCAGCTTAATGTATTGTCCCTAGCTTGACAATACAATTTTTTACTACCCTGTGATTTCTGAGAAATAAATCAACAAATAACTGTAGCATATGATAAACTTTATTTATTAGTGGGAAAATAGGAAAGTGATTTGTCAAATCTACAATAAAAGTATTTTACATTTTATTTTTGAGGGAACAGAGGAGTTAGGCCAACTCATTAGTATAGACTATCTTCAGTTTATGCAGAACTTTGGTAACATTTTTTTCTGAGAGTCAATTATACAATAAATTGTAGTAATTAGTGGCATAAAACAAGGTAATAATGTAATTAAAACCAAAATATTTACTTGCTATACAAGATACTTTTATGCATCTTAATTCTGTTCCTTGCAAGCTAATAATACTCTATAGGAATTTCTGTGTGGCTTTTACATCTGGTGGCTGTGGAATTAGCATGTACAAAGAGAGCTCAGAATTATGCTTTAATTATGATTTGAATGATGATTTGAGTCTGAGCATGAGTTGTCAACAGAATTGTGAGCTGGAGAAAAAAAGAGATAAGGATGGTTAGTGGGATAAAAAGTATATTTGCAGTCACTTACTTTAAAGTGCCTTTTGTTTTAGAAGAAGTAATTAATGTTAGGAATTAATTGGTTTAGATTCTTGATTTTAAAGTTATCACTTGGTTGCTACGATGAAGCCTTTACAAAATTACTACATGATTTGCAATGACAGGAACATTTCGGTTGAAAGGTAGAAAACATAATTGAAAAGCCAGCTTTTGAGTGCCTGCTTATCACCCTAATTGATAGCAGATGAGCCCGAGGAGCTAAACGTTGTAGTTCAATAAAAAATAACAATAATTTAGCTGGATTTCACATTATGTTGCATAGTTTCCTCTAAAGGCTAAACATTATTGCTAATATTTTGATAAAATACTAGGCTTTCAGTGGAGCCTGGTCAGTATGTATTAACTATCACAAAGCAGTCATGAAGTCAAAATGATATACAAAAAATAGATCCAGGTATAGCATCTGAAAAGCTTTAAGGTTTGGATGACTAAATTAGGGCATTCATAAAAGCCATCCATAAAGAATGATGTTTTAGAGGTATGTTTATTGATAATAGAAAACACATTACAAAGCAGGCTATACAGTATGAGACCTACTACTGTAAGACAAAGCAACATATATAAGAATGGAAAAAATCAGAAAAGATATATGCCAAATGTTAACAGTGATCATCTCAGGGAGTGGAGTTACGAGAGATTTTAATTTTTCTTAGGCATATCTGTGTTTTCCTAACTTTCTACAGCAAATATATTTAATTAGGATATGTTAATATTCCAATCTGCCTAATGTTTATCAGGAAAATCTTTACATGACTTTAGAATACAACTGTGTCCTCTTGCAGATATCTAGTTTGTCCCAGTATATATTTAACAATTCTTATTTTATTCATTTAAACTCTGTTTTTGTATTTACATATTTTATTATAACAAGTATTAAAATCTTAACATGCAGCAAGGATGAAATGAAAGGAAATAGATAGAAATTGTACCACGTTTTGAGTCTGCACACGAGGAGGATTGTAGACCTATTGGTAGTGATGGTGGGGACTGGTCAAACCAATCACCTAGGACAGAAAGCGTGATTTTCCTTTAAAGAAAGATGACAGGCTAACTTACACCCTGGCTGCTTATTTCTACAAGCCAGTAACCCTTTGAGTGAAGTGAGAGCATGGACCAATTGTTCTGCTCAAGGAGAATTTATTTTCTAATTTTTATTTAAAAGAATAGTAGCTTTAGGCAGGTGTATTTTCAGGGCACTGTTCACATCAGTGTAAACAGTTGGACCACTCATACAAAAATCAAATGAGATGGGCAGATTTGAGTAGAGGTTAAGTAGGAATTTTCATCCATGGGAAGAGCAGAATAAGCCTCTAAACTATTTACTCGAGAAGCAATGTGCCCCCCAAAACACCCACACAGATTTACATATGTGTTATAGTGCTCTGTGGCATCTGTACTCTAGGTCAAACAAGATCAAGCTACACAGTAAAAGAAAAAAGACTCCCTTGCTAGTTGGGATTAATAGCTAGTCACAAGGTGAGCATTTATTAAGTTGTTGGAAGTAAATGTTATAAAATCATAGTTTAAAGGAGGATGTTATGTTTCTGGGGACCCAGTATTAAGCTCCTTTTTCCCCTCTCTGATTAAACGAGATACTCTAGTGGGGTTTTATTTTTTCTGCTTCATAGGCTGTCTTCATTCTGACTTGTGGAAAACAGATTTTAACTACTAGTGAATAATCAATTTTCTGTTACAGTTTTATTAACAGTAAGTAATTAGTCTCACAATTTTATTTAGAACATTGGTTCAAATATCCGGCTGTAATTTTTTTCAGCCCATATGAAAATTTGTAAGCCGCGTTTCAAATTGGTCCTTTGACCGACGAACTGATTTTCTTGAGAGAGAAAGCTTAGAAAATTTTCTAATTAGTGCTAAGACCTGATTTTCTTTGGCTCACTGCTTCATGTATTCTACTTCTTCAAATTATGCTGTAGGAAATGTCTTTAGAGGTTGATGTTTTCTATTGATCTCTACAATTGTTCTCAGTAATTTAGAAGTTAACTGTGCAGTGATTTTTCAAGAATGCGCCAGAGCCTTGAGTCAGCACACACTCCTCTCCACTGAGCCAGGGGGCAAAGATCTTTGTAGCCTATCGTTGGCTCCAAGCGTTAAGAATGGGGTGTCTGGCTCAGTTCATTTCCTCTGTGTAACTTTCCTGTCCTTTCTTCCTGGAGTTCAGGCCTTAAATGCTTCTTCCCTTATAAACTGAGAAGGGATTTGTGCAGCATGAGCTTACCTGAGAAACTAAAGTTCATTAATTAGAAAGGTGCTTCTGGGCAACAGGAAATTTTTCATTGGAAAGGTTTCAAATCTAAGAAAGTAATTAATTTCTCTGTGGAAGGGGATCACATTTTTCTCTTCTGATGTCCTTCCTTATTGCAATTGAATGGTTTAAGGCACAACAGAGGGAATACGACTCCTCTTTCATTAACCCTCACAGTTTGGCTCCCTCTTTTCTGTCTCTTTCCTTTCCTCTTCCATTTCAGCATTAGCAGTGCCTTCTAGGGATTTAATGGGATGTTTTATTTTATCTTTATGAAGGAGCATTAAGGAATATAACACAATAAGTATTTTTCATAACGTGCATATACTGTCAGAAGGAGTTTTTAAAGACAAAATATTCCTGTTTATTACAAGAAAAATGACAAATTAGAAAAGATAGTTACAATTCATATGATAAAGTTTTGTTAAAAGGAAAATGACAAGTTGCAAATTTAGTTGCAAAATATAAAGTTTTGCCATCATAAAAGAAATGGGCTGATATTTCAAAGGAGAAATAGAGGGAGCTGAAACCCATTGCTATTGACAACCAAAGAAATTAATATTGAAATAAGATACATTACAAAAGTTTATGTATTTATATAGGTATGTATGTGTCATCTATCATTACCATTGTTATCTAGTATTCATGAATTCCTATTTTATTCAATAGATTGTGATTCTTATTGTAATTATTTTCATGCTCAAATTGACCCAGATTTGGTCAGTGGGAGGCCCTTCGAGCTGGCTCTTGTGGGTTTTTTTTTTTTTTTTGGACATGCTTCCATCAGTTTTTGGAGTGCTTTCTTAATTTCTGATATAAAAAGTTGTTTAAGGCTGATTTTAAGCTTTTCCTGCCCAGACGTACATCAGTATTTCTGCAAGAAGCTCTTGCTAAACTTGTGTGTATTTGTGTATTAGAAACCATGAGCTCATGCTGATATCTCTGATTTTAATCCAAATTCACAAGTTCTTTACTTACCTTTCTTCTTTCCATACTTGCCTGTCTCTTCTTGTGCAGTGAGAACTCTGGCTTCTCTCAACATCAACACATTTGCTCATTTGCTTATCCCTTCAGTGCATATAAAATAGTTTAAGAATTCATACATTTTACCACCACAAAAACAAACCTACTGAGATGAGGTCCAGATTTGTTTGTAAATTTTACTCTGTGTGTGTGTGTCACTCAGTTGTGTCTTATAAATGATTGTGATTGTCCCCTGAGACCTGGGAGGCTGGTGGGCACTGTCTCCATGGTCTCCCTCTGCTCTGCCCCAGGTCACTGGTGTCTCCTTGGAAGGAGCTTGTGCACACGTCTGGTACCCTAGCTTTTGTGGTTGCAGTTCAGAGGATGAAGTCCTGATAGTCCACATCTGGTAGCCAGTAGGATCCCACAGGACTGTAGGAAACAGAGAGTTCCTAACTGGCTATCACCCCAAGGCTCACTGCAGAGCGGGCAGACAAAATGCCCAGCTCCCAGTCTTTCTTTAAAAGCTGCTGCCTAAGTGTTTGGCTTCCCATCAGCCTGCATCTAGATGCTGATGGAGACCCTTTCTTTGGGACACTGACAGGTCTTGGCACAGCTTCAATTTCTGGAAATCCTAAGAACAAAGAAGGCAACTTGGACAGTAACAAAAGATTTGACAGACAAATGAGGTAGGACTGGGCTATAATTTTCATCTCCTAGATAAGACCACTTCATCAAGATGGAGAGGTGGCTATTTTACCTAATGAACAGAAACAAACACAGACAGTCTAGGAAAATGAAGAAACAGAGGAATATGTTCCAAACTAAAGAATAAGATAAAACTCCAGAGACAGACCTTCATGATATGAAGATAATTAATTTCCTTGATAAAGAATTAAAAATAGTGGTCTTAAAAATGTTCACTGAGAGCGGAAGAATGCATAAATAAACTGAGAATTTCAACAGGGATAGAAAGTGTAAGAAAATACCAAATGGATATTACAGAACTGAATATAATAATTAAACTGAAAATTTTAATAAAGGGGTTCAAACTTATAGCAATCATAGATCCATGGAACAGAACAGAGACTCCAGACATAAACCCACACGTAATTTTTGACAACAGTAGCAAGTACAAACAATAGAGAAAAGATAGTCTCTTCAAGTAATAGTGCTTGGAAAACTGGACAGCCACATGCAAAAGAATAAAAACTGGATCCCTATCTTATACCATATACAAAAATCAACTCAAAATGGATCAAAGATCTGAAGCCATAAAATGCCTAGAATAAAATATAGAGGGTAAGCTTGTTGACATCTTTTTTGGTGGTGATTTTTATGGATTTACCACTGGAAGCAAAAACAGCAAAAGCAAAAATAAATAAGTGCTGCTGCTGCTGCTAAGTCGCTTCAGTTGTGTCCAACTCTGTGTGACCCCAGAGATGGCAGCCCACTAGGCTCCCCTGTCTCCAGGATTCTCCAGGCAAGAATACTGGAGTGGGTTGCCATTTCCTTCTCCAGTGCATGAAAGAGAAAAGTGAAAGTGAAGTCGCTCAGTCGTGTCTGACTCTTAGCGACCCCATGGACTGCAGCCTACCAGGCTCCTCTGTCCATGAGATTTTCCAGGCAAGAGTACTGGAGTGGGATCACATCAAACTGAAAAGTTTCTGCAGAGCAAAGAAAACCATGACAAAATGAAAAGGCAATCTCTGGTATGGGAGAAAATATTTTCAAATCATATATCTGATAAGAGATTAATATCCAAAATATGTAAAGAACTCATACAATTCAATAGATTTTCATTGAAAATCTATTTTCATACAATACAAATAACTCATACAGTTCTTTGATTTTCATTGATTTGTCTAATTTGTCAATCAGGTGAAATGCTGGGCTGGATGAAATACAAGCTGGAATCAAGATTGCTGTATCTGAAAGGAGCTAGAGAGCCTCTTTTGGAGAAGGCAATGGCAACCCACGCCAGTACCCTTGCCTGGAAAATCCCATGGACGGAGGAGCCTGGTAAGCTGCAGTCCATGGGGTAACGAAGAGTCGGACATGACTGAGCAACTTCACTTTCACTTTTCACTTTCATGCATTAGAGAAGGAAATGGCAACCCACTCTAGTGTTCTTGCCTTGAGAATCCCAGGGACAGTGGAGCTTGGTGGGCTGCCGTCTATGGCGTCGCACAGAGTCAGACATGACTGAAGCGACTTAGCAGCAGCAGCAGCAGAGAGCCTCTTGCTGAGGGTGAAAGAGGAGAGTGAAAAAGTTGGCTTGAAAATCAACACTTAAAAAACTAAGATCATGGTATCTTGTCTCATTACTTCATGGCAAATAGAAGGGGGAAAAGTGGAAGCAGTGACAGACTTTATTTTCTTGGGCTCCAAAATCACTGCAGATGGTGACTGCAACCATGAAATTAAAAGACACTTGCTCCTTGGAGGAAAAGCTGTGATAAACCTGGACAGTGTATTAAAATGCAGAGACATTGCCTTGGCAACAAAGGTCCAGATAGCCAAAGCTATGTTTTTTTTCCAGTCAGTTCAGTTCAGTCGCTCAGTCGTGTCCCATGGACTGCATCGCCCATGGACTGCAGCATGCCGGGCCTCCCTGTCCATCACCAACTCCTGCAGTTTACTCAAACTCATGTCCATTGAGTCGGTGATGCCATCCAATAGTCATGTACAAATGTGAGCATTGGACCATAAAGAAGGTTAAGGATAGGAGATTTGATGCTTTCAAACTGTGGTGCTGGAGGAAACTCTTGAGAGTCCCTTGGACTGCAAGGAGATCAAACCAGTCCATCTCTAAGGAAATCAACCCTGAATTGAAAGGACTGATGCTGAAGCTGTGGCTCCAGTACTTTGACCACCTGATGGATAAAGCCTGCTCATTGGAAAAGACCTTGATGCTGGGAAAGATTGAAGGCAGAAGGAGAAGACAACAGAGGATGATAGAAAGCATCACTGACTCAGTGGACATGAATCTGAGCAAACTCCAGAAGAGAGTGGAGGACAGGGGAGCCTGGCATGATGCAGTCCATGGGGTCACAAAGAGGTGGACATGGCTTAGCAACTGAACAACTAAAGAACCAAAACTTTGATTTTAAATTTTAATCCCTTTTCCCCTAATTCTCTGCATCTTTAATTTCTACTTTTATTTTTATCTCCATTTTTAGTGCTTGCTTCTAGTTCTGAACTGTAAATTTCATTTATTTTTATTCTTTTATTTTAATTAATATAGATATTCAAGGCTATGAATTTTCTTTTGATCACTGCCTTGGATATATCCACCAGACTCTCTGACATGTAGTATTTTCACTTTTAATATTATTCAGAAGTTTGGTAATTTCTATTTTCTTCAATTTTTTTCTATGAGTTGTTTAACAAAATAAACATTTTCCAGGTTGGAAGCCTTTTTACATTTTTAATTGTATTTTTCAATTCTGATTTTATTGCATTCTGATCAGTGTGTGTTGTTTGTAACGTTTTTACTTTATATAACTGTATGATGTTTTCTTTGTCAAATAACATATTAACAATTTTGGTGAATTTTTCATGTGCACTCTAAGAGAATTTATTTTTTATTTCAAGGATAGTATTATATATATTTAAAGACATATCCAATTATTATATTGTTTCAATCTTCTATGTTCTTATTTATATTTTTCCTTTTATTTTGTACTGAAAGTGCATTTCCATCTCTCTTCCTTATGTCATCAATAGTTCTTGATCTGCATTAGAACTTTATGTGTTATTTGGGGTATAGGTATTTATAAGTATCCTATCTTCTTTGTGAACTCTGGCTTTCAGCATTGCATAGTGCATTTAGTTTTCTTGAATGTTGCCTTTTGGCCTAGCTTCTACTTTATATTAGGATTATAAACCCTACTTCCTTATTGTTTCCATTTTGGCATTCTTGTAACTGACTTACAAATAACTTTTGGAAATTTTAATCCAGGAAACAAAACTGGTAAAATCAAATCTTAATTATCTGTGTTTTAAATAGAGGATCATCAGAAGCATAAAATAACACTTATGTTTGTCAGTGCAGGTATGCCTTGTTTTAAAAAACCCAAAACATAAAATATGAACTTATGAAGCAAAGATACTATGACAATAATTTTGTTATGCATTGTATAGTTACTTTGTAAAAATATCAGTGATATACACTTTTGAGTAGTAACTATTAAGCTCAGATAAGGCATAATTTTATTTATAAATAACTGTTTGAGCTTTTTAATTAAATTTAACACTGATAACAATCATTATTTGAAAATTAAACATTTAAATGAAATATACATATATTTCAGAAGAAGTCTATTTAATCCCTTTGTTTTAGAACAGTAACTATGTTTATTCATCTCTAGCTTTTTATGTAAGCTTATGATCTTTATATGGTTGTAATCAATGAGTTATACCACATTTTCTTCATTTTAATTTAGCATTATGTCAAAGAATTTGTGTGTGTGTATGTAAATATATATGTATATATAATATTTAACCCTTTATTGGCATCATATATTCTATCAAGTGTGCCTTGATAGAATGTGGGAGTGTGCCTTATTTTGGCTGCACTATTCTTGGACCTTAACTGTCATCTAGATTGCTGAAGCAACTCATCTGGGAATTTTGAAATAAGAGTTCAGTAGATGAAAGAGGTGGAAAGTATGAGTAGGGGAGATATGGAGAGAAGGGCATTCCAGGCAGTGAGTTACCCAATCAAGGATACTGAGATGCAAACCCAATAGACTGTTCAGGCAATGCTATATATTTTCATTGTTTGGAACTCTTAAGGAAAAAAGGATAAGATTTTGAGGACCTTAAATTCTAGATAGACCATGAGAATAGTAACTAAATAATATATGATGATCTGAGTTGCATTTTAGAAAATCATTGTAATAATTATAGGGGCTTCCCTGGTGGCTCAGATGGTAAAGAATCCACCTGCAATGTAGGAGACCTGGGTTCAATCCCTGGGTTGGGAAGATCCCCTGGAGGAGGGCATGGCAACCCACTCCAGTATTCTTACCTGGAGAATCTTCACGGACAGAGGAGCCTGGTGGGCTGCAGTCCATTGGATCTCAAAGAGTCAAATACGATTGAGCGACTAAGCACATAATTATGTGGAGAAAAGCTAAAATGGAATCCAGGGTAGAGAAAGTGGAACTATTTAGGAGACTAGTTATAAATCAGGCATGAGATGACAAGGGTCTAAGCCACAATGGCAGTAATAAGGATGGAGAAATAGGAAGAGAAATCAAGCAGGATTTGGTCACTAATTGGCTGCAGTCAGTGAGGTACAAGAAGATGAAGATGTGTCCCATTTTCTAACTTCAAGGGTAATAAGTATTTGTCTAATGAATGAACAGTATGGATGACAGTATTAACCAAACTTGAGAGTTAAGATAATGGTTTCAATTTAGGTGAATCTAAATTGTAGATGCCGGTGTCAGATGAGGGGTTGGATATATAATGATCCTGGGAGTCTGGAGAGAGGTCTGGGTGGAGCTGTAGACTGGGCTGTGAGCCCTGAGCAGTTCCTTATGTTCAATTATCATAGGGCATGTCTACCTAGGTATTCTATTATCACCTGGACTTCAACATAATCCAATTCTAACTAATCAACTTTTCCCCCAAGCTAATTTTGTCAGCTCCCTCATGGCTAACTGTGGTACTATTAAACCACTCACCTCTAGACTCTAAGCTACAGATGCAAACTTCATGCTTTTCATCTTTATCGTTATTGCCAAACTAATCTTTAACAAGTCCCACAGTTTCTTTCTTCAAAATTTCTTAGTAGAATTATCTATGTGCCCAGAAATCTAGTTTCAGTCCTTACTCTGTGGCTAACTGGAAGATAATCAACTTGTGCAAGCCATAGCACCTTACCAAGTCCTCATATTCAAATCTGAAAAAAAAAAGTTTGACTTACATAGTGAATTCTCTTCTAAGTGTCTGAGTCTATATTTTTTCTTGCTGATTCTGATACTACCATCTAGGTTTATGTAACTGCTTCCAAACTTCTGTTCCAGTTTTTAGTGTTATACCTATCCAATCCCATGCATATATTAGTCACCAGAAACTTCCTTAACCACTAATTTTTTATGTTATGTCTTTGTTTGAAAACTAGTCTTGTGGCTCCCTTTTATCTGTTGCATCAAGTCTGACTTCTTTGTCTAGTTATCAAGGTTCTGTAAAATGATTTCTACCTAGCTAAGCTTATCCTTCATTACCTTCTAACATCATCTCTTATCTCCAGTCAGTCTAGACTTCTGACTGATTTCTTCAAATAATTTGATCATGATCTTTTCTCCATTTGAAAACCTAGGACACTTCCCCTGAATCCTAAATTATTTTTCAAATATCAACTCAAGTTCTCTCCTCCAGGGAGATTATACTCACCCATTCCATTACTTAGCATTCACCTTTTCTCTGATTTCCAAGAACAGCTGTGTTCTGTGATGCAACTTAGCACTTAATCCATAGGTTTAACTTTTGACTAATTTCTGTGTGGGGACCATCTTCTGTATCTGCCACCACTTCACAGAATATGAAACCTAATGCACCATAAATACATGCTGGATTATTAGCTTTCAGGAGCACACTCATTTCTTAAAATAAGAAATAGGCTATAACCTCCATGTTTGAGATAGCAAAACAAAATAACAAAGCCAGAGCTCTGTTGGAGAGATAACCTGTAAGATGATTTAAAAATCATATGCTACAGTAGACATAGGTAATTGAAGAGCCTAAATAGTCTATTAAATAGAAAGTTAACTCAAATTATTTTTTATTGTATTTATATACAGTTACCGGTTTGGGCATTATGGGTCAAGTATTGTCATTGGAAGTTGTGCATTTAGGAACTGAATTGTCTATGCTCTGATAAAAGCACTTTAGTTTTAAGGATGTCACTTTTAACTACTGAAAGTATCTAGTGCAATTTCAACTTATATATATTGTTTTAACAGGTCAAGGTTTCAAATAGATTCTATGAATTACTTGAAGAAAGCAGCCACAAAATAGGCCATAAATTACTTGATTATGCCCCAAGTAATATTTTAGCTGAGTTTTGAAATTTAAATGCCTCTTTGGACTTAAAAAATTTATTTCTATTACATTATATTTCAGAAGAGAAGAGAACTTATCAGCCACTGCTCATCTTTTCTCCACATCTGTCATCAAACTCTTAGCTAGTTTTGTAATTATTATTTAGTACTTTTATATTTTTTCAAGGTACCCTGAAGTAATATTAATTATCATGACAAGCTTGCAGTAATACTGTTTGATTCTATAAGACTTTTTCTGGTATCTCTGAGTTTTTGGCTGTCGTCTATTTATAAGAAAGTTTATTTAGCCGTGACACTGCTAAACTTCAAAAAGTTTAAAGTCTCCCAGGTTAACAATGAACCACAGAGCAAAGATGGGCCAACCTACATGCAGAATTTAAATGTAAACCCTCATGGGCTGACGATCAGATTCTAAAGAGAACCATGATTCATAACCATAGTCTATGTTCTCTAAGGTTGAAAAAGTGTCTAGACTCCTGAGAGCAGGTGTCAGCAGTCTTTACCACAGTGGTTCTCAGTGTAGCAGAAGTTGTGGAAAACCATATCAAGGATTAAAAAGCTGAAGGGGACAAAGCTGTCTCTCAAAACACAAGAGACCCAGAGAATATGAAGTATGGCAGAGACCTCATGGTTTCCATCTGTTCAAAAACCACTTGGGTAAACATTTCAGTTGGTTTTCATTCCCTACCCCCCATCCTGCTGGTGTTTACTTACTATTCACTGCATCTGCATGATATATTCTTATTAACTGAGAAAAATCTGCTTTTTCATAATTTGGATGTGATTGTACAGCCACTTGTCCTCTAATGATAATTACACCATCACATAATTTATATTTTACAAAGCACTGTCACAGACATTATTACTTATGAACCTATGACAAGCCTGTGAGGTAGGTAGGGCCAGAAGCTATTCTAGTCATGAATAATTTGAGATTCAGAGCAGTTAACTGATTTTTTTCCTCAAGATCACATATCTAATAAAATGCTGTTAGAACTGGAACCCAGGTCTCTTGACCTAAAGTCCAGAGATCTTTCTGTTATTCTTGGATTTGTATTATCAGGCTTGTTAATCATCACATTCAAAGGGGAAAATGATGATAAAAATGTGAAAGGATTCACATTTCATTGAAAATGAGGATGAAGACTGAGACTCTGTATGTTGCCTTTCTGATTCGATCATAGAATTGTAGGATTTGATAATCAATAGAGCAATGAATTGATAAAACCATTTTTTTTTATTACATACAAAGCCCTACTGTTACCTAAGTTCTCGATTTATGGGATCCTGGAGAATAATGCATCTTATTTTCAAACAGTTTTGGGGGTAGGGAGGCTCTGGTCCCTCTCAGTATGATTCTTTCCAATATCTTAACTTCCCTCGTCATGAAATATTTGCCATCTAATCTAAATCCTGACTGCTGTCATTTAGGCATACATCCTTTTGGTCAGTAGATGCTAGTGTACAATTTTTATTTATAGCTTTGGAAGGGAACAGGAAATATATTTGAATGATTTCTGACTGCTGACAAGCCCTAATAACTGATAGTTCCAGACATTGAACTGAATGTCCTCTGACAGGGATGGCTATTTTGAGGGGAAAAGACAGAAACTAGCAAAAACTTTTTTTTCAAGCAGGTGTGATTTTATGATGGCATTTTATGACAGAAACTAACCAAGTGTCCTTTATATGGTTTATGATGTTATCAGCTCCTAGCCTGAGATTTCTTTCTCATTATTCATGTTTATTTGACTTAAAGCCAATTAAAAATCAGACAAGACTATTGTGATATAATTTTGATTTTGCAGATGTAATAAGACACCTGAGTAACTTCAGAGAAGTTGGCTTCTTTTATTTGTGCTATTTAGTTCTGTTCTGAAAAATGCATTTGCATTTTCAGAGGAGATATTGTGCTTCGCAGTATGGCTTGTGCAATTTTGAGCACTTGATCTGCACTTGATATTAATGGCAAACAAGAAACCTCTGTATGTTATAGTTATTTTTCTAGCTGTAAAGATTTTAAAAATAGATTTTAAAAATTAGTCTATTCTGAAGAATAAACTGTAGCTGGAGTTCTCTGACTACAGTGTATATTGATGCATTTCTTTGAATTTTTTTCTTCAGCCTGTGCAGTAAGTGGTGTACAATTCATGGAAGGAGTTTGTGTTTTTCCATTCTGAAAAGACTTCTTTCTGAAGGCCCAGTTTGTTATCATGCATGTTAAGTGCCAAAAACAAATGTCACACTAAGAGAGGTCCAATAACACTTGTCACCTTTGTAGCTTTTTTTGTGAGTGGTCTGCTTTCCACTGCAGCAGATGAACCTGACCCTGACCAAGTCTGATTGGCCCAGTTGTGAAATCAGACCAAATGGCAACATTTACAAACTGACCGTTATGTCCCTACCAAATTTACCTCCCAGTTGCTCTCGCCATTATGCCTTGTACTCAACATTCAGACATGTGTGTGAGAAAATGATCTATTTAGCTTGGTGTTTCAAGATGGTTCTTGATGATCTTGCCATTGTAATTCATTTTTTGAAACTTGAGTCTATAACCTCTTAATTTAGGATGATGCATAGAGAGCATATACCGAATATCAGGCTCAGCTTCTTTAAAAATTCTATTTATTTATTTTATTTTGGGCTGTGCTAGGTCTTCGTTGCTGCTCCAGCTTCTCTCTAGGAGTGGCGAGGGGCCTGCTCTCTAGCTGCAGTGTGTGCGCCTCTCGTTGCCGTGTCTTCTCTTGTGAAGCGCGGGCTCTAGAGCACCTGGGCTTCAGTAGTTGTGCACGTGGGACTCTAGGGCACAGGCTCCCAGAATGGTGGCACATGGGCTTAGTTGGACCACATCATGCGGAATCTTCTGGGCCAGGGATCAAACTTGTGTCTCCTGAGTTGGCAGGTGGATTCTTTACCCCTGAGCCACCAGGGAAGCCCCAGGCTCAGCTTTAAAAATGATAAAATGGGACTTCCCTGGAAATCCAGTGGTTAAGAATTGATGCTACCCCTGCAAGGGGTGCTGGTTTGATCCCTGGTCGGGGAACTAAGATCCTGCATGCTGTGTGGTATGTTCCCTCCCAAATAAATAAAAGTAAAAAGCAAGACTTAAAAAATGATAAACAATTCAAAAAATAAATTGTAAATTATCTCTCACAAAATACAAATCACAGGCTCAGGCAGATAATATAGCCTTGATTTGATTCTGGTTCTTGGTAACAAGCAATAGTTTTCAGCTGGGAACCATGCGCATGTGCATGGCCTTCGTGTGTATGACAGGTCTCTGTAAAGACCCTCTGCAAGGGACCGTATCAGTCAGGGGTTAGTTCACAGCAGGGCCACTCTGAGTATTGTGGGAATAGGAGATTTCTCATAGCAGTTAGACCTGAAACAAACATGGGAGAAACTGGAAAGTAGGGTCCAAGGAGTTGGAGGATCCAAGGAGTTCCTAACCAATTAGCCTGAAGTGCTGGCTGGATAAACAAGTCAGAGCTTACAGGGAAGTCTGTGTTGACTGATCTGGGAAGATAAGCTCATCCAGCTGCCAAGTGGAAAAGTCTTTGGGAAACTGGAGTCTATGTGGTTACTCCCACTGAGGGTCTACAGCGGAGCAGCTGATGATGTGCCTGGGGCCACTGTTGGCCAGTAGGGCCATCAGTTGTCAAGAAGAGCTGAACGTGGAAGAGAGCAGAGTGAGAACAAGCTGGCACCTACCAGGCTCCTCTGCATCTGTTTGCTACTATGTCAGGCTGTGATCACCTTCCAAGAGTAAAAGCTATTGGCCAACTTTAACCTGGAAACCTCAGGGTTCTCAGCTAACCTGAGTGGACAAAGCATAGCATAGCATAGGATTGTCAGTTTCTACAGGGCTGTGTCGGAAAGAAGAGTCACTGTTTGTAATTGAGAACTAGCACTATCCTAGTAGTGTCATTTGAGGACGATTGAAAGGTAAACCTGTCGACCACCATCCCTCCATCCACCAATCTGTCTTCAGTAGTGCCCAGGGTTCTTACCAGTCATCTCCATCTTGGGTTTAAGTATTATATCTATAAAAATTCCCAGTTAAAATGCAAAATCTTACTGGGAGAGTTAATACTTTAAACCTTGTTAGTGTATCATTTATATAAACATGCCCTTATAACTTTGCTGGCCTGACATCTGAGAAGGTTCGGGTAAGGAAGACAGAGAAAGCTCCAGTGTTATCCTGGAAGTTAAGGATGAGTTGAGTATCTTGGTAGAAGCACCTATACATATATAAAAGGAGAAGAAAGAGTGCAAAAGTGGAATTTGCCTACTTAATTGTATTTCCTGGTAATAATTCTGCTTAGAATTAGGCTCTCCACTATATTGCTCAAGGGTGAAATTACAAATGGTACTTGTGAGACGTTACTATTCATATTTATGTTCATGAAGTTAACACGAGAATATTTAGAATCATGTTCAGTTAGTAAAGGTATATAATTGCAATGATTTGTTAGTATCAGAAAAATCAACTTATTTTTAGGTTGCCTGGTCTTCACACATATTATTTTCATCTAGCACTGCTTGATTCCATTATAAATCTTTGGATAGAACCTTAATAAGACAAGGGTGTTTATTAAGTTTCCCTTCCCTTCTTTTCTTTGCTGATGTGGCTTTAAACAAAATGCAGTCATGATTTCTGTCTCTGACCTCTGGCTAACTGTGATCTCCCGTGATTGGGCTGAGTGCTTTCCTTTCATGGGCAAGATTACAGGCAGAGACAGGGGCACTGGAGGCAGCTACTAGTGTTCTGGTTACTGTGAGCTGGGAGGAGAATTAGGCAAACATGATAGATTGACATCGAGGACATCTGAGGTGAGCAAGTCCTTCTAGTTTATACATGAGGCAGTAAGATAAATTAATAAGGGAGAGTGACAGTCATTTATTCTGACTGGCATCAGCAGGCATCTCAACTAGGCTGTCGACAAAAGGTCACAACTCACCTGCCATCGAGACAACCAACACTGAGGCTGGAGATGATTTGTTTTCAACAGTTGTTTAGATACTTTATACTTTGTGGCAACAGAAGAGTGTCTCTTTGCCTTTCCCTCTTCCTCTCCCACCCCTGGACTCTTTAGCTCACTTGTGAGCATGCACGTGCTCTCTCTTTCTAAAAACATGCAGAAGCAATAAATCAGCCAGTTTAAGAAGACCCAGCCAGCCCAACACAGATCGATTTCACAGGGAAGTCGATGGGCTGCTAATAGAATTACAACTACCTGTCAAAACAGGGAAAACATATCTGTGGCAGTGACAAAGGGCAAATCAATTTAAGAAAGGATTTTTTTTTTCTTCCAGAGACAGATGTGGAGTACATGGGTGTCTCTGAGAGTCTGTAATTATGAATAGAAACCATATACTTGGACTGTTAAAGCTAAGGTTATGTCAGTGATTCTGGACAAACCGACTCTTCCTTCTTTTCTAGATTGGTCACTGTAGCAATTTGCTCTGTAATAGAATAAATATGTAACAAGAAGCTGCTGCCTGAAAACACATTCTTTTGACTTTGTCACACACAGTAAGTCAGTTTTGTCCATTAGATGGATTATATTCTCACAAACTTTGCATTTTCAAGTTTGCTGTTGTCTCTTATTTCAGACAAGGAGCTGTACATTGCCAAGGACATCTATCTGGCAAATTTTTATCTTCTCAGTTAACTTGATCATTTTCAGAGGCCTTGTAAATCTGCTGGCAATGTGACTTTGAGTAAGAGGAATCTTTTTTCTTGCAAAGATTCCCTTTGCAAGAAAAAACTTGAGGCTTAGTTTCTTGCAAAGGGAATCTTAATCCTAAACAGAGCTTCCAGCCTAAACCCATTGTGTATAAACATGAGGCCTTTTCAGACCAAGGACTTGATTTTTAAAAACAATTTAATGTGAATTAATTTAGCACTTAGCACAGCACCATGGATGAGGGGGGAAAATGTTGCTGTTACTCAACATTTTTTTCTAATGTTATGTGCCAGCCTGGATGGGAGGGGAGTTTTGGGGAGAATGGACACGATTATATACGGCTGAGTCCCTTCGCTGTTCACCTGAAACTACGGCAACATTTTTTATCAGCTGTACCCCAATACAAAATAAAAAGTTTAAAGTTTGGGGGGAAAAAAGAAAAGATTAAAACATTTTCTTGTGATTAAAAAAAAAGAACAAAGAAAATATCGTGTGATAAGATATATATTTGATTTCTGCTCCCATTTCCTGGCTTATAGCTTCTAAAACCTTCTGAGTTTTTGAAGTGACAAGTATTGTTTTGCATGCTAAGAAAATACTTGTGGCTAGGGGATTCTTGGATAACCTCGAAAGGAGGCTGGTTGTCAAAAGAACCAAACAAGAGATTAAATGTTGGGACTTCCGGCCCCACCCCCTGACCTCTAGGGGAGGGGAGAGGGACTAGAGGTTAACTTAATCACAAGTGGCTGGTGATTTGATCAACATTGCTTCTGTAATGAAACCTCCATAAAAATCCTAACAGAAGGCATCCCTTCTGGATTGGTGAACACACGAAAGTGCTGGGAGGGTGGCAAATCCTATGAGAGAGCATGGGAGCCCTGTGCACCCTCCACCACCAATACCATGCTCAATGCTTTGCTTCTGGTTGGCTGTTTCTAAGTTGTATCTTAATTTTTGCTTTAATTCTTTGTGTCTGGGTGGGAGGAAGAAGATAATGACATATTTACTGTTTGATTAGAGGAGAGTTGGGATTTTATTTATTTAATTAGCTGGATTGGGACTTTCATTGGAAGTCAGATTCTTAACCACTGGACCATCAGGGAAGTCCCTCTGAGTCATATCTTTGATAATAAACATGTAATAGTAAGTAAAGTGCTTTCCTGAGTTTATTTATTTATTTATTTTTATTTTTGGTGGCACCACATGGCATGTAGGACCAGGGATCAAACCCACATCCCCTGCATTGGAAGCGCAGAGTCTTAACCACTGGACCGCCAGGGACGTCCCGTCTTTCCTTAATTTTAGAAAGTTATCAAATCTGAGGAAGAGGTCCTGAGTACTTTATCGTGGGTTTGTCAGAAGCACAGGCAATAATCTGGGGAGGTCAGTCTTGTGGGACTGAGCCCTTTACTTATGGGGTCTGTGCTAACTCCAGGTAGTTAGTGTCAGAATTGCTTGGTGTGGAAAGCCTGCACATCGGTGTCGGAAGTGCTGAGGTGAGTGGAAGAAAACAGGAGGGTTTTCCCTTTCAGAAACAAAAAGTAATCCACTGTTGCAAGGAAATCTAACCTTTCGTAATCAGGAGGCACACTGGGTTTTAAACTCACCAATTCTCAGTGACCAAAATGTACCCTCATTTTTTTTTTTTATTTCAAAGCAAAGTTTTTATTTCTTTAAAGCAATTGTCACTATCATGACAGAAGTTAAATTCAACTCAATTTGGGCCTTGCTGGCCTTAGCATAATTCCTGGATGAAATCAGGTTTGGAGAAATTTGAAAAATTTAATACTTTATGTGACCCTGGAAAAGTCATTTAACGACACCAAATTGTTGTTATTTTACAAATAACAATAATAGTTACGTTAGATTATTAACATAGTAATCCCCATACCCTCATTTCTGTTCCCTCCCTGGAGAAGAGCTGCTTTGTGGCAGTGGAAACATGGTTCTGGAATCAGACACATTTTCATTTTGGTGTGCTGTGTGTGTGTGTGTGTGTGTGTGTGTGTGTGCACTAAGTCGCTTTAGTTGTGTCCAACTCTTTGCGACCTTATGAACAGTAGCCCTCCAGGCTCCTCTGTCCATGGGATTTTCCAGGCAAGAATGCTGGACTGGGTTGCCATTTCCTTCTCCAATGGATCTTCCTGACCCAGGGATCAAACCCATGTCTCTTAAGTCTCCAGCATTGACATGTGGGTTCTTTACCACTAGCACCACCTGGGAAGGCCATTTTGGTCTGCTACCTGCTGCTTACTGGCTATAGGACTTGGGTAAGGGCTTAGCCTCTGGATGTGCTGGTTTCTGTTCTGTACCATGGGGCCATTAGTAGTGCTTAACATCCTGTGGTTGTTGTGAGGAGTAACTGGGCTACTGTGGAAATCCCTTGGCTCCAATGCTGAGGGGAGGAGACCTGCCATCATTCCTTCTGTTATCTCCCTTGTGCTTATGACCAGGCCAAGGAGAGAATGAGCTCTAGAAGCTGGGGCAAAGTCTCCCCATACTGTGTTTAAGTTAAACACAGTTTTGCTCTAGAAGCTGGGGCAAAGTCTCCCCATACTGTGTTTAAGTTAATAGACACATAAGTAGTAAGCTTGCCTCTCCCAGCTCCATATATATACTCTTCCGTTGTCCTGTCTTAAAAATCTGTGCCTTCCATTGTCATTTCCATCTCCACCTTTCGACACTTGTCCTATCCCTGCCTGGAGAACTGGTTAAGGGGGCTAGGAAAATGCTGGGTGGTATCTCTGCTGCCTTGTGTTTGCTGGGTGGTGGCATCTGCCACTGGGGGTCAGCAATTCAGCCTCTTGTTTCAGTTGGTCTTTGCTGACTCCCATTCTCATCCACACGAACTTATTCACATCCCCTGCTGCTGCTGCTGCTGCTGCTAAGTTGCTTCAGTTGTGTCCGACTCTGTGCAACCCCATAGGTGGCAGCCCACTAGGCTCCGCCGTCCTTGGGATTCTCCAGGCAAGAACACTGGAGTGGGTTGCCATTTCCTTCTCCAATGGATGAAAGTGAAAAGTGAAAGGGAAGTTGCTCAGTTGTATTCGACTCTTAGCGACCTCATGAACTGCAGCCTACCAGGCTCCTCTGTCCATGAGATTTTCCAGGCAAGAGTACTGGAGTAGGTTACCATTGCCTTCTCCTTCACATCCCCACTCCTAGGGAAATGAAGGTGGGAACAAGATTTCAACCACTTCTCAGGAATGTTAGAGAGTAACCAATAATGTTTTTTTTTTTTCCTTCTAGATTCTTCTCTTTGAGACCATTGCTAATCAGAGCTGCATGCCACAAGGACTTAGTAATAAAACCACACTGGCCCCGCTGTTTCAGAATGTTATCTTTGAAGAGGGGCAGTGGCCCAGGTGGATGCTCTGGTTATCAGCTTACATCCACATGCCTTTCACTTGGGCCCTAAGTCCATTCACTTTCTACAGTTTTCATGAGATTCATCCTGGAGCTGTTGCGATCTCAGAGCTATCATATTAGCATCACTGGTGGACATGAACTCATATTGACAATAGCTTTAACTTCTTTTCTTCCTTAAAGAAACTTCTAAACCACGGCCCCACGGTGCATCTATGTGGATAGAGACCAAAATGCAAGTTTCCTTTGGTGTCGGTAGGATAAATGTGTACTTTGTCTCACTTTTCAATTAGGGTGATTGTGCAATGACTCTATACTTAGTACATTTATACATTATTATCCTGGGACTACATCTTCCTCATCATATTAGAACTTTCTGCTCTGAAGGCTGAGGCGTGTGCAATGGCCTGCAGGCTCAGTGTTGGATATTTTAAGTATGGCAGAGCCAGAGGTGTGCTGAGTGACTGAAGATCTCTACGTTAGGCCCTGTGTGGAAGCTCTTTGTGTAAGTCTACACTCTGCCTCAGATTCCTCTTTCTCTTGTGTGTGTAGGGAGAACCTAAAAATAGTGCTTGAAAGGGTTGCCAAGATCTTAGCTTTGTGTTGGAGAAACCGTCCACTAATCTTATTGCCTGAAACCAGAGTCAAAGAAGGTGCTCTGAAATGAAGGTTCAGAAGAAGAACAAACGTTTCCACATTGATTTCCAACAAGGCATCCAGCCTTCTACCTGGTTACTGAGGAGGTGAGGCAGATGAGAACGCACCTGGGGCTCAGGGCCAGGGCGGGCACATGCCTCCCAGCTCTAGGTCCCTGTGGTGTATGCCATGTTTGATGTGTAACTAACCCATCTCAGCCTCAGGTTTTAGGTATAGCATGTGGAGGAGAGCTCTGCTATGTTGCCAATGATAGAAAGTATTTTTAAATTTAATAAATGCATGGTATGATTATTCCTTTTTAGAACCACAGACAGAAGCCTATGGGGCTCACCATTCTGCAGTCAGTGCAGTAACTTCCTCCTCAGCAGGCTTTCTCTCCTCTTCCTCCACCCCAGGGACCTGTTGTGGCTCTTTCCTCTAGTGCAGGGTTAAGGCCGTCAGGGGCCTACCAGTTAATTGCTGAGTAGCTAATCAGCATCGTAAAGGTCAGTGATAACAGGCAACTACTTACTCATGTTCACAAACAGCGGGATGTGACAAAAACAATTTACCTTGATAAATGTACTTCAGAAATCTACCGAGCTTACGCTGTCTCCCTCGGGCTCTGTCTGTTCATCTTCATCGGCCTCTCTCGGTTTCTGCTTCTGCCCCCTCTTTGGGTCTTGTTTCTAGGTATTCCATGTTGCTCTCTGGTCCTCTCTGAAGGGTTTCTGCATTCATTTCTGCTGTCTGGGGGTTTTCCCATACTACCCCACCATCGGATGCCAGCTGACTGTTCTGCCACGACCACTCCATCCTGACACCATCTACCCAGAGGCAGCATCAGATTCCACAGGTTAAGGGCTCAATCTTGCGAGACTACCCTCTGCTTCAGATGTCGATCAAAAGCTCAGGCTGTCACTTGTGCTTCTGACCCACAGAGAGATCAGAGGTTCCAGCCACCCCCAAAAATCAGAAACATTTTACCCACTAGATTACCAGATTACCAGTACTGGGCCCCCTTTGAGCTTTGCTGTTGGCTTGTACAGTCACATGGAGCAGAATGACTCACCACAGCTGCCTGTGCCTCTGGTGGCCACACTGACCCCTGTGCAGGATCAGACTCCTCGTGCCCTGGAGACCATGAGCCCTCTTGTCCACACTCCCCGTGGCTGCTGCCCTGCTTCGTCCTCCTCTGAAACGGGGAGAACGTCCCAACGCCACCTTTCGCTCCAGGACTGAAGCAATTTTCTTACTGGCCAGCATCAGACAGTCCCAGAAGGAAACAGAGGGTCCAGTGGAAAGGGCTTTTGGGGAGAGTTTGAAGGAGGAATTCCTTTCACAGGTGTTGTTAGTTATTAATGCTTCACAAACTTTTTTGTTGCCTTATTAATAATAATGCACTAATTTCTATAATAATAATAATCACACTAACTTCTGTATGTTGGGTATACAAATGAGATCATTAAAGACTATTCGAGACTTCCCTTTGAGGCTCACAATCAAATTCCAAGTCCTTTACACATCCTTTGAGGCCTCTGACTTCTCTATACCTACATAGCCTGATGTTTAGACTCTCCAGATCCCTAAACTATGCTTCATTTTGTTTTTCAAATGGGCTGAACTGCTTTCCTCCTCAGGGCCTTTGCACGTGTTGGGCTCTGTCTGAAGCACACTTCCTCTCTCTTCCCTTCGCTTATGTGGCTCAGGTTGCAGTGTCATTTCCACAGAGCTGCTATGCACACTTGTAACACCATCTATATTTTCTTCATAGAACTATGGCAAACAAAAGAAGACAACAGAAGAGGATTTCACAGGCCTTTCATGATAGTGATCAGTTTCACTCTGAGCATGTGGAGGTGGGCAGGAGGGTTTATTTACTTAATTTGTGATTGCTCCATTTCCATCTCCCCACTGCGTGACTGCAGGAATCATGTGCTCTGATGCCTCCCCAGGCCTAGCACGTAAGAGGCTGACTACCCACTATATGCCAGGGTCCGTCCTTAGGTAGTGTGGGTTACTTCAATCTTCATTTCAATTCTGTAAGCAGAAATTAGCAATCTGTGGTCCATGAACTAAATCCAGCATGTCAACAGTTTTTGTTGGTAAGGAGTCATTAGAACACAGCAACAGCAATTTATTAATGTATTGTCTATAGCAACTTTTGGGCTATGGAAGGCAGAATTGAGTAGTTACAAGAGAGATTTGCTTGCAAAGCCAAAAATAATTACTCTCTAGCCTTTTAAAGAAAAGGTCTGCTGACCCCTACTGTATATGGGGTAATAGAATCTCCATTTCACAAGTGAGGAAACTGAAGATCAATGACCTCATATCCAGATTTCAAGCGGCAGAACTGAGACTTAAAGTCACCACACTTCCTTTATCATCTTTCCCCATAAACCAAATCTCCCTGCTGACATATGTCTAGGAGAGAGCAGCAAATTTCCACAGAGGAGGTGAAAATTTCCTTTGGTCTAAGTCTTAAAGGAAAAGTTGGAATTCTGCCATGGACAAGAAAGGACAAAACATTCTAGGCTGAGACACAGAGGTAGGAGGGAGCTTGGTGCGTTAGGAGGTAGCTAGTCAGACTGATTGAAACATGATGCCAGTGGTTGTGAGAACAATGGGCAGAAACTGGCAGATAAAGAGGATTCTAGAATGCAAAGAGACTGCCAGACGGGGAGCCTGGACTTAAGTTTACAAATTGTGCTTCCTACTTGTCCATCTTCCCTCTCAGTTAAATAATTTGAGCGCTTTTCTAACTATATTTTCCATAAATTATCTATATGTCACACTATATTAGTACTATACTGTGTACATTATAAAATATACAAATATGGGAAATTAAAAAAAGATAAACTGAAGGTACAATGAATATTTAAAATATATCTTAAAATTTTTATTTTAAGTATTAATGGCTTACAAAACCTTTTGGCTTCCTTATAATAATGATGATGCTTAATGAGAGTGATGTTAGTGAATATGCTTAACTATATTTGAAAATCTTGGCTTAACACTGATACAGCTGTTTAAAGTTATTATTTCAAGATTAATTTTCCTTAATGTGCAGTTTAAATGGCATCACAGCCAAAATGATAACTCACAGAGATACATGGATGCAAGTGAAAGAAATGAATCATTGGTTTCACTTGCAAATTATAATAGGTATTTTTCAAAACTATCCACCAATTATGCAAAGTTTTTGTTTTAATTTGTCTGCTCTGTTTATACCTTCCCTGCTGTCAATTGCTTGTCAATATGCAAATGAATTTGAAAGTGCTGTGTTTTCATATTTTATATGATGTGTTTACAATGTGTTCAAGCCACTGGAACTGTCCACCTGGAAATTTTTAAAACAGGTTAGGAAATTGGAAGTGTAAGTCTCTAATTTTGGCAGTTCTTGAAAATGATACATATCATGACCAGCGACAATAATTGTATAACAAAGAAAAGCATCTGTTTTGAAATGCTCTCTTGGAGGTTTCTCCAGGAAACAAACTATCTCCTCTCTCCTTACACCATCATGTTTAAGTAGAAGGAAGAGATTTGTGCTTATTTTTTAAAAATAACTGTACTCAGTGACAAGTCTGATTATTTCATTGCTGCATTGCTGCATTCACTCCCTCTTATGGTTGACCGGAGAGTTCAGACTGTAAATGGGCGAAACCTTTGTCTTGGCATTCTCTTGTTATTCATTGGCTTCATTTGCATTTTCTTTAATCTACAGCTGTTTTGAAAAATCTCTTTAAGCCATTTGTCCCTTTTGTGATGGCTGATCTAGTTAACGGTATTCCATATACCCTGTAAACCCACTTGGCCTGGAATATGGCAGCTGAACTGTGTTGTGTTCGAGTAACTGAATAGCTGAGGGCTCCACTGTCAAATCCTTGAGGTCAGTGCACATCTTAAATGTTAGAAATCCTTAGCTACCTTTTTTATAGTTTAGGTATCTAAGACTAGGAGTTCTGACATTTTACTTCTGTTCCCAGTGGCTCATCTTGTTCACCCTCTGGTGCACACACCTTATTTTGGAGACTGCTGCCCTGAGTAGTGGAAAGCAAACCACAGATTGTTAGAAGTGGGTGACATGATCAAGTCCAATTTATTTTGGGGACTATATTTTGTGACTTTGTGTGTAGACATTTCAAATATTCTCCTAAAGTTTTTATTGTGTACATATTCAAATAAATAACCTAGCTGGCTTTAAATAATGTTATTCAAATATCTCGAATGGGCAGCCACTCTGAGCCTTGTGAAGGCTGGTCTAGCCTTGTTAGTAGCTCAGGGCCCCTGGAAGGTCCCTGATAAGTCCATAGGCTTTGCCCCTTAGGTTAGAGAATAACTTGCTTTGGGAACAAGGAGACCACTGGGGTGACTTAAACACCTCAGTGTGGAAAGAAGAATAGTTGGGTTCTGCAAGAGTCAGGGTAAATGCTTTTTGTGACCCTATTAACACTAAAGATTTAAGAGGAAGAATTATTAGCTCTGACTCCATATTAAAAAGAGGGAGAAGAATTAAAGAAATGAGAAATGACTCTAGGTTAAGAGTTGCTTGAGGAGTTATACCCTTTTAAGCTTTAATGAAAAATTCTTGTGTTTTTCTTTAATATAAGCATATGAAGATAAAGAGCCGACCACTGACCTTGAAACAAGGAGAGAAAAAAAATGGAGTTGGTTCCTGAGATATAGAAGTTGTCAAAACAATACCTACCTAGGCAAAATTTAATAACCATTTTGGATAAAAGTGCTGTGCTAGTTTATTTTGCAAACCATGTACCCAGTACATGAGGGACTTCATCTTCTGTTAAGCCTACAGGTTTACTTTTGAAGGGAGAATTTGTGTGAAAAATCTATTGCTTCACTTTATAATCTTTCAATTACTGTAATTGTGTGAGTTTAGAAGACAAATTTAAAAACTTGAAGACTACTCTGTGTAACTGCAAATGGCTTACAACATGGCATCCACATACGACTGTGCTTTCCAAATTCTTGAGTGATTGGAAAATGCTTTTTATGTCTTGGGAAAAGGAATATATAGATAGACAAAATGTTAAATTGGAAGCTTACCCAAGATACCAAGATATGATCGATATCAGACACCAGAATGAGTTGTGAGACAGAGCATCTGTTTGGAATTTCGAAGTAGGCACTTAAAACCTGGTTTTATGACTCGTCAATCTTTTACTCACTTTGCGTGTAGGAAAGAGTTGAGGAGCTTCCTATCCATGGACAGGGAATTTTTGTAAAGGGCTTCTTTGGAGGAAGGTGCTGGTTGAGTTATGAGTTTTGCACCCTTTACCGTCAAGGGCAAGGTTTAGAAGGTAACTGCCTCTGGCCTTCAACAAATCTACAGTAAGTTACCTACATACAAATGAGTTCCATTACAAGAGTACGTCCGTAAGTCCAGTTTGTAAGTCCAACAAAGTTAGCCTAGGTACCCAATTGACACAATCAGCTAGGTAATACTGTATGTAATAGGTTTATTATACTTCACACAAATTATACATTGGAGAAGGAAATGGCACCCCACTCCAGTACTCTTGCCTGGAAAATTCCATGGATGGAGGAGCCTGGTAGGCTGTAGTCCATGGGGTCACGAAGAGTCGGATACAACTGAGCGACTTCACTTTCACTTTTCACTTTCCTGCATTGGAGAAGGAAATGGCAACCCACTCCAGTGTTCTTGCCTGGAGAATCCCAGGGACAGGAAAGCCTGGTGGGCTGCCGTCTTACAGGGTCGCACAGAGTCGGACACGACTGAAGCGACTTAGCAGCAGCAGCATACATTAAAAAAACAAGCAAAAACACAAATAAAGCATGTTTAATCTTATAGTATAGGACCTTGAAAAGTACAGGAATACAGTACAACAGCTGGCATACGGAGGCTGGCATTGAATGCATAAGCAAGAAGAGTTACCGAGTAGAGTGAGGAGAGGAGGTGGAAGATGGTAGATCTGAAGGATCGTCAGCAATAGGAGATGGAGGGCAAGCTGCAGTTTTACACCTGAAGTTTGATGGAAAGCCTGTTTACATCTTTGAAAGTTCACAATTTGAAGGTTTGTATGTAGGGGACTTCTGTACATGGAGATCTTAAAAGTGTACCTGTAGTTAGCCGGACACCATGGATAGGGTTTGCCTCCTATTATATATGGGGAATCTAGAACATGAAGGATGGGCTGTCTAACTGCCTTGGCCATGGAGGAATGAATTGTTTCTGATATATTAATACTGCTGCTGCTGGGGCTAAGTCACTTCAGTTGTGTCCGACTCTGTGCGACCCCATAGATGGTAGCTCCCCATCCCTGGGATTCTCCAGGCAAGAATACTGGAGTGGGTTGCCATTTCCTTCTCCAATGCATGAAAGTGAAAAGTGAAAGTGAAGTCAGTCATGTCCGACTCTTCGCTACCCCATGGACTGCAGCCCACCAGGCTCCTCCATCCATGGGATTTTCCAGGCAAGAGTACTAGAGCGGGGTGGCATCACCTTCTCTGATAGTAATACTAGGATTAGCCTATATCCCCTGAATTTGTTCAGGTAAAGAATTTGTGAGCATTTCCCATGGGAAATGTGGGTTATTCATGAGAGAGAGTTGGATGTGGTGTCTTTGGTCCTGTTGATAGTGCAGATTGGAAGGGGTGGTGGCACCCCGGCAGACAGAGTGAGCTTTAGGTCACTGATGGAGTCCTAGCAACTGCAGGAGAAATCAAGTCACCAGCCTGATTGGAGATTCATTGCTTGAGTCAAAGAAGTAGCAACAGAGGGTGATGATGCTTGAGAACCCAAGGAGCTCTCAAATGTGCCTCAAAAACAAGAGCTTTAAACACTTGACAGATCCAGAGAGCATGATGCTATCTTGCAGTGTTACCAATCAAAGAAAGCCTTTCTCCTTTCTTTCCTCTTTTACCTTCCTCCAGTATATCCAGGCAGGACAAGAAGATGGGCATGAGGTTTTGGAGGGAGAGGAAGAGAAAGTTAAGCCAAGATGATGTAGTTACCAGATTGAGCCTGTGTTTGTGATCTAATGTGCTTGGAAGCATTTTGTACTCTGACAGTGAACTGAAAAGTATAGTATTGCCCAGGGTTGCTTCTGGGGGAGAGAAAGGACTTTCCTTCACTGAATACATTTCAATAGTATGAAAGTGAAAGTGTTAGTTGTTAGGCTGTGTCTGACTCTTTGTGACCTCATATACTATACCCTGACAGGCTCCTCTGTCCATGGAATTCTTTAGGCAAGAATACTAGAGTGGGTAGCCATTTTCTTCTCCAGAGGATCTTTCAGACCCGAGGATTGAACCTGGGTCTCCTGCATTGCAGGCAAATTCTTTACTGTCTGAGCCACCAGGGAAGCCCTATAATAGTATAGTGGAAGGCAAAAGTAAAGATACTTGCTGATTATATCTCATGAGTCCTGCCTCATCAACATCTTAGTCACAGAGCCATCCATTAACTCAGGGCCCTGAGAACAAAGAGGCAACAGGATGCAGGGAGAGCTCTGTTCTCAGTGATCTGGGGACCTGGAGGAAAGGCTGTCTTGTAATATTTCAGCTCTTTTCCTTTTCTCACTGGCTGCAATGACTGGGGCAGAGGAAGACACTGTTGTAGAATGAGCAGTGAGTGCTGTTTCTTTGGTCTGCAAGGAGGACTGCTTGGCAGCATCAGTTGGTCTCATTAATGAGCTATTAAAAGGCTGATGGGCATTGTGCATGTGAAACTTGGAAAGTAACACAATATTCTCCCAGCACTTATAATGTCTAGTGCAAAGTTGATAATACTCTCACAGTATTATTGAATATGTGTGTGTGTATTTTTTGCATAAGGAGGTGAGGAAACACAGTAACAAGCACCCAGGTGTGGGTTGTTTGTGGTCAGGGAAAATCACAACATCTTACCAGTTCAGGGTGAGAAAACTAGTGAGACTCTGTATAGCAGAGGGATTAAGAGAGCAGATTTTGGAGTCAGGCTGTTGAGGTTTGAATCCTAGAACCTCAGATAAAGTCTAAGCCTCTGTTTTCTCCTGTGTGAAAGGGGTAAACTATGGGTCTCATGGGATTATTATAGAAATTGAAGAATATTATCCCCATAGAGTACATGCTTTTGTTCCTGGTACCTGATAAGTGTGCAGTGATTTTCAGCTAAGATTATTGTTTTCTTTCTCTTTTTTTGAAACTGTTTTTATTTTGTATTGGGGTATAGTTGATTAGCAAACAATGCTGTGATAGTTTCAGGGGAACAGTGAATAGATTCTCACCATTCAAGGTAGTATGTTCTATAAAGTCACCACAAACCCTGAATTAGCACATGCTGAATCATTGTTCCTAGGGGAAATAAAGGGTTAGGTTCCTGTGAGCCTCTGGTCACACTGTTTTCATACATGAGTGTAGCTAGTTGCTGTCTGTTCCAAGGATGATGCCTGAGTCTTCGCTGTCACAGTCCTTCAGCCCTTCACGATTCAGTAGGAGTGTATGGTGGCCAGTAGGTCTGATATATCTTGGCATGTCCTTAGATATTACCCTGTGTATCTATCCCAGAAAGAGAGGAAAATTCACTACTGGCTATATTTGATTTTTGACCTGTGATTTTCACCCCTCAGTGGTAGATGAGGACCCTGGCTCGGGGACTGTAGGCACTGAATTATTATCCATGGGCTCAGTGTCATACTTCCCCACTGTCCCTCTAGATGCCCGATGAAAACAAGTGTTTTATGGTCACAGAGGTCTAGAAATAAAGAACTCCTTGTGGAGATTTTGAATACGTCAGTAACATGTTAAAGGCTCTGAGGAACCCTGCAGGAAAGAAACCTATTTAACTTCACTGAATTCAGTAGTTCTCAAAGTTATCTAACCTTGGAACCCATTCTTTCATGGGATTCATATGACTGTCACATTGAGCTAGCTTTGAACAACAGCCTCTTCTGAAAATCTTGGACAGTAAGATGATGGTTTGTTTCTTTCTTTTTTTTTCTTTCTTTCAACCTGACCCTGTCCCAGCAAGGTTTTGGAGAGAACTCAGAAACCACTTGTCTGTGAATAGATTTTAGATACTCTCACACACATGGAGAGTAGTTCCTTACCTCTGCCCTGCCAGATTTTTAGAATGTTCCTGGAAATCTTCCCACACCAGCATATTTCCTGCCTTAGGACACCCTTTAGGTAGTGTGGCATCAAATAGCAGTGGGGGACTGGGTGACTTTTGTCTCTGCCACTGAGAACAGGTTCTAAAGACTGGCCGAAGAAGGGACACAGAGGAACACCAGGGACTCCTGCCCCCTACCCAATGGCCATTACCAAGTCCTATGCTTCTTCATAGACTCAGTTCACCTAGTGCTGGATTTAGCACAGCCATTCAGCTCGAAGAAATGTGAGCTTCAGGCAAACTCTCATCATTTTTGAAGTCTCATGTTTTCTATTATAGCCCATTCTTCAGGACTCCACTGTGACCCCAACCAACTTCACCAAGTGATAACACTGAGATCTTGAACTTTAGGTTCTCATTTTCTGCCAAACTTTAGGTTCTCATTTTCCAGAGAAGGAAATGGCAACACACTCCAGTGTTCTTGCCTGGAGAATCCCAGGGACGGGGGAGCCTGCTGGGCTGCCGTCTGTGGGGTCGCACAGAGTCAGACACGACTGAAGTGACTTAGCTTTTCTGCCAACAGCTGCTCCATCTGCTGCTTGTTACCTTCTCTCAGTGCACTAACATGAATTCAGCTGTGACCATCACAACTATTGCTTCTGGTGTACTTGTGATGATGGAGCACTTGTGTACCTGAGTACAAGATATCCTTCATAGCCTTTCACATGCCTCAAAGTACTTAATCTTTACAACATCAGTGTGATCTAGGAACATCTATTGCCCAATTTCAGAGAGGTTAAATGACTTTCATGAAGAAATGTGACTCACCAGTGGGAAAGCTGGACTCGAAAGTTAGATCTGTCCTTGCCCAAGCCCATGCTAATGTCATTGCCTTCTTTAAGATACATTAGGCACCTCCACTCCACATACCCTGGTGAGCTGCTGCAATCCTGTACTCTCCAGCATCTTTTATTCCCTTACGTCTATTATTTAAGGCTTCATTGAGCTAATTCTGCCTGAGACTATTCCTTCAGGGCCTTTTTCTTTTCCTCTGACTAATTTCCACCCACTACTGGAGGAGACTGGAGGGCTTCCCAAGTGGTGCCAGTGGTAAAGAATCTACCTGCCAAAGCAGGAGATGCAAGACATGTGGGTTCGATCCCTGAGTCGGCAAGATCCCCTGAAGTAGGAAATGGCAACCCACTTCAGTGTTCTTGCCTGGAAAATTCCATGGTGGGCTACAGTCCATGGGATTGCAAAGAGTCGGACACAACTGAGCATGCTCTCATGCTGGATGAGACACTGAGCCACATACATCTAGAGCACAGCTAATACATGGGGTCCAAATTTAATCTGCCCCCACTATGCCTGTCAGCTCTTTTCATCTCTCACTGACCCAAAATATTCTTCATAGCAGTTAGTCTTTTTTCTCTTAAACTCCCAAGAAAGTCATATTGATTTTATACAGAAGATTAAGAGAAATGATATAATAGAGAAAAGATGTTCAGTGTTGAAACCAACCCTAAGATCTTTGTATCCTCTGCTTCATTCTAGCAAATTGCTCACCCTCCTTCCACTCTCATCCCATCTTTGAAACTCAAAGATAGTAGGTTTTTGGCTCTGGTTATGGGCTCCCTTATATTCTTGGACATCATTTTTTTTTTAACCATTTTTCTTTGTTCTTCTTCTGCCAAATCATTCTCTTCTCTGACACTTGAACCCTTAATCACTTGATGTCTGTTTTGTATTTGTATTACCCCTGAGCATTGAGTTTCACTTTCCAAAAATGAATACTGATTTCTTTCTTTCCATATCTAAAGAACTTTCCTTGGTTCTTATCTATTTGACTCTTCAAACATTTGATAACACTGACTACCCATTAAAAAAATTCTCTTCTCATTGACTTTTATAGTGATATGCTTTCCTGTTTTCTTTCCCTGCTCTTTTTCCATGTCTTTTGCTATCTCCTATGCCAATGGCAACCCACTCCAGTACTCTTGCCTGGAAAATCCCATGGAGCCTGGTAGGCTGCAGTCCATGGGGTCTCGAAGAGTCAGACACGACTGAGCGACTTCACTTTCACTTTTCACTTTCATGCATTGGAGAAGGAAATGGTAACCCACTCCAGTATTCTTGCCTGGAGAATCCCAGGGATAGTGGAGCCTGGTGGGCTGCCGTCTATGGGGTTGCACAGAGTCAGACACGACTGAAGCGACTTAGCAGCAGCAGCAGCATGTTATTCTCAATTCATCCCTATTCCTGTTTTCCAAAGCCAAAGGCATATTCTCTATTCTGCTTCCCACATGTACCTCTCTAGACTTCAGATATCAGTTTTATGTTGACTAACTTCCAAATATTATTACTAATATAGCTTCTGCCCTTGCTCCAATAACGCATTTCCAACTGTCGCTGGCATAAGTGAAGGAGGAAAATTGAAATCTTTCACTTATCTCTAAAATGGATTCCTTCTTATAACCACTTTATTTCTCTTAGTGACCTCACCAATGTTACAGCCATGTAACTTTGAAGTTACATTTTATATGTTCTTTCTCATTCATGCAATCTTCACTAGCTTTGTCTTTTATTTAAAAAAATTTTTTTTGTATTTTCTGCATGTCCATATTCTGCACATTCCCTCACATTTAGAGTGCACAGACTATCCTGATTAAAACAGAAGCCTAATTTCCAAATACATGGGTTTTTTAAGATATCTTTGATATTAATTTCTCATTTTGGTATTAATTTCTCATTTAAATGTTTTCTTCTCTGCAAGCAGCCTCTGTGTTTTTCAGTCCTCTAACTTTATTGAGACTTTCAATGGCTGAGTCAAAGATCTTCCTTGGTAAATATGCCATTGCACTTGAAAATATGTGGGTTATTTTCAAATATATTTCATACTGATTTCTAACATAATTTCATAGTGGTAGGAGAATGGACTCTGTATAATTTCCATACCTTTAGACCATGAAATTTTTACACCTTGTTTTATGTCCCTGGATATGTTCCAGTGTCTCCTAGCTTATAGTCTATGGGAATTTGTATAAAATTTGTATCCTACTGTAGTGTGAAAATTGTATAAATGTTAATTATGTTGAATTGTTTCATGGTGCTTTTCAGGTCTACCATTTCTTTCTACTTTTCTGTATATTCATTCTATTAATTTTTGAGTTTGATATTGAAACTCCAACTAAAAATCTTATTTACTTAAAAAATAATTCTTCATATAGTCAAAGCTATGGTCTTTCCAGTAGTCATGTACAGATGTGAGAGTTGGACCATAAAGGAGGCTGAGCACCAAAGAATTGATGCTTTCAAATTGTGGTGCTGGAGAGGACTCTTGAGGGTTCCTTGGACAGCAAGGAGATCAAACCAGTCCCTCCTAAAGGAAATCAACCTTGAATACTCATTGCAAGGAGTGATGCTAAAGCTGAAGCTCTAATACTTTGGCCACCTGATGCAAAGAACTGACTCATTGGAAAAGACCCTGATGGTGGGCAAGATTGAAGACAAATGGAGAAGGGGGTGGCTGAGGATGATATGGTTAGATGGCATCACTGACTCAATGGACATGAACCTGGGCAAACTCCAGGAGAGAGTGAGGGACAGGGAGGCCTGCTGTGCTGTCCATTAGGTTGCAAAGAGTCATACATGACTTAGTGACTGAACAACAACAAATAGTGGAACTATATGTAACTTTGTTCTGTATTTTCCAAGTCTCTTGTAAATGTGTTATAAATATCACACTTTCATAATTTAAGACAGAAAAAAACAAAGAAAAAACCCCAGAAGCCTGTGAAGTTTGACCCTCACCAAACAGTTCTAGATCCTGAGCACCCCTAGGGATGTTTGTTTCCTGTTCCCTCACATTTAGAGTGCTGACAGTCGCCTTCCTCTAATCGAAATTCTCTTTCTCAAAAATGAAAACTGCTTACCTTTAGGTAGGAATAGCTGACAAAAATTTCTCACATTACCCAGTATGATTACTATTATTATTACTGTGACTCAGGCTTCTAAAAATTAAACCAAGCTTTGTATTGAAGTAATGAAGGCTCTCAATCTTAGATATCATCTACCATTAATAGGGAACTCTGAAAATAAGCAGCTTGTCTGACAGAATGTGTTCCACTGGAGAAGGGAATGGCAAACCAGTTCAGTATTCTTGTCTTGAGAACCCCATGAACAGTATGAAAAGGCAAAATGATAGGATATTGAAAGAGGAACTCCCCAGTCAGTAGGTGCCCAATATGCTACTGGAGATCAGTGGAGAAATAACTCCAGAAAGAATGAAGGGATGGAGCCAAAGCAAAAATAATACCCAGTTGTGGATGTGACTGGTGATAGAAGCAAGGTCTGATGCTGTAAAGAGCAATATTGCATAGGAACCTGGAATGTCAGGTCCATGAATCAAAGCAAATTGGAAGTGGTCAAACAAGAGATGGCAAGAGTGAACATTGACATTCTAGGAATCTGTGAACTAAAATGGATTGGAATGGGTGAATTTAACTTAGATGACCATTATATCTACTACTGTGGACAGGAATCCCTCAGAAGAAATGGAGTAGCCATGATGGTCATGAAAAGAGTCCGAAATGCAGTACTTGGATGCAATCTCAAAAACGACAGAATGATCTCTGTTTGTTTCCAAGGCAAACCATTCAATAGCACGGTAATCCAAGTCTATGCCCCAACCAGTAATGCTGAAGAAGCTGAAGTTCTATGAAAACCTACAAGACCTTTTAGAACTACCACCCCCAAAAGATGTCCTTTTCATATAGGGGACCGGCATGCAAAAGTAGGAAGTCAAGAAATACCTGGAGTAACAGGCAAATTTGGCCTTGGAGTATGAAATGAATCAGGGCAAAGACTAATAGAGTTTTGCCAAGAAAATGCACTGGTCATAACAAACACCCTCTTCCAACAACACAAGAGAAGACTCTACACATGGACATCACCAGATGGTCAACACTGAAATCAGATTGATTATATTCTCTGCAGCCAAAGATGGAGAAGCTCTATACAGTCAACAAAAACAAGACCAGGAGCTGACTGTGGCTCAGATCATGAACTCCTTATTGCCAAATTCAGACTCAAATTGAAGAAAGTGGGGAAAACCACTAGACCATTCAGGTATGACCTAAATCAAATCCCTTATGATTATACAGTGGAAATGAGAAATAGATTTAAGGGCCTAGATCTGATAGATAGAGTGCCTGATGAATTATGGACTGAGATTCGTGACATTGTACAGGACACAGGAATCAAGATCATCCCCATAGAAAAGAAATGCAAAACAGCAAAATGGCTGTCTGGGGAGGCCTTACAAATAGCTGTGAAAAGAAGAGAAGTGAAAAGCAAAGGAGAAAAGGAAAGATATAAGCATCTGAATGCAGAGTTCCAAAGAATAGCAAGAAATAAGAAAGCCTTCCTCAGCGATCAGTGCAAAGAAATAGAGGAAAACAACAGAATGGGAAAGACTAGAGATCTCTTCAAGAAAAATAGAGATACCAAGGGAACATTTCATGCAAGATGGGCTGATAAAGGACAGAAATAGTCTGGACCTAACAGAAACATAAGATACTAAGAAGAGGTGGCAAGAATACACAGAAGAACTGCACAAAAAAGATCTTCATGACCCAGATAATCACGATGGTGTGATCACTAATCTAGAGCCAGACATCTTGGGATGTGAAGTCAAGTGGGCCTTAGAAAGCATCACTAAGAGGTGATGGAATTCCAGTTGAGCTATTTCAAATCCTGAAAGATGATGCAGTGCAAGCACTGCACTCAATATGCCAGCAAATTTGGAAAACTCAGCAGTGGCCACAGGACTAGAAAAGGTCAGTTTTCATTCCAATCCCAAAGAAAGGCAATGTCAAAGAATGCTCAAACTACTGCACAATTGCACTCATCTCACATGCTAGTGGAGTAATGCTCAAAATTCTCCAAGCCAGCCTTCAGCAATACGTGAACCATGAACTTCCAGATGTTCAAGCTGGTTTTAGAAAAGGCAGAGGAACTAAAGATCAAATTGCCAACATCCACTGGATCATGGAAAAAGCAAGAGAGTTCCAGAAGAACATCTATTTCTGCTTTATTAACTATGCCAAAGCCTTTGACTGTGTGGATCACAATCAAATGTGGAAAATTCTGAAAGAGATGGGAATACCAGACCACCTGACCTGCCTCTTGAGAAATCTGTATGCAGCTCAGGAAGCAACAGTTAGAACTGGACATGGAACAACAGACTGGTTCCAAATAGGAAAAGGAGTGTGTCAAGGCTGTATATTGTCACCCTGCTTATTTAACTTCTATGCAGAGTACATCATGAGAAACACTGGACTGGAAGAAGCATAAGCTGGAATCAAGATTGCTGGGAGAAATATCAATAACCTCAGATATGCAGATGACACCACCCTTATGGCAGAAAGTGAAGAGGAGCTAAAAAGCCTTTTGATGAAAGTGAAAGTGGAGAGTGAAAATGTTGGCTTAAAGCTCAACATTCAGAAAACGAAGATCATGGCATCTGGTCCCATCACGTCATGGGAAATAGATGGAGAAACAAGGGAAACAGTGTCAGACTTTATTTTTTTGGGCTCCAAAATCACTGCAGATGGTGACTGCAGCCATGAAATTAAAAGACGCTTACTCCTTGGAAGAAAAGTTATGACCAACCTAGATAGCATATTCAAAAGCAGAGACATTACTTTGCCAACAAAGGTCAGTCTAGTCAAGGCTATGGTTTTTCCAGTGGTCATGCATGGATGTGAGAGTTGGACTGTGAAGAAAGCTGAGCGCCGAAGAATTGATGCTTGAACTGTGGTGTTGGAGAAGACTCTTGAGAGTCCCTTGGACTGCAAGGAGATCCAACCAGTCCATTCTGAAGGAGATCAGCCCTGGGATTTCTTTGGAAGGACTGATGCTAAAGCTGAAACTCCAATACTTTGGTCACCTTATGCGAAGAGTTGACTCATTGGAAAAGACTCTGATCCTGGGAGGGATTGGAGGCAGGAGGAGAAGGGGACGACAGAGGGTGAGATGGCTGGATGGCATCACTGACTTGATGGATGTGAGTCTGAGTGAACTCCAGGAGTTGGTGACGGACAAGGAGGCCGGGCGTGCTGCAATTCATGGGGTCGCAAATAGACGGACACGACTGAGCGACTGAACTGACTGACTGATGAGTACCTGGGCTTCCCAGGTAGTGCTAGTGGTAAAGACTGCACACCGCCGCCACTCAATCGCCTGCTAATGTAGGAGGCGTAAGAGACATGGGTTCTACTGCTGGATCAGGAAGATCCCCTGGGGGAGGAGATGGCAACCTCTGCTGTATTCTTGTCTAGAGAATGCCATGGACAGAGGAGCCTGGTGGGCCACAGTCCACAGGGTCGCTTCAGACACGACTGAAGCGACTTAGCACCAGTAGCACCATGGGTACCTACTTCACTTGAATGAAAGTCCAGTGCCCCTCTCTTTGGTGAAGTCCTAATGTTACCACTTTTTGTCTTACCTCTTTGATGCCAGGGTCTCCTTTTTCGAGTCCATCCCAGTACTAGCTTCCCACAGCTGTTATCTCCCTCGTTGCTTGCAACATTGCCTACTGTACCAAGTCTGGTCCATCTGCTAGTTGTGGACATTTCCTGTGGACCATACCCTCTCACTACATTTCCTCTACTGTTTTCAGTCTCTCCATATTCTCCCACTTAGCTAGTGGGCCTTTCATTCTTGCACTTATTTTTTTTTTTTTCCTTGCCCTTCTCTTAAGCTCTGATTTTGCTATTTTTCTGACCCATCTCTTCATTTATTGAAATCATATTTAGCTGTTAAGGACAACATAAACCTTGCTTTCACTAGAAAGGTAATCTTTCCCTTTACCAACTCCAGTTTCTCTCTCTTTTGAATTGCTCTCATAATGACAGTCAGAATCACTTAAATCAACATTTAACTGCTCTCTAAGTTGTTCATTACTTTTCATTTTGCCTAACTTGTGGGCCAGGGTGACATCTCACCCTCCTTTAAACATTTCACTTATACGTTATAAGCATTAGATAAGTATGTGTGGATTGGCAGCTTGTTCTTTGATGTTTATTAGAAGTTGACCCAAATTGATAACTACTTGAATATATTGCTGTAGTTATTCCTTTGAATTAGTTAGGAATGGATTTATTTTTCCCACGTGAAGGGGTAAAATACATTCTCGTCATATTCACAATATTAGTGTGATTTCCACAGATGTTACTGCAAATACTTGGTTTACAATAAAAGTTTCGGAATTCAGTTCTAAATGATAGGGTAGGGTTTAAAGAAGTTTGATAATGAAGGCATTTAAAATAGAAATGTAAATGAATGTATGAATATGCCTCAGACTGAGTCACACAACCTTCCAAAATGAATTGCAAAAATAAGGATTAAAATAATTTCTCAGGCTCTTACGGTTAAATTATAGTGAAGTGAAAGCATTTAGATGGGGGTTAGAGGCATTGCATTGTTAATTATAGTGGTTTCACTTGCTTTTGTTCCAGTACATTGTAATTAATGAAGATCTACAGCTCTGTGCTTTGTCTTGGAAAACATACACTGTTTTCAGAGGCATTGGTATAGCTATGATATTCCGCATTTATTTCTCAAGAATGACTCTTTTTTCACACAGGGGAGTCCATTGTTGAGGCAGCAACATGAAAATCACAGCGAGATTTGAGCTTGGACGGGATCAGAGAGCAATTGACTCTATTCACATAGGCCTAACCTTGTCTTGATACCCCACAAATGTGGGCTATAATGACATCTGAGACATTGTTTAGACCAACTCAGTAACGATAGTATAATCATGCCTTTAAAAAAATTTTTCAAGCCCTATGAATGACTTTAGGATACAAGTGAGGAAAAGTTAGCAACAGCATAAATTAAATTATACACTCTGGACCTGAATCTTAGTTTGGCCTGTGTGGTTATGTATTTGCCATAATTATGATTATTGTGCTTGCATCTTGAATAGAAGGCTATAGCAAACTTTTGGGGAAAGAGACAGAAGGTAGGTAAGTAAAAGTATCTCCAACTTTAATGATCAAAGTGAAAATGGCAGTGAAAATCAGTCACATCCAACTCTTTGCAACCCCATGAACTATACAGTCCATGGAACTCCAATGATACCAGTATTTTATAAGCACTAAATATTGAAGAGCTAATCACAAAAGAGAGAAGGTGGTAAGATTTCTGCCTCCTATAGAATTATTACATAAATGTAGAATTAATAATGATGATGATAACTTTCATCTTTTTCTCTGATGGGCCCCCTTTGCTAAAATCCTTCAGTATAAGGGCACTGGCTCCAGAAGAAAAGGCAATGGATTGGCCTAGAAGAAACCTGATCCCTAACCCTAACCCTGATGAGTACCTGGGCCAGAAGAAACGTGGCCCAGAAGAAACCTGATCGTTACCTGCCCACAGCCTTCATGAGCATCTGAGGGCTTTGCGCTGCTGTTGTTTTGAAATAATCGGTGTGCACACAAGAGTGAACATACAAATTGTGCTGCTTGATCCTTCCTCCTTACTCTGCGGGGACCAACAGGGCCCCCTGTGGAGAGGTGGATGGCAGAAAAATCTTCCTCTAACTCTCTCCAAAATTCCCTGTTGGAGACAGGTGAGCAGCCTAGTAGGTGCTGAGACTGATTGCCAGCACCTTTCTGTGAGGCCACCGGCTCGGATGTGACCCTCCCAACCTCTCCAAAGTGAGCCCTGGTCACTGTATGAAGCCTCTGAGATTTTTCAAAGATGTAATTGGTGGCCCAGAGGGCGGCAGCCAGAGGGCAGTTCCTTTGGTGCTTGGGAGTTGACCCAGTCCTCCGTGCCCTGGGGGGAAAAGATCATTGAACCCTCTCTCCTGAATCCACAGAGGCTTATGAGCCACAAGTTGATAAGAGCCCCATTTCCTCTCTGGGTGTTGAAAAAAGTGGGCTGATTTTGATATTTTGAAAAAAGAGTTTTAGAATTTTGTTGTAAGTGCCACTTAGGGTTTTTTAAAAAAGTACTTCCCTGTTTATAGAGGAAAACACTCCCTACATAATATGAAGAAGAAACTCTCTCAAGTCTGGAACAAGCTAATTGACTTTAGATTGTCTTATCAAAATATGAACTGATATCATAGGACTCCAGCAGATTTATCCACTACAGATCTTTTACTTTAATTTATTGGTTACTTCACAGAATTGCCGACTGTATTACAGTCCTGGGTGCAGTGGGAAAAGCACTATCGTAGAACTCTTGAACAGATGTGCTACAAGAGTCTTTTCATTTCCTTTCTTAAACCCAAAGAATAATGACACTGCAATATCATGTGGCGAAAAGAGCAATAATTTGATAAACATTGTCTTTTCATTAGATTAGAGCAATTAATCTGATTCTAATTTGGCTGAAACATTATCATACTGGAGTCCCCAGAGCCCTGTGAATAATCTCTAAACACATTGGCACACTCAGTAGACAAACATTATCTCCACTCGCACTGTTCTTCCATATGGTCTCCTCCCATGGTGATGGAGGGCACCCTGCTGTTTCAATCAAATAAATGTCAATTATCTGAGATAGATTTTTAGTTCTCCAGCCCAGGCTTGCAGTGCAGCCAGAGTGACTCGGTAGAATGGTCTGCGGCTCTTTCCTGCACATGCTGCCTGCGTTTAATAAGGAATTCACACCTTACCTCATTGCCTGGCCTTCCGATAAATAAAATGGGAGGTTTCAGAGACTCTGTGTGTGTGAGAGAGAGAGAGAGAGAGATTCTTGACTTTCATTTAGCTTTATTTGCTTATTTTGGGAGGTAGAGAATATTTTTTAAGTTCAAGAAGAGACACTCTTCACTCTCCCTGGTCTAAAGCAGGGTTCTGATGCATCTTCATGTCTTGTCCAGTCACTTCCCCTTTGTAGCAGCCCCTTCTGTCCCTGAATGGAAATCTGGACAAGATTTCAGAGGTAAAGACCTGCATCTGATAGCCAGTTTCTTTTGCAGGCCTTTCCTTAGACATGCTTGTTCTAAGTATGGTGCGCTTTGGTGGTAAGAGTGACAGGATTTTCCCACCAGCCCCGTGGGGGTTGCTGATGAGATCAGGGGCTGTGCTGGACTCCAAAGGCAGTGGAGGGAAGGAGAGCACCTCTGGAGCCAAAGAGAAGAACCTAGCCTTTTAGAAAGAGGGCTCAGAATATGAAGCTGACACCATCAAACTGAGCAAACGTAGACTGGGAAAAGTGACGTGCTGAGAAGACTGTCAGTCCTACATTTCTTTGCAGAGCTCTCTATCTTGAGGGTGTCAATTATCAGGTGTTGGTTTTGTTATCAGACAAGCCCTTGCCTCAAAAGCTTGTAAATTTGCCCAGAGACCCGAGGGCCTCTCATGACTACATGTCTAGACTAAAAGCACTAGGTCACCTTCCTTGCTGCTGCTACTGTGACAAGCTGGCACAAAGAAAAAGACAGTCCATGGGGATCTGGACTAATACACTGTGGCAATCCAGCAAACGTTGTCAGAGAGGATTTCAGTTTCAGTTTCAATTGGCTGTGATCCTGAATCAAGGAGGAAAGCCACTGAAGGCTGAGTGAAAAAATAGTCGCATCAAACCCCTGCTGCCCCCGAAGTGGTTTCATCAGAGATTGTCAGTCATCGACAAACAAAGGTCGAGTCCCAGGTCACCCACTGCAGTTAGAGGGCAGGAAGTTCCTGACTCCAGAGGTGGGTCCTGTGAACCTGCTCTGCAAAGCAGGAGGTGTGGAGGATGGGTATTTTAGCAACGGCTGGAACATTACATGAAAATAGTGGACGAACATTCTGTAGGCTGACATGTGGAGGAGGAGGCTTGTGAAGAGGACTGAGATGAATTAGAGATGGTGAGGTGCAGTGGTTAGACATGCAGACTTTGGCAGGAGATGGCTTACATTCAAAACTCGAGGAGGTCAAGTACCACTTACTCCATAATCATAAGAAAGTTCCTTAGGGTTCGAATTCTCAGCTTCTTTATCTATAAGATGGAGACTGAGATGGCGTCTAGTCCCTGTGTTTGTTGTGGGGACTGGGTAAGGTAATGAAAGTAGTCTGGCACATAATATGTGCTCAGTTAAACATCTGCAGCTATTCTTAAAGAGCAAGGGATTCAGAAGACTTGACTTTGAATTCCACCTCATGTGAAGAGTTGACTCATTGGAAAAGACTCTGATGCTGAGAGGGATTGGGGGTAGGAGGAGAAGGGGACAACCGAGGATGAGATGGCTGGATAGCATCACGGACTCAATGGATGTGAGTCTGAGTGAACTCCGGGAGATGGTGATGGACCGGGAGACCTGGCGTGCTGTGATTCATGGGGTCGCAGAGTCGGACACAACTGAGCGACTGAACTGACTGAACTGAACTGACCACTAACCAGTTTTGTGTCTTTGACTAGGTCACTAAAATGGTCTAAGCCTTCATGCCTAAGAATCTTACTGATATTACCTGGTTATTTTGAGACTCAGGTGACAGAAATGCAGTGTTGTCATGAGGTCAGAGCAAAGTGTCTGTAATATACATGGCAGCAGGATATAGACCTCTAAATGCAAATCAGGCAAAGTTCCTTCTTCAGTGCTATAGTACAGAGCTGCCGAATACACAGATTAAACATGCATTGCATGGGGAAGGGCTCTGAGGCTGTTCAAGTTTGCTAGGGCTGCCATAACTAAGTTCCACAGGCTAGGCAGCTTCAAAACAGACTCCTCACAGTTTTGGAGTCTAGAAATCCAAGATGAAGGGGTCAGCAGGACTGTTTCTTCTGAGAACTCTCTCTTCCTCTATTATTATTTTTTATTTATGAATCACATTGGTGTAGATGCTGATGATAAATTATATAGGTCTGACTTCTGTCTTATAATTCAAATTTCAGTTTTTCTTAGGGGGCAAAACATTGTAGTAGCCTTACTGAGAGCCTAAACAAACTTGTACACATTAAAAAAGTAACATCCCCTAGAGTCTGATGGCTCTAGGATTAAGTAGAATCATTAATCATCTTTTGATTTATTTTCAGAAGATTTATCATGACTGCCTGACCATTTCTTAGTGTGCGTATGTGTGTGTTCTCATTCGGAGAGGCAGTGCGATGCAGGACAAGATGATCACAGGAGTGTAAGGGCTTCCCAGGGGTGCTAGTGGTGAATAACCTACCTGCCAATAAAGGAGATTTGGCCTTGGAATGCGGAATGAAGCAGGGCAAAGACTAATAGAATTTTGCCAAGAAAATGCACTGGTCATGCAAACACCCTCTTCCAACAACACAAGAGAAGACTCTACACATGGACATCACCAGATGGTCAACACCGAAATCAGATTGATTATATTCTTTGCTGCCAAAGATGGAGAAGCTCTATACAGTCAACAAAAACAAGACCAGGAGCTGACTGTGGCTCAGATCATGAACTCCTTATTACCAAATTCAGACTCAAATTGAAGAAAGTAGGGAAAACCGCTAGACCATTCAGGTATGACCTAAATCAAATCCCTTATGATTATACAGTGGAAGTGAGAAATAGATTTAAGGGCCTAGATCTGATAGATAGAGTGCCTGATGAACTATGGAATGAGGTTCGTGACATTGTACAGGAGACAGGGATCAAGATCATCCCCATAGAAAAGAAATGCAAAAAAGCAAAATGGCTGTCTGGGGAGGCCTTACAAATAGTGTGAAAAGAAGAGAGGCGAAAAGCAAAGGAGAAAAGGAAAGATATAAGCATCTGAATGCAGAGTTCCAAAGAATAGCAAGAAGAGATAAGAAAGCCTTCTTCAGCGATCAGTGCAAAGAAATAGAGGAAAACAACAGAATGGGAAAGACTAGAGATCTCTTCAAGAAAATTAGAAATACCAAGGGAACATTTCATGCAAAGATGGGCTCAATAAAGGACAGAAATGGTCTGGACCTAACAGAAGCAGAACATATTAAGAAGAGGTGGTAAGAATACACGGAAGAACTGTACAAAAAAGATCTTCACGACCCAGATAATCATGATGATGTGATCACTCATCTAGAGCCAGACATCTTGGAATGTGAAGTCAAGTGGGCCTTAGAAAGCATCACTACAAACAAAGCTAGTGGAGGTGATGGAATTCCAGTTGAGCTATTTCAAATCCTGAAAGATGATGCTGTGAAAGTGTTGCACTCAATATGTCAGCAAATTTGGAAAACTCAGCAGTGGCCACAAGACTGGAAAAGGTCAGTTTTCATTCCAACTCCAAAGAAAGGCAATGCCAAAGAATGTTCAAACTCCCACACAATTGCACTCATCTCACATGCTAGTAAAGTAATGCTCAAAATTCTCCAAGCCAGGCTTCAGCAATACGTGAACCATGAACTTCCTGATGTTCAAGCTGGTTTTAGAAAAGGCAGAGGAACCAGAGATCCAATTGCCAACATCCGCTGGATCGTGGAAAAAGCAAGAGAGTTCCAGAAAAACATCTATTTCTGCTTTATTGACTATGCCAAAGCGTTTGACTGTATGGATCACAATAAACTGTGGAAAATTCTGAAGGAGATGGGAATACCAGACCACCTGACCTGCCTCTTGAGAAATCTGTATGCAGGTCAGGAAGCAACAGTTAGAACTGGACATGGAACAACAGACTGGTTCCAAATAGGAAAAGGAGTACGTCAAGGCTGTATATTGTCATCCTGCTTATTTACCTTATATGCAGAGTACATCATGAGAAACGCTGGGCTGGAAGAAGCATAAGCTGGAATCAAGATTGCCGGGAGAAATATCAATAACCTGACATATGCAGACGACACCACCCTTATGGCAGAAAGTGAAGAGGAGCTAAACAGCCTCTTGATGAAAGTGAAAGAGGAGAGTGAAAAAATTGGCTTAAAGTTCAACATTCAGAAAACGAAGATCATGGCATCCGGTCCCATCACTTCATGGGAAATAGATGGGGAAACAGTGTCAGACTTTATTTTTTGGGGCTCCAAAATCACTGCAGATGGTGACTGCCACCATGAAATTAAAAGACACTTACTCCTTGGAAGAAAAGTTATGACCGACCTAGATAGTATATTCAAAAGCAGAGACATTACTTTGCCAACTAAGGTCTGTTTAGTCAAGGCTATGGTTTTTCCTGTGGTCATGTATGGATGTGAGAGTTGGACTGTGAAGAAGGCTAAGTGCCGAAGAATTGATGCTTTTGAACTGTGGTGTTGGAGAAGACTCTTGAGAGTCCCTTGGACTGCAAGGAGATCCAACCAGTCCATTCTGAAGATCAGCCCTGGGATTTCTTTGGAAGGAATGATGCTAAAGCTGAAGCTCCAGTACTTTGGCCACCTCATGCGAAGAGTTGACTCATTGGAAAAGACTCTGACACTGGGAGGGATTGGGGGCAGGAGGAGAAGGGGACGACAGAGGATGAGATGGCTGGATGGCATCACGGACTCAATGGACGTGAGTCTGAGTTAACTCTGGGAGATGGTGATGGACAGGGAGGCCTGGCGTGCTGCGATTCATGGGGTCGCGAAGAGTCGGACACGACTGAGCGACTGAACTGAACTGAACTGAAGAGATGTGAGTTTGATTACTGGATTGGGAAGATCCCCTGGAGAAGGACATGGCAACCCACTCCATGATTCTTACCTGGAGAATCCCTTGGACTGAGGAGTCTGGCAGGCTACAGTCCATAGGGTCACAAAGAAACAGACGTGACTGAAGCAACTTAGAATACATGGATGCATATACTAAGATATGATTACCAAAAAGCTGTAGTCAATATATATCACCTCATACAGTTACATATTTTTTTCTTGTGATAAGAACTTTTAAGATTTACTCTCTTAGTGACTTTCAGATATATAGTACAGTATTGTCAACTACAGTTACCATGCTGTACATTACATCCCCAGAGCTTACTTAAGGAAGTTATTAAGCCATTTCCTATCTTTTGATTACCTTCACCCATTTGGCCCACCCCTTCTCTTATTGTGTTTGTAGTTGTCCTCATGTGGTCTTGTGTCTGAATGGGTCCTAATTCCTCTTCTTAAAAGGATATCAGACACTGAATTAGAGTCAGGCCTAGAGAACTTCATATAACATAATTACCTCTTTAAAGGCCTTACCTTCAAAAAAGTCATGTTGTGAGGTCCTGGGAGTTAATATTTACACATATGAACTTTAGGAGGACAGAACTCAACCAACGACAGTGACCCACATCAGGATTATATTCTCATGATACTCTCAGTTCTATCAGATTTAAAAAAAGGAAGGTAATCAAAAGAATATTGAATATCCTGGCTGCTGTGGTCTAGTCAGCATTTATATAAATCAGCTGAATGATACTGAGAAAATCCTTCACTATTTTAGAACCTCAGCTTCCTCTTCTCTGAAGTGCATTCCAACATTAACATCTTATAATGATTTAAACGATATCTACCAATCTGTCCCTCTTTCCATCCTAACATCCACTCATCTCATCATCTACACCCATCAATCTTCTCATTCAATCAACAAACATTTATTGAGTACTTACTATGTTCCCAGCACCAAGCCAATGTCTGGGAATACGGTGATAGATGGAATGCATTCACTTCCCTCAGGGCACCTGATAGTCTAATGAGAGAAACAGACAAGTAAAAAGTACATGGATTTTCTCAATGCCTTCTTCTATATGATAATCCTCCAAATATTTCAGGAAGGCCAACATTTTGCCCTTTTTCTTTCTTAGTGTTTTGTTTCTATATTGCAAATAGTCTAATTGCTTTGTTTATTTTTATTTTTTAGTCTTAATTTCTTTAAATATCACTCACAGAACACAGCTTCCAGACTTTTAATTTTTTAAATTAATATTATATGGTATTTTCTAGTTGCTTTCTAAAAAACTCAGAAATAAATAAGAGCTATATGGAGATACTTTAATGCCAGATACTTCCTTTGATTAGGAAGCAGACGATAATCAGACTTTATCCATGCTGGGGTCTCACACTGATTTAATCTAGATCAAGATGGGATGTTACAAATTATATTGGCATCTCAGTGTGTTTCTCTCCCATGTTCTCCAGTTGAGTCTTTTAGCCACATTTATTGAGCTTCATTTCTTGTGGAGTGTTGTACTTGCAAAGGTTAGCATATATTTCTTAGTCCAATACAGAAATCATAATATAACACTAGTTAACATTATTACAAAAGTATGAATGAAATCTATTAATCACGTACCAAGCACTTTGTGAACTATATCTCTTTAATCATTGTAACAACTCTATGTAATATTCACTATTTTATAATTTGAGGCTACTGAGTTTTAGATGTTAAATAACTTGCTTAAGGTCACACAGCTGGTCAGAGGAGACAGAGTTTATTCCCAGATCTCACTGATTCTAGAGACTTGACCCATAACCCCCAATCTTAAGCCCCTCTCTAAGAGGGCTCAATTAAAGGTCAGGGGACTGCATGGTGGGTCTTCTGGGTTTCTCAGATATTAGAGTTCCCTTGTAAGGGCGATATTAAGAGCAGATTTAGGCCAGGCCTCATGCAGATTCCACCTTGACAAATACGTTATGGCCCTGAGTCTGGGCCTCAGCTTTTCCCTTTCAAGATCCCACTTTTACTATTTTGTCAGGGTGATTAGGTTTCACAGGGTAGACTCAGAAATTTCTAACAAAATACAAAAGCCAGTGATTTATAAGCCACAGTGCCCACTTGCCATGGGAAATAGAATCAATTTTTAAAATCAGGTGTATTTCTTTAACAAGGACTATTTCTGTGGGGGCTCAGCCACTCAGAAGGACAAATAATAATTCAGAAGTTTGCTTGGTGAACATTAGGATTTACAGCAAAGAGATTAGGTTTTGCCCAAGGGAAGTTTCTTCAGGCTAATATAATTTTGAGTTAATCCTTCTTTGCTCTATGGTTATTTCTTCCTAAATTACTGGAATCCATCTTCTAGACTCACAACATAATTTTCTTTGGTCACTGTTAGACTCAGACACACTGACAGTCTAACCTCCCAATTCTCTTTAGGCAGTATTTCTCCTCTGGAAATATCTATTATCAAAGGCATCACTTGTGGCATCCTTCATGTTACAACATGCTAAGTTATTGTTTGCCTTTACTCGTTTACACTGTAGGTTGTCTACTCCTTAATGAAGTTGGGATTGGACCTTGTGTTGGATGTTGCGGTTGAGTCATCCATTGCACAGAGGGGCGTTGAAATGTTTGGGGCATTGACCTTGGCTGGAAGGATGAGCTCTAATTAGGCTAAGGGAATCACAGTAAAGCTTTACTCCCAAGCCAGCACCAGTTTTAGTATGCCAGATTTAAGTTGGTCTGCCATTTCCTTAGCTAGAGATAGGTCAAAGAATTTGTATGTACTCCAGTGTGGGCAAAGGGATGTGAATTGAGGGGAGGGGCATTTCTGGGGGGAAAAATCACCTACTTTTAATAGGGATCCATAGAAAGAGTAAGGGTGTGAGGATAGAATGGTTGGAACTACTTTTCTGCCAATCTAAATGTGAAGTACCCATGCAGGGGGAACGAACATAGAGCAATGCAGGGGAATGAGGCTGGAGTCACTGTATTCACTCAAGCCCAAACTCCAGCTTACTTCTGGACATTCACTTATGTGAGCAAATACATTCCTTCTTTGTGAGAACCAGTTTGATTTAGGTTTCAGATGCATGCAGCTAGAAGCATATTAATTGAACAATGACTTTCACAAATCTACTTCAAATTCACAATCCACCAAGGAAATTTCTGCAGATGGCCCAAACCTATCCCTTAGATATAATTTTTTGATACTCTTAGTTCAGTGAGTAAGATCTTTTAAATAGCCATTAGATTATGGGGTCCGATTTGGCTTTTGTGCAATTTTGTAGATATTAATCCAATCATAACTCACAGAAATATCAGCACAGCCATTTCACTGAGCTCAAGGCAAGAACTGTTCTTTAAGTATACCTATTTATCAAACAAATACATTTTTCCTTGGAACCATCAGATTACCAGTTCCAAAAGTGTCCTAGACCTCCTCCTGACACTAAGAGCTTCTTTATTTAGCACCAGCTCCACAGACATTCCCACTCCAGTACTCTTGCCTGGAAAATCCCATGGATGGAGGAGCCTGGTAGGCTGTAGTCCATGTGGTCGCTAAGAGTCGGACACGACTGAGTGACTTCCCTTTGAGTTTTCACTTTCATGCACTGGAGAAGGAAATGGCAACCCACTCCAGTATTCTTGCCTGGAGAATCCCAGGGACGGGGGAGCCTGGTGGGCTGCCGTCTATGGGGTTGCACAGAGTCAGACACGATTGAAGCGACTTAGCAGCAGCAGCCCCAGACATTGTCAGAAGACTTCACCACCTCTGGATCCCCAGATAAATCAGATTTAGTGGCCTGTTGTTCAGGATCCAACCAGAATCATATGTATCATCAAAGTGCTTGTTCCTGATGTAATTAAGAGGTTATGCAGCAAAGTGAATCAGTGTACTATTTGCTTCATAGTAACAATAAAACTGTTGAACTAAATGGTATACTTCATAATCCAACCTGCAGGAGCAAGCTCCTTATCTTGTTTTGGATTAATAATAAACAACACTTTGAAAACTGACTTGTAGACCCCACTTTGAACAAAAATAAACGTGGTTCTAGACAAACCATTCACTCATTTATTCATTCTTTTAATAAAGATTTACTATTAATAAATGAATATGTGGAGATAACCTAAGAATAATCTTGGGAGTCATCTAAGAAATCTTCTGTCTTATTCTTCAACTATATTCAACCATACATCATGACTTCCTCTGCATTCCTGCTGCCATAGACTTTGGGATTACTTTCTGAAATGTCGTTTCCTTGCTGCCAATCTCTCTTTCTTAGGCCAAAGTATGCTCTTAAAACATATATCTGTGTGCTCAAGTTGCTTTACTTCTTCTCTACCATATTGGACACTATGTGGAATACACCACAAAGAGATGTTAGCACCTTGTATTAAAAATATTCTTGGTTAATGAGCTTTCTACCATGCTCTCCTGAGATAAATGTGTCTGCAAATTATGTGCTTTCCTATGTGGGCTGTGTTTGTGCCATTTGTGTTCTGGAGGGAATTTTTGACTCACGATGGTTGACAGATGATGTGCCAGTGATAGTGCTAGACGTGTGGCAAAGAGACAAAAGAAAGAAGGTCATATTGGGTGTTATAATGCAAATGAGTGGCAGTTCAGTCATCTTCAGGAGCTGATTCAAGAAAGAGAGACTATAACAGGATGACTGGACATTCTTTGAAATTAGAAAGTGCATCATAGTTTTCATTGCAAGCTGGGAGGACTAACCGATAATTGTTTGGTGGAGAGTAGAGAGAAACTATAGTCAGGATATAAAGATTTCAGATGATTTAATGAGAAAGGAAGTGCAATGATCCTTGGGTCACTGGGGAATTCTGGGACCTCTTCTCTCAGGAAAGGATATTTTAATGCACCCTAAGTGCTAATTGAATTTTGGCCCAGTTTCCACCAGTGTATCCTTGCACCTAAATGATTATTATTTTTTTAATTGTAAATGCATAATATTAGTGATCTCTGTCCCTTAGTTTATGAAGAAGCTAAAATTTTATTTTTTTATACTGTTATTTTACATAAATATCATTAAATGCATTGTATTCTTTTCTGCTTATTTCTGTCAATGCTGTTAAGCAGATTTAAAGTTTTGTGATGATTTTTGAAGTGATCACTGTGAACATTAATTCATTCAGTTCAGTCACTCAGTCCTGTCCAACTCTTTGCGACCGCATGAACTGCAGCACGCCATGCTTCCCTGTCCATCACACCATGCTTCCCTGTCCATCACCAACTCCCAAAGCCTGCTCAAACTCATGTCCATCGAGACATTATGACATCCAACCATCTCATCCTCTGTTGTCCCCTTCTCTTCCCACCTTCAATCTTTCCCAGCATCAGGGTCTTTTCCAATGAGTCAGTTCTTTGCATCAGGTAGCCAAAGTATTGGAGTTTCAGCTTTAGCATCAGTCATTCCAATGAATATTCAGGACTCATTTCCTTTCAGATGTACTGATTGGATCTCCTTGCAGTCCAAGGGACTCTCAAGAGTCTTCTCCAGCACCACTACAGTTCAAAAGCATCAATTTTTTGGCGCTAAGCTTTCTTTATAGTCCAACTCTCACATCCATACATGACTACTGGAAAAACCATAACTTTGATTAGACAGACCTGTGTCAGCAAAGTAACGTGTCTGCTTTTTAATATGCTACCTAGGTTGGTCATAGCTTTTCTTCCAAGGGGCAAGCATCTTTTAATTTCATGGCTGCAGTCATCATCTGCAGTGATTTTGGTGAACATTAATTATATTGCATTATTCTATAATGTGGCAATATACTTGGGAGGCAATTAACTATTGTGGAAATGTTTTACCTCTGTATAATATGTGAGAATAGCCTAGAGCACTTCAGATAAACTAGAGTGATGAAGGGATACTGGTCCTACCACATACTTTAATGCCTTATAAAGGTACTGTAATCAACACTGTGTTTATGGTACAGAAACAGAACATATAGTCCAGAAATTTATTCATATATATGTATACATATACATATTTAGCATATACTGAACATGGAATTTCAGACTACTTGAGAAAGACAGAGTATTAAAAACTGACAATGGGACAATAGTTCAATTATTATGACTGAAGAATTAATGGTTAGTCTTTACTTCACATGATTAATCCCATTCCCTGCTGACTCAGTGGTAAAGACTCTGCTTGCCAATGCAGGAGACACAGTTTCGATCCCTGGATAGGGAAGATCCCCTGGAAAACAAAATGGCAACCCACTCCAGCATTCTTGCCTGGTAAAGCCCATGGACAGAGGAGCCTGGGAGACTCCTAGTCCATGGAGTTGCAAAAGACTCAGATACAGCCACTAAACAACAACAAGAAAGTGTAATAGAAATGAATCTTTATATAATCTTGAATGAGAAATGGTTTTTGAAATAATAATTAAAACCTTAAAGATATAAATTGCTAATTTATCTATGTAAAAACTTTAAAATTTCCCAAACACGTAAATTAAGAGAAGAATGATGTTGCATCCATTAAGATGGCTACCATTTTTTTTTTTTTAAAGCAGTGTTGTGAGGACATGGAAAAACTGGAATTTTTGTACACTGTTGGTAACAAATGTAAAATGGTGTAGCTGCTATGACAAGCAGTATAGCAGTGTTTTAAAAAAATTAAAAATAAAACTCCCTTAAGATTTAACAATCCTACTTCTGGTACATACTCAAAGAATTAAAAGCAAGAACATGTTGAAGAAGATTTTTGTACATCCAAGCTCATAGTAGTATTATTCATAATAGCCAAGGGGTGGAAGCAATTCAAGTGTCCACAGATTGATAAATGGATAAACAAAATCTGGTGTAACCATACAATGGAATATTATTTACTCTTAAAAATGAAGGACATTCTGATACATGCTGCAATATAGATCAACATTGAGGGCATTACGTATGTTAAGTAAAATAAGCCAGTCACAAAAGCACAAATGCTGTATGATTCCACTTCTATGAGATACCCAGAGTAGTCGAGTTCATAGAGACAGAATGTAGAATGGTGGTTCCCAGAGGCTGGGTTGGCATGGGGAGAAATGGAATGTTATTGTTTAAAGGGCACAGAGTTTCAGTTTTGAAAGATGAAGAGAATTCTGGAGATGACTGGTGATGACAGCTGGACATCAGGGTGAATGTATTTAATATCGCTGAACAGTACACTTAAAAATAGTCACGGTGGTAAATTTTATGTTGTGTGTATTTTGCGTGCACGTTCAGTCACTTTCCTCATGTCCAACTCTTTGCAACTCCATGAACTTTAGCCTACCAGGTACCTCTGTCCATGGGATTCTCCAGGCAAGAATACTGAAGTGGATAGCCATTTCCTTCTCCAGGGGATCTTCTTGACCCAGGGATCAAACCCAGGTCTCCTGCACTGCGGGCAGATTCTTTACCATATGAGCCACCAGGGAAGCCCGATGCATATTTTAACACAATTTAAAAAGTATCAATAAGAGAAATGGTGATGCTGAATGGTTAAGAGCAGTTGCAGAGTCAGACACACAAGGTTTTCCCTACCTTTCTTTCCTCTTACTATCTCTATGACTTTAGACAAATTTGTTAAACTCTTGGTGCCATACTTTTTTCATGGATGGTTATTTTGAGGACTCAGAGAGATAATTCCTGTAAAGTGGTTTTTACAGTGCATGGAACATAATAAATGCCAATAACTGCTGTCTACTATTATGTTAAAAGTCAAATGATGAACATATACTACAGATATATAGACCTGATGAGCAAAGAACGCTAATAAACCAGTGAGAAAGTGATACATCTTCAGAGTTTATAGACAAAAGACTAAGCATTTCTGATTTTAAGAAATGAAGGTATTTCCAGGCTATTTTAAGTAACTATGGACTTTTAGAAAAATAAATAAAAGATATGGAGTCTCAGAAAAATCCAAGCACAGGAAATTAACACAAAATTAGAAGTGAAGGGTAGTTCTAGGGATTTTGACAGCAGAGCCTCCATTTATCTCCTCTTTAATGTGTGTCTCATTTCTTCTCATCTAGTAAATCATTGCCTCACTCTTTTCTTTTATCAACATCATTGCTTACTTTTGGTTTGTGCTTCTTATGTCTTTGACTTCTTTATAACTTTGATTTGTTCTTAACCCCCCAAGGATCTTAGGCAGATCATCTTTCCAGCTTCCGTTCTCGTTGCCAACAGTCTGATTTTTCTCCATTAATCCAACTCCAAGTAGAACTGGAATCTGATTGGAATCTTCCTTGCTTTTGTCAAGAATCTTACTGAATCTTTTTTCTTTCTAATGTCTTTTCATACTAGGTCACCCTGAAACTTACTATTCAGCTGACTTTTGGCTGTATTTACATCACGTGACCAGCCCTAATTCAATCAGCTGTGGTCTGGGTGGCAGATTTCTGTGTGGAACCAAACAGGATCATCCAGGGCCACATATGGAAGGAGCCATTCATATTTTCTAAATTTTACTAATCACTTTTGTAATGCCCAGATTGTTGTTTTTTTCTCCTCCTTCACTTCTTTATGTCTGCTTTTAATAGTTTATCCCTGTTTCTATCACGTTGTTCGCAGTTGCTAAATTGTTATTCAGCCTTCCATCTATAAAACAGAACAAGACAGAGGTGCCATGGGACCATAAGGTAACCAAGTTGGTAAGCTTAATTTACAGTGACTTACAGAAGAGAATAAGTCAATGAACTCTGCTTTGAAAGCAATCTTTTTTTTTTTTTTCAGAATAAGTCCATTATGTTGGTGCACAGGCTTTGTGGATTACTTCTGGTGTATGGGCAGGTTAGGTGGTTAAAGTCTATTAGACTTCATGTTTCTTGTACATTTGACCATATGTGCCAGTTTTATTCATAGTATATCATAGTCCTTTATGAACTTGTGTACTTTTTGCTCCTCAGTGTATTTGCTATGAAATGTTTCCTTTCCGGTAAAAAAAAAAGAAAAAAGCCATGTTTTCTTGTTATCTTTTGGTTAAGGGAGGTGGGAGTACTCCTTTCAAGGAAAACAATTAAAAGTAATATAAAACTACAGTGTCAAAGTATGATGATCTTTTTATGCAAATACTACCTTGCAGTTTTTAACCATCTGTTCTTAATTGCACTTGCATGCGATTATCCTCATATTCTAAGAGATTGTACTGTGAATGCTTAGGTACGTGTCTAAGAGATCCCAGGAAAGTAGGAATCAACATCATGTATGTTAAAAGAAATTAGTCAAAGGAAAAATCTTACCTTTGTTTGTGTATGAAAGATAGAACTAAATTGAAAAGAAGGAGATAAATGTTCTATTTCTGTGGTGGAAAGAGTCAAAGGTAAACCATGGTGATTCTGTTTAGGGATCCATATATATGCATATCATGTAGTAAGACACAATTGCTTCCATAGCAATAAGCTATTTTTATTTCTTCTTGTTTGTTATGAAGTAAGCTTTGTTGTTCTCTGGGACCCCAAGAGATTTTAAAAGAAGATAATATGAAGATGGATAAAGCATAGTCTGTATCACATCTGTACCGAGGGAAGTCAATATATTTTTAGTGTAAGACAATTGGTTTTAACTTGTTGATAAAGACAAAACAGCTTGCAAAGAAAGACTGCTTGAAATCTCAGAGAATGAGTCTTGGACCTTGGCCAGCTGATATAACGTGGGTAAGACCCAGGACAACAGTTAGTTGATAGCATTTCTGGAGCACACATCAAGTGCAGAATACTGTAAAGGATGTAATGTTAGTTCCAATATTGTACCACGTGACATGTATAGTTTGACAAATGTATAAATTGATAGAGAAATATCATTAGGGCTGCTGGTTTGACTGCAAAGAAGCAGCACAAATGAACCTCTGTCCAAGTGGAATTTTTTTGTGCTGCTTTTTCTTTCATTCCTACTTAGAAAAATCACAAGAAAACTATAAAACTGGGGAGGACCTTGGATATCCAGTTTCTGCTTTTTAGAAATTAAGAAATGTGGAGGCTCAGAGAGGTTGTCTGAGTTGTGCTAGGTAACCCAGCTAGAGAGTGGTCTATTCAGCATGGGAAACCAGATCTGTGGTCCAATTGTCATTTAATATACTGCACAGAATAGGCACCCTGTTTTGCTTGCAAAAATAGCAGTTCAGTTCAGAGTGCATTACTAAAATAATTCTTTCAATGTTTACTGCTTATTGAGACTTAAATGGTTGTTTGCTTTGTATCAAGCAGCCTTGATGTTTTGTCTCATACATAGAGAATTTATGGCTGAGTCTTCTTCCTGTGTATTTTGTAAGGTGACTAGGGGTTATTAATGGACATATGGTGGGACCTGTAACTTGCTTTGTGTCAGAGTGAGAGGATGAAATGTGGTTGTGTGATTGCTGTATGTTGGTAATGTCTCCAGACAACAAGCCAAAACATCTGGATTATGGTCCTACCTCTGCACTAATTAACTCTGTCTTCTGTCATCTGTCCAGAGAAAGCTTCAGTTAAATAATCTCTAAGGTCCCCACAAGCTGAAATATCAGAATATTCTAGATCAGGAAAAATCTAGTGAAACTTCAGTCTATACTTATTATAAGGCTTTTATAGGCTAAAGATGTGCAAAAGTCTATGTCTGCTTTGCCACAATTCACTAAACAACTGCCCAACTTTTAATTTCATACTGTCTTTGGGGCTTTTTACAAAGTTGCCTAGCTTGAACGGTCAAATAGTATAAAGTGAGCACGTTTACACTAATACAATCATTACAACCGCAGTGTACTCTCAAGTCCACTAGTGAAGAGCTGAAACACCCATGCTTGTCTGGCTTTCTTTGCATTTTCTTCCCTGCCTACTCTCTCTTTACTTCACCTTGGCCTCAGCCTATCGAATTCCTACTCACCTTCTAAACTCCATCTCAAATGTAATATCCTCAGGAAGCTTCCTATAACCATCTCAGCTGTCAGTCAAACCAATATTTATTGCTCACCTACACTCAGTTGGTAAAGAATCCACCTGCAGTGTAGGTGACCCCAGTTTGATTCCTGGGTCAGGAAGATCCACTGGAGAAGGGATAGGCTGCCACTCCAGTGTTTGTGGGCTTCCCTAGTGGCTCAGCTGGTAAAGAATCTGCCTGCAATGCGGGAGACCTGGGTTTGATCCCTGGGTTGGGAAGATCCCCTGGAGAAAGGAAAGGCTACCCACCCCAGTATTCTGGCCTGGAGAATTCCATGGACTGTATAGTCCATGGGGTCGCAAAGAGTTGGACATGACTGAGCGACTTTCATTTCACTTTCACTACTTGCAAAGCATTCTGTCACGTGTGTTCCAGTTCTCATAGCTTGGTAACAAAGACTGTTCTGTGCTGTGCTTAGTCGCTCAGTCGTGTCTGACTCTTGTGACCCCATAGACCGTAGCCTGCCAGGCTCCTCTGTCCATGGGATTCTCCAGGCAAGAATACTGGAGTGGGTTGCCATTTCCTTCTCCATTCAGTAACAAAGACTAGCATCAAGTAAATGATTACAAATAAATAATAATTACAGGAATGCCAAATGATGAGAGGGAGAAGCACCGAGTGCTCCTGGGAAGTCTCTTGGAGGAAATTACACTCAGGCAGAATGAGCGGCCCTCTCCTCTGTGTTCCCAGAGCACTTTATTGCCTGTGCACTAGTTATATTGCATTCTTACCAGTATTACAGGTTAATAGATCTACCTCCTCTTCTAAACCCGTGTTCTCCAGCATGGTAGCCACTAGCCACATGCAACCTTTACATTTAAATTTAAGATTATTAAAATAAAAACTCAATTCCTCAGTCACACTAGCCACATTTTAAGTGCTCAGTAGCCACTTGCTGCTACTGGCTATTGATCTGGACAGCACAGATAGAGTATTTCCATCACCATGGAAAGTTCTGTCAAACAGTGTTGCTCCAAATCGTAAATTCCTCAGAGTCAAATACTGTATTTAATTCATCTCTGTATTCCCACCCTGAACAAGTATTTATGTAGCAGGAGCTCAATATTAATCTATTCATTCATTTACTTACTCAAAAAAATATTTGTATATATGTCTATTATGTGCCAGGCGCAATTCTTTCATGGAACTGGCATTTTAGTATGGTTGAGGGGAATTGAAGAAACAACAAATCAACAAGTAAATATGTAATATAAGAGATGGCGATGTGGAGAAAAATAAAACAGGTTGTTATTCAGGAAGTAGCAGGAGAAGGGGTGAGGAGTGAGCGGCTTGCTTTTTTATATAAGGTGGGCAGGAACGACCTCTCTGAGGGAGTGAGCCCTGCAGAGGGAACAGCAAGCCCAGTGCCTCTGGAGCAGGAGTGTGTTTGTCTTCTTCCAGGAACAGCAGGAAGGCTGGTGTTCCTGGAGCCGAGTGGGTGCTGCAGAGAGTCACAGAAATAAGGGCAGTGGACAGCAGAGGAGGGAGCAGGACCTTTGGGTTTTACTCCCAGTGAGATGAGAAGAGATGGGAGTCATTGACAGGACAAGTGAAGGGGCTGGACTTAGGTTTTACATGTGACCAGTCTGGTTGCTGCTTTGAGAACAGACTGGGGGGCACAAAGCTGGTGACCCGTTAGAGGCTCTTGGGCAAGAAGAAACAGTGGCCTGATGGATGGACAATGAGGGCTGTGAGAAGTGCATATATTCTGAATGCAAAGCAGGCAGGATAGACTGACAGATTATACAGGAAATGTGAGGGAAAGAGGGGAGGAAAGGACCCTCCAGGTATTCTGACCCAAACAAGTAGAAGAATGGAATTTGGATCCACTGAAGCGAAGATGCCTCTGAAAGTTGTGAATTGGGTAGGAACATCAGGAATTTTGTTTTGGACATAAATTGAAACACTGTTTGGGCATGAGTTAGATTTTTGTATCTGAGGTCCAGGGCAGAGGTCTGGCTAGCGGTCTTCATGCTTGTTGACTCACTGACTAGTTGAGTGAGTGAATGAGACATTACCTTAAAACAGTAGTTCTGAATGTGAAGCTGTAGGACTTAGGGAACAATTTGCCTATGGACAAGAGAAAAATCAAAAGGGAGGCCTTAGCATCTGAGCAGGCAAGGAAGGAATGTTCAGTGCCACCAGTAAGATTTATTCATTCATCCTTAGGATTATGATTTGAACAGGGACTTTAAGGCTTTAAATCCAAAATTTTCTCCTGTTCAGATGTTGGGGCAGGATGTGTTAGTTTCCCATGGCTGCTATAAAAATTACTACAAAGTTAGTGGCTTACAACAACATGAATTTATTATCTTCCAGTTCTGGAGGTCAGAAGTCTGAAATGAGTCTCAGGTGTAGGCAGGGCTGTGCTCCTTTGGAGAGGCTCCAGGGAAGAATTTGTCTTTCTCATGTTGTGTCAATCTGACTCTGACTCTGATTCTCCTGCCTCCTTCTTTCACTTATAATAACCCTTGTAATTACATTGGATAATCCAGGCTCACCTCTCCATCTCGGGGTAACTGGTTAAAGCAACCTTAATTGCATCTGGAACCTTAATTCCCCCTTGCCATGTGCTAGAACATATTCACAAATTCTGGGACTTAGGATGTGGATGCACTGGAGGAGGTGATGTCTTGAGTTTGTCCATTCTTTTAGTGCTGAAAGGTCAATATGCAACAATAAAAATGATTGAGAGGATGTCTAGAGTATAAACAAAGCCTAATTAGACATCCTCTCTATCGTTTTATTATTGTATATTGATCTTTTGACACTGAAAGTAAAAAAAGGCTAAGAAAAGCTAAGCAAAAGAGGAACTTGAACAGGAGTCAACATTTACACCAAGTCGTGCACATGTTCTGCTTTCAATTAACCTTAAGAATATTTATGGTATATGTAAAAACAAACTCAGCCCTAAGAATATTGTGCTGGAGGGCTTATGTGTGTGAGTGTGTGTGTCTGTGTGTTTGTATAATTATTCCATATAAACATTTTTATTGGTTATAAATCTTATACAAAATCATATAAAATGAATGCTGGAGTTTGTTCTATGCTGCTCCCAGGGTTTATTTTTTGACTTTTATGTCTACTTTAGATTTATGAGGACCATATTTTCTGAACCCAGAGTTTGTAAAATGCAAATGTCCATATGGGTCATGGGATAAAACATATGAAGTTGAGATTATCCTGGGGTAACTATTTTATGTAATTGGTCCAAAACCCATCAGATCTTATTCTGAAATGTCTCCCCCAGCTATTTTCACCAATGTTCTCATGACTGCCTTTTCAGGCCAGGCCAGGACCACCATGCATGTGTGCTAAGTTGCTTCAGTCTTGTCCGACTCTTTGTGTTGCTATGGACTGTAGCCCACCAGGCTCCTCTGTCCATGGGATTCTCCAGGCAAGAATATTGGAGTGGGTTGCCATGTCCTCCTCCAGGGGCTCGTCCTGACCCAGGGATTGAACCCGCATCTCTTATGTCTCCTGCATTGGCAGACACGTTCTTTACCACTAGTGCCACCTGGAAAGCCCAGGACCACCATACGAGCTCTCTAATTTGCCTTACTCAGGTGAATCTGGATGCAGAGAGTGCAGTGTTTAAGAAAGAAGGTTCTGGAATCAAATAATCTAAGTCCAGCCTTCTGACTATTTACTAGGTGGATGGCTGTAGACAATTACCTCACCTCTGTAAACCTATTTCTTTCCTGTACAGTGGGGATGGTACTGATCTCACAGAGCTGTCATGAGGTTTATACTAAATTAAGGAGTACACAAACTTCTCTAAGACAGCTAGTTATCAAATTATTGATTATCAGATCCAAATCTACTTCTGTTGCCTTGATTTTTGGTAATGGAGTTGGGCCTTTTGCTAGCTGGGGCAATATTCAGTTCAGTTCAGTTCAGTTCAGTCACTCAGCCGTGTCTGACTCTTTGTGACCCAATGAACTGCAGCACACCAGATCTCCCTGTCCATCACCAACTCCCAGAGTTCACTCAAACCCACGTCCATCGAGTCAGTGATGCCATCCAGCCATCTAGGCTTTGTCAAGAGATGGCTCTGGAGGGAACCCGCAAGGCAAACAGATAATAGGACTTTTCTTACCAATTCTTGTGTCTTTTGTTTTTTCCTCCTAAGGCTCGGCTATCAGTGGTAGCAGGGAGACCCAGTGGAGTTCACCCTCCAGTGAGTGTCTCTGGTACTCCAATGGGCAATTTTCTACATGCCACTCTGAGTTGCCCATACCCCAGTAAGCAACTTCCAGAAGATCATCCCTGACCTATGCTGGCACGTCACTGGGCAGCTTCCTGTGAAATAGCTCTGGCCTACAACATCCCAGAAACCTTGCCAACCAGTAAGCTCTAATCATACCCTCTCTAGGACTGAGGTCTGAATCTCACCTTAAGGGGAACTGGGGTGGTGGAGGTCCTTTTCCAAATTTGTTTCTTTTTTAGTTATCCCAACTTAGAAGTATCAGTTGTTCTCTATATTCACTATAATTGTGTTCTTTGGTCTTCTTTTTTTCTCATTTCATTATTAACCACCTTAATTAATAATTGTTTATATTAAGTTGTCCTTATTCAAAATACTGATATGGTTTTTGTCTTCTGAGTGAACCCTGACTGAGATATTAGCAAAAACGATAAGCAGAAAAATAAACTTTTGAGATACACGAGACACATAAGTAATCTGAAAGTGACTACAAAATAATTATGTGTGAAATGAATGAAGTACTAAAAGAAGTAATATGAGCCAGAAGTATTAGGGCCCTATGAAAAAAGAATACAATATACAGATTGAACAGAGGGCTTCCCTGGTAGCTCAGCTGGTAAAGAATCCACCTGCAATTTAGGAGACCCCAGTTCGATCCCTGGGTCAGGAAGATCTCCTGGAGAAGGGATCGGCTACCCACTCCAATTTCTTGGGCTTCGCTGATGGCTCAGATGTTAGAGAATCTGCCTGTAATTCAGGAGACCTGGGTGCAACCCCCGGGTTGGGAAGATCCCCTGGAGAAGGGAACAGTTACCCACTACAGTATTCTTGGCTGGAGAATCCCATGGACAGTGGAGACTAGCAGGTTGCAGTCCATGGGGTTGCAAAGAGTTGGACAAGACTGAGCGACTTTCACTTCCACTTTCACTTGAAAAAGAACTAAATAAAATGTTTAGAAATTGCAAAAAAAAGTAATCATTAATTAAGACTTAAGTGGGAGATCTAATATCTGGTTAGATTCTGATTAACAAAGAATTGATGACTTTAGGATAGACTTGAAGAAATTGTCCAGAATGTAGCAAAGAAATTAGAAATAAAATATTAAAAAGAAAAGAAGTATAATAGAATAAAATAGAATGGGTACAACTGAATAAGATGATCCAACATGTATCTAATAAGAATCTTTTTTTCCTCTCTCTGTATCAGCTGTATCTACATCTATATATCTATAAATATATATATTTTATATATTTTCAGAAAGATAAAATAGAATGAAGAAAGAGACAATATTTAGATAAAGATTAAGAACTTTTCAGAATTGAATAAGTACCAGTTGGGTTTATTCTAGGATTGTGTGTGTGTGTGTGTGTGTGTGTGTGTGTGTGTGCATGCATGTGCTCAGTTGTGTCCAACTCTGTGTGATCCTATGGATGGTAGCCCACTATATTCCTCTGTCCATGGAATTTTCCAGGCATGAATACTGGAATGGGTTGCCATTTCCTTCTCCAGGGGACCTTCCTGACCCAGGGATTGAACCCTTTTCTATTCTTGACCAGTGCGCCACCTGAGAAGCCCATATTCTAGGATTAGAGATAATTTAACTTTATAAAGTCTAGTGGAATTTACCATGTTAACTATCAACAGAGAAAAATTTTGTTCATCTCAGGTTAACAAATCTTGGAAAACAATGAATAAAAGGATACTTTACTTAAAGAAAAGATTTCTACCTAAAACTTAATGTGAATCTCACACTTATGATGAAACATATGAAACATTGTTTTAAAGTCAGGAATAATTTAGGATGCCTGCTATAACCACATGGCATGCTGCTGCTGCTGCTAAGTCGCTTCAGTTGTGTCCGACTCTGTGCGACCCCATAGACGGCAGCCCACCAAGGCTCCCCCGTCCCTGGGATTCTCCAGGCAAGAACACTGGAGTAGGTTGCCATTTCCTTCTCCAATGCATGAAAGTGAAAAGTGAAAGTAAAGTCGCTCAGTCGTGTCCGACTCCTAGCGACCCCATGGACTGCAGCCCACCAGGCTCTTCCGTCCATGGGATTTTCCAGGCAAGAGTCCTGGAGTGGGGTGCCACTGCCTTCTCCGTCAATATGGCATAGGGAATGGAAAAATAAGAAACCACTGTCACAGGGAATTCCCTGGTGGTCCAATATTTAGGACTCTGTGCTTTCACTGCTGAGGGTTTGGGTTCAAGCCCTGGTTGGATAACTAAGATCCCACAAATTGTGTGAAGCAGTCAAAAAAAAAAAAAAAAAAAGAGGAAGAAAGAAATCACTGTTATAGTATAATTTTGCACGTATAAAATTCACTAGAATCTAGTTTCAAATAAAGTAGAAATAATCAGACAGTTGAAGGTTATTGTCTACAAAAACTATATACAAAGTTAATAGTACTTGTTTATGTCAAATACAATTGGTTTAAAAATATGATTGTTAAAATAGCCTGTTTTTCTAGCCACAAAACTATAAAATACGTGAGATTAAATTTAACATACTATGTATAGGACTTTTCTAGAAATCTAAAATGTTACTGAAGAATTTATGCTGTGCTGTGTGCTGTACTAAGTCACTTCAGTCTTGTGCAAGTCCTTGCAATCCACTCTTCTGTCCATGGGATTCTCCAGGCAAGAATATTGGAGTGTGCCATGCCCTTCTCCAGATGAAAATATAGAAAGAGATCTAAACAAATGGAGAATTATGCCAAGGTTTTTGATAGGGAGTCTTGGTATTTTAAAATTTTGATTCTCAAAAACCCATAAAACCAAAGTTAGTTTAATCTAATTCTTAAATTTTCTCAGGACTTGACAAACTTTTTCAAAGATTAAATGGGTGATGGATAAAGGGGCAAGGATAACTAAAAGAAAATATTTGAAGAAGATTAAAGAGAATGAACTTTATCATTTATTGAGTTGTTATAAAGGGATAGTCATTAAAATGTATTGCCAGAAGGATGCACAAATATATCAATGTAACAGAACAGGGGTCCTACAAACAGCTGTGTGTATATGAGAAATGAACATACGAGAGCAGTAGGTTCAAGTCAGTGGTGAAAGATCAAATAGTATGTGATGATCATAAAATTGACTAGTTACATTGGAAAAATAAATTTGTGAGCCTACTGTATACCATACATAAAAATAAATCCTACATGGATTAAAAAGGTAAAGATAAATTACATTAAGAAAAGATTTACATTAAGAAAGTTACATGTAAAAATTAAGAAAAGTAAGAAAGTTTATGATGTTAGAAGCTGTTTAAAAAGCTCTTACACATATTTAAGAAGCACAAACCTCATGTAGAGAAAAGGAAACCCTGGTGCACTGTTGATGGGAAAGTAAATTGGTGTATCAGCTATGGAAAACAGTATGGTGAATCCCCCCAGAATTAAAAATAAGACTACCATATCCAGAAATTCCACTCCTCGGTGTTTATCAGAAGAAAATTAAGACACTAACTTGAAAAGATAAATGCCCCTCTATGTTCAATGCATACTATTTACAATAGCCAAGATATGGAAGCAGCCTAAATGTCCATCAAACAGATGAATGAATAAAGAAGATATGAGACTATACACACACACAATGGATATTATTCATAAAAAAGAATGGAATCTTGCCATTTGTGACAGTATGGATGGATCTAGAGGGTATTATGCTAAGTGAGTTAAGTCTGGCAGAAAAAGGTAAATACTGTGTGACTTCACTTATAAGTGGAATCAAAAAACAAAACAAAGAAGCAAGCATAACAAAATGGGAACAGAGTTATAGATTCAGAGAACAAACAGGTGGTTTCCAGAAGGGAGGTAGTGGGAGAAGAAAGAAATATGGGAGGGAGATTAAAAGGTACAAACTTTCAGTTGAAAAAAAAGAAGCACAAGGCTTAAAAAAATTGATAACTTTAGCTATTTAAAATAAAAAAGTTTTGTACAAAAAAAGACCACAAAATGGAAAGATAAGCCCCATATTGGTAGAAAATATTTATAATTCAAGCAACCAGTAAAGGATTAGGAAAGAAAATACACATTAAATAAAACCCTAAAAGCAATAAAAAGAAAATATTTCAATAGAGAATGGATATAGGATATGGCTGCTGCTGCTAAGTCGCTTCAGTCGTGTCTCACTCTATGTGACCCCATAGATGGCAGCTTACCAGGCTCCTCCATCCTGAGATTCTCCAGGCAAGAATATTGGAGTGGGTTGCCATTTCCTTCCCCAATGCATGGAAGTGAAAAGTGAAAGTAAAGTTGCTCAGTCATGTCCAATTCCTAGTGACCCCATGGACTGCAGCCTACCAGGCTCCTCCGTCCATGGGATTTTCCAGGCAAGAGTACTGGAGTGGAGTGCCATTGGCTTCTCCATAGGATATGGAGAGCTAATTAATATAAGAAGAAATCTTTAAGGTCAATAAATAGATAAAATGTCACAAAACCTCACTGATTATTTATTAGGAGTGATGAAAGTTAAATTGAGGCACATAATTAGTAGACTGGCAAAACATAGAAACTGATTGTATGACGTGTTGCCAATGATATGGGAACATAGAAACTTTCAGAAGCTACTGGTCTTAGGATACATTGACACATCTACCTTGGAGAATAATTTAACAATACCTATGGAGTTGAAACGGAGAAGGCAATGGCACCCCACTCCAGTACTCTTGCCTGGAAAATCCCATGGGCTCAAGAGCCTGGTAGGCTGCAGTCCATGGGGTCTCGAAGTCAGACATGACTGAGCGACTTCACTTTCACTTTTCACTTTCATGCATTGGAGAAGGAAATGGCAACCCACTCCAGTGTTCTTGCCTGGAGAATCCCAGGCACGGGGGAGCCTGGTGGGCTGCTGTGTATGGGGTTGCACAGAGTCAGACACAACTGAAGTGACTTAACAGCAGCATGGAATTGAAAACATGTGTACCCTGCTGCTGCTGCTGCTGCTGCTAAGTCGCTTCAGTCGTGTCCGAGTCTGTGCAACCCCATAGACGGCAGCCCGCCAGGCTCTCCCGTCCCTGGGATTCTCCAGGCAAGAATACTGGAGTGGGTTGCCATTTCCTTCTCCAATGCATGAAAGTGAAAAGTGAAAGTGAAGTCGCTCAGTCATGTCTGACTTCGAGACCCCATGGACTGCAGCCTACCAGGCTCTTGAGCCCATGGGATTTTCCAGGCAAGAGTACTGGAGTGGGGCGCCATTGCCTGTACCCTACAAGACAGCAATTTTACTTTTAAGTTATTTATCTTGGTTGAACGCTCAAATGAGGAGGCACTCTCAAAAATTCCAGTGCCTCATTGTTGTGTTAGGAAACATTGGAAGCAACATAATTGTTTAAGGAGATGGATAAATTAAACAGAATTTAGTAGAATACTAAAAAGCAAAAATATGAATTAGAAGTGTACATATCAGTGTCTGGGAAGGAAGGAGTGGTGTCTCTGAGAGTTTATTTGTATCTGCTACATTTATTTTACAAATATAGGATGCAAACATTGTCAAAAATCAACATTTGTTAAATTAGGGGGGAGGATGCTTTGTGTTTTGTTATATTTTTATCTCTACTTTTAAATTTGTTTGAAATAGTTCATAGTCAAAGTTTAAATATTCACCAGGGAAGCCCTTTTAAATGAAGGCAATAGTAAAAGATGTTAAGGTCTTTTATCTAATCCTTATTGTGACCCACAACATAAGTTTGAGATAGTGGCTATGACTTTGGATGGAGTCTTAGATATCTATCTATTTGGCTGCGCTGGGTCTCAGTTGTGGCATGCAGGATCTTTAGCTGTGACAAGTGGGATCTAGTTCCTTGACCAGAGATCGAACCCAGGCCCCCTGCCTTGGGAGCAGGGAGTCTTAGCTACTGGACCACCATGAAAGTCCCTGGATGGAGTCTTAATCTTAGAAGTAAGAGCGGTTATCTGGCTAATAACACTAAAAGAAGGAATTTTTAACCTTGGTTTCATTAGTAGTTGTCCTTTTTGCCATTAGGGGACTTTAGTGGCTAATCATGGTTAAATGCCACTGTTCAGTGTTTTGGGCTCTTCAGAAGGTACTTTCTGCAAGTATCTTTTGACTGCACGAAGTATATCTTCAGAGAAGATTGTGTTGCAAGCCCTTTGAATTCTTCCATCCTTTTTCCCCCAAAGCAGAAACAGAAAAAAAGGAAGACAGAGGCTAGAGGGTCTTGACCTTTTCAGAGCCAACGCTGGTTCTTGATCATCTGACTGAGGCTAGTTACAGGAGTGGCCCATTCAATTCTCATATATTAGAACTGAAATCATTATGGTTGCTGAAAATGTTTAGAGAAGGAAATTACGTAGTACTCAGATTTCATGTAAAGGGAACTTGTGGTTGGGGAGGGAGAACTCAATGTATCTGACTGCATTAAACCTTAGAATTATAGAATCCTATGTTATCAAAGCTAAGAGAAACCTTAGGAGTTTTCTAGTTTAACCTTTTTATTTTTTGTCTCTTGTACGGATACTTAAAGCTGTGTCTAAAGGCACAGTTGGCTCAACTCTTTTCTAATTTATCTTGACAGTCATAACAGTTAAATCAATTGTGTGTAGAAAGACACAGAGACAATTTCAAGTGGGGTATTAACCTCTTGCTACATTTTAAATATCATTCATAAAAACCCCAAAGTTTAGAATCTCAGCTTATGGCTTATGTCATCTTGCATATTTTAAGTGCACCATAGTTGAAATTTAAATGCCAAATTGTCTAGATATCACATATGGCCAAATATGCCTTAAATAGACAAGGACTATGCTATTTATAACCTACAGAACAACCATGAAAGACTTCATTTTCCTAAGTGTAAAGTGTGGAAGCTAGGATGAAAGAGAGTGTTTCACTTGATTTATAAACTTTAAAATATTAAAAATAAAGCACCGCAAACCAAGACCTGGCTTCCAACATTTAATGAATACTTGACTGTATGAATTGGCTGTCTGAATAAACTGCCTCCTTATGATTAGACTGCTTTTTCAAAGCGTTCTTGAAAATTGTCTTCCAAGTAGATGTGAACAGTTCACAAGGTGGGGAAATTGACCCAGATGAATTTTTAAAGTCCATGCAGTTTTTCTGGAGAAAAATGGAGAGAAATCTCTGGAGGCTATGTATATGAGGCAAAGTAGGGTTTGTAGGAAACAAAGAAATCCTTTTTGGCTTCTAGGTCACTTGTGAGCTGTCTTCTGGCAGAGAGCAATGGAATTTAATGTGCAAGACTTTTATTAGGGGAGATGCCTGTGAAAGGAAATAGAAAGGGAATTGGATAAGCCTGGGAGATTCAGTCCATGAGGCAAGCCTGATGCTGGGAGAGAGAGAGAAGATTGGAAGGAAGAGCCCTAGACTGCTGTGCAGTCTAAGGAAGGTTTGTCTGGGCCTTGAGCCCAACCTGGACAAAAAAGGAGTCTCATGTCTCCTCGGAAGCAGGAACCTATCCACCTGAGTATGCTGTACCTGCTCAGTGGCAGACAGCTGTCTGTGAGGGATACAGCCTTGGGGCAAAGGCACAGAAGAATTTCACAGCACAGCGACGAAGCCTTGGATCAGTTTCACTCCCTGAAGTGGGATGGCTGCAACATGCGTTCTCATGGCTGCTACGAGGAACCATGGGCAAAATTATGAAACAGGCAGTCTCATCTATGTTTTTTCGCCTTCTTTTCTCTACCACATCTCTTTTCCTTTATAGGGTGTTGCTTCTTCTCTACTCTTCATAAAATTTTAGTCAGAGCCTTTGCAGTATCTCCGACTCCCAAAGAATGGTTTGATTCTGGAAAAGATCTGGTATTTACAGAAGGGCAAAATTCCATGTTCTTCAAATATTTTGCCTTTGTACTCCCCTAAAAAATTTCAAAAATAATTTATGTATCCACAGATTCTTGGAGTGCCTTATTTTTAATATTTTAAAGCTTATAAATCAAGTGAAACACTTTCTTTTATCCTAGCTTCCACAATTTACACTTAGGAAATGAGGTTTTTCATGGTGTTCTGCAGGCTATATATGGCATAGTCCTTGTCTGTATAAGGCATATTTGGCTCTATGTGATTTCTAGACAATTTGCACTTCAATTTCAACTGTATTTGTGTGTGTGTGCCCACGTGCATGCGTGCATGTACTCAGTCATATTTGACTCTTTGTGACCCCACAGACTGTAGCCTGCCAGGCTCCTCTGTCCATGGGATTTCCCAGGCAAGACTATTGAAGTGGGTTGCCATTTTCTCCTCTAGGGAATCTTCCCGACCCAGGGATTGAACCTGAGTTTCCTGTGTTGGGCAGGTGGATTCTTTACCACTGTGCCACCTGGGAATCTCAATTTCTACTGTGGTGCACTTATATATACAAGGTAGCATAATTTTAAACAATGATTTACACATTCACAGATTTTGATGTAGACATCTACAAATTTTCTCCTATAATGCTTCTGTGTATCACAGCAGTGGCATTCTTTCCTAGGATTCTACAATGAGGCTCTCTTGTTTACTATATTATACCAGAGATTCAGAGCAGCTGCAATGGCTAGGGCGGATCCAGGTAGCAGGGCTGCAGTGAGTGGATGAAGGTTGAAGATGAGTTGGGGCCTCCTTTTAATGGAGAGCCATCATCTTCTGTTACCTCACTTACCCAACTTGTGTTGAAGGGGACCTGCTGAGAACAATAATGTCAAGGGGACCTAAAGCTTCATATAATTGACTCTAGGATCCTGGCAAGGCAGGTGCTACCTGGCTAGGCCCCACTCAGCTCTTAGGGTACAACATGGCACAATAAAGCATTGTTGAGTGTTAACACAGAACTTAATCACTTGCTGTTCCTCTTAGATAATGTTCTCTTTCAATTCTTGAACTTCATTTGTATCTCAAGAAGTTATTTTCTGCAGGTTGACTGCATCGTATCCAATGTAGGCCCACTCCCCCTACTCCTCCCAAGCAGACTGGTGCACTTTGCACTAGCTGACGTTGCTTGTCCTTAACTGTGACCTGGGGAATAGTGGATTGTTTCTAACATGTTCAGAGCATTTCTAATTTCCTGCAAGTGAGTATCCATGTGCCAACTCCTAGTTGAATTCTGATGGGGAAATCCATTACTGACCATGGTGGAAATCTGAAATCTGCAGCCTATTATAGACTTAAAAAAGGAGAGATCGGATGCAGAGAAGATGCATAATTCTCCTCAGACAGTCTTATTCTAATCTTCCTTCAAGTTCCTTCTTCTCGGCTCTCCTATATTTGTTGTGGTTTATACAGAATACAATTCAGTCATTTTGTTTCCATTTGCAGTTCAAGGACATCTTGGCATTTCCTTCTATTTTTGGCTAGTGCAGCATATTGCTGTTACTAAGTTTATAGACTCTGCTTTTGTTTGGGAAAATGATCTGATTTTTCAATAGAGTAGGATTTAGTCTAATATACTTTAAAATAAAAATTTTTAAATTGCCTTTTTACTCTCTGCTTAGACATTTAGTTGATTCTCCTGCATGCAATTCTTTATGGATGAGATTTTCATTTAACACCACGATTTAGATTAAATTACTTTCTTAAAATCACATTGCTCCCATCATCTTAGTTTTCTAATTCCCGTATGTTCCAGTATTGCCGAATCAACTTCATCTATATAATGTGACTGAAGAGGCAGCCTTCATTCACCACACAGCACAATCTGTTAAAGTGGTAAATATTATCCGTGTCTATTATTAGAGCTGAAATAGAATTTTCCCTTGTTGCATTTTCAAGATGTAACATAATTAGATAGCCAGCATGGAAAAGTCAGAAAGCTAACGGTTGTCGTATCTGTACCAGGGAAGCTTGAATTCACTCTGCCTTGCCTGGCTTCTGACTCGTTCACACAGCGCCCCGGGCCATCTCATTCCATGTGTGAATTATAGGGTGCTATGTGAGCTTTGCAGGTATTGAGGTAAGGAAGCGTGAAGCAACGTTTCCAATTCTATATTCGTTTTCAGACTGAAAGACAACAGGGAAATTCTTACTTGATGTTTCAATTCTCTCTGGCTTCCAACAGACATACCTTCCCGGCTCTGAGAAGTAGCCAAGAAGTTCTTCATTCTACCTAGAGAGACTTCTGACTTCTCCCTTCTTTACCACAAATCAGAGTTGTTTACAAAATAGAAACCCACAATTGTCCTTTCTACGGAAGTGTTATTGAGATTCCTGCAGTGTTCAGTTCTTGGCAGAACTGAGGGAGGGATGTGGGAGGTTTGTATGTGTGCGCACGTGTGTGTGCACGTGTGTGTGTGTGTGTTGACTTCACAAAAGTGACTGAGGAAGGGACTGGGCTACCAAGAGAAAACTGCAAAGAAGTAATTTTCCTCTTTTTACAAAAACATGTTACCAGAAGAGCTTTATGGTTAAAAATCAGATTCATTTTTGGCCTATCAGTTTGTGAAAGTAAAACTTTTATGTCTTCAACAGGGTTAATAACATTGTAGTGTACCAGTTAATGCCTTCATTGAGTGCATCAGTGGAATTCAACTCAGTTCTCCCAATACTCAAGTTGTGTAATCACTGATACAGCATGCTCTGCCTTGTCTCATTGCTTAAATAGTTTCCTACTCTTTTATTTTATCATTTGACCATAACATATTGAGGATTCTAGGCAAAGTTAAAAGGGTAGCGTGATTTGATCTGTTTCATAAACATTAGATAATGTTGCTGGTTTTACTAGAGTCATCTGATTTGAAACTCCCCATGGAAATCTTCCTTATGACTCATGTACTTTGGAATGAGAAGAGATGCAAATTTCTGGGCTTTCTTCTTTTTTCCTGCCCTTTTATTTATTTAAAACATTAAAAAAATTCTTTTTATTTTGTATTAGGATATAGTCGATTAACAATGTTGTGATAGTTTCAGATGAACAATGAAGGGATTCAGCCATACATATACACGTACCCATTCTCCTCCAAACTCCCCTCCCATCCAGGCTGCCACAACATTGAGCAGAGTTCCCTGTGCTATGTAGTAGATCTTTGTTTGTTACCCATTTTAAATACAACAGTGTGTACATACCCATCCCAAACTCCCTAACTTCCCATCCCTTCAGCCTTCCCCCTCAAATCTGTGAGTCTCTTTCTGTGGAATCTAAAAAGAAATGGTTTTCCTTCTAAGTCATGTGAGGAAAGTGCAAAGAGGCCTGGATGGACTCTCTGGAGACATGCCTTCTAATACAGCCTCATCTATAATGAGCCTTCTGTCCTGAAGTGAATTACTTAACCTCTCTGTGGCCTGTTTTTTCATATGTACAAGTAGAAGGGATGAACTTTATGATCTTTCTTTATGATTTAGGCATGCCTGAAAATCCCTAAGATCTGACGAGAAACACAAGTGGAATTCTGGATATTTGGCCTTGATCTTTAGCTTCCTTAGAGCATAAATAACAGGGACACCAAAGATTATTCATGTCTTTGCTGACACTCAACAAATGGTGTTGAGATTATGTCTCTTTGACAGATGGAAAATGATTTTGGTGGAAACAGGCATGGCCGAATCAGTGATTTTTCTGTTTTGTTTTGTTAAGATATTTGCAGTGGGCCAACTAAAAATCAGGGTTTAGCCACACGTGACAGTAACCTTTTCAAATTGTCTCTGTCCCTCTTGATGACAAAGATACAAGTTCACAGTTAATTCACAGGTATCTCAGAGGCCGCTGGAGCAACTATTGTAGAGAGCATTGATGGCTCCTTTGTAGATCTGGTGCCAAGGGCATGTGTCATCAGAGTGGAGGGGAATGATGAACTGGAGCATTGTACATGTGGCCTCAAGAACTCACCCATAAAAGTACACACTAACCTCTGAGAATGCTTGTATTGTTTCTGTGTAAATGATTCCCTACTTTAAACCTCCCTCACTCCACAAAAATGTTTGACCAAAAATGTTCTGACCAAAAATGTTCATATTATGAACTTGATATAGTCCTTGATTAAAATGTCAGTGATGAATCGTGATGCGGCAGGTTGCTGTCATTTAGTGTATACTTTGTGTACACAGGGCACTGTACATTCTTGTTCATGAACACTTATAGGCATTATCTCATTTTAATGTTGAACAACAATCTCATAAAGGAGGGATTATTCTTGTGCCCATTTTTCAGATAGTGTAACTAAAGTTCAGAAGGATTAAGTGACTTCTCCAGCCTCACCTCAACCTACCCAGGAAATGTTAAACTAGGACTCAACTCCATGTAAGTTTGACCAGAAAGCTTTGTTTTTACCAACACTACACAATTCTCTGACCACCTCATCTTCCTTCTGCCCAAGAACAAACCCCCACTGCCAGCAGTGACACCATAAGTGCAAAGAAACTTTAACACAGATACTTTAAGGCAGGGGTCTCCAACTTCTGGGATCTATCATTTGATGATCTGAAGTAGAGCTGATGTAATAATAATAGAAATAAACTACACAATAAATGTAATGCATTTGAATCATCTCGAAGCCATCCTTCCCTTTCCCCTGCCTGTGGAAAAACTGTCTTCCATGAAATGGATCCCTGGTGCCAAAAAGGCTGGGGACTGCTGCTTTAAAGGACATGTGTCCCTGCCCTATTTGCTGAATATTCTGAAATTTCCCTTCTCGTGGAGAGCCGCTGGAAAATATCTGTGAAATCACATATTCCTGTTTACACGAAGGCACTGCTATTTCCTAAATTTAAGAAGATTCCTCCAAATTTAAATGAACATCTCTCTTCCCATTGAAAACAAAAGTGCCTCTCAGCCAACAAATGAGCGGAACATCTCCCCAACAGGTCTTTTAATTTGCAGATGCTTGAAAATGAATGAAGATCAAAAGCTTTTCTGCAGATTGCTTTTCCCTCTGGGAGATATTTGAGCATGTTAAGAATAAGCATCATTTTAAAAAATTAATAGAACAAGTTGGATTTTAAATGTTTCAAAAAATAGGTTTGTACAAATATGCCATCTTGTGCTGTTCATCTTGCGTTTTAAGGCATCTAATGAATAGTTCTTTCCTCTATCTAACCCGTGTTATTTGTATACATAGGCATTTGTAGTACAGAACATCTTAATTTGGCTAGAAAGATCATTACCAGGCAACACATTTGTATATTGCAGAGAGCTCCGCAAAAAGGTATCTGTGCCCTTGCAGATAAGGATGTTCCCATTTAGATTAACTGAAAGAAAAACAAGCTGAACAATGGATGTTGCCTTTAAAAAAATAAATAATCTGATTTTCAAATAACATCCCAAAGCCACTGTGGGGATAGCTGTCATTCTGTCAAATAGAGATGGCCTAGTTTGCAGTGGATCATCTTAAATGGCAAGGGCCAAGTGTGTGCTTCAAATTCCCAATCGAGTTCTTTCTTCTGGAGGCATATGGACTGTTTGACCACCTCTTTTTGTTAGGATTAGGGTTAGTATTTTATGTCTTGTTTATTGGATTTACTTAGCTCCAGCTAGGACCAGCTCTAGACAAAAATATGATGAAGATAAAGCTTGCTTAAAGTCTCCCCTAATCTTCCCTCTAGCAACTTCCCCTGGGAGGCGTGTTGTGTACCCCACTCCTAAGTGAGTGGGGGATGTACTGGTTTATTGCCTGTCACTCTAGCTTCTGACCCCAGTATGCTCTGTTTAACTACCTGCTTTCACATCTTTGCTCCCCACACAAGTTCTGGAACATCCCTTTCACCTTGCCTTTCATTAGTGCTTACCCGACCAAGTTCCATTTTCCCAGGGTGACTAAGGCTAATGTAATAAACTAATGACTGATATTGGGTGAGCAAAACATTAGCATTTAAATTGGGACCTTCTGGAGGGGATGCACTTAACAGGGACGAGGTCTTCAGAGGGAGCAATTTCAGACATTATGACAGGACCAGGTCAAAGATAATTTTGTCAGATGGGGCCTTGAGGTTGCGAGCAGGGGCAGCCCTAGTTTCTAGCCATTCTCTCAGTCAGGATTTCAAACATTTGTGGCAGGATCCCAACAGCGCTCACAGGACTTTTGACATAAGTACATTGACCCTAGAGCATTTTTGCCTGCTCCTTGATAGGTTCCACCTTTCCTCCTTCAGAGTATCCTGCTCTTGAAACAATTGAAAATAGGAAACATGAGTAAAAATGTGGCAAGTGGAGATTTGCCTAAGTCCCTAAGTCCAGGGCCTCAGCATTGCCTAGGCTCCGGGGTGCTGACCACATAGAATCATAGTAATTACTGTCTCTTAGAGATCTGAATACAAAAAACTCTGCAGAAATCTGGATTTGTGCTCGGAACTCCCGAACCAGATGGGGCTCTGGCAACCTAATCAGAACTACAGATGAGTTTTTACTTTCCCACTCTGCACGTACAACACAAGTCTCCTGATTTGGGGCTCCATCCATTTACCACCCTCCTCCCCAAATACAGGGCAAATAAGAGGTTGCCACATGAAGCAAAAACTACAATGGGTGCTTCGGAGCCATTTAACGAGTCTGCCTGAAGAATACCTGACTAAAAGCGACACTGACTCAGGGCTAGTTGCCTTATTATCTTTATTAATATATTCAATGTCCCCTCTCTGGTTCTTTGGATAAAGACGATGGGAGACACATCTGTTCCAAAGCTGTTCCACTGAATGGTGATTCTGATGACTTAATGCCTTTTCAGACTTCTGCTGCCACCGCTGTTCTTTGGTTTTGCTTTTAAAGCTGAATGGAATCTCTAAGCCTTCTATTATGTCTGCCTCTTACTTCTCTTTTTTTTTTAAATTCTGAGGAAATAATTCAGAACACGTCAAGGACAAATGCTTGAGTTACAGAAACTTAAAAAAAAATCACTATTATTATTCCAAAGCAACACAAAGATCTTTTAATTTCTTTGATTGTTTAAAGTACTCTGCAGAAACATGACGTCTTAGATGTGGAGACAGTTTATAATTGAGCATGCAATCTGAGTGCCCGGAAAATGCATTGGTTACTGGGATTCCCATGGACTCCAGAAAGTGAAGAGGGTCAGGAAAAGTTTATCGGAATTTGATAGCAGCCTGCACACACATATCCAGATAAAACTACAGCCAATTACTATGGATGGCTTATTATGCTCCCCCGTCCCCAAGCTCCCCCAATTCTGTAGAGATTTAAATCTTTCATCTAAAATAAAGATTTGTAGTGTAATGACCTGATTTAGCTACAAAGAAGAAATAAATCTGACAGCTGGGACCAGAAGAAGTATTAATCTCCAAAGTTCACGGGGCTCCCCCTTTCAGGTTTTATGCAACAGGATGGGAAAAAAAAAGTGAATGACTCTGTATTTCAGCTCGAGTTATATTGCTTGGGAGAAAAGGGGCAGGGAAATGGGGAGTGGGTGTTAGAGTTGAAAGAAAGATTTTCCATTCTTTAGAGACAGAACAGCCAACAAGAAAGCAGAGAGCTGGAGCCATGCTGGTCCCTTCCATGGTCTGGCCAGGGCTTCGAAGAGGAGGGTGGCCAGGGGGCTCCAGCAGGAGGAGTGATGGGGGCACCTAGGTATGGTTTCTGATCACCCAGGCCTAATTCAGTGGGACTTCCATGATGTGAAAGTTAGGTACTGCATGATAATTATTCTCCTTTTCAGTGTCACGTGTGACCGCTGGCTTACACTGACCCCAGGTGAAGACAGAGCCCCCTCTGTAGTCGACCAAAGGATGAGCTCTGATCTCGGCCCTCTGAAGTCACTTTGGCTTCTAGACATGTGACCTCTTCAATTAGCCTTCTTTACATTTCCTATGGATGGAGAGTTTTGGCTCACATCCCCACTTCTACCTTTGCTCAATGTGAAAACACATTATAAAATATAATTGTTTGAGGGTGATTTTAATAGTTCTAACCAACTGGCTGTTCTGCAAGAGAAAAATAATGTGGCTTTAAAGAACCCTAACTTTGAAAGTGAAGTGAGTCCTGCATGCTGCAAAGGAATATATTGACTTGACGGTCACACAGAATCCATTGTAAAATTAGTCTTGAAACAGACAGTAATTTTAAAGAATAGTGCTGCTATTAAAATATATCTCTGCACAGCTGTAGGACAGATTTGATTCCCCTAGGGGGAAACTGAGAGGTCTGTGCGGTCTTCACCAGTCTATGAACTTGCTGTGTGTTAGTGACAGTTTGAGTACTTGAGGCCACAGGACTTAGATTCCTAAACAAATTCTCTAGGCTCCCACAGAAATAAGCGATAAAAATGGTCTTTCTGTGTTTTTAACTTCCCTTAGATCTCATTGAGCCAAGAGTCAAATCCACCATGAATAAATGTGTTGAGCGTTGTCAGAGAGCTGTATTAATGGACAAAGGCCCACTTGAAAGGTCATAAAGTATTTCTCTCACATGGGTGATGGATGGCAGTTTGGAATTTCCTTGGCTTTGTTATACTGTGTGCTGAGGTGATGGTAATGTTTGTCAGGGACAGCCTGTCTTGGCTCATTGAACTAAATGAGAGGCTAAGAATCAAATTCTCAGCCATGGCAGGGTCTTATAGATAAGTCGTGAGATTTTCTCTAATGAGGTTTTCAAAGGATCATTTTTAACATTAGAAGCTATAGCTACTGGTTATAACTAGTGTTCAAAACAAACTTGGCTTGAATCCAGTAAAACTGTTAGAATTTCATCCAAGACCTGTATGACTGGAACAGAAAATCTAACCCATGGGGCCATTGGATGTCCATACAAAAGTGGGCAGAACTTTGAGGGTATAGGATTAAGATTTGAAATCTTATTGGGAAACTAGAGAAAGAGATGAAGCAGAAGAGGTCTGGTAAAGACAAGATCGTAGTGTTAAATCTACAGAGAAAGCACTTTGTACAAAGATCAGATAGGAAATAACGACGAGTATACATTGCTAGCAGAAAACATAATTTGCGCACCTCTAATTGTTTTCCGTTCAGTTGTTCCCTCATTTTGTAATTCAGTATCCTGTCTGAAATCTTCTTCCACTGGAGATAGACTGAGCAGGGAGTCCAAACTTATACGGAGTTTACTTATTTCCCCAACTTCACCTTTGAAGCAAAGGTAGTTTTGAGGCAGGGCTGTGAGAGTCCAAATACTGAAAAATGACACAGCTCACAGTGAAACAGAGAAGTCTGAGGCCATTGAGTCCCCCATTAGAAAGCAGCCTGGGACCATTTGGTATAGGGGCAAACAGCTTGCATGTTTAGTAGTCATGAAGCTACTATTTATTAAAGCATTTGCAATAATTATTTTTATAATGCTAACACTGTCATTATGAAAACTTGAAATGATGTCCAATAAAAGTTTGGGTTCTTAAAGAAGTAAATGTTTCTACGGGGAACTTCTTATTCTTTAATGACACTAGATAAATTTACTAATTTTGCAATCTATTATTAGTATTATTTTTTCACAGATAGCACTAAAGTAAACTTTAGGATAGCTCTTCCCAGATAATCATACAGTATGAGGTAGCAGGGACTAAACTGATAGGTTTTCAAGGATGTAATTTTGAAAGCAAAAGGAGTTAGATGACTAGATATATTAACTGTTTTTTACCTTTATTCACATCCATCTTTACATAGCACATTTCTTGTAAAAATTTAAAGCATGAAAAGGGAATGAAAGAAAAAATACTTGCTGTATATTGTACTTACACATTGAACCCAAAATAGATGAAAATGATTCTCCTAGCTGGTTAAATGATTTCTAGCTTGTGTCATCTTCTTTAACCATCTTCCTCAAATGTAACATTTTTCCATGGCTTCCAAAGCTAGGATAAATAATCACAGAACCTCATTTTGAAACAAGGATTTCAAGCAAAACAGAAAGAAAAAAACCTCCAGCGTAACTGTTTTAAAGATCCTGGCCTATATGATTTGCAGATGAAAACAGTTCCTCACTGCAGGGAAAACCAATCAGTCATATACATCCATGAAGAAGCTGCAACACCATGGCATCATGTTGAATGTTGCAAATGCCTGTGACTGTTCACAGTGGCAGATCCAAATAGTTCTTAGGAACTTTGATGCTATCTATGCAAATAGTGTTTGCTAGATTAGGACAGAGTGAATTGGTGACATGGGTCAAGGTAAATGGGGTGTGCATTTCAATATAAGAGAGCTTCCTCACTGCAGAGGGTAAGCACTGTTTTTCCTTGGCTTCAACACAAATGTGTCTTTGACAAAATAAGTGAAAATACATTAAATCCCAACTAAATCAAAGACAAAGCATTACAACCTCACAAGTGCCCCCATGTTTTGGATGTTTTCTTGGTCCATCTTCATAGTGCAGTTGCTAGTTATCAGAATAAAGTCTTTCATTTATTTTGTTCTGAATCAAGGATTTCTTGGAATTGTGCACCGGGTCAAAAATGTAAGCCAATTCCATCTGCTCCCTTTCGTCCTGATGAAAAATCACTAATGAATATTCTCTAAATTTTGAGTGATCTTTAGTAGTACAGAGCGCATTTTCAAAGTGGTAGGCTGTGAAATACTGCTAATGGGATCCTTATAAAATAAACACTGGAGTGACAAAGCTAGTTGCTTTTGCTTTATGTTCTCTTCAGGAACCAGTGCTTTATGAGTGTTCAATAAATATTAAATAATTAGGGTTATGGCTATGGAAGCACAGCCAAAGGCTAAGTGGCATTTTCAAGGTTGTAAAACATGTTAGCAGGGAAATCTGGGATTGAAATTAAGAGTTCTTAACCTCTTCCTGGGGCTTGGATCAGTATGTCCCTCTGTTTCCTTAATCACATATAACCATTGGATTCCTTGGCAACTCCTAATCCAGTGCTCAGTTAGGCAAAATTTGGAAGCCTCCAGGCAATGACCTGTTTTTCAATGGGAGAACATATTTACTTCCAGCTGGAACACATCAAGACAAGCCATTTCTCTTATAGCCCTGTTCTTGCCAAAAGACTGGAAAATAACTTATTAGTGAGTCTAACATCTCAAGAGCCACAACAACAGCTGCACTGAATATAGAACACACAGAATGACTGAATGCTGTGAAACTGGGATGACTGAGACCAATGCAATGATAATTCCAGGCCTCACTTTGATCTTTTCAACCGGAGGGCGAGTAGGAAGGAAACTTTAACACCTACATGATCAGATTGATTTAGCTCGTCTGTTCATTTGTACGTTATTTTTGTAGCCTTTGCATCTGTGCTCCTTCAGATAATATCTAAATTAATAATAGAGACTTATGACTGAATTTTATTTTTAGAACCTCTCTATAGTTCACATTTTAAGCTTCTTAATTAGGTCAAACATCATACTGGGAATATAAACTCAGTTTAAAAATATATGTTATTCTTTTTTTTTTTTTTTAAATATATGAGATGAATCACTGGTCCAGGTTCAATGCATGATACTGGATGCTTGGGGCTAGTGCACTGAGACGACCCAGAGGGATGGTATGGGGAGGGAGGTGGGAAGGGGGTTCAGGATGGGGAACACGTGTACACCCGTGGTGGATTCATGCTGATGTATAGCAAAACCAATACAATATTGTAAATTATTTAATCTCCAATTAAAAGAAATAAATTTATACTTAAAAAAAGAAAAAATGTATGTTATTAGTCATGAAATTCAAATGCTCAATAAGATCAAAGGAAGCCAGGTTCAAACAATACATTATTTGTAATATGCATTCCCATCACACTACTGAATATTTAGGGATCTAGAAGGCAATGGCACCCCACTCCAGTACTCTTGCCTGGAAAATCCCATGGACGGAGGAGCCTGGTAGGCTTCAGTCCATGGGGTCACAAAGATTTGGACACGACTGAGCGACTTCCCTTTCACTTTTCACTTTCATGCATTGGAGAAGGAAATGGCAACCCACTCCAGTGTTCTTGCCTCGAGAATCCCAGGGATGGGGGAGCCTCGTGGGCTGCTGTCTCTGGGGTCGCACAGAGTTGGACACAATTGAAGCGACTTAGCAGCAGCAGCAGCGGCAGCAGGAGCAGCAGCAGCATCAGTGAATTGATTAGATATTATATCATTTACCAAATATATGAATTTAATTGCAATGGTATTTGCTTTTCAGCCAGTTGGCAGCAGCATTTTTGGAAAAATCGCCTATGTCCTGGACAAGTGTAAAGAAGAAAGAGAGAACATTTCAATCCTTTAGTGTTTCATTTCTTTAAAAATCTCATTCTTGTAGTTTAATACAAAGATTTAAAAGTTGAAAGTAAATGCTTATCACCCATTCACTTAAGTGTTGCTAAGATACTAGACAGTTCAATCTTTGATCATTTAGAAGAGGAAAATATGTTATCTTTTATTTGAAATTTGAATTTGTTTCCAATTTTGTCCAATTATGGCAACTGGTGGGCATCCTCTCAGCAGTGTTTCAGTGGCATATACACAGTCTGAATGTTGAGCAGACATTTAAAAATATTTATTGAAATACGATGATTTATATTGTATGGCATATGAGTACCAGTTATAGAGATGCTGTAAAACTAAGCTGCTGCTGCTGCTGCTAAGTCACTTTAGTCATGTCTGACTCTGTGCGACCCCACAGACGGCAGCCCACCAGGCTCCCTCATCCATGGGATTCTCCAGGCAAGAACACTGGAGTGGGTTGCCATTTCCTTCTCCAATGCATGAAAGTGAAAATTGAAAGTGAAGTCGTTTAGTCGTGTCAGACTCTTAGCGACCCCATGGACTGCAGCCCACCAGTCTCCTCTGTCCATGGGATTTTCCAAGCTAGAGTACTGGAGTGGGTTGCCATTGCCTTCTCCATAAAACTAAGCTAATTGTAAATAAATAAAAGAAATTAAAATTCTAAAAAGTTTTGATAGTCTAGTGATGTAAATAGGTTTTGATTCAGCTATTACTGGGAAAACAACAAAAATTTAACTGTAGCAATAATAACAAAATAAATGAACACTATTATTTTTACATGTACTTTATGCATGTTGTTTCATTGAATATTTCAGTAACTCAGTGAGTCCAGACTAATGATTTTATAGATGAAGAAACTGAGCTCAAGGAGAGTAATATCATACAGTTAGACAATGGCAGGGCCAGACTTTGAACTTAACCCACTGTGACTTTAAAACCTCTTTATGCTCTCCTGCATAAGTGTTGAAAAATGTTAAAGGATTAGATCCAGTCTGGAGCATTGTATGTATATCTGAATGAAAGGCTTCACTGTTATCAGGTATACTTGTACTTAATAAGACTGAACTAAGTGTTGTTTGCCTACTTATTTGTCTGAAAGATGCATCGAAGAAAGAGGAAGTACAAAAACAATGTAAGAGTGTGAATCTGTATGTAGTTTTAGTCTCATACACAGATACTGAGGGTCTGAAGGAGATGCTTATTTTGTACATTAAAAAAAATAATAAACCATATGCTGTGAAAGTCTATCACCACTTTCACTGAAGAAAGGATTTACTTCTATATGTATATTTCTCATAGAAATATGTTGGAGTTTAAAGAGCATCTCCAAAAAGTGTTGTGATTTTAAGATTGATAACAAGTGACTAATTTTTGGATCACCTGTACAATAATGAGAGGACATTGAAGAAGAAATACAAAACTATGCATAGTAACTTGCTTTTTTAAAAAAAGATTTATTTATTTTATTTTTGGCTGTACTGGCCTTCAGTGTTTCCTGAGGGCCTTCTTCAGTTGTGGCAAGCAGGGGCTACTCTCCAGCAGAGGTGCGCAGGCTTCCCACTGAACTGGCTTCTCTTGTTGCGGAGCACGGCCTTTAGGCATGCAAGCTTCAGAAGCTGTGGTGTGTGGGCCCAGTAGTTGCGGCTCACAGGCTCTAGAGCGCTGACTCAGTAGTTGTGGCACATGGCCTTGGTTATCCTGAGGCACGTGGGATCTTCCCAAACCAGGAATCAAACCAATGTCCCCTGCTTTCACAGGAGGTTTCTTTACCACTGAGTCATCAGGGATGCCCAGCAACTCTTAATAATTGTTTAATTTTCCAGTCAAAAGCAGAGCATGGCCTGGAAATTGGAGCTTTCTTCTTAAGCTTGTCTATGAAAGTAAAAATGCCTGAAAAATTCTTTGACACTGTAGAAGAATGCAAGAATAGCATATAGGTTTCAATTCTGTTACCAACTCCAGTTCATTGATAGTTGGTATCTGGGGAGAATTGCCTGGTGGTCTAGTGGTTAGGCGGAAAAGGAAATGGCAATCTACTCGAGTATTCTTGCCTGGAGAATCCCAGGGACAGAGGAGCCTGGTGGGCTACCATCTATGGGGTTGTACAGAGTCAGACATGACTGAAGCGACTTAGCAACAGCAGCAGCAGCTAGTGGTTAGGACTCTGCACTTTCACTCCAAGGGGCATGGGTTAAATCTCTGGTCAGAGGACTAAGATCCCACATGACATGTGGCCCAAAAGAAAGAAAGAAAAATAAAATGGATTTTTTATTTTTATGGATTTTAAAATTAAAAACTTATGGATTTTAAAGAATTTATGGATTTAAAAATTTATATTCTAATTTTTAAAACTTATGGATTTTAAAATTAAAAGAAAAAATAGTTGCTATCTGGAAGGATTCTGAGGCTGTGTCTGAGCTCAGGAAACAAATCTGTGACCTATTAGTGATATCTATCACCAGTGAAAGATTTAGGTCCAGTCACATATGTGCCATGCATTACTAATATTTTTCCTTCTACTAATTTATTATGTTCTTAATAGATATAAGGTAATTGAAGACAGAGACAATACTTACTTCATTTTATAAAGTGATCAGTTGTCCCAGTTTTCCAGGATTTAAGGGGTTTTCGAGGATGAGGGAATTTTAGTGCCAAAATGGATAGAGTCCTGGACAGTTGGTCACCCTATTTAAAATACAAAACAAAACTATTTATTTTGTAATAATTATAGACTTACAGGAGGCTTCAAAAAATAGTACAGAGTCCCATGAGGCCTTCCCCCAGCTTTTGTGGTGACTTTTAATATAGCCCTACTGGAGTACATATTCTGCTTTTGTCTCCCCGTCAGGGTCAAGTGCCTACATAACCCAGCAAAGGCATGTTGAGTGAATGAATACATGGGTAAATAAATACTGATGTCAGGTGAGATGTTCTCTGTCTATTTTTATGAGCATTTTTACCCCCTTTCAATAGAGAAACAGCATCAAATGTTCTCAAAGTTTAAAAATTATGCATAAGAAGCATTTATACACAGGAAAAGTGAAAACAACATAAAATCCTCTTTAAACTGGACTGTATACCTAGAGCTAGCCATGTGAAGTCAAGTGGGCCTTAGGAAGCATCACTATGAGCAAACCTAGTGGAGGTGATGGAATTCCAGTGGAGCTATTTCAAATCCTAAAAGATGATGCTGTGAAAGTGCTGCACTCAATATGCCAGCAAATTTGGAAAACTCAATAGTGGCCACAGGACCGGAAAAGATCAGTTTTCTTTCCAATCCCAAAGAAAGGCAATGCCAAGGAATGCTCAAACTACTGCACAATTGTACTCATCTCACACACTAGTAAAGTAATGCTCAAAATTCTTCAAGCCAGGCTTCAGCAATATGTGAACTGTGAACTTCCAGATGTTCAAGCTGGTTTTAGAAAAGGCAGAGGAACCAGAGATCAAATTGCCAACATCTGCTGGATCATCAAAAAAGCAAAAGCGTTCCAGAAAACATCTATTTCTGCTTTATCGACTATGTCAAAGCCTTTGACTGTGTGGATCACAATAAACTGTAGAAAATTCTGAAAGAGATGGGAATACCAGACCACCTGACCTGCCTCTTGAAAAACCTGTATGCAGGTCAGGAAGCAACAGTTAGAACTGGACATGGAACAACAGACTGGTTCTAAATAGGAAAAGCAGTATGTCAAGGCTGTATATTGTCACCCTGCTTATTTAACTTCTATGCAGAGTACATCATGAGAAACGCTGGGCTGGAAGAAGCACAAGCTGGAATCAAGATTTCCAGGAGAAATTCAATAACCTTAGATATGCAGATATACACCACCCTTATGGCAGAAAGTGAAGAACTAAAGAGCCTCTTGATGAAAGTGAAAGATGAGAGTGAAAATGTTGGCTTATAGCTCAACATTCAGAAAATGAAGATCATGGCATCTGGTCCCATCACTTCATGGGAAATAGATGGGGAAACAGTGGAAACAGTGGCTGACTTTATTTTTGGGGCTCCAAAATCACTGCAGATGGTGACTGCAGCCATGAAACTAAAAGACACTTACTCCTTGGAAGGAAAGTTATGACAAACCTCAGTTCAGTTCAGTTCAGTCCAATCACTGTCCAGTTGTGTCCGACTCTTTGCGACCCTGCACACCAGGCCTCCCTGTCCATCACCAACTCCCAGAGTCCACCCAGAACTCAAGTCCATTGAGTCAGTGATACCATCCAACCATCTCATCCTCTGTCATCCCCTTCTCCTCCCACCTTCAATCTTTCCCAGCATCAGGATCTTTTCCAATGAGTCAGCTCTTCGCATCAGGTGGCCAGTGGTCATGTATGGATGTGAGAGTTGGACTATAAAGAAAGCTGAGTGCCGAAGAATTGATGCTTTTGAACTGTGGTGGTGTAGAAGACTCTTGAGGGTCCCTTGGACTGCAAGGAGATTCAATCAGTCCATCCTAAAGGAGATCAGTCCTGAAAATTCATTGAAAGGATTGATGCTAAAGCTGAAACTCCAATGCCTTGGACTCCGGGAGTTGATGATGGACAGGGAGGCCTAGTGTGCTGCAGCCCATGGGGTTGCAAAGAGTTGGACAGAACTGAGTGACTGAACTGAACTGTACGCAAGGGAAATTCGGATTATAAAGTGAACACAGAATTACGACCTTTAAAAGAAGGGACTGGCACAATGGTTCAAATCTCAGATCAGTAATACAAAACTATGACTTTTCTTCAATTTCTAGGTGGTTGAAAAGATACCTTCTGGTAGATTTGAGAGCATAGTCAGTGTTCTCCAGTGTTCTATTCAGTGTAGAAGCTAAAAGCAGAGAGAGCTAGCAGCTGAGTGTGAGCTGGCAGATCATCAAGATTCAGAGTGGGTTGGACAAGCAGCGTAGAATTTTCTTATCTTCAGAGGAGACAACCATGCTGAAAGGGATCTGGGATGTTTTTTGCAGAAAGCAGTTGTAGTTTTGCTTTGGTCTTTAGAAAATGCTCAGTTTGGAAATTGTCCATGTAGCAATAGCATGAGTCAGTGATCGAAACTTATGGGAAAATCAGAGTTTTACGTCTCTGAAACCATCATGGACACACACACACACACACACACAGAGCACACAGTAAACATCCAGTAGACATTAATGCTGGAGAAGGCGATGGCACCCCACTCCAGGACTCTTGCCTGGAAAATCCCATGGATGGAGGAGCCTGGTAGGCTGCGGTCCATGGGGTCGCTAAGAGTCGGACACGACTGAGCGACTTCCCTTTCACTTTCCACTTTCATGCACTGGAGAAGGAAATGACAACCCACTCCAGTGTTCTTGCCTGGAGAATCCCAGGGTCGGGGGAGCCTGGTGGGCTGCCCTCTATGGGGTCACACAGAGTCAGACACGACTGAAGTGACTTAGCAGCAGCAGACATTAATGTTATAGGTAAAGTTTATTTAAAACTTAGAGCGTCAAAAAGTGATTTAAGAAAATTGATCACTTTTCTTTTTCTGTTGGCCTTCAATTTTGAGCTCCTTTACCTAACTTCTAAGTTTATCCTGGATCTAATTTAAAACCAAACACCAGATTCCATATATCTTCAGACAGTCTATCTTGTCTTTGACCTCATAGTTACCTTTGACCTCTAGTACTATTCATTTTCACCTTGGCTTTCTCCTTTAGTTTATTTCCCTGCTTTCTTATCTTCTCTCTTCATCTCCCCATAGTTGCAACAAGGAGTCATGTAAATAATTTTATTATATGCCTTTCTTTTCATAGTGTGATTAAACTCCCTTTGAAGTCTGTGAAATCGGACACTAAATGGCCTGTAAAAAAATAAAAGGGTACTGGATTTCATTATACTGGTGCCAGAAATATGTTCCTGTAAGCAGTTTAGGGACAGTTTTGCTTTTCACTAATAGACTGGAATCAAGGTTGTCTAACGAGCAGGTTAACATTAAGTCTTAGGGTGGGGAAGGAGGTGGGAGGAGGGTTCGAGATGGAGGGCACCCACCTATACCTAAGGCTGAGTCATACTGATGTATGGCAGAAAATATCACATTGTTGTAAAGTGATTATCCTCCAATTAAAACAAATAAATAAGCTAAAAAAATCAAGTCTTTTTTCTTAGAATTCTACTTATGCCATATATCTTTCCCTATTTTTGGCTTGGATCATAGTGGTGGGTGGAGGAAGACAAACGGAGGAGTGTCAAAGCTCCTCGCCAGCTCCATAGAACGGGGCAGGGATCCTAGCCACTGGGCATCCTGCACCTCCAGAGATGGAGGAAGCCACAGCACCTCACCCCAGCCGGAACAGATCTCCAGGGAGAGAGCGAAACTGCACTAAAGGGAAACTACAGGTTTGCTCACATTGTGTCCACACATGCACAGGCGTGACTGAAGTTAATTGAAAGCAAAGTCAAAGAAAGTAAGATACGCACTTGGATGCCAATCAATTGCTTTTCACCAATGTTTTCACTTCTGTGATTCCATTTTCAGTTCTGGCTGGCTGTGCTGCAGAAATTCAGGCAGCTGCCGTTTTCAGCCCTGTCTTTTCCTCACCTCCCAGGACTTCGCTGGCATAACCCTCCTTAGGTGATTGATGGGATTCCACGCCCTGCATCTGGGGCGGGGGTGGTCTGCTTTGCAGTGGGGGTTCCTGGATCAGAGGCACACACAAAGCGGCTTGTCTGCCTCTGCATTCCTATGAGAGTTGGGGTTCCCAACTCCCTTTGTGCGAAGTGAAAGAATAGAGCTGATTTACAGGGTAAATAAAATATCAGAGGAAGTAGAGGTTAGCTGTTACTTACAGCTAGGAGAGATTTATGAGATTACATAGTAACTGAACCTACCCTTTAAGCTGTAGTCATTATGGTCTGCATAGTTCCATACCTCATTAGAGGAAAAAAAATGTGGAGAATGGAGAACACTAAGTCCTTTTTCTATTAAAAAAAAAAAAAGTTTCTGGTCTTGGTGCAGATGTGATCTGTAATACTCTACATTTTTAATAGCATCTTTCCATAGCAGGTTTCACTAGGGACTGTAAATCCTACTCTAACAGGGCTGAGTAGAAAATCCTCTCCTTTATGTTTGGGGAAACTGAGGCTCAGAGGCAGTTGGCACTTGAAGGTGCTCACAAGAAGTAAATGACTGAGGCAAGAGCACCTGGAAATATAATTTTATTTCCAGTCTGTTTTTATCTTTCAAAACTTCAGTGAATAACAAAAGAGGGAAAAAACCCTTACAGGATTCATTGATATGCTAGGCAGCACCCCCTGTTCAATTACATTTCAAAGCTTCTTTCCCCCAGAGCACTGATGGATTCCACAAGTCTTGGAACAAGTGAAGGGACAGAAGGGTGCTTGTGGATGCAGTGAGCTATTTTGAGCGTGCTTTTTGAACACTGAAATAACTGGAGCAAAATTTGTAAAGGCTCAGTGTTGTACTTGCCATAGAAGGGGAAGGATTCCTAAAAATCCAGAGGTATGTGGATCAAGAAGCAGACAAACCTAGAGGCAGCTGGGTTTCCATGCCCATATCTTCTGTGATGCTATATCCTTGCTACTCAAGGTGTGGTTCTGGGGTCACTAGCAAAAGCATTGCTTGGGTGCTTGATTAAAATGCAGAGCCTCGTGCTCCATCTCAGAAATAGTGAGTCAGAATATGCCTTTCAACAAGATCCTGGGGATCTGTGTGCACACGCATATTTCAGAAGCACCATTCTAACTGCACCAAGGAGGAGGATCAGACCAAGGCCAGAATAGCTGAAACTCCATTGCAGATTTGGGATGGGTGGTGAAGAGAACTCATGCTAAGAGGGATGATCAAGGTGAGTGGTTGTGAGTGTTCTTAGAATCAAGACAGGGAAAGGGAAGGTCAGAAGAGTTAGCAGAGAGGCACAGGGACATGGAAGTGGACAGGTTGAGAGACCCTTCGTGAGCTAGCCAGCAAGTAGCGGGGGTAAGGAGAGAGCTGAGTGAAGAGAGGGGCAGGGAACAGTTTTCTGCAGCTCCCAGAAGACAGCAGAGAGAATTGATGGTTGTGTTGTCTGGAAGAAAATCATGCTTGAAAACTAGAAAAGCTGAGGCGGTTGAGAGGGTGTTTGCCCATTTAGGATCCATCGCCCTGGAGGAGGGCATGGCAACCCACTCCAATATTCTCGCCTGGAGAATCCCCATGGACAGGGAGCCTGGACTACAGTCCATGGGGCCGCAAAGAGTTGGACACAATTGAGCCACCAAGCACATGATCAGGGAGGAAAGTTTTGTTGATAAGGCCCTAGACAGACAGTGCAGGCAGTGCCGCCCTTTCTCCAGGGTGGTCCCGTCTGTTTTTAAAGGGAATTTTCTTTAAGGCATATGGATCCTTGATTTGGCCTCTAACATTGGCATTTTTCAGTCACATCAATTTCTTTGTTTCCATTCCATTTAACTCAAAATGAAGTTAATAGCAATTTTCTTAGGCATCTTACTACTGGCTCTGTAGAAGGCATTTTAAATGACCATTGGGAAATACATGAATAAATAGGAAGTTTGAAAATCTATAGTATTATAGACCAAATTATAGTCTAGCTTCTGACACTGTGGCTACTAAAACAACAAATGCTAATTTATAAGGAAGATTTTGTTTTAGGAGCCATTAAAAATTTTTTTTCCTGAGCTTGCTTAACTCTTTCCTCTTCACTGCCAACCCAGAAGAGATTTAGTTATACTTAAAATTAGTAACTGAAAATATAATCTGACCCCTACATCTGGCACTTCACTTAACATAATTGCACTCCGTTTTAGGGAGAGTCTGATCTCATTTTACACACTATATTGTAATTTCTTTATCTGGAAATAAAAGACTAATTTAGTCCTTGGGCAATGTTAATAATAAACCAGACAGAGGCACCATGCCTGTCTTTGTAGGATAAGGAAACACATAAAGTTTCTTTGGAGACTGAGTTCTTTTAATGAGATAAATGCAGGGCTGTGTTTCTATTTGTAACTAAGTTGTTTAAGGAGAAAAAGAGTCTTTGAACTCAGCAGGTGAGCCCCAGGCTAGAAAGCACAGAAATTGTCTTCTGTTGCACACTTGGACCCCAAGTAGCAATATTTTTAGAGGAAGAAGGGCTCAAGGGCTCAGGTTTTGTAAGAGTGACCATGATTAGCACATATAATAGTTTAAATCCAAGAAGGGTTTCCATAGTACTCCATTTCACTTGAATTTCCAAGTGATGGACTAAGTAGGAGCCTATAGAGCCTTGTAGCTGCTGCTGGAGATCGGCGACACCTTTGCAAGTTATTCAAGCACGTATGGAAACAATTCTTAGCAAATGCAAGTGCTAGTTAAGCATCACCTCCTCCAATAAAAAGGATAGGTATATTTTGGAGGAGATGATGTGGAGTGGAGAAGGAACAGAAAGGTCCTATTAGATTGAAGTCCTTAATCTGTACTTTAATGATCCTTTATGGATTCACCACCAACTTTTGATTAGAGAAGAGTCAGCTGTGTCCATAGGCCATTGCTTCTTGCTCCACAGTGGTGGAGTTAGGGGTAGAGTTGGTATATCCATGCATCTGGAATTGGCCATAGACATCTTATGCTCCTCTAATTAATTTAATTACTTCATCACTTAATTTTCATTTCCATAAAGAAGAAGAGTTGCCCAAAGGTAGGGAGAACTGATGAAACTCAATAAAGAGAATCTTTTATTGACCATGATGAGATTCTTGTTTGGCTCTGACTATCACCTGGTCATTCTTCCCCAAGGCTCTTTTGAAAAAGATAATAATACCAAAAACATATGTATATGCTGTGTAGCAGTTGCTGCCATTTATTGAGCACTTAATATGCAACAGACATTGTATAAACACTTTACATTCATGTAATCCCAGAATAACTTTATGGCATTGATCCCATAACAGTATGAGATGAGAAAACTGATGAGTTTGACAGATGAGAAAACTGGGTCTAAAAGACATGTAACTCTTCTGAGGTCAAACAGCTTGTAAGTGGCAGAGTTAAAGCTCAAAACCCTGATTTGCTTGGGACCAGACCATGCTCCAAATCCCTATGCTAGTCTGTGTACCACAGAACAAATTTTGAGCTTTTAAGTTGAAACATACCATATCAAATAAGAATGATTACACCTTCCAATATAATGAAGTATTAACAGTTCCTTACTGTTCTCTATCAAGAAGTTAAAGTATTGATATTTCTGGTGAGTTTCCCAGCATGACAGCTCTACTCATGTTCTCTTGTGGTCTCTAAATTCTCCTTCCTGTATATTCTAGTAAAGCAAATTTCTCCTGGGTCCCTTAAGTTTCTCTTCTTGTATTCTTTTTACTCTGGCCTCCCTTAATTTCCCCACATCAAACCAGGCACTACATGAGAGAATAGATGTGAAAATATTTTGAAACGTTAGAAGAAAATCAAACAGAATATTATGATTATGTCTGAGAAAGCTTTCTACATCTGCTGAAAGAAGCTACTTTTCTCTATCCAATCAAGACACTCAGCAAAATTCTTTCTGGAAATGCCAGAAGGCAGCTATGAATCAAGTGTGTGAGCTGCCAAGTTAGTCAAAAGTGTCAAACCAGGTTATATATGTAAGTATACCTTAAACCTAATGAAGGTCAGTTTCCAGGTAAAGATCATGAAGAGATTTTGAAAGAGTGTTATACCACCTGAAAACCATTCCATGACGAAGAGGTTAAATAGGCATACTCATTTTGTCAAGAAAAATGAGTATGCCTGAGCACGATAACATACAAACTGGCTAAAATGAGGTGAATGAGGAAATTTAAAAAGAGACATAAAAGAGAGAAAAAAGGTCGAGAATTCTGTTTCAGAAAGAAGCAACACATAGGTTTTAAAGAAAAATTGATTGCTAACACCAAGGCTTTTTCTTAGTTTGTGTACCTGGCACCACAGTGAGTTTGGGGGTAATGTGGGGGTTATAAATCAGTGAAGATTAACTAACTGCTTATGGTGAGTGGCTATGGAATCTCAGATTGAATGCAATTTTTGATTTATCTTTTTAAAATTTTATGTTCACCCAGTTGCTTTGTGAGTCATGCCAAGTGAATCACCATCTACATGTTCTCAGATTTCTACCCTGGCCCTTAGACATAAGCCTGCTATTATTTATGGGACTTGAAATTTGGTTCTAGTCACACGATGATTTATAGACTGTGCAGTAGCAAAAGTAGTTAATGACCGTTCACAGCAGCAGTGTCTTCCAGAAGGTTCTCCTTCTTGCTGTAGAGATGCTCCCTACTCTTCTATGCTGCCCTCCATTTCAGCCGGTGGAGACCAAGAAGGTCTTGGCCAACGAAGTATTCCAATGGCAGTGAACACAGCAAAGGAATTCACTTTTATAAATCTCTATTTATGTGTGAGGAATTTCTTTTAAAAATAGTTTATAGGAACCTCTCAGATAAACTAACGATTGAGAATGAAGCAAGGAAACCTACTTATTATTTTGTAAATGTAGGTCTCTTCCCTAGGTAAAGTCTGAAGTGTGCTTCATTGCCTTGTTCACCCATCTTATCTTTTTACACTGTTTTCCTGTTTCCTGACACCTCAATTTTCAGATCCTATGTTGGATGTAGGGGAACTTTATTCAGACATGTTGTACTGTCTTTGCTGACCACAATGTTATGGTTAGATCAATCCCAATTAATCAATCAGATCATTTAATTTACACAAATTACGTTGAATAATGTTATGTTTATCCTCCTTGTGCTATGCTTAATTGCTTAGTTGTGTCCAACTCTTTGTGACCCCATGGACTATACCTGCCAGGCTCCTCTGTCCAGTGAGATTCTCCAGGCAAGAATACTGGAGTGGGTTGCCATGTCCTCCAGGGGATCCTCCCAATCCAGGGGTCAAACCCAGGTCTCTCACATTGCAGGTGGATTCTTCTAGTCTCTGAGCCACCAGGAAAGCCCAAGGGAATTTTTAAAATGTAAAGAGAATGCCTGAAACAATAAATGCTTAAACAAAGGAATGAATCTAAACATGATGCCATAAAAGTGTTTTTACTTTAATGATTTGTGAATAAAATTTTCACTCCAAAATTCATCATTGAATTGGAGGTGCCCACAGAGATGCTGAAGAAAGGAATATTTAAAAACAGTTATGTCTTACATGCACTCATGTTCTGGGAAAATACTGTTTGAGAAGAGTTACTGGTCCAGAGATGACTAACTGCACAGAACTTCTGAAAAGTCTGAAACTGTCTTATCCATGATTCCTAGAAAACAGAACATCTGAGGGGAAGCTGCTGAAGCTTTACTAGGGTGGATGGTGCAGTACCAAGTCAGCAAGAGTGCGGGGACAAGGTAAATGAGGCAGGGAAGGAGGTGTGTTACTGAGCTTCATGAGAAACACAGCTTGGTAGCGCTGTATCTCCGAGGAGGTATTCTGTTCCTAGTACAGCTCAGGACAGTCTTGGTGGAAGAGAGCGTGTGGGGCTTTTGTGCTGAGCCTTTCTGCCTCTTGCTGTCACTGGTTCAAGTCTATTCGGAGGGCATGAACTCCCCTGCGTCTGGCTTGTGTTGCCAGGTAGGCTGAGATGGGACACCTAGGCTCTCCCTGGAGAGACTGAGAGCCGGTGGGGAGTGGAGGGGTAAGGGAAGGTCATATGTGGCTCAGTGAAGCTGGAGGGGGCGGTGGCTGTTGGTGACCTCAGGTGGTGATTCTTCATGCCGACAGCCACTGATAGAAATGGTGAGAAAAGAACAAAACCACAGATATAGTCCCAAGCAGTATGCAAATAACCATAAAAAGAGAAGGTGGGAGTGTTAAACGTAAGTGAATAGTCCTGAAGAGCTTAAGGGAGGCAGGCTGATGCAGGATGCCCGGGAGAGAGGAAAGGAGAGGAGAGATTCAGGAACAGAAATGCTGCTGCCTTGCAGTTCCAGTAGTGGAGATAACACACACTGTGACCGGATTCTAAAGCCCTGAGAACATGCTCATGTCCTTTTCAGTTGTGTCACTCCAGGCACCTAGCTTGTGGCCTAGATGAGCTGTAGGGATTCTAATAAGCATTTATTAAATTAGGAATTAATGACTCTCCACGACTCCATGGACTGTAGCCCCCCAGGTTCCCCAGTCCATGGGATTGTTTTCAGGCAAGGATACTGGAGTGGGTTGCTATTTCCTACCCCAGGGGATCTTCCCAACCCAGGGATCAAATAAGTTAAATTGAATAGAATTCATCTCTTTGCAAATAAGTTTTGCCTTGGTAAATGAACTTCAGGCTTTTGGGGGGGGGGTGCAGAACTTTATATGTAAGAATGTGATCTTCTACAGGGCAAAGAAGAAACCTATGTTGCTTTGCAGTTCATATAGTATGAGTTAGAATTAAACACATTCAGGTCAAATCCTGACTCTGTCACTTACTTGCAATGTGATCATGGGCAAGTTAATTACTATCTCAAAGCCTTATTTTTCCTTGTAGGCAAGTGAAATAGTAAGAAGCATTTGGTTGAGAAGTCCTATACAATTACTTTTAAAGCTGTTTCAAGTTTCAGTGCTATGAAAAATGAAAATTTCTAATAAGTTTGGTAGTTTCTTTTTAGAAGATAACTATGTGGCATGTATGACTTAAACTGAAAGGAGACTTAAGTGGCTTTAGTGTCTCATGCTATGAATGTGAACATAATTTAAACTGAAACTTCCTATTTCCTGTCTTCCTTGTTATTACAGTTCTTCATTAACAAACAGAAAAAATGCTGCCTATAAATAATTACTCGGTGAAGGCGATGGCACCCCACTCTAGTACTCTTTCCTGGAAAATCCCATGGACAGAGGAGCCTGGTAGGCTGTGGTTCACGGGGTCTCGAAGAGTCGGACATGACTGAGCGACTTCCCTTTCACTTTTCACTTTCATGCATTGGAGAAGGAAATGGCAACCCACTCCAGTCCTCTTGCCTGGAAAATCCCATGGATGGAGGAGCCTGGTGAGCTGCAGTCCATGGGGTCGCTAAGAGTCGGACACAACTGAGCAACTTCCCTTTCACTTTTCACTTTCATGCATTGGAGAAGGAAATGGCAACCCACTTCAGTGTTCTTGCCTGGAGAATCCCAGGGTCGGGGGAGCCTGGTGGGCTGCCGTCTACGGGTCACACAGAGTCGGACACGACTGAAGTGACTTAGCAGTAGCATAAATAGTCAAGGTAGGTTTTGTGGGTATCTATTTGACTACATAGATGATAAAAGTTACTTATTAGCAGCACTCTTTGCTATAATTTACAAGTAAAAATGTCACACGGTAATCACGACACATCAAAGCAGATGTGCCAGCCTCTACACAGTTGTTTGAATATTGTTAAAAACTCAGAGTCAACCAACATCTTTGTGAGGCAGAAAAGTAAGCAAACTATTAATTTGCTTGGCTGTCCACACTCTTGAAGAAAATTATTTATTTTTCTTTAATTAAGATTTGAGCCCTTATCAGAAGTGTAACCACAAAGAAACACTTCTTGGCTTTTGCTTCTTACTACAAAGTGGAAATCTCATGAAAGCAAAAATTGGAGAAGAGGGAAAAGCAAAAACAAAACAAAAAACCTCACAGTAATTTAACTGTTTTAGAGGATTTATAGTCAAGGCGTAAGCTCTTACTTAAATCAGTGAACACTTAGTTTGGGAAACAAATTGAAAATAGGATGTTCACAAAAGTCTCCAGGAAGTAGTGAGTTTGAACACTGGCTCTGGCATTTACCAGCTATGTGAATTGGGGCTGATTAGCATACTTTCATCCCCCTTTTTAAACTGAAGTATAATTGATTTACAATGTTGTATTAGTTTCAGGTGTATAGCAATGTGATTCATATATGTGTGTGTATATATATGTTCTTTTTCAGATTCATTTCCTTTATAGGTGATTATAACATATTGATTATATTTTCCTGTGCTGTACAGTAGGTCCTTGTTGTTTATCTATTTTATACAGTGGTATGTATCTGTGAATTCCAGACTCCCAGTTTATCCCTCTTCCTTCCCCTTCATTAACCATGATTGTTTTCTATGTCTATGAGTTTATTTCAGTTTTGTAAATCAGTTCATTAGTATCATTTTTTAGGTTCCACATATAAGTGATAGCACATGATATTTGTGTTTATCTGACTTAACTTCACTTAAGGATAATCTCTAGGTCTATCCACGTTACTGCAAACGTCCATATTTATTTTTTATGGCTGAGAAGTATTCCATTACATATATATATATATATATCAGTTCAGTTCAGTTCAGTCACTCAGTCATGTCCGACTCTTTGCGACCCCATGAATCGCAGCACACCAGGCCTCCCTGTCCATCACCAACTCCCGGAGTTCACTCAGACTCACGTCCATCGAGTCAGCGATGCCATCCAGCCATCTCACCCTCTGTCGTTCCCTTCTCCCCCTGCCCCCAATCCCTCCCAGCACCAGAGTCTTTTCCAATGAGTCAACTCTTTGCATGAGGTGGCCAAAGTACTGGAGCTTCAGCTTTAGCCTCATTCCTTCCAAAGAAATCCAGGGCTGATGGATTGGTTGGACTCCTTGTAGTCCAAGGGACTCTCAAGAGTCTTCCCCAACACCATAATTCAAACACATCAATTCTTTGGCGCCCAACTTTCTTCACAGTCCAACTCTCACATCCAACATGACCACTGGAAAAACCATAGCCTTGACTAGATGGACCTTAGTTGGCAAAGTAATGTCTCTGCTTTTCAATGTGCTATCTAGGTTGGTCATAACTTTTCTTCCAAGGAGTAAGCGTCTTTTAATTTCATGGCTGCAATCACCATCTGCAGTGATTTTGGAGCCCAAAAAATAAAGTCTGACACTGTTTCCCCTGTTTCCCTATCTATTTCCCACGACGTGATGGGACCAGATGCCATGATTTTAGTTTTCTGAATGTTGAGCTTTAAGCCAACATTTTCACTCTCCTCTTTCACTTTCATCAAGAGGCTTTTTAGTTCCTCTTCACTTTCTGCCATAAGGGTGGTGTCATCTGCATATCTGAGGTGATTGATATTTCTCCTGACAACCTTGATTCCAGCTTGTGCTTCTTCCAGCCCAGCGTTTCTCATGATGTACTCTGCATAGAAGTTAAATAAGAAGGGTAACAATATACAGCCTTGACACACGCCTTTTCCTATTTGGAACCAGTCTGTTGTTCCATGTCCAGTTCTAACTGTTGCTTCCTGACCTGCATACAGGTTTCTCAAGAGGCAGGTCAGGTGGTCTTGGTATTCCCATCTCTTTCAGAATTTTCCACAGTTTATTGTGATCCACACAGTCAAAGGCTCTGGAATAGTCAATAAAGCAGAAATAGATGTTTTTCTGGAACTCTCTTCCTTTTTCGATGATCTAGTGGATGCTGGCAATTTGATCTCTGGTTCCTCTGCCTTTTCTAAAACCAGCTTGAACATCTGGAAGTTCACAGTTCACATATTGCTGAAGCCTGGCTTGAAGAATTTTGAGCATTACTTTACTAGTGTGTGAGATGAGTGCAATTGTGCAGTAGTTTGAGCATTCTTTGGCATTGCCTTTCTTTGGGATTGGAATGAAAACTGACCTTTTCCAGTCCTGTGGCCACTGCTGAGTTTTCCAAATTTGCCAGCATATTGAGTGCAGCACTTTCACAGCATCATCTTTTAGGATTTGAAATAGCTCCACTGGAATTCCATCACCTCCACTAGCTTTGTTCGTAGTGATGCTTTCTAAGGCCCACTTGATTTCACATTCCAGGATGTCTGGCTCTAGGTGAGTGATCACACCACTGTGATTATCTGGGTCGTGAAGATCTTTTTTGTACAGTTTTTCTGTGTATTCTTGCCACCCCTTCTTAATATCTTCTGCTTCTGTTAGGTCTATACCATTTCTGTCTTTGTTGAGCCCTCTTTGCATGAAATGTTCCCTTGGTATCTCTAATTTTCTTGAAGAGATCTCTAGTCTTTCCCATTCTGTTGTTTTCCTCTACTTCTTTGCATTGATCACTGAGGAATGCTTTCTTATCTCTCCTTGCTATTCTTTGGAACTCTGCATTCAGATGCTTATATCTTTCCTTTTCTCCTTTGCTTTTCACTTTTCTTTCTTTTCACAGCTATTTGTAAGGCCTCCCCAGACAGCCATTTTGCTGTTTTGCATTTCTTTTCCATGGGGATGGTCTTGATCCCTGTCTCCTGTACAATGTCACGAACCTCATTCCATAGTTCATCAGGCACTCTGTCTATCAGATCTAGTCCCTTAAATATGTTTTTCCCTTCCACTGTGTAATCATAAGGGATTTGATTTAGGTCATACCTGAATGGTCTAGTGGTTTTCCCCACTTTCTTCAATTTGAGTCTGAATTTGGTAATAAGGAGTTCATGATCTGAGCCACAGTCAGCTCCTTGTCTTGTTTTTGTTGACTGTATAGAGCTTCTCCATCTTTGGCTGCAAAGGATATAATCAATCTGATTTCAGTGTTGACCATCTGGTGATGTCCATGTGTAGAGTCTTCTCTTGTGTTGTTGGAAGATGGTGTTTGCTATGACCAGTGCATTTTCTTGGCAAAACTCTATTAGTCTTTGCCCTGCTTCATTTCATACTCCAAGGCCAAATTTGCTTGTTACTCCAGGTATTTCTTGACTTCCTACTTTTGCATGCCAGTCCCCTATAATGAAAAGGACATCTTTTTTGGGTGTTAGTTCTAAAACGTCTTATAGGTCTTCATAGAACTGTTCAACTTCAGCTTCTTCAGCATTACTGGTTGGGGCATAGACTTGGATTACTGTGATAGTGAATGGTTTGCCTTGGAAACAAACAGAGATCATTCTATTATTTTTGAGATTGTATCCAAATACTGCATTTCGGACTCTTTTGTTGACCATGATGACTACTCCATTTCTTCTGAGGGATTCCTGTCCACAGTAGTAGATATAATGGTCATCTAAGTTAAATTCACCCATTCCAGTCCATTTTAGTTCGCTGATTCCTAGAATGTTGACAGTCACTCTTCCCATCTCCTGTTTGACCACTTCCAATTTGCCTTGATTCATGGACCTGAGATTCCAGGTTCCTATGCAATATTGCTCTTTACATCATGGGACCTTGTTTCTATCACCAGTCACATCCACAACTGGGTATTGTTTTTGTTTTGGCTCCATCCCTTCATTCTTTCTGAAGTTATTTCTCCATTGATCTCCAGTAGCATATTGGGCACCTACTGACCAGGGGAGTTCCTCTTTCAGTATCCTATCATTTACCTTTTCATACTGTTTGTGGGGTTCTCAAGGCAAGAATACTGAAGTGGTTTGCCATTCCCTTCTCCAGTGGACCACGCTCTGTCAGACCTCTTCACTTAGTTTCATTGAGTTAGACAAGGCTGTGGTCCTAGTGTGATTAGATTGACTAGTTTTCTGTGATTATGGTTTCAGTGTGTCTGCCCTCTCATGCCCTCTTGCAACACCTACCGTCTTATTTGGGTGTCTTTTACCTTGGTCGTGGGGTATCTCTTCACGGCTGTTCCACAAAGCACAGCCATTGCTCCTTACCTTGGACGAGGGATATCTCCTCACTGCCACCCCTCCCGACCTTGAACATGGAATAGCTCCTCTAGGCCCTCCGGCACATCTGTTTTTTAAATTTATTTTTTATAGAAGAATAATTGCTTTACAGAATTTTGTTGGTTTCTGTCAAACTTCAACATGAATCAGCCATAGTTATACCCATATCCCCTTCCTTTTGAACCTCCCTCCCATCTCCCTCCCCATTCCTCCCCTCTAGATTAGTACAGAGCCCCTGTTTGGGTTTCCTGAGCCACACAGCAAATTCCCACTGCTATCTATTTTACATATGGGAATTAAGTTTCCATGTTACTCTTTCCATACATCTCACCCTCTACTCCCCTCTCCCCATGTCCGTAAGTCTATTCTCTATGTTTGTTTCTCCACTGCTGCCCTGTAAATAAGTTTCAGTACCATTTTTCTAGATTCTGTATATATGTGTTAGAATACAATATTTATCTTTCTATTTCTGACTGACTTCACTCTGTATAATAGGTTCTAGGTTCATCCACCTCATCAGAACTGACTCAAATGCATTTATTTCAGTTTTGTAAATCAGTTCATTTGTATCATTTTTTAGGTTCCACATATAAGTGATAGCACATGATATTTGTGTTTGTCTGACTTAACTTCACTTAGTAGGATAATCTCTAGGTCTTTCCATGTTACTGCAAATGACCGTATTTCTTATTCATGGCTGAGGAGTATTCCTATATATATATATATATATATATATACACATGTATATATCTATCTGCCTATATATATATAAAATCTTTATCTATTCATCTGCTGATTGCACACTGCGGTTGCTTCCATGTTCACCCCTATGAACATGTATCTTTTTGAGTTAAAATTTTCATCTTTATTGGATAGATGCCCAGAAGTGGGATTGTATACTTTTTGATGATGGCCATTCTGACTGGTGTGAAGTAGTACCTCACTGCAGTTTTGGTTTGTATTTCTTTAATAATTAGCGATATTGATCACATTTTCATGTGCCTGATAGCACATGTCTTCTTTGGAGAAATATCTATTTAGGTCTTCTGCCCATGTTTTCATCAGGTTGTTTAGATAACTTTTTGAGTTAAAATACTTTTAATAAAAATGGAAACTGTAATAATCATTTTACATGCTGCTCTGGAGCTTTGGATTAATGAACAGAGGACACTGTGAAGCATATGTCAGACAACAGAAATGTAATAAATACAAGCTATTATGTTGCTAACTGTAGTGAATATTGTTATTGTATAAACCACTTCCTCTATGAGAAACCACTGCCTTCACTGTGTTTATTCACTGAGACAGATTGCATATATTTTGTCACACATGGAGTTCATTATTAACTGCATTTTGATTGAGGAGAGCATGGAAAGTTCTAGGTAGTCCTTCATCTAGACACTCTCATCTGTTACCCTAAACGTTGCCTGGGGAGTTGTTTCTGATGTAAATTTCTAAGAAAAATGTAGCATTAAAAGAAATGTTATTTAGATTATCGAATCCAGTACGTAGCCAGAGAAATTAATGTGAAGAAATTATACAGCTGGGATTTTCTTTTCTGTTGACTGGTAATTTGTGCATTGCAGTGAGGTGAAAAAAGAAAAGTACTCTAGACTGAGACCTCAGCTCTGGGGATTTAGTAGCAGAGGAAAGCCCTCAACTCCATTAGCTGCTGACCTTCTGAAGTTAAGAAATAAGAATGTTATGGGACTTGAAATTCATAGCAAGGATTACATTATACTAGCCTGATAAATAACTATGAAAAGTTTATTAGCTCACTTATGAAACAGATGTCTTGGCCCTAACATGTATATTACTCTGGTGATAAAAATGAACAAAATTAGCATTCATTTTTATCCTTTTTGAATAAACTGATTCTTACCTTGGATGAAAAGGTGAGTGGTTATTTCTATTACTGTCTCATAATGTAGTTATTTTATGTCTTCCCAGCTTTTGAAATTCCAGCCACCAAAAATTTTTTATCGGGCCTCAACTTTATAATAATAATAAAAAATAAACTCGACTATCTAATGGTTGTTACCTATTTGCTTGAAAATGAATTCATGTAATACTAGGGAAGACATACTTCTTATTTCTCAGCTTTCTACTTGTGTATACAAATTCTGTTAGAGCTGAAGCTCTCTAGGAGTCATGGTCTTGTTGAAGAAGGGAACATGAATCAGTAGACACCGGGGCTTATTAACTGGAGCAGAGGGACCATCCCTGCCTGGGCCTGTTTGACAATTGGCAACTGTAGAGGAATATCTGAGCTTTTTCAAACATGCTTCCCTCTTCAGGTATCCTGATGGATCCACCTCCTTCCTGGCAGGTGACATGGCCTTGGGGTTTTTAACCCTGTGTCAATCACACTCTAAAAATGATGTGAACAGTTCATATCTCTCCCTTGCTCTGGGGTAGAAAGTTTTTGAAAATCCCTGGTCCTGATGGAATGTATAAAGTCACAGAATATTTGCTTGGAAAGCATATAGACAAGGCCTCTCTTGCCTGAAAAATAAAACTCAATCTAATAAAGTTTAATATAATTCTTCTTTGAAAACTTAGTAAGGTCTTGAAATCAAATTGTCTGAGTTCTTTTTTTAAAAAAATTTCTTTATTTTTTAATTGAAGGATAATTGCTTTACAGAATTTCATTGTTTTCTGTCAAACCTGTCTGAGGTCTTTTTGTATCAGGCTACTTGATATTTCCAAGCTAAGTTTTGGAGGCATGAATACATCCTGTGTGCTAAGTTGCTTCAGTTGTGCCTGACTCTTTGTGACCCTGTGGACTGTAGCCCTCCAGGCGCCTCTGTCCATGGGATTTTCCAGGCAAGAATGCTGGAGTGGGTTGCCTTGCCCTCCTCCAGGGAATCTTCCTGACCCAGGGATCGAACATGAGTCTCTTAAGCCTTCTGCATTGGCAGGTGGAAGTCCTGAATATATCCTAGGAATGGTTTTTAACTTTGTGCTTTCTGGGCTGGTGTCCTAAAGAACACTGCTCTTGAAAGACATACTGGGAAATTAAAAAGGGAAAAAATTTGGATGGGTTTCATGGCCACACTAATTGGGAAATCATGTATCATACCCCCAAGGTTGAGAGGTCTTGCAATGATAACATCCATCATACTCAAAACTCAAATGAAAATGCATGCCGCTTTCTTCCTTAGCTTATACTTTGAGCAAATCCTGACTATTTGAAATACAGTGAGGGAGGGGAAGGGGCATTTGAGCCACCATCATCGATTTGGTGACAAGCAACCAACATTGTTGACAAAGTTCGTAGAAATTTTAATGATTCTAAACATGGTGCATATTCACTTTTGATCTAGCCTTATAGCTTCTCATCACAAATGAATATGTTGAAGGACATTACAAGAGCATGCAGTAAACTTCTTTAAGCATGAAAATTAATCAAAAAAGGAAGCTACTTTACCTTTTGATGTTTTACTACTGCCCTGTGTGAATTGTTTCTGGCAGCTCAGAGACAAAAAACCTACATGCTATAAAGTAATCCTTTCATTTCCAGGCATGAGTCAAATCGGGGGCAAGATTTGAAAACCTATGGCTCTGTGACTGCACAGCCTTACCTTTGTCCTAGGTCAGTTCCCAAAGCCTTCCATGACCAGCTGACAGTGACAAGTAGAGCAGAGTTTTTACACAAAATATAGGGCCCAGTGATGCCATCTGTGGGCTTATTCAGAGTCCTGCTCACTTGCTTGTTTCCATTGCAGGCTGTTTGCTTACACACCTTCACTGTTGGAATTGAGGCCTTGAAGATGTACCAGAAACTATAAGATATTAAATATCTGAGATGAAAAGAAACAAAAACACTTTCACAATATTTACAAAATAGCGCAGACTTTCTAGTCATACAATAAATACAAATGTAATGTTTAAAGTGCTTTATATGAATAACTAATCTTTATGACATATTTTAAATAAAAAACCCTGCAATCCAGAGATCACACTGACTCCAGAACCATGCTCTTAACCTCTGTGAATGATTGCCTTCCATACTATTGAAATAGATGAATCAAGATATGAAAAGTTATATGAACTCAGATTCAAATATTTATTGGAAGTGGAAAGTATGTTAAAAGGCTGTGTATGATTAATTCCCAAATAGATGATATAGGCCTATGTATTATTGGAATATAAAAAAGAAGGAATTAGATTAGTTTGGGGATGCACTGTCAATTTCTTCCTTGAGAGTAATTGGAGAGGAGAGTGGGGGTTGGTTTAGGCTTGAAGGAAGGGCTATGTTTGCAACATTAGAGAGCACAGTGTCTTGGGAATAACTGACACAGTTCCTAGTCAGTTACCTACAGTTGGGCAGGTTAGTCCAGGAGAGGTTCCATGCCTGGAATTAGGTCTCTTTACTAGAGTAGAATGGAACTTCCCGGCTGGCACTAGTGGTAAAGAAACCACCCATGTCTCATATCTCCCACACTGGCAGAGACATAAGAGACATGGGTTCGATCCCTGGGTCAGGAAGATCCCCTGGAGGAGGAAAGGGCAACCCACTCCAGTATTCTTGCCTGGAGAATCTCATGGATAGAGGAGCCTGGCAGGCCTCAATCCATAGGGTCACAAAGAGCTGGACACGACTGAAGCGACTAAGCACTCACTGGCATAGGATAGGAATTGGGGAACTGACTCGGGTAGTGGTGCTGATGTGCTGCTCAGTCTGACAGTCATGGAGCAGTTTTCCAGGGGCAGAATCACCATTGATAAACAGTTGACTTTGGAAGAATCATGATGACATAGCACTTCACACTTTTAATAAAAAGTCGCTCTTAATGTCATCTCAGGAGGTGGAAATGGAAAGATGTGTTATGCAATAATGAAGCAGATGATTAAAGCATTACCTTTGGTATCTTGGTGCTCATGCCATGTGCTTACTGCGGCTGAGTCATTAATTAAGAGGTTTGATAGCAAAGTGTCAGGATACTGAATTTTATGGACTATATTTTGAAGCCTCAAGAATGTCCTACCAAAAAAAAGATAACCTTGGGTAGAAACTATCTTGTCTGAAGTCAGAGAGGGAGAAAAGCATGTCTTGTTAAGAGAGGCTGTTTTGCCCACAGCCCAGAATCCAAGACTGTTTAAGAGTCTGGTTTTATAGGTTTGAAAAATCCTAAACTTAATCTCCAAATTAAAAAATATGCAGAGTCAGGATGGTGTGTTCAGGCAGGAATCCGGGAAACAAGTAGGAAGGTGGAGGCCTGGGGAAAGTCTGATGCCCCAGGGCTTTTCAGCAGCTTCTTTTATGCCTTCCTACCTTATAAAAGAGATCAGTTTTCTTATAATATCTGAGAAGCAGTTTTGGGCACAGGGCAATTAGCACCCTGTTGACAAATTGCCCCTCAGGCAGAAACTAAGATGGATGTGGTTAGGTTGAGCCCAGAGAGGATGGGCTGAGCACTTAAACTCTTGCTAAAAGACAAAACTCCCAGGCTGGGTTCTAGGTTTTAAAAATGATGGCCTAACCAAATCCCGCGAGTTGAATACCAAGTCATTGAGTTGGCTGGGAATCTAAAAACCAAAACCTACCAAGGATTTAAGAGGAAATATAATGCCAGAGAAATGTCAAGTTTGGTACACTAGCTCAACATCAGTTTCCTCAAACCCCAAACCTCTACCAGCAAGTGCGTTTAAATGAAATATTCTGAACCAATATTTATTTGTTCAGTCAACAAATATTTAATGCATGCCATGGGTTAGGCACTGTGCTCCAAGTAGTTATATAATTCTTAAAAGAAACAGATGCTCTTCTCCAGACCTAAAGCTGAAATTCCAATGAAGGGGGCCAGACAATAATCAAATCAACAAATAAATGAATAGATGAAGTCAGATCATATTAGGGTTATGAGAAAAAAGAAGGTGCTGACTGAGATTGACTGAGAAAGGGGGTGGTAGGGTGAAAATTTGGAAACTCTCCCTTTTCTACTACAAAATGTGAACAGGCTATTTTGGCCCTTCTACTAAAAAGCACTGACATAGATAAATAGCCTTGGCTTTGATGCCATACTTATCTCTTTGAAAGGTCTGGATCTCTAATATCTGTCAATTTCCAATGCAAAGGTAGACAGTAGTGAGTGAACTTAATCATTGATATATCTGAGTAGAATTGTCCAAGGCCATCTTCCTTGTGCAGAGACAGTAACCTGAAATGCTGACTGGATGGCATATTATAACCATCTAATGAATACGCTCCCTCCCAGTTGGGATCTCGGGCGCATTTATTCATCTTCAACCAATGTAATTAATGATGAAAAGTATAACAGGGATGTATACTTCTCTGGGGAGGGAGTTGTTTTAATTGTAGACCCATCTGTGGAAAATGAACTATGCTGGAGAAAGATCAGGCTTAATTACACACCTGTTGGTGGTATCAAACAAAGCTGTTGCACTCTGCTGTAATAGGGGAACTACTTAGAAAAACCCTGAGATTTGGCAAAGCTCAAAAATATCACCTCGTTAAACCTTGTAATTTCTGCCTTTTAAATCATTGAGTCATCAAGTTTTAGGTGAAAGGATCTTGAGGTTGTTTAGTCTAATTCACATAATTTACAGATGAGAAAACCAAAGTCTGGAGTAGTTAACTGACTTTTCCAAATTCATACAAATGATTTGAGAGGCATTTTATTAAGCTTCTTTGCTAACTACTCATGTCTTCTAAATGCTATTTTAGGTTTGATAGAGGATGGTAGAGGCCAGAATCTTCATTCAGAATATCAGAAAAAGTTTTAACATTAATCCCAGACAAGTTTCATTTTATGAGAGATTTTCTCAAGATAGGAGATGTAGACTGTTAGTCAAAGACAAATAACTATGATTCTAAATATTTTAGGCAACTGCTCACCTACTGGAGCTAAAGCAGGAGGCGGATGCTCCCCCGTCCCCTCACAGGGTAAGGCAATTGAAGATTCATTCCCTATTGACTGAAACTCCAAGAAGAGAATAGCAGGACAATTAAGCGAGAAGGCTGGACCCTGCCTAGACCACATATTTCTTTCTCCAAGTCTGGAGACTTTCCTGACCACACAAGTGCAGAAAAGGCTCCTTGGAGGCCAAAGGGAGATATGTCAAGGGATGTTCCCTACCCACATGCCTTTGCGATAGAATCCATCTTGGCTAAGAGATGTGTGTGCACACATGCGAGGATCCTGAGATATACCAAATATGGATTTGTGTGGTTTGATTTGCGAATCACATAAATCAAAATAATTGGCCAAAGGAAACCTGGAAGAAATACCCCATAGAAGTAATTCAAACTGCTGTGAGGGCATGACTCAGTGACTCACTGTCTCTCTCTCTGAGTCCGCCCATGGGTCTATCTACACATACTGTACTTTTTTTCTCCTCTTAATAAATACCTTACTTGCTTCACTACTTTTTTTCTTTGTGGAAATTCTCTTCTGCAAAGCTGAAGGCCAGATCCCTTGTCACTAACCATGGGTCTAGTGGCTAGGATCTGGTGCTTTCACCCCCACGACCCAGCCTCAGTCCTGAGCTGGGAACCCAAGCCTCGCTTCAAGTCATTGCAGGCTGAGGCCACCTGAGATCAGAGCAATAACTAATTCTTCTAAATTCCTGAAAGATGTAAAAGATTAAAAGGACAGAGAACTCTCTGGGAAAAATCTCATTTTTAAATGTCATCTCAGATTATAATCTCAAATTCTTGTTTAACTTCTTTTTCATAGTGACTGTCCTGAAGTGCGTGATCCTGAAAGTCTTCTACCACTACTGCATGTGGGTCTGGGAGGTTGGACCCATGCATAAATTTCTCTGGGCTGCCTCCTGGGATTTGCTTGGCTTTCCTAAGACAAGGTCTTCCAAAACACCTAGGCTCAACAGAGCAAAAGTATTCGAAGATGCAGGATAAAATGTGTATGTATTCTCATGCACACGTATACATGAGTGAGAGGTGGGGGAGGAAGAGAGATCCGTTTATTAATTCCCCAACTTTTTACTGAGAGCCTATTTTGTCCAGGCACTTTGATGGGTTTTAGGTATAGAGATATAAACATTTACTCTCTTTATGGAATCTACAGCTTTGAGGAGTCTGAGGACACTTTGGCACTATTAATGTCTTGGTCTAGATAATTCTTTGTGGGGGGGGGGGCTGTCTTGTGTATTGTAGGATATTTTGTAGGCTTCTTGGCTTCTAGCAGACATCCCCAGTTGTGGAAATCAGAAATGACTCCAGACGTTGCCAAAGATCCTCTGGATTGTCACCAGTTGAGAACCACCAAGTTAGAGAATAAACAAATGTTCACACATAATTAAATAATCACAATGGTATTTAATTCTTTTTTGTTATATTTTCTGGTTGGTTACTTTGGAAAATCAGTACAGAAAAGAAATGCTGTTTTTTTGGAGGTAAACTTTTCACTGAAATAGAATATACATATACGAAAATGTATGAATCTTAAGTGTACAGCTTGGAGAGCTTTCATAAATTATAAATACCTACATAAAGAAATAACATATGACCAGCCTCTTAGAATTTTTCTGTCCCATCTTTGTCACTATTAAAACTTTTAAAACCATAGTATGTTCTCTTTCATGGACTTCTGCTCATTGTATCTTTTACGAAAGTAATACCTATTGTCTCATATGGAAGATTTTGCTTTTTTCTCATTACATTATAATATCTATGTATTTATTCTACTTTGATGGACATTTGGGTTGTCTCTAGTTTCAGTCTATTCATAATAATGCTATTTTTAGTGATGTCATTAAGAATAAGCAATTACAAAATAGCTAGGAAACCATAAGATGACATTATTAAGTATTCATAAATCAATAATTACTTTAATCTAAAAATTAAACTTCTCAAAGACATACAGTGGCTGAATGGATAAAAAAGTAACACCTGATTATATGCTGCCTACAAGAGATTCAGTTTAGCTTTAGGCTCAAAATGAAGGGTTAGAAAAAGATATTCCATGTAAATGGAAAGCATAAGAGAGCAGGAGTATCTACATTTTGTATTAGAGAAAAATAGACTTTTTTTTTTGTATTAAAGAAAAATAGACTTTAGGTCAAAAGCTTCAACAAGAGACAAGAAAGGTCATTATATGATAAAGGGGTAAAGGAATATTCATCAAGAGAAGTAACAACTTTAAATATATGAATGAATTCAACATTGGAGCGCCTAAATACATTAAGCAAATACTAACAGATCTGAAGAGAGAAATAGGCATCATGTAACAATAGTAGGGGATTTCAATAACACTCCATTCCAACAATGGACAGATAATTCAGACAGAAAATGAGGAGACTTTGGACTTGAACTATACTTTAGATCAAATGGATCTAAAAGACATCCCTTGATATCTTGGGACATTTGTTCCAGGGTCCACTGTGGATAACCAAAATCCATATAAGCTCAAGACCCAGGGTTGACCCTTCATAGCCACAGATTCTACATCCATAGATTCACTCAACCACAGATGGTAAACAGACTAGCATATGTATTGAAAAAGATTCATGTGTAAATGGACCTACACAGTTCAGGGCCAACTGTACAGACCATTCTATCCAACAGCATCAGTATACACATTCTTCTCAAGCACACATAGAACATTCTCCAGGAGAGAACATATGAAGTCACAAACTGAATCTTAACAAATTCAAGAAGGCTGAAATCATACCAACATCTTTTCTGACCACAGTGGATTTGGAAATAGAAATCAATAGCAGGAGGAAAATTGGAAAATTGACAAACATGTGGAAATTAAACAGCGCACTCCTGAACTACCAATGGGTTACAGAAAAAAATCAAAGAGAAATAAAGTTTCTTGAAATAAACACAAATGGTAACAAAACATACTGAATATAACTAGATTCAATAAAAGCAGTTCTAAGAGGGAAGTTTACAATGATAAATACTTACATTAAAAAAAAAAAGGATCTCAAATAAACAACCTAACTTTAAGCCTCAAGGAGCTAGAAAAAGAATTAAGCTCAAAATCAGCAGAAGGAAGGAAATAAAGATCAGAATATAAATAAATGAAACAGAGACCAGAATATAAATAAATGAAATAGAGACCAGAAAAACAAACAAAATAAAAGATCAATGAAAGTAAGAACAGAGTTTTTTACAAGATAAAATTGACAAACTTTTAGCTAGACTAAGAAAAAAAGAGACATTATAACTGAAACCAGAGAAATACAAAGGATTATAAGAGAGTATAGTTGATTCTTAAACAATGTGGAGATAAGGGGTGCTAACACCCTGTGCAGTCAAAAACCCATGTAAAACTCAGCATGGCCCTATATCTGAAGTTCTGTATCTGCAGTTTTAACTAAGCATAGATCATGTAGTACTATAATATGTATTTATTGAAAAAAAATCCTCACTAATTTGTTTAGTCATTAATTCATGTCCGGCTCTTTGCCACCCCATGAACTTCAGCATGCCAGGCTTCCCTGTCCTTCACTATCTCCCAGAGTTTGTTTAAACTCTTGTCCATTGAGTCAGTGATGCTATCTAGCCATATCATCCTCTGCCATCCCTTTTACCTCTTGGGCTCAATCTTTCCCAGCATCAGGTTCTTTTCAAATGAGTTGGCTCTTTGTATCAGGTGGCCTAAGTATTGGCACTTCAACTTGAGCATCAGTCCTTCCAATGAATATTCAGGGTTGATTTCTTTTAGGATTGACTGGTTTGATCTCCTTGCTGTCCAAGGGGCTCTCAAGAATCTTCTCCAGCACCACAATTTGAAAGCATCAATTCTTTGGCACTCGGCCTTCTTACATGGTCCAACTCTCATACCCATACATGACTATTGGAAAAAACCATAGCTTTGACTATACAGACCTCTGTTAGCAAAGTGATGTCTCTGCTTTTTTCTATGCTGTCTAGGTTTGTCATAGCTTTCCTTCCAAGGATCGAGTGTATTTTAATTTCACGGCTGCAGTCACCATCCATAGTGATTTTGGAGCCCAAGAAAATAAAATCTGTCACTGTTTCTACCTTTTCCCTTTCTATTTGCCATGAAGTGATGGAATCAGATGCCATGATCTTCGTTTTTTGAATGTTGAATTTTAAGCCAGTTTTTTTCACTCTCCTCTTCCACCCTCATCACCTCGATAAGTGGACCTGTACAATCCGAACTCTCTCAGTTCAAGGGTCAGCTGTACTAGGAACAATTATACAACAACTATTTGGAATATGTAGTAGAAATGGCTAAATTCCTAGAAACATATAATTTACCAAGACTGAATCATAAATAGAAAATCTGAACAGATCAGTAGAGGTAAGGAGATCAAATATGTAATCAAATATCTCCTAACAAAGAAAAGTCTAGAGCCTGTGGCTTTACTGATGAATTGTATTCAATATTTTAAGAAAGAATTGATACCAATCCTTCTCAAATTGTTTCAAAAAATAGAAGAGAAGCAAACACTAAGCTCTCTTTATGAGGTCAGCATCATCCTCACATCAAAGCCAAATAAAGGCACTACCAGAAAAAAATTACAGTCCAACATCTTTGATAAACTTGGATGCAAAAAATACTCAATAGAAGACTAGTAAGCTGAATTCAATAGCACAAAGATTCATAAATCATGGTCAAGTTGAATTCATCCCTGGGATGCATGAATGGCTCAACGTATGCCACATTAACAGGATGAAGGATAAAAAGTCATATGATCATCTCATGCCATAAACCTTACCCTTTTGAAGTGTATAGTTAAGTGATTTTTGATGTATTCCCAGAGTTGTGCAACTATCACCACCTCCAAATTTTAGAATATTTCTATTACTCCAAAAATAAATCCTGTACCTATATGCAATGACTTGCCATTCCTCTCCTTCTCTACCCTCAGTCCCTGCCAACTCTAATGTACTTTCTGTTTCCACTGATTTAAAGTGAAAGTGAAGTTGCTCAGTCGTGTCCGACTCTTTGCGATCCCCGTGGACTGTAGCCCACCAAGCTCCTCCATCCATGGGATTCTCCAGGCAAGAGTACTGGAATGGGTTGCCATTTCCTTCTCCAGAGGATCTTCCCGACCCAGGGATTGAACCCAAGTCTTCCGCATTGCAGGCAGACGCTTTAACCTCTGAGCCACCCAGGGAAGCCCTCCATTGATTTAACCTATTCTGAACTTTTCATATAAATGGAATCATATAAACGTGTGGTCTTTTGTAGCTAACATCTTCATTTAACAAGCTTTTTTAAAGATTCCTCCATGTGGCACTTTGTGACAATACTTCATTCATTTTTATGGCCAATTAATACTCTATCATATAGTCATACCACATTTTGTTTATTGGTATAAAATACATTGGGCTTGTTTCCACTTTTTGTCTATTGTGAATAATGCTGCTATAAACCTCTATGTACAAGTTTTTGTGTGGACATATGTTTTTATTTTTATTGGGTATATACCTAGGAGTGGAATTGCTTTATTGTATGATAAGTGAAGTGAAGGGAAGTGAAGTGAATTCACTCAGTTGTGTCCGACTCTTTGTGACCCGGTGGACTGTAGCCCACCAGGCTCCTCCGTCCCCGGGATTCTCCAGGGAAGAATACTGGAGTGGGTTGCCATTTCCTTCTCCATATTGTATGATAACTCTATGTTTAATTTTTTTAATGTCTGTTTTCTATAGCAGCTGCATCATTTTACAATCCCATTAGTAATGTGTTCTAAGTTCTTTACATTCTCATTGACACTTGTTATTGTCTGTCTTATTTTAGCCATTCTAGTGTTCTTGCCTGAGAATCCCAGGGACTTGGTAGCCTGGTGGGCTGCCGTCTATGGGGTCACACAGAGTCGGACGCGACTGAAGCGATGCAGCAGCAGTGGGTATGAAGTGATGTTATGTTGAAGTTTTGACCGGCATTTCCCTAATAACTAATGATATTGAGGATCTTTTCATGTTTCTGTTATCTTATTTGGAAAAATATTGATTCATATCCTTTGCCCATTTTTAATTGGGTTATTCTTGAATTGTAGTAGTTGTTTATACAGTCTGGAAAAAAGTTCCTTATCAAATATAAGATGTGAAAATTTCTTCTTCCATTTTGTGGGCTGCCTTATTCACTTTATTCATAATGTTCTTTGAAGCACAAAAGTTTATAAATTTTGATGAAGCCCAATTTATCTATCTTTCTTTTGTATATTTTTGCTTTTAGTGTTATATCTGAGACACCCATTGTTTATCCCAAGCTCGCAAATATTTATTCCTTATTTCCAAGAATTTTACAGTTTAAGTTTTAGCTCTTACCTTTAGGTTCATGACTCATTTTGAGTTAATTTTTGTATATGGCATGAGTTATGAGTCCAGCCTCCTTCTCTGGCATGGATACTCAGTTGTAGCACCATTTGTTGATAAGAATATTCTTTGCCCAATGAATTGTGTTGGGCCCACTGCTGAAATCAGCTGATTGTAAATGCAAGGTTTCATTTCTATATTCTCAATGTGCTCAGTTCCACACTGTCTTGATTTTTGTAGTTTTGTAGTAAGTTTTGAAGTTAGAAGTCGGAATCTTCCGGGACTTCCCCGGTGGTCCAGTGGTTAAGAGTCCACCCTCCAATGCAGGGGTGGGTTCAAGCCCTGGTTGGGGAACTAGGGTCCCATGAGCCACGGAGCAACTAGGCCCACATACCACAGACAGAAGCCCATGTGCTGTAACCAAATATCCTGCATGACACAACTATGATCTCAGGCAGGCAAATAAATAAATAAATATTTAAAAAAGAGATGTATCTTCCAGGTTTCCTCTTTTCCAAGATATTTTGGCCATTCTGGGTTCCTTGAATTTCTATCTAAATTTTAGAATTAGTGTGTCAAGATAGCAACTGGGATTTTGACAGGGATTACACCGAATCTGTAGATCAGTTTGGAGAATATTGCCATCTTAACCATATTAAGCCTTTTGATTTGTGAATGTGGAATGTCTTTCTATTTATTTAGCTCTTCTTTGGTTTTTACACTGATGTTTGATAGTTTTCAATGTACAAGTCTTGCATTTCTTTTGCTAAATTTATACCTATTTCATTCTTTTTGATGCTATTGAAAATGGAATTGCTTTCCTAATTTTAGTTTGGATTGTTTATTGACCAGGCATAGAAATACAATAGATTTTTTGCGTATTTATATTGAATGTTGCAACCTTGCTGAACTTTTCTTTATTGCTTGTAATAGCGTGTATATGCGTAGGCATTTTAGGATTTTCTGCAGATAGTTTTACTTCTTTTTTTCCAGTCTGCATATTTCTTCTGACATTTTCCAGTGTATTAATCTTTTCTTCAGTTGTGACTAATTTGCTTCAAGCTCTACTATTAAATTCTTATTTTCTGGTATTGTATTTTTCACTCCTAGAATGTCCAGGGTAATACTGATATATTCTATCAAATTTATATTTGGTAACTCTCTGGTGAAACTTCATCTTGTTTTCAAATTCCTAAAACTAATTAGAGTTGTTTTCAAGTCCAAATACGATAATGTCAATCTCTGAGTCACCTCTGGGTTTGTTTCTATTGTTTGTTTTTCTTTGGCCATAGGGTAGTTTCCTTGTATGCCTAGTAATTGTTTTTTATTGCAGGCCAAGTATTGTGTATGCAAAGTTTTATGGGTAATTTCAGCCTCTGTATGGCATTATCTTCCTCCAGAAAGGGTTTATTTTTGCTACTGATCTTGCCTGGAAAATTCCATGGACGGAGGAGCCTGGTAGGCTGCAGTCCATGGGGTCGAGAAGATTTGGACAGGACTGAGCGACTTCACTCTCACTTTTCACTTTCATGCATTGGAGAAGGAAATGGCAACCCACTCCACTGTTCTTGCCTGGAGAATCCTAGGGATGGGGGAGCCTGGTGGGCTGCTGTCTATGGGGTTGCACAGAGTCAGGCACGACTGAAGCGACTTAGCAGCAGCAGCAGCAGCAAGGACAGAAGTATCTCAATACATTCAGAAATTGAGCAGAGCTGAAAATTCCTTCAAAAGTGTTTTCAAAGTGTGTCAGTATGTCACAAAACTTCTGAGGACGTCTATTAAATGCTCACATTTAAATTCTTTTCTAGCTAGATATAAAGCAGATCAAAATTTTTTCTTCTTTATTTCTTTTAGAAGTATTATTCCATTATTCTCTTGTATATGTTCTTTCTTATATAAATGATCTGCTTTTTCTTTTTGTAAGATTTTAGTCTTTCCTCTTGTTCTCTTATATTTTAAAATTTTATTATAATCTTCTCAAGTGGAGACTTGATTTATCCTGTCAAGCATTCTATGACCATTTCTCAAATTGAAGTTTTTAAACTTCCTTTAATTTTTGGAAATATATAGTCACTATTTTAGGAATATTTACTTTCTTCCATGAAAGAGAGCATATTGTAGTAGATAAGGTCATGTGTTTTAGAGTTAGAGAGATCTAGGTTTGAATGCTGTATTACTTATTAAACTGTGGATCACTCAGTTTCTATCCTGTGTCTTAATTTCCTCATTTGTAGAATGAGAATAATAATGTTTCCTTCTTCTTAGGATTTTAATAAAAGTTAAGTGAAATTTATGCCTATGAAGTGCTTAGAGAAATGGCTGGCAAAGAATAAGAATTGCATAGTAATACTTATTTTTTCTTCTACTTCTATGCTTTCTATATTCCCAGAGAAGACCCTTTGAAGTATTTCTATATTCAAAAACTCATCTTTGCTTTCTTTCTATTTCAATCTACTTTTGCTTTCCTGCTGCCTTCTGGCAGAGTTTTTCATACATCTTTCAGGTCATTAATTTGTTCCTCAGCAGTAATCATATACTTTTATCTCATGTACACTATGCTTTAAAATGCCAACCATTTTCCTGTTAATTTCTAGTATCACCTCATAATCACTTTTATGAGTTTTTTGTTCTTGCTTCAAGTTACTGGTAGCCTTCTTGGTTATCTTTTACATTTTAATCTTAAAAATAATTTATCTAATATGATATATTTCTATGTTAGAAGTGTAATAAGTAAAATTAAATATTTTACCTAAAATGATAAGTTCTATTTAGCAAAAAGTTAGAATATCTGAAATGATATCATGTCTGAGATGTTTAAAAATAGTCATGAGCAGGAGGAGTGGTTGGGGATATAGATGAAATAAGATTGGCTATGAATTTGTCAGGAGAGTGTAATCTCCTCGGTTCTGTCTCATCTCAACAAAAATTTGAAGCGAGGGACGTTAAAGCCCTCTGCGTGTCACAGCTCTCAGACAGACCATGTTATAGTTCTCAGAAAAATCAGTTTTATTTAGAAAACAAAGGAAAATACCTTCTCGAGGCGTGAGGGCATGCCAACCCAAAAGACACGAAGAGAAGAGAGAGAGAGAGGACCCCCCCACCCCCACCCTCTGGCTCCTCTTTTTATATGTTTTTTCCTCCCCCTGGGCCTGCACTATGTAAATTGGGCTAGCCAGGAGTGCTGTTTTTTCTACCTGAGGTCCTCACTCTAGTCCTTTGACCTTCCTTTGTTCTATTTTGCCAGGCTTTTCCCTTCCTTGTCTTTTAGCCACCGCCATTCTGGACTCCTTTTTCCTATTCTAACTACCTAACAAATTGATAACTATTTAAGCTAAGTGATGGCTTACAGAGATTTTTTTATACCATTCCATTTACTTTAATATGTATTTGAAATATTCCTTAATAAAGTGTTAAAATAAATATAAACCTAGGGAAAAAGTCAGAAAATATAATTCAAGAAATGACTTTAGGTCATAAATGCTAATATCAAGCCTGTTCCTTTAATAGTAAATAATTTCCCAATGATTATTATTATATAACTGGATCATTTATTAAAACATCAAGCAATAATTTTCTTACTTATGTCAAACAAATTTATTTTCTTACAATAAGGATTTTCTGAAGATTTAAACCTAATGTAATTTTCAGAAACATTGAAATTTTTATGAGAAAATATTTTGAAATTCATGCTAAAATAAAAAATTGTTGTTTCCCCAAATGCATGGTCAAAAATTACTGTTTATGGGAGAGATTTACACTAGAATTAATCATATTTTTCTCTAACTGGTAGATATATGGTTGGCTTACATAGTTCATTTAAAATTTTTTGATAGTCTCCCCCAATTAAAAATAAATGAATTTTTAAAAAATGTTATCCCCATGTAGATGAAAAATACAGTACAATTAATTCAGGTTCTGAATAGACAGTGCTGGGAGGGAGTGATGGGTGACAGTACCGAACTTACATTTTTTCATTTCTCAAAATGGAATTAGTTTCATAATTTTCTGTAGTCTCAAAAGAAACATATGTTCATTGTAAAATATTTTAGGCTATATATAGACACATATAAAATGTCAATAAAAAATACACTATTCCTTTCAAGATGTGTTTATACAAACCCACACATTTCTCTTTAATGGGTTCAAAAACATAGACAGTGATTGTGACATTTCTCAAGTTCTATGCAACAACCATACCTTTATTATTATTTTTTATCACTAGCTTTATTTCTATTCCAAGTCCTGTTGCTAATGTTGAAACCTCTGAGTCACTTCCAGGTTGACGCAGATTTTTGAAGTGATTTCTCAGTCAGTTCACCCCTCTCCCAATCTTCAAGTTCTCTCAGGATGATGTCACCCCTCTCTGCTCAGGGTAATGAGAGGGTAACAGGCAGTGAAGGCCAGGGGTCTCCAAACAGAGGAAATAGGCTGCAAGTGTCAGACATTTTTTCTCTCTCTCTTAAGCGTCAGGAGGAAACAAACTAGCGTTATATTTTTTCCCCTTCTCTATACAAATTTAAAAAGAGGTTTCTCTCAAAATTCTGTGTTGCCATAATGACACCTGATTCCACCTAAACTTAACTTTTCTCAAACCTTGAACTAACCAAAGCATTTTTCTTATGGAAATGTTTGTCTTAATCTATGTTAATATACTATGCATTTACCCTAGACTCTATCTTCAAGTCCGTTCTGCCTAAGGGCTCAGATTTAGGCTCAGAACTGACTTGACAAACCAGTATGTTATACATTGTTCTCCTAATCTATGTTAATGAAACTATATATTTGTATGGTAATCTGCCTTTCTTCAAGATTCATGTCAATCATTTTATGGCCTGGGATAACTCACCTGGTGCCATTCTCTGAGTTTTGAGACATTTCCTTTCTTTAATTAGCAGACTGCTCCAGCACTCTTGCCTGGAAAATCCCATGGACAGAGGAGCCTGGTGGGCTGCAGTCCATGGGGTCGCTAAGAGTCGGACACGACTGAGCGACTTCACTTTCACTTTTCACTTTCATGCATTGGAGAAGGAAATGGCAACCCACTCCAGTATTCTTGCCTGGAGAATCCCAGGAACGGGGGATCCTGGTGGGCTGCCACCTATGGGGTCGCACAGAGTCGGACACAACTGAAGCGACTTAGCAGCAGCAGCAGCAGTAGCTGTATAACACCCAGCTAAAGACTAGCAGGGGGGCACTCTTTCTGCCCCCTTCTGATGTCTCTGTCATAAGCTTTCTCTATCTCTTTTATACTTTAATAAAACTTTATTACACAAAAGCTCTGAGCGGTCAAGCCTCATCTCTGGCCCCGGAATTGAATTATTCTCCTCTGGAGGCCAAAAATCCCGGCATCTTTCATGGTTCAGCAACAACCTTTCAGTAACATCTCAGTTTCACCTGGTGTTATGCTGTGTTTAGGCAGTGGTGGAAAGAGTGTATGGACAGAGAGCATCCTCAGGCATCCCCTGAGGGGTAACGTATCCACCATGTCTTTGATGTTCATCTATCCTGCGCTGCATCTGGTGATAAGATGGAGCTGGCCTTGGCCATGAGTTATACAGTTTATACTTTCCTGGTGCTAACTGTAAGGTTTCAAATGCCCTGTTTTTTCCCTTTTGGGGATATACTCATTCAAGTATAGTCAGACTCTTCATTGACTATTGTTATCATCTATTATTAATTGCATAAATTTTAAGCCCAGCGTGCTTCAATGACTTCTAACATATCCAGTTCTGGCAAATCAATAGCCTTGACTTTCAACCTTTTCCTCTGTTAGAAGTTCCTAGTGCCTATTTTAAAACTCAGATTCCAGAATATTTCCTTGCTTTCTTTCTCTTTCTCTTTTTTAAATGGCCTCTGAGACACTGTATAGTATTAAATTGACAAGGCTATCAAGGGGAAGGGACAAAAAGAAAATGCAGGGAGAAATACCAGAGGTACAATATATTCAAATTCAATCCCATCAAATGGATCTACCTTCTTTTTTTCTTCAAAATGGGAGGTTTGTGATTTTCTTCTGCCATATGGAAATTGTATCTAATCATACGGAAGTTTCAGTCTTTCCAATCAAATATAACTCATCCTGTATATTTCCCCTAGATTACTGATTCACTGTCTCTACATCTCAAATAACCACTTACATCCATATGCCCTGATTTTATATAGATAGTATATACTCTATTTGCCATCTTGTGACCTGATTATGTTTTCAGATGTAATTTCTTTTTAAACATTGAATAATAAAAATGTATTATAAAATATGTGTGATATGTAAAGTATAACATAAGAAATCCTCATATGCAAACCACCTAGTTAAAGAAATGCAAATTTATTTACCTGTGAATCCTTTAAGTCCTCCTTCCACTTTTCTTTTCCTTACTCTCCTCGAAGGGAATCATTTTGAATTTGGTGGTTATTTTTCCTTGTTTTTAATTGCAGTTTTTCTGCATGAGTATATTTGTAACTAACAAGTTAAACAATAATTAACCAATAAATTTAGTTGTGCATTAAGATATTCTATAGATAGAATCATACTTTATTTACTTTTCTGTTACTTCTTTTCATGAACTTAACATTTTATTCCTAGATTCTTCCATCTTGTTGTACAGTAAAATGTATTTATTCCAGTGCTCTTTAGTATTCCATCATGGAATATACTATAATTTATCTATTTTGCTATTGATAGATGTTTGAGTTATTCTGGTATTTTGCTAGTACCAAAGGTTGTCTTATAACATTCTTGTACATATCTCCTTGTGTAATTATAAATTCTTTAAGCTATGTAGATTCAGTTTCTGGATCATGAATTATGGGCAATCAACATTGGGTTGTCATATTTTTGTATTTGCCAATTCAGTTCAGTTCAGTTCAGTTGCTCAGTCGTGTCCGACTCTTTGCCACCCCAAGAATTGCCGCATGCCAGGCCTCCCTGTCCATCACCAACTCCCGGAGTTCACTCAGACTCACATCCATCGAGTCGGTGATGCCATCCAGCCATCTCATCCTCTGTCATCCCTTTTTCCTCCTGCCCCTAATCCCTCCCAGCATCAGAGTCTTTTCCAATGAGTCAACTCTTTGCATGAGGTGGCCAAAGGACTGGAGTTTCAGCTTTAGCATCAGTCCTTCCAAAGAACACCCAGGGCTGATCTCCTTCAGAATGGACTGATTGGATCTCCTTGCAGTCCAAGGGACTCTCAAGAGTCTTCTCCAACACCACAGTTCAAACGCATGAATTCTTCAGTGCTCAGCTTTCTTCACAGCCCAACTCTCACATCCATACATGACTACTAGAAAAACCATAGCCTTGACCAGACGGACCTTAGTCGGCAAAGTAATGTCTCTGCTTTTGAATATGCTATGTAGGTTGGTCATAACTTTCCTTCCAAGGAGTAAGCATCTTTTAATTTCATGGCTGCAATCACTTTCTGCAGTGATTTTGGAACCCAGAAAAATAAAGTCTGACACTGTTTCCACTGTTTCCCCATCTATTTCCCATGAAGTGATGGGACCAGATGCCATGATCTTCGTTTTCTGAATGTTGAGCTTTAAGCCAACTTTTTCACTCTCCACTTTCACTTTCATCAAGAGGCTTTTTAGTTCCTCTTCCCTTTCTGCCATAAGGGTGATGTCATCTGCATATGTAATTTGCCAATTAGATAAGCATAAATGATGGTTTTCTTTGATTTTGATTGCATTTTCCTGAATACTAATAAAATTGAGCATCTTTCAATATCTAATAATCATTCATATTTTTTCATTTTTAAAATAAAATATTGTTTCATGCTTGTCCAGATATTTATCTGCTGACTTTTTTGTCTTCTTAATTTGTAGGATTTTTAGAAACTTGTTTTTGATGTGAATTCCTTATTATTAATATGAATAGTAAATATATATTCTAGTTTATGTTTATGTATATTAGGACACATTTGGGCAATTAGATGTTTTTCAGGGTTTTGCTATCACAATACACCACTGAAAATTTTGTAGCATTTTGTTTCACTTTAAAGACTAGTATTGAGTAGACTAAATCTTGAGATCAGTTATTGGGTCAAAAGGTATGAATATCTTCATGAATTCTAAATAAATATTGCTAATTGCTTTCCAAAAATTTGGTACCAATTTGCATTGCTAGCAACAGTCAAAGATGTAACAATTTCACTCTCATCAACCTTAGGTCTTGTCATTAAATATTTTTGGCTAGCTTAATGTGCAACATGTTTCTCAACATTGCTTTAATTTGCATTTCCTGATTACTAGCATGGATGAGCATTTTTCACAGTGTTTGTTTACTAATAGCATTTTCACTTATGTAAATTGTGTATTTTTACCCTCCGGGTCTTTATTTTGTGTTAAGCTAAGAATAATAAATACAGCTCTCCAAACCAAAAGTAGAAAGTGATCTGTTTTCAAAATGATTACAGAAGATTTTCAAAGTCTAAGTGTCTTACATACAATCACTTATGATAATTTTAATAAATATAAAAAAAAATCATCTATGTGTCTGGCTTTGGGAGTAGAAAGCCAAAATAATTGGTCCTTGCTTTCACAGAGATTTAGTCTTTCAGGTTAAAGTACAGGATTGTGGCAGAGAAGTGATTTTATGGGGGCTCTCAGGAGAAGTCTCTGCCTGAGATGAAGGTTCTGAAGGCATCCCAAGTTGGTGACCCTGCATTAGACCAAGGAGATGAGTGTAACTGGAGACTGTGCCGCGAACTGTGCTGACTTCATTTGAGAAGGAGCAGAGGTAGGAAGAGCATGGAGCTTCCCTGTGTCAGACCAACATATATGCTCTAATGATTTTAAAGTCTATTCAAAAGGGCTGGAGATCTTTAGAGGACTTTTAGCAAATCTGGAAAACTTCTCACAATTGTAGAGTAGGATGGAGGATGGCAGGTCATGGAAAAAACAATGTAGAGACATTTAGAAGCATTCATACCAGAGTAAAGGGATGGGAAAGTAGTGCTGAGAACAAAGAAGAGGCAACCGACTTGAGACCTATTTGAAAGCATATCACTAACCTTAAGAAAACTCAAATTTAAGTCACATTTGCTTTGGGAAGAGAAGACAAAGAAAGGCTACCATAGCATCATGGAGAGGGGTGACAATCGCAAGGCAGAGTCAGAGATGGGCAAAAGGAGGCCCATACCCTCCCACTTATCACCTGGTAGTTAATCTCTCTTACCGTATATGAAGATTCTCTCCTACAGTACTGTGGACACCTCATACAACTGGGTCCTAGTCTCCTTGCAGCACCCGAGGGTGTGTGGCGGCTCCATCTGACCTTGAGCTTGTGCAGGGCCTTAAAGAAGGCATGGGCCTATTGGGACAAGGAGCTCCAGGCTCCCAGGTGCTCAGACTGTGCTTTAGGAAGGGATACATTAAGCTACAGGTAGCCATGTACCCTGGGTCTTAGAGGCTCCTTGCTCTGTGAAGCAGGTCCTGGTCAGAGGAGAGAGCCAGCTCCCTTTGCTGGTACTGAGGACAGTACAAGTGAGAGGCCCTGTCTCAGCAGGTGATATCTCCTGGCAGGCACATGGCTTTGAGGCTGGGAGGCTGAGCCTGAGTCGTGTAGATTCTGTGGGCAAGGTTTAGCAGACACTCTGCCCCTAACAGGGCCTTTCCAGGTAGCACTAGTGGTAAAGAATTCACCTGCCAATGCAGGAGACATAAGAGATGCAGGTTTGATCCTTGGCTGGAGAAGATCCTCTGGAGGAGGGCATGGCAACCCACTCCAGTATTCTTGCCTGGAGGATCCCCTGGACAGAGTAGCCTGGCGGGCTACAATCCATGGGGTCACATAGAGCTGAACACAACTGAAATGACTTAGCACACGGCTGCACTGCCTCCAACAGACTTTATTAACCTCTTAGGAACAGGGAAACTAAGAGACCTTTGCGAACCTGATGACACTACTATATATCAAATAGGTAACTAATAAGGGCTTTCTGTATAGCACAGGGAACTATATTCAATACTAGGTAATGACCTATGTAAGCTACCCTCGTAGCTCAATTGGTAAAGAATCTGCCTGCAGTGCAGGAGATCTAGGTTTGATTCCTGGGTCGGGAAGATCCCTTGGAGAAGGAAATGGCAACCCACTCCAGTGGTCTTGCCTGGAGAATCCCACGGACAGAGGAGCTTGGCAGGCTACAGTCCATGGGGTCTCAAGAGTCAGACACCACTTAGCAACTAAACCACCACCAATGACCTATATGGAAAAAGAGTGTAAGAAAAAGTAGATACATGTATATGATTAACTGATTCACTGTGTAGCGTACACCTGAAACTAATGCAACATTATAAAGCAACTATATTCCAAACAAAAACCCCAAACCAAAACTTGATGACAATCACAGTTTTTGGAGACACCCATAGGGGATGATATTTATCCACTTTTATCCAACTCAAGCTTCAAGTTGGGTTGTCTAAGGAAATGTTAATATCTATTATAGAAAATTAATATTTATGTTAAAGAAAATCTCCTTTTCAAATTATTAATACTTTTTTTGGTTCTAAATGGTCACAAATGGACTTTCTGTAGCTGTTAAGCATCACTTTTCTCATAAATTAGTAATGACAACTTATTTGCAAATTAGAAAGTTTAAAATAGTCAACAATTCTCAGTAAATATTTTCTGAGTAAATATTATGTATGGGGTTGAAGATACAGTGGTGAAGATGATGGAAAAATGGCCCTTATGGAGCTTAATTATAATGTGTGTGTGTGTGTTTTGCTCAGTCGTGTCTGACTCTTTGCAAATCTAATTATAATGGGGGACATAAAATAAAAATGTAAAATATGAGGATAAATGATAATTTTAAAAAAGATCAATGCTATGTGAAAAATAAATCTGGTATGTGCTTGAGAATGACAGTAGAGTGAGGAGGAGACTTTTCTAAGGACTGAATTTTTAGCATCTCACTTAGGTTAAAATTGTACTGAGATACTGAAAATGTTTCCTTTAGCCATCAAGACCATTTTCTCCCCAAAGCCATCCTTTTGTTAAGTTCTTTTGGTCTAAAAGCTCCATGCACTGTTCGTTACAGCACTGATTATGTTTGCATTTCACATTTTTTTGGGGGGGTGTGATCATTTGATTGATGCTCTCCCCCAGAGACTGTGTTCTGTGAGAACAAAGATCAGGTCAGTCTTTTTTCTCCACTCCATCCAGGCACCAGCGATGAGCTTGCTTGTTGTAGAAGTGAATGAACGACCAACAGTTTGAAAATGCTTAGGGATTCTAGAATTGTGCATCTTTTTCTGAAATGTTTCAAGGTCAGAGTGCGCTTGACAAAGTGGGCACATGATAAATGTGTCATTGAATAGAAATAAAACTTTCCAGATCTTAATATGTTGATCTGGATGAATAATATGGAGCCCTGTTTGATTTTGAAAATTGGATCATTCCCACTGAGGAACAATGGTAGAAATACAGGTGAAAGAAGAGAGAAGCCCTTTTGAAATGGAAACTATTTCTGAACTGACAGAATAACCTCCCTCTGTCAGAAGAGGTAAGGGAGCAAAGTGCTTGGTGGGTAGGCTGAAATTTAAGCAGAATTTAGACAGACAGGAACAAATGTACAATTCCTATGTCATTGGGACATAGATTTATGCATAATTTGACAATATTTTTGGTTAGAACTCAGGGAAAAGGAGGAAACTATTTTAGAACAAGCAGTATGAAAAAGAGTGTCAATTTATAACTTAACAAATTACTGAGTATTGTTAGAATTCAAAGACTGAGTCTTCTCCTGTTAGGGGCTACTGCAGCTAACTAGAAGGGAAAGAGAAATAGGGGATTATTGGGTTTGAACAGCAGCAACAAAAGGATGAAACGAAAGGGAAAGAACAAGGGAGACTGACTGCTTAGGAGAATGATCAGCTTGATTCTTCTATAACACAAGCAAGTCCAAGGATCCATTGGATGTTTAGTAACTTTTCTGATCAACTCTGAACTTTGCAACAAGTGGATCAGAAAGAAGTGTCGGGTAGGAAGATGGGACCACCTGCAGCTTCTTCCCACTAGTTCTCGAATATTCTCAGTGATGAGAAATCTACTGCTTTCCAAGCAGCTCATGTGACCTCTAGACACTATTGTTAGAAAACACTTGTTCATGTGGAACCTCTCTTTTCTTATAGCTTCTGTTTATTGTTCTTGAAAGTGAGAGTTTGTTGCTCAGTTGTGTCTGACTCTGCAAGCCCATGGACTGTAACCTACCAGGCTCCTCTGTCCATGGAATTCTCCAGACAAGAATTCTGGAATGGGTGGGCATTCCTATCTCCAGGGATCTTCCCTACCCAGGGATCAAACCCGCATCTCCTGAATTGCAGGCAGATTCTTTACCATCTGAGCTACCAGGGAAGTTCTAATGAAATTCTTCATACCATCAGAACCAATCTAAATTCATCTTCTTCATCTTCTACATGAGCCCCCAAACATTCATAGCCATGTCCCTCTGTTCTTCTTGTCTATAGGCCACCTTCTTTGCTCCCCTCTGCAAATGCATAGTCTTATCTACGTCCTTTTTCTGTGATGCCCCTGATTTCAGTTTGGATTGGAGTGACCACTTCTTTTATACTAAATGAGATTTTACTGTTAATGAAAAACAATATTCTTGGTAGTCACACCTCACAGTAGGCACATATTGAGTTCAATGCCAGATAAAACCTTTAAGGATTTTCCAAATTATTCTGTTGCTGAGTCATGTCACCCCATTCTACCTTTATGCATTCACTTGTTTCAATTCAGTTCAGTTGCTCAGTCATGTCCGACTCTTTGTGACCCCATGAATCACAGCACGCCAGGCCTCCCTGTCCATCACCAACTCCCGGAGTTCACCCAAACTCATGTCTATCGAGTCAGTGATGCCATCCAGACATCTCATCCTCTGTTGTCCCCTTCTCCTCCTGCCCCCAATCCCTCCCAGCAGCAGAGTCTTTTCCAGTGAGGGATCTCTTTGCATGAGGTGGCCAAAGTACTGGAGTTTCAGCTTTAGCATCAGTCCTTCCAAAGAACACCCAGGACTGATCTCCTTTAGAATGGACTGGTTGGATCTCCTTGTAGTCCAAGGGACTCTCAAGAGTCTTCTCCAACACCACAGTTCAAAAGCATCAATTCTTCAGCACTCAGCTTTCTTCACAGTCCAACTTTCACATCCATACATGACCACAGGAAAAACCATAGCCTTGACTAGACAGACCTTAGTCGGCAAAGTAATGTCTCTGCTTTTGAATATGTTATCTAGGTTGGTCATAACTTTTCTTCCAAGGAGTAAGCGTCTTTTAATTTCATGGCTGCAATCACTATCTGCAGTGATTTTGGAGCCCTCTGACACTGTTTCCCCTGTTTCCCCATCTACTTCCCATGAAGTGATGGGGCCAGATGCCATGATCTTAGTTTTCTGAACAGTTGTATTCCTTTCACTCCAGCCTTTTGAATGTTTTAGATTTTAATTGTCATCCAAACTCTTTACTATTCTTCATGGTTTTATGCAATAGAAAAATCTGTTAAGCCTGCCTCCATTCAAGTCACTGATCATGAAAGGACCACTATCAAAGCTCATAATTACCTTTAAAAGGAACTTCCTCACAGGTTGGCATAATCTGTTAACTGGTATCTTCTTTGACATGGTTATTCAATCTTCCTTTCTTTCTTTTTTGGCAGCACCATGTGGCATGTGGGATCTTAGTTCCCCAACCTGTGATTGAACCCGTGCCCCCTGCAGCTGAAGCTCGGAGTCTTAACCCCTGGGCCTCCAGGGAAGTCCTGGTATGGTTATCCAGTCTATCACAGATCTGTCTTATGATGCTGTCATTGTGCCTAGTGGTTTTCAACTTATGCAGTGCATTCAAGCCAGCTGAAGAACTTTTAGAAATCCTGGTACCCAGTCCCTATCCCCAAGCAATTAAGTCAGAGTCTTTAGGGTGAACTGAGGTATTAGCATTTTAAAAAGATTTCCAGGTGATTTTAACATACAGCTGAGGTTGGGAAAAACCAACCTAGCCCAATATCCTCCAAACTTCTCTGATGACAAGCATTATCAGGGGATACATTTTATAAGTACAAATCCCTGCTCCCATCCCCTTCTCACTGGATCAGAATCTCCCAGAAAGCTTCAGAAATCTGGGAACACTGATAGCTCATACTTAAGATTTTCTTCCTCTAAAAGGTTATGACCAGGGAAGCAGTCAAATCCTTGCTGAAATCCAGATTTACTATTTTACCATATTTCTCAGTGAAGGAAGGAAATGGGTCAGTATGACTTACACACATGTAATGAAATATACTTTTGGGGGGTAGAGTATCATTTAAATAGCATCAGTGGTCCACAGGAGAAGTGCTTGTCTCGTAACTCTGGGACTCCTGGCCATTCTGTTTCCTTAGAAGTCATCTCTGGGATATGACGTGGGTACTGGAGATTTGGAATCCTCATTTTGCTGCTTTTTGGTTCTGAGACCCTGGGCAGACTTTGGACTTCTCTGTGCCTTAGTTTTATGATCTTTAGTGGAGCCAATAATACCTTGCTTTCGGTGTCATTGTGAGGATGAAGTATCAGGATTTGAAAGCCTCGTGAACACAGAAGTTTGCCTGTGCCCCTGTGTGTTGTGCGTGCATGCATGTGTGTGGGTGTGGAAGAGATGGCGTGACGGGGATGCTCAGACTGAGGGAACTGCTGGAAGATTAGAGCCAAGACAGGGGCACACTCTGCTCCGCAAGAAGTCAACAGAGTGTCTGAAGCTTTCTCAGTTCAGTTCCGTCGCTCAGTTGTGTCCGACTCTTTGCGACCCATGGACTGCAGCACGTCAGGCATCCCTGTCCACCACCAATTCCCGGAGTTTACTCACACTCACGTCCATTGAGTCGGTGATGCCAGCCAACCAACTCATCCTCTGTTGTCCCCTTCTCCCACCTTCAATCTTTCCCAGCATCAGGGTCTTTTCAAATGAGTCAGCTCTTCGCATCAGGTAGCCAAAGTATTAGAGTTTCAGCTTCAATAGCAGTCCTTCCAATGAACACTCAGGACTGATCTCCTTTAGGATGGACTGGTGGGATCTCTTTGCAGTCCAAGGGGCTCTGCTTTCTATCAGCAGTTGTTCCATTTTATTGAGCATTGCATGCTTACAATACAAACTTGATTAGTCAGGACAGTTTGCTGCAAAGCCTTATAGCAGTGCTCATGGATTGATGGTTATGGTGGGGGAATAGAAACAAATGCTAAATGTGGGGGCAACCTGAGAATTTGATACATTCTGTAGGTCTGCATCTTCCTATTTCCCCTATATGAAAACTGTTTCTAAAATGGTTTTGTTCTTTCAGTTGGAGCATTGCATTTCTTTGACGGGCTGGGGGAGGGGAAGTTCAAACCCACTGCTGTGGAGAATAAATAGTGATGTCCTGTAAACTTTACCAGCAAGATTCATAAGGTAACCTAAGACCCATGGCTTCATGGTGATTTTCTACTATTTTGGAAAGTGTGAGCTCATGGTTGAGAGTCACTGTGGATTAAGAAATGCTCAGATGGCCAAGGTTATGACTACCAAAAGTCAAATAGCTTTTTGCAGTTGAGGGACTGGGACAGGTCTTAGCCCCTGTCTTTGAATTTTTCCATCTACTGTTTCATTCTAACTCTCTGAGCTACTGCATTCAAGCCTTAGCCTCTGGTCTTTCATCATGATTTTGGTCAGATACAGTGACAGTTTGTAGTGATTACAGATTTATTTTAAAAGACAACCTACTGACCTTTTTATGAATAGCAGCTTTAAAAAGAAGACGAGGAAAAGTCTCTAAGTCAAGCATATATGCTTAGTATTACGTTTAAATTTGGAAGGGATGCAATGAGGAAGGCTAACCCCATTCTCCATGTGTTTTTAGTTATCATATTATTCAGTACAATGTAATTTATAATTTATATAAGCTTAATAAAATTTATTATCTTTGACAAAAAGGCAAATGCTTGGAATATTAAGTTTTTATTAAGACAAAGAACATAATTAATTTTTCCAAACTTGTCTAAAAATGCTTAGTGGTCGGTTCTGCCATTTAGATTTATTTAAACATATGTAAATTTGACATTTTGAGCAGCAATTAATAAAGTTGCTGTAATTTTAATCTTGGATTTTCTCTTCTTCTCTGGCTTTTTGAAGAGGTACTAGGCTAAGCATTTAAATTACTGTTCCAATTTTCGAAGATTTTGGCTAGTACTTTCTGGGATAATAAATGGTATGAATGCAGTTTAATCATTTTTTTAAAGGTACATGGTTTTTAATAAAAATAGAATTTACTTGTCCTTATTTTGAAGTGCAAATGTGTTAGTTGATTATGACAATTAATAATATTTTTAAATTATAAATGAAATCATGATTTTAATTAGTTGATTCCCAAATATTCCTTATCTTAGTACTTAAACTTCTGAATGCATTCCTTTTTTGCATTTGTTTTCCATGTAATATTCATTTATAGCAAATAAGTTTTACCTTTTGAGCAACTACCTGTGAGTGATTTTGGACAGATCATATTGAACCTTTTTTGGGTCTTGTTTTCTTCATCTGTAAAATATCTAAGGCCCTTTCCAGCTTTAAAATTGTCACTCAGGACTTCCCTGGTGATACAGTCTGGATAAGAATCTACCTGCCAATGCAGGGGACACTGGTTCAATCACTGGTCACATGCCAGGGGACAACTAAGTCGGCATGCCACAACTACCGAGCCTGTGCTCTAGAGTCCCGAGCCACAAAATATTGAGCCTGTGTGATGCAACTATTGAAGCTCATGTGCCCTAGAGTCCATGTTCTGCAACAAGAGAGGTCACCACAGTGAGAAGCCCACACATTGCAGCTGGAGAGTGGCTCTCATTCACTGCAACCAGAGAAAGCCCACAAGCAGCATGAAGGCCCAGCACAGCCAAAAATAAATACATAAATGAAATTTTAAAATGTTGTTCAAAGATCTCTCACCTTTGAACACACATGACATTTTTCTTGACCCCTTTTGGGAGCATTTATTTATTAAGCATCTTGTTTGATTTCTTTATGAAGGCATCTTTCAGTTCAGTTCAGTTCAGTTGCTCAGTCATGTCCGAATCTTTGCAACCCCATGGACTGCAGCAGGCCAGGCCTCCTTGTCCATCACCAACTCCTGGAGTTTACTCAAACTCATGTCCATTGAGTCAGTGATGCCATCCAACTATCTCATCCTCTGTCATCCCCTTCTCCTCCTCCTCCCCAATCCCTCCCAGCATCAGGGTCTTTTCCAATGAGTCATATCTTCACATCAGGTGGCCAAAGTATTGGAGTTTCAGCTTCAGCATCAGTCCTTCCAATGAATATTCAGGACTGATTTCCTTTAGGATGGACTGGTTGGATCTCCTTGCAGTACAAGGGACTCTCAAAAGGCATCTTACCTGACCTATTTTTTAAGCTGCAAGGAGGTATAGACAACTGATTTCTCAATTTTTTAAAACTGCTCTTAGCATTAGAAGGAAATCTCTCACAGAAATTCAATAAACATTGGTGAAATGAATAAATAAAAATGTAAAACTTTCTCCCTAAAGCTATTCATTTCCATGTAGGAGATTAAAAAAATTACTAAGCTTTTCCTTTTTTTTTGGTTTGTACGTAAGTTTTAAAAACAGAAGTATCTGACTTTTTACTTTTTTTAGACCCATAAATTAATGTAACATAGTATATACTTTTAAAAGTTTGATGAGAATTAAAATGTCTAGAAGATGTCATTTGTGCTCACCAAGATGCAGTTTTCCTCCCAACTGGGCAGACACTATATTGAAGTTGGACATGGCCATGAGATTGTTTTGATAATGAAGAGTCCTTCCTCAGTGGATGTATTAAAGAACTGATGTGTGATTCCTTTTGTTCTCTTCCCCAACTCAGAGAAGCTGAAACCTCAATTGCAATGGAGTCATAAATGATGGAAAATGAGCAGAGTTCCCCCTTCCTCTTCCCACTACACAGGTTCTGATGTAGATATAGCTAGACAGGTAGCATAAGGCAGAAATAAGACTTTACTTATTTAAAGTCACCAATATTTTTTGTTACCATGGCATAACATTAGCCTATTCTGACTATTTCAAGTTGTAAATTGAATTAAAATAGTTTTAAACTTTATTAAAGTTGTAAGAAAAACACTGTAAATTGAAATGTTTCATATTTAATTTTGAGCCTCCAATATATTTTATGAAAACTTAATCCAAATACTTGAGTAAAATTTAGCTCAGCTTTCATATACTGTTTTCATAGAGTGAAAAGTAATACTGCTTTTGATACAGCTGCAAAGTAAATTATTAAAGAAACAGTTTAGAATTGTGTTACAATAGAGATAATGGAAAATCTCTGGTGGTATGAATGCTTGTTGGATATGTTTTTATTCAAACTCACTTTTCCCAGGTAAGAAGTAGATTCAACTGTTTCCTGCATTCATTATCATATTTATTTAGCAACAGTGATTTTCAAGTCAGTTATTATTAATAATTTCATTATAGAAAATAGGTTTTTAGCATGTATAAACAGACTGCATTTGAAGCTTTTCTAGTTTTAATTTCAGATCTTTCAATGGTTATTTCTCCCAGAGGAAAATATATGATTAAAAAATTAAAAAAACTATCTGAAAGGCTACTGTTTGATGTAGCAACATTGCAAAACTCAGTAGTTATTAGCACAGACTCTAGGGCTGGATGTGTGGGTTTAAATCCCAGCTTGACTTGTAACGAACCTTATCATCTTAGTAAGTTCAGTTCAGTTCAGTAGCTCAGTCATGCCCGACTCTTTGTGACCCCATGGACTGCAGCACGCCAGGCCTCCCTGTCCATCACCCACTCCCAGAGCTTCTCAAACTCATGTCCATTGAGTTGGTGATACCATCCAACCATCTCATCCTCTGTTGTCCCCTTCTCCTGCCTTCAATCTTTCCCAGCATCAGGGTCTTTTTTAATGAGTCAGTTCTCTGCATCAAGTGGCCAAAGTATTGGAGTTTTAGCTTCAGTATCAGTCCTTCTAATGAATATTCAGAACTGATTTCCCTTAGGATGGACTGGTTGGATATTCTTGCAGTCCAAGGACTCTCAAGAGTCTTCTCCAACACCACAGTTCAAAAGCATCAATTCTTTGGTGCTCAGCTTTCTTTATAGTACAACTCTCACATCCATACATGACTACTGGGAAAACCATAGCTTTGAATAGACAGACCTTTGTTGGAAAAGTAATGTCTCTGCTTTTTATCATGCTGTCTAGATTGGTCATAGTAAGTTACTTATCCTCTTTTTGCCCCAGTTTTCTCTTTTGATAAATGTGGATGTGTGGCATGCTAAGTCGCTTCAGGGGTGTCCGACTCTTTGTGACCCTATGTACTGTAGCCTACCAGGCTCTGTCCATGGGATTCTCCAGGCAAGAATACTGGAGTGGGTTGCCATGTCCTCCTCCAAGGGAACTTCCCAACCCAGGGATCGTACTCGTGTTCCTTAAGTCTCCAGCTTTGGCAGGCGAGTTCTTTACCACTAGCACCACCTGGGAGTTTATATAAATGGGGATAGTAATCCTAAATCATAGGCTTGCATGAATATTACTATATGAAAAACACTTAAGAAAGTATCTGCCACATAATGAGTCCTCAGTAATTGTTGCCCACTCTATTAGGAGGATTCCTCTATTATTGGAGATGTCTATTGACAAATTTTCATTTATTTTACTGTATGCAAGAGACTTGCCTGGTGGTCCAGTGGCTAAGACTCTGTGCTCCTATTGCAGGGGTCTGGGTTCAATTCCTGGTTAGGAAACTAGACCACACATGCTGCAACTAAGAGTTCTCAGGCTGCAACCTGATCCCACATTCTGAAACTAAAGATTGAATTTGCTGCAACTAAGAACCAATCAGGGTATGAAGAAGCAGAGACATCACTTTGCCAACAGACGTCCATACAGTCAAAGCTATGACTTTTCCAGTAGCCATGGATGTGAGACTTGGACCATAAAGAAGGCTGAATGCTGAAGAATTGATACTTTTGGACTGTGGTGCTGGAGAAGACGCTCTAGAGTCCTTTGGACTGCAAGGAGATCCAACCAGTCAGTCCTAAAGGAAATCAACCTTGAATATTCATTGGAAGGACTTGCTGAAGCTCCAATACTTTGGGCACCTGATGTGAAGAGCTGACTCATTGGAAAAGACCCTGATGCTGGGAAAGACTGATGGCAAAAGGAGAAGGGGATGACAGAGGATGAGATGGTTAGATTGCATCACTGACTCAATGGACATAAGTTTGAGCACACTTTGGGAGATGATGAAGGACAGAAAGGCCTGTGGGGTCACAAAGAGTCAGACACAACTTAGCCAATGAACAACAAAACTGTATGCTATTTGACTCTTTTTCTTTTATTTTCTTTTTTTAGTTTAGACATCGTTCTTCTACCACTTTTTTCTTTGTCACATTTTGTTATCATGCTGGTACTTAATCATGCATGCATATTGTAAATTATACTTTCAATTTATTTTTGTTGATATCTGGTGGCCTTTGACGTTATTTACCTCTAAATGATTATTGCTATGACTAATTCCCTTTATAATTCTACAAATCTACAATAATAAAACATGTTTCTAGAATAATAAAATTTATTTCTGATCCAAAGTATATAATATAGATGAAACATTAACCAAGGTAAAAAGCTAGGCCAACAGACATTTATTAATGTATTCAGCACTGGGTGGCTGTGTGGGAAAAAAAATACATATAAAGACAGGGCTCCTGCCCACCATGAATTTGTAATGTAGTTGAAGAACTGTGAATAATGAACATGAGGCAGAGACACATATGAGATAGGTTAGAAATGAATCATCATTCTTATATAAGTGGTGTAGAAGGTTTTAAGAGGGAAGCATCACTGGAGGCTGAAGAGTTCACAGAAGCTTCAAGGAGCTATGATGTACATGTTTCAAATAATGTATTTAAATTTAGCTTAACTCATTTACGCTGTTTCTATAGCACGGGAAAGCAACGCAGCCTAAGATACAGCTGCACGGCACAACATCAGATTAATAAATCTTGAGGAGCCTTTCAGTTCAGTTCAGTTCAGTCACTCAGTTGTGTCCGACTCTTTGCGACCCCATGAATCGCAGCACACCAGGCCTCCCTGTCCATCACCAACTCCCGGAGTTCACTCAGACTCATGTCCATCGAGTCGGTGATGCCATCCAGCCATCTCATCCTGTCATCCCCTTCTCCTCCTGCCCCCAATCCCTCCCAGCATCAGAGTCTTTTCCAATGAGTCAACTCTTCTCAGGAGGTGGCCAAAGTACTGGAGCTTCAGCTTTAGCATCATTCCTTCCAAAGAAATCCCAGGGCTGATCTCCTTCAGAATGGACTGGTTGGATCTCCTTTCAGTCCAAGGGACTCTCAAGAGTCTTCTCCAACACCAGAGTTCAAAAGCATCAATTCTTTGGCGCTCAGCCTTCTTCACAGTCCAATTCTCACATCCATACATGACCACAGGAAGAACCATAGCCTTGACTAGACAGACCTTAGTCGGCAAAGTAATGTCTCTGCTTTTGAATATGCTGTCTAGGTTGGTCATAACTTTTCTTCCAAGGAGTAAGCGTCTTTTAATTTCAGTACTATTATAATAGAGAGCTGATAGGAATTGATGGAGCAGAATGAGAACAGTGTTTGGGAGTGGAACTGTCCCAGGAGAATGGATTGCATGAGAGAGGAGATGGAGGAGCCAGGTTTGGGTAGAGGGAGGAGATCACGATAGGGAGCCTGCTGGGAGATGGATGGTCACTGTGGGGCTGGGATGGTAGAGACTGAAGCTCTTAGAAGAGCCATTCTGCAGGGTGGTCTTTAGTCTAAGGACTCTGTGCAACTTTTCAGAATATCTTAGGTGGCTCCTGGATTATTAAGGAAGAAGATGGCATTATGGATCACATTGATAATGTGATTTAGAGTACAGTGATTGTGACCGAAAAGTCTAAAATGGTATTATAGAGTAAAAATATAGGGTATTTTATGTATGTTTTAAAATAAATATTAATATATAGGAATAAGTTACAGTATCCTTCTATTAGTACCTGCTAAGTTCTGGCTTTCTCTTGGTTGAAAGGCTACTATGAGCCATAGTGAGGCATAAAGATTTGTATTCTGGAAACATTAATCCAACAACATTTTTGAAAAAGGATGATAAAGGAGAGACAGTGTCAAGGAGAACAGGTATCTAGGCAGGTGGTGATGAAAGAGTGGGTAGAACAGTGGGTGCTGAGTGCCTGGAGTGTGTGTTAGTTGCTCAGTCACGTCTGACTCTTTGTGACCCTACGGACTGCAACCTGCTAGGCTCCCCCATCCATGGAATTCTCCAGGCAAGAATACTGGAGTGGGTAGCCTTTCCTTCTCCAGGGGATCTTCCCGACCCAGGGATCAAACCTGGGTCTCCCACATTGAGGGCATATTCTTTACTGTCTGAGCCACCAGAGGATGTGGGAAATCAAAGATACTTGAAATGGTGAATTGGCTGTTTTGGCAAACATCTCGATTCTCCCTCTTACTTTAATGAGAAAATCTCTTTTTTTTTCTGAAAATAGATTTGAAAAGGCATGTAAGAGACTTAATTGGGGGAGGGGAGGAACAGAAGGCAGAAAGAGGATTAAGGAAAGTTAAAGAAAAGGAACTTACCCTTCCCTGTTCTTCAGGTGGGAGGTCTCCCAGAGGAAGACAGCCTAAGCTGCTTTAGAGCCAGCCCTGGGATGACTCATACCACCACCTCTGCTTCTCCCACATCCTGACTGTGCAGAACCCATCTGGCTTTTCCAAAGAGAATCCCAGTAGAGTCACCAGCAACAAACTGTGGGATCAGATGTGAAATTTCTTCTTTGTCTGACACTGGGGAAAGATCGACACAGAAAAGAATATTTTGAGCCTGTTTCCCAATCAATAATGCTCGAGCAAAAATAAAAAATGACTTTACAGATTAGGAGGACATTTATAAGATGGCCTCTTTGAAAAATTCTTTTTTGTCATATAAAAGGAGTAACTCATATGTAATTAAATGGTCAGGATGATAGACATACACATAATATCTGTTTAAATATATCACAGTAAATGATCCCTGATAGTTTTTCTTGATCTCTATTTCCCATAAACCTCACAGTAGTTGTAGATGCAATAAATAAGGAAAAACTGCTTTCTTTCCTAGTTGGCTGTATATCTTGGTTCTGGGCATGTAAGCAAATGGCAAATTTCAAGACCAAATTGCCTCATCAGCGCGGATTCTGATTTTTGCCACATTCTACATGAGAAAGCGCTAAGTGGAGGTTGATGGGAAGTTGAGTGATTTGTTGCTTTTAAAATAAGCTCATTAAGCCCAACATCAGCTCAAGTCTGCACACTTTGTTCCTGTGTGGCATGGCTGCTAATTATTCCCTGCTGACTGAATGAGCTATACAGAGAGCAATACAGTAAGACAAAAATTGGGACGTTCCGAGAAAAAGCTGTTGATGAATATCGATTCATACCGGTTGGAGGTATAGCTCAGCGGTAGAGCTTTTGACTGCATGTTGTTGTTGTTGTTTATTCACTAAGTAGAGTCCGACTCTTTGCGACCCCATGAGCTGCAGCACACCAGGCTTCCCTGTCCTTCACCTCTCCTGGAGGATGCTCAAATTCATGTTCATTGAGTCAGTGATGCTATCTAACCATCTCATCCTCTGTCATCCCCTGCTCCTCTTGCCCTCAATCTTTCCCAGCATCAGGGTATTTTCCAATGAGTCGGCTCTTCCCATCAGGTGGCCAAGGTATTGGAGCTTCTGCTTCAGCATCTGTTCTTCCAATGAATATTCAAGGTTGATTTCCTTTAGGATTGACTGGTTTAATCTCCTTGCTGTCCAAGAGACTCTCAAGAGTCTTCACCAGCACCACAGTTGCAAAGCATCAGTTCTTCAGTGCTCAGCCTTTTTACATGGGTCCAACTCTCACATCTGTACATGATTACTGGAAAAATCATAACTTTGACTATACGGACCTTTGTTGGCAAAGTGATATCTGATTTTTAATATGCTGTCTAGGTTTGTCATAACTTTCCTTCCAAGAAGCAGTTCAGTTCAGTTCAGTTGCTCAGTCATGTCCGAATCTTTGCAACCCCATGAACTGCAGCATGCCAGGCCTCCCTGTCCATCACCCACTCCTGGAGTTTACTCAGACTCATGTCCATTGAGTCAGGGATGCCATCCAACCATCTCATCCTCTGTTGTCCCCTTCTCCTCCTGCCTTCAATCTTTCCCAGCATCAGGGTCTTTTCAAATGAGTCAGTTCTTCACATCAGGTGGCCAAAGTATTGGAGTTTCAGCTTCAGCATCAGTCCTTCCAATGAATATTCAGGACTGATTTCCTTGAGGATGGACTGGTTGGATCTCTTTGCAATCCAAGGGATTCTCAAGAGTCTTCTCCAACACAATAGTTCAAAAGCATCAATTCTTCGGAGCTCAGCTTTCTTTATAGTCCAACTCTCACATCCATACATGACTACTGGAAAAACCATAGCTTTGACTAGATGGACCTTTGTTAGCAAAGTAATGTCTCTGCTTTTTAATATGTTCTCTAGGTTGGTCATGGCTTTTCTTCCAAGAAGCAGGAGTCTTTTAATTTCATGGCTGCAGTCACCATCTGCAGTGACTTTGGAGCCCTCCAGAATAAAGTCTCTCATTATTTCCATTGTTTCCCCATCTATTTGCTGTGAAGTGATGGGACCAGATGCCATGATCTTAGTTTTCTGAATGTTGAGCTTTAAGCCAAATTTTTCACTCTCCTCTTTCACTTTCATCAAGAGGCTCTTTAGTTCTTTGCTTTCTGCCATAAGGGTGATGTCAAAGGGAATGGCAAACCACTTCAGTATTCTTGCTTTGAGAACCCCGTGCCAACAATGATAAGGCTATGATTTGTTGATCTTTTGCCCTATACCAGGCACTGAGGTAGAATTTATCACAAATTCTCTTTTAATCTTCACAGAAACCCTTTGCAATAATTTTTATTATTAGTCTCAATTTACAGATGAAGGGAAGAAAGATTATAGAAATCACATAGGTGTTAACAAGTGGTGCTAGGATTAGAATCCTTGCCCCTCTGAAGCCAAGCCTGTGTTCTAATGGTGATAGTCTAAAGCAAGATTTTTTCCCCCCCCATTAAGTAGCTTGTGCCGGAGGGGAAGTATCTGTTTTTTTCAATCAACTCTAGCCCAGCCTTTGAAATGTTTAGAATTTAGACATAGTGGTGGTGGTGGTGGTTTAGTCGCTAAGTTGTGTCTGACTCTTGGGATCCCATGGACTGTAGTGATCAGACTCCTCTGTCCGTGGGATTCTCCAGGCAAGAATACTGGAGTGGGTTGCTATTTCCTTCTCCAGGGGATCTTCTGGACCCAGGAATCATACCCAGGTCTCCTGCATTGCAGGTGGATTCCTGCATTGCAGGTGGATTCTTTACCTACTGAGCTATGAGAAATTATCATTAAGTATTATTAAAGCTACAAATAAAAAATGACACAAAGTCTTCCAGGACTTCATAGCTTCTTAATTGCCAGATTCAATGATGTATTTAGGAGAGAGTAATTGAGAAATAAACTGGTTTGTAAGTTACCCCAGGGGGATGAGAGGATCTGTAGTCTTTCAAAGGGCAGCAATGTATAACCTGGGTTTGCTTTGTGTCAGGAGATTAAATTAAAAGGCTTTTATTTTTTATAAGGTCTGCCATTTTTTAATCTTTTATTTTTTTAAGGTCTAGGCTCAGTGAAGAAGGAGCTGAGAGAGAGTGACTCCTAGGATTGAGGGAGCAGAAAAATAGGTCAGCCTTGTAGTAGAGATAGTTGGAGTGTGAGTGCTGTGTGTACCCATTTGGCAAGCAACAAGAGCAGGGAGGAGGAGAGGGAGGAACTTCTGCTCCGATTTCCTGAAGTCTTTGGAGAGGGCAGAGTGGAGAGCCTCCCAGTGGCAACCACGATAAACTGAAAGCTAGGCTTCCTCTGCGGTTTTCCAGCACCATGCCAGCTCTAATGTGAGTGAACCCCAAAATGACTAAGGCTGGATTTTCCGCCTAATGTTTTCAGTTTGATTGGTAGTATAGATTTGATTTAGAAAAATAACTGGAACCTCTCCTACATCTAGTGTATCAGAACAAAGTTGTACTTAAAACTCTAGGGGGTGTGTTCTCAATGAGGGTGATATCTTCCCCAAGGGGAATTCAATTCATTCTTGGAAAGGGTTGAAAAAAGTCTTCCTCCCTCCTTTTATGTGTAAACCACAGATATACATATAGTCCACACGCAGCTACACAGTCTCGCTGTATGTGTATCATGTGGTGATTAGGAAAAAATATTTAAAAATGCCTCTTTAACAGGTTGTGTGAAAATGAAAATCCCTTGAGAAATGCTTATTTAGAGTCTGAGATTCTCAGAGAAATATTCAGAGTTACAGGGGTCAAGAGGGAGACATGAAGTGCAATTTAGGAGAGAAGATCCATGTGCATATTTGCAGGAACGGAAGGAAGTGAGAAGGATAAGTACACAAGCATCTTAAGAAAGAATTTTGTTTTGCTGTTTCTATGGACAAAACCTCACATACAGAAAACAATAAATTAGTTAACTTCATGTGTTTAAGAGATATTGTTATATGCTCTTTGAAATGTCTCTGCAAAAGTCAGGAAACAGAAGTTCCCCTTACACATGTTCATTTCATTCTCTCTCTTGTGAGGATCTGCCTACTGCTGGGCATGAAATCTGAGCATCTCTGGCAGTGTGGCTTTAGATGTCCTCTCTTTCAGAGTTATGTTAATACAACCCTACACCCCGCTTTCTTCATAAATGCTTGCTGTCAGAATCCCTAGAAAGTTAAATTAATTGCCTTCAAATATCCTCCAGATTGCAAAAGGACCAGAAAAGGATGAGAACCTTTGGCTCTTTCTGGATGTGGCTTAATTTATTATTATTATTTTAACTTTTAGTATTTTTTATTTAGGTATAATTGATATATAATAATATATAAATTTCATGTATGTAATAGTGATTCACAACTTTTAAAGGTTATACTCCATTTATAGTTATTATAAAATAATGCCTATATTCCCTGTGCTATAATGTATATCCTTGTAGTTTATTTACATTTTACACTGTAGTTTGTACCTTTAAATCTCATATCTTGCCCCTTTCCTGTTCCTCACTGGTAGCCACTAGTTTATTCTCTACATTTGTAAGTCTGTTTCTTTTTTTAAAACCTTGATTCATTTGTTTCATTTTTTAGAATATACGTGTTGACAATTGACAACCTACAGTGTTTGTCTTTCTCTGTCTGACCAATTTCAGTGTTTTACCCTCTAGGTCATCCATGTTGTTGTAAATGGCAACATTTCATTCTCTTCTATGGCCAAATAATATTCCATCACATATATATGTCATATCTTTTTTATCCATTTATCTGTTGATAAACACTTAGGTTGCTTCCATGTCTTGGCTATTATAAATAATGTTGCCGTGAACATTGGGGTTCATGTGTCTTTTCAAATTAATGTTTTCTTTTCTTTTTTTTTTTTTTTTTCATTTATATACCCAGGAGAGGAGTTGCTAGGTCATATGGTAGTTCTGTTTTTAGTTTTTTAAAAATGTCCATTCTGCTGCACCAATTTACACTCCCACCAACAGTGTACAAGGGTTCCCTTTTCTCTGTATCCACTGAGGCTTAATTTAAACTTCCTAGATCACTGGTTTTTAGACTTTAAGTACATCTGAACCACCTGGCTGTGGCTGTGCTAAGCTGCTTCTGTCATGTCTGACTCTGTGTTACCCTATGAACCGTAGTCCACCAGGCTCCTCCGTCCTTGGGAATCTCCAGGCAAGAATACTGGTGTGGGTTGCCACTCCCTTCTCCAGGGGATCTTCCCAACCAGGGATCGAACCCGTGTTTCTTAAGTCTCCAGCACTGGCCAGTGCATTCTTTACCACTAGTGCCACCTGGGAAGCCCACAAACCACCTGGAGGTCTTGCTAAAGCTCAGGTAGACTGATGGGCCCTATCCTCAGAACCTTTGATTCAGGAGGCCTGGGGGCGGGCAATAATTGGCCTTTCAAATGTTTATGCTGCTGGTTGGGGACCAAACTTTGAGAAGCACTGCCCTTGGTCAGGGCATGGCAATCCACTCCAGTATTCTTATCTGGAGAATCCCAGGGACAGAGGAGCTTGCAGGGCTACAGGCCATGAAGTCACAAAGTGTCAGACACGACTGAAGTGGCTTAGCATGCATACATGCCATTGATCAGTGGCTTCCCTAACTGCATGAATCATCAGAATCACTGGGCATCTATTAAAAATGTGTATTCCTGGACCTACCTCTTGAGAATATGGGTCAGTGGGTCTAGAAAGGCACAGATTTTACACATTTTTGTCATCTCCCAGGTAGTTCTGATAAGCACTTGGGTGGGAACTCTTCCTCCATGTAGCTCTCATCAGACTTATCCTCTGGCACAGAGAGCTAACTGCCCTCTGATTCTTCATTTGTTAAATGTCTTTGTCGGGCAGTGTATTGCTCCCAGTGGGTGATGCAATTTTGTAGTTCCATTTATTAATATACTTGTTCTTACAAAATGAATGTTGATTGCATTCTCAATATTTCAGGGAAAAGAGCAGATCTCTCTCTTTGGGGATTGGTTTATGAGATTGTACTGCCCAGAGACAGAATATTAATTAGACCATTTATGAGGAAATATATAAAAAGTAAAACCCTGGCTTCTGTGTTTAACTGAACTGTTCAATGACCCTCTGAGAAATGTATAATATTTTGCTTATCATTTTAGACTTGATTTCATACAACCTTGTCTTTGAGTTGGAGCAAGAGGTAAAATTCTACTAGTATTTGGAGAATCAGTTGGGGATGCTGCAGATAGCAGGACTGGTATGTGTGCTTGAAGAGAATATAATTTTTTGAGCCTAATGTAATTTTCTTGAACTTATTTTGAAAATGATTTACAAGACTGGATTATATGGTTAAAGCTGAGATCTCTTTACCCTAAAGAAGGGGCAAGAACCATATCAGTCCATCGATTAATCAGGCAATTGATCTATTTAGTTTTTACCTCCTCCCATTGAAAATTTTCAGTAGCCCTCAGACCTTTAAAAATTCTTTCTAGGGGTTTTTCTGAATTCAAGATGTTTTAGCAAACCCAGTCTAGGGAGAAACACAGTGATTTCTGCTGTGAGAGAACGAGGGGATAATGAGAGATGGTGTTAGGCTAGGCTGGTGACAGTGGGTCAGCTAAGCCTTTCTTTCTGGAAATTTGAGGAATCTAGAGTACTTACAGGAGAAGGCAATGGCACCCCACTCCAGTACTCTTGCCTGGAGAATCCCAGGGACTGGGGAGCCTGATTGGATGCCGTCTTTGGGGTCGCACAGAGTAGGACACAACTGAAGCGACTTAGCAGCAGCAGCAGCAGCAGCAGCAGCAGAGTACTTACAACTCAGGGATTGAATATTAATGGTTCTGGAATTAGCTACATATTCTTAAGGTATTAGCCCAGCAGCTGGAAAGGATGTTTATCAGAAAATCATGAATATACAATCATTAGTTATTACACTTCTGGATATTTGGAATATATGCTATCAATTACCTATCAAGTTTCACTTCTGGGGTCAAAGACTTCAGAAATTCCTTTTCACCTCAGTGAATAATCAATTCCACAGAAGAGTCTGGGCATGGGAAACCTTGTGAAGAATATCTGGTATCCTAACAAATTTTTAAAAAATTGTATTGTAGACTACTCGCCATACTAATTTTACTATAATATTTTTGCTGAAGGTTATTTTTCTACATTATTCTGTCCATTCACTCTCCCCAGTAATTGAGAAGTAGAAACCCTTGCTCATAAATATCTATTGACTCAACCTAGCTGCTAATGTATAACCTTCACCAAAGTGACACCTTGGAAGCAATGATGCATGAAACTTTACTCACATATATACAGATATCCACTTCTTTCATGTCATGGGAAGATATTTATTTCATGATCAAAAGCAGTGACTCATGAAAGTCTAACTGGATTTCCATTCATTCTTTATATTCCAAGATGCTTGATGGTCTGCTGCTGAGTCTTTCAGTCTCCCACGGTAGGGGGACTACAGTCTCCTTCACTTTAGACCCTGTAGAAGAAGGAGGTCAAAGGACCTGGAGGTAGAGGATAAGGAGAAGTAAACAGACATACACTGACTGCGAAGAGAGGGGACTTGCAGGTGGAAAAGTGAAGACAGATGAGATTGAAAGAGGAACGGGTGTCAGGTGGTATCAAACAGGGAAGGACAGTTTCTCCCAAAGAATAATGGTAAAAACATTTCTCTCTGCTTCAGAATGGGTGAAGTCTTTTGGAGAATTTGGGGAGATTCTGATCTTCTGAACTTCAGTGGTGAAACATCAATACTGAAAATTTGTCAGTCAGACTGAATCCATAGTCATCATGCTAAGTCTTCCCCAGTGGCTCAGTGGTAAAGAATCTGCCTGCCAGCGCAGGAGATGTGGGTTCAGTCCCTGGGTTGGGAAGATGCTCTGGAGAAGGAAATGGCAACCCACTCCAGTATTTTTGCCTGGGGAAAACCATGGACAGAGGAGCCTGGTGGGCTATAGTCCATGGGGTTGCAAAGAATCAGACACGACTGAGCAACTATTAACATCTTGCTAAATGAATGCATTTTCTTTTCAGGAAATGAAAACCAGATAAACATTATCCAGGAGTGTGAGGCTTAGAGTGGAAATTAACACAAGCTTAGCCATATCTTTTCATGTCTATTGGTGTTATTGCTATTTCCCTTAAAGCAGAGAATGTCAAGGACCCAGGCAAGCATCATTTGATTACACACTTATCCTGGTGCTTTGTTACCAGTGAATGTTCTGTAAATGCTCATGAGTGGAGTTTTCACCACAAATGCTTATTTCAAAGATATGTGCATTAGATATGGCCATTGGTTTCAAGCAGGGAACCATTTGCAGTAATTGTGTCTTCTTATTAAATATGTGATAGGCATCAGAGACACAGATTTCTTGTGCTTAACAACTACAAAGAATCTTTGATAATAAGCCCCAGCCTTCACTTTCAAAAGTTTCTATTTTAGTGGGAAAGAAGGAACACAGGCAAATCACTATCCTGAGAGACTTAAGAAATGGCTGAGTTGACTCATTGTTTAAATGGGACAGAATCTTAGATCTCTTATCTTTTGATGGCAGACAGAGGATGGAGGATTGAAGAAAAGCATGGAAAATGAACCTTCAATTTTCTTGACGAGGTTATACCAATAGTAATGACAGACTTCATAATGCAAGTAAAAAATGTTAACCCAAGTGGACTCAGGAAAGGGCAGTGTTTTTTTTTTCTTTTTTTTCTATAAGTACCCTTGGGTTCCACAGTGTTATTTCTGCCACACTACTGCATATCTTTCCTGTTCAAAAAGTTCCCTTTGGAGTTAACAAAACACTCATTTAATTGTAGGATAAATCATATATGTTTCCCAAACATGAGAAAGCATGACTGAACCAATAGATGGCTAAGCAGAGTAAGAAGATATCTTGGAATTGAATTGCAATTGTAAATATTGTTTGGTGTGATCAAAACTCCCATAAAACAGCAATTAATTTTAGATAATTACTGCTTGGAAACTACATAATTGCATGTTTTCCTCTAGAGTCACCTTGCCTTTGTGCAGAGTATTTAATCGGTTATGCAGTTAACCTGAAAGGGAAGGGCATTCATAGTAGAATTAAGAACTGTAGCCATATGACATTCTAAATCTCAATATGGGAGGCCACTGAGATATTTAATCATGTTAGTCATTATATCTTTGGAATTAAATCCAGTAAGAGAAATAAACTTGAGTCCTGGTTTAGTTACATATGAGCCTCCCTTCACAGAATATAAAATGACTGCATGTGAGCATATCAGAGGACCATTCTTGTAGGTGAAATAGTTTTTCATCCACCTTGTGATTGTGGCAAGACCAAACTTGGGAGATTTCCATTTGCAGCTTGCCCAGCAGGAATTCCCCCATGTTCTCAACAGCATGGTGGTCGAGAAAGAGTCTAGAGAGTCAGATCCTTTGACTTTGAAGCTTTGTTCTGCCACTTCTGTGCTGAACAAGTTACATCCTTTTTGAACTTTAATTTCATCAACTATAAAATGGGAATAATAAATTACCTGCTTGGGAGGGTCTTAGGGACTTTTCTGAGCAAATAAATGTAAATGCTGAACATGGGGCCTAAATTTGGTAAATGCTTGGTAAATGTTTATTTTTATTATATTGAGTTTGTAATGGCAATTTCTTCCCTAAAACAGATACTGTAAAATACAAACTGACTCCCAAATTTTGCTTCAGTTGTGCTGTCTCATTCTCTATTCAAAGAGATTTAGCTTGAATTAGCCACATATACATTATGATAATCCTTAACTAAGACGATAGATATTTTAAAAGCAGTTCTATTTCTGCCTTTTTGATTAATTTGAAAATATAACCAGTGCACTTATTTATTATGTCCACTATAAAAATATGCATTGGAAGACTCCATGATAAAAGCACAAAGTGATTTTTTTTCAGTCATCAAATCTGTTCAAAGTCTTTTCAAGGACTCCTTTGTTAAGTTCTATAATATGTGCAAGGTTCCTTTAGAGTGGTTCAGATTCATGTTTTCCTCATCTTTTAAAAGGCAATATTCTACATCCCTGAAAAGATGTATTTTATTGGACATTTCCATCCATATTTAATGACAATTTCTCCTTTAAATAACTTGGGTTTCTCAAGTCTGTATTTTATTTGTGGAACAAACAGGTTGTGTGATAATCTCCTGACTGTTCACTGTTCTATTCTTTACTGCTTTATGGGAAAGTTCGCAGTAATCACAGGACTGTGAGAATGTCTTTGTCTCTCTAGTCTGGACAAAGTTAAATGTCATGAACTAAATATTCAGTTACAGACGCCTGCACAAACCCCATGTCTTAACATTATATCAAGGTAGGTCTGAATTCAGTTCAGTTCAGTTCAGTTGCTCAGTCGTGCCCAACTCATTGTGACCCCCTGAACCGCAGCATGCCAGGCCTCCCTGTCCATCACCAACTCCCGGAGTCTACCCAAACCCATGTCCATTGAGTCAATGATGCCATCCATCCATCTCATACTCTGTCGTCCCCTTCTCCTCCTGCCCTCAATCTTTCCCAGCATCAGGGTCTTTTCAAATGAGTCAGTTCTTTGCATCAGGTGGCCAAAGTATTGGAGTTTCAGCTTCAACATCAGTCCTTCCAATGAACACCCAGGACTGATCTCCCTTAGGATGGACTGGTTGAATCTCCTTGCAGTCCAAGGGACTCTCAAGAGTCTTATCCAACACCACAATTCAAAAGCATCAATTCTTCGGCACTCAGCTTTCTTCACAGTCCAACTCTCACATCCATACATGACTACTGGAAAAACCATAGCCTTGACTAGATGGATCTTTGTTGACAAAGTGATGTCTCTGCTTTTTAATATGCTGTCTAGGTTGGTCATAACTTTCCTTCCAAGGAGTAAGCGTCTTTTAATTTCATGGATGCAATCACCATCTGCAGTGATTTTGGAGCCCCCCAAAATGAAGTGTGACACTGTTTCCACTGTTTCCTCATCTATTTCCCATGAAATGATGGGACCAGATGCCATGATCATAGTTTTCTGAATGTTGAGCTTTAAGCCAACTTTTTCACTCTCCTCTTTCACTTTCATCAAGAGGCTTTTTAGTTCCTCTTCACTTTCTGCCATAACGGTGGTGTCATCTGCATATCTCAGGTTATTGATATTTCTCCCAGCAATCTTGATTCCAGCTTGTGCTTCCTCCAGCCCAGCATTTCTCATGATGTACTCTCCATATAAGTTAAATAAGCAGGGTGACAATATACAGCCTTGACGTACTCCTTTTCCTATTTGGAACCAGTCTGTTGTTCCATGTCCATGTTGCTTCCTGACCTGCATACAGGTTTCTCAAGAGGCAGGTCAGCTGGTCTGGTATTCCCATGAATACCAAGTCTGAATGGTCTTCTGCAAATCAGAGAACAATTCGCAAGGGTAAAAAGCAAAGCTGTATTCTGCCCCCCCTTTTATTACTTTTTAAATGTTATAATACTTATAAATTTGGTGGTATGGAGGTGTGGCCCCCATAATAAGAAGTTCCTTTTATATGCAAGATAGTATGGTTTAATTGTCATGCACCAGAAGCTTCAGTACAGGACTGGTCATGTTAACTCACTGTGTCTAAAGAAATAACTAACATAATTTCCACTATCATAGTTTTTGGAATCTAAGATGCCATTAATTGTAAATTCCACCAAAGATTTAATAACAGACTTTAAAAACAGATATTGTATTTGATATTTTTAATAAAAAAGTGCTGCTCATTTCAGAGATGTCAACATGTGAGACACCATGCAAGTGTATTTTATAACTGGTCAATAAGCTACAGGGGCATGAGGAATTCTTAAAGGACTCTGAAAACGCTGTGTAGTGGGCTTATGTCGAGATGCCATCTCTGCTCTCCAAGTAACTATATGGATATTCTATACTGAAATGAACACCAGTGAAGAAATCTCTTGAAAGGGTGGTCTGGATACAACACTGTGTTAAATGCTGAAGTTCCTCAATAGAGTTGGAAATATTCCATGTCTTCCAGGGAACCTGAGGGGAGGCATACCAGTGCTATATATTAATTCAAATGATAAAAATCTTGCATTCAAGTTTGGATAAAATTCATATTGACAGTTGCAAACACTGGACTAAAATTGAGTGAAACTTGAAAGAAATATATTTTTTTTTTGTGAGTTTCAAGTGGAGAATATCAATAAAGAATGTGGTAGAAATACTTAGGTAGGCGACAAAGTATTTAGAAAAGTGTGTAATGGTTGGAGAATGTTAAGAGTTGTAAGAAAAAAAAATCTATTCTACTGGAGGAGAGAAATACATAAGGTTTAATATATCAAAATAAAATATATAAGATATAAAATATATATAAATATTATATAAAATATAAAATATTTTATATTTATAAAATATATAATATTATATATATAATATATATATAACATTATATATATTATATATATATATATATATATATATATATATATGCAAACTATTCAATAAGACATGATTCCAAACAAAAGTGTTCATATTCTGGAGCTCATAAGAGTAAGATTAATTGAAATCAACCAAATAAATCAATAGTTGCCTGATTCTGTCTTGTACTGTCATGAAGACCCCCTTGTTCCTATTAGTGAGCTTATAATGAAAGGGATGATATGGAAATGAAATAAACAGTAATTAGAGGTGAAATCACATATGGCCAAGTTAGCTCTGCCTTCAGGGGAAGGCTGGACAGGTGGTCTGGAACAGAGTGTGAGGTCCCCAGGTCACTATGTTGTGTTGACCATTAGGACTTATGCTCCCAGAGGTTTCTGTGCATTTCTTGGGTTATAAGGATTTGTATCAGTTGCTGTGTCAATGGATTTTCTTGCCATGAGTAACCATTGCATCTTGCTCAAACCATTGAAAAAGATTAGTGTAGGCATAAAAGAAAGTAGCAGACCTGCTTCAGTTCTAATCTACTGCTCCCTTCCCCACTCTCATACTCTGCAATATTACTTTCATTAATTTAGGTTTGACATTTTGTCCTTGGTTTATACTAAGGGATGTTATAAAAAAATTCTTATAACTACTATATTTCATGTAGTAAAATCTGTATCTCCTCTTGTCCTGTATTAAGGCATTTGAAAAATTCATCTTTGAGCTCTTTTTTTTTTTTTTTTGCTTTTTACATGACTTAAAAATGCCATGTATCTGATTTTAAAATCAATTTATTAGAAGGTACAGACACTTGGAAATAAAATTTTATCTCAATTTTAATAGCAACATAGAACATAAATGCAAGTCTAACTTTTCTTTGGGTCTTGATATTCAATATCAATTTATATTTTCTTGGGCCCGATTTTTCATTTACAGTTGACCTTTGGACAATAAAGTCCCTCTACCCCGATCCTTGAAGTCCAAAATCTGTGTATAACTTTATAGTTGTCCCTCTGTATCTATACTGAAAAAAATCTGAGTATAAGTGGACCCCACAGTTCAAAACTGTGTTGTTTAAGGGCCAACAATATTTACATTTTAGCGTAAGTAATCTAATCTGTGTAACAAAGCTTGTTATAAAGAAACATGTAATATAACACTTACAAGAAATTAACTATATTTTGCTTTTGCCTTTTAATTTTATTTTTATTTGGTTTAGTGTGGTTTAATATGGTGAACTGTCAATGTGTTAGTTATAAAAAATGTGTGTCAAAGAAGTCGGAAGTGGGATTTGTTAGAAAGACAGAAAGTGAGAAATGATGCCTGGTTTATGGGCTGAATAAAATTTTGGTAATATACTGCACTTTCAAAGCTATTTATGGGATTATGGAGTCGATTCCTTTTGTATCTTATTTCTCTTGGTCTTTAAAAGTGTTTTCGCTGGCTATGTGGTGTGTTATTCCTTGTTAATATAATCACCTCTGTGAGTTAATCTCTCTCTTATGGGGAATGAAACTTCTAGCTAAGATCTCCAGGGAAAACCTTGATGGAGCATGAGAAAAGGATGAATCATGAGGAAGAGGACCTACATATTTCTGACCAGCAAAGGGAAAGGTAATATTGCAATAAATATGAAGGTCCTGTGTAAGAAAAACAAAAGTCATAAATGCACTTTATATGAGCAATTCTGTTAAATGTTTTATGGGGTCTTTTGAGATTAAATAGACCTTTTGAGCCCTGTGCTCTTAAAGAGCAACTAAGTGGCTCACCCACTGGCTCACAGGCTCTGATGGCAGGGCTGAGATTGCATTCAGCTCTCTGGATGCTCAGCCCATGCTCTGGCCCATTGAGCCCTAAACCAAATATGGGAGAAATTATATTTCTAACTTTGGGAGGGACAATCATCCTCTTTATGTGGGATGGTGCAAATGTCCTTAGGGATTGGAAAATAAGATTGAATTTAATTTTAATTTTTTCTGTTTGGATAATTTTATCTGACTCACCTCTATGATTCACTTTTTAGAAGGATACATATTCTATACAAAACTTGGACTGGGGAAATAGTCAGTTGCTTTAAATCAGTAACTATCACTCTTAGTCATTAGCATGGTTTTAAGACTATATAGGTTTTGGAACCAGACAGACTAAATTTGAATCCTGATTCCTCCACATGGTAGCTGTATGACCATCATCAATTTCCTTAAACTCTCTGTACATGTTTCTTCATCTGAAAATGGAGATCAAGTTAGGAACTACTTCATTTTGGTGAGAGTTAAATGAATGAGTGAATATGCATTTCTAATATGCCTGGCACAATAAGAAATAGATGAATGTTATCTCTCTACTTTATTTCTCTATTTTTGATTTTTAGATTACTATATGCACACATTTCCCATGGTTTACTATATTTGAATAACAAAACAGAGTATAGAAGAGAATATGAGTGAGTTAAAAACCATGCAAGGAAACACAAAGGTCCTCTAATTTGAGGAAGTATTCAATTCATGAAGGTTTATTGTAACATTCCAGCAAGTATGTTGTTCCAACTCTGCTTAAATTTTTTAAAAATGAGGAATTCACCTTTTCCTGAGCCAATCTATTCCAGTCTATTCTATTAAAATGTTATCTACATATTGAGCTGAAATCTATCTTTCTTTGGCTTCCGTTGCTTCTATTTCTTTCTTTTGGAATGGCACAGGGCAAATTTCACTGTCTTTTCAAGTAGCAGTCTCTAAATGTTTGAAGAGAGCTTTCACATAGAATCAACTCCTTCCATTTTCTTCTTTAAAGAGAAATGAATAGCTGAGACACACTATCCAAATGTTTCTCCCCCAACCACACACAGCCCAGATACCCACACCCTGCCACACTCTTTTCCCCCTAAGTTATCTCATCTATAATAGTTTTAATCAACACTTGATATGTATAATTTTTGCCATGATTCCACTCCAGAATCTAAAGTCCCTTGCCTATTTTCTAGATGGTGATTGACAGGTAGATAAATTAATCCTAAAGGGAATTTTCTTTTTGCAGAAAACCTCATCAGGATGCATAGCCCTTTTTGAAACTGGTGATGTATAATCTAAAATGTGTAATACTTCTAAGACACATAGGGTCAACTTTTAGCCTCAATGATAAACAGACCATAATCTTAATATACAACTCTATTTCTTTGATTATGAATTTGAAAATTCTATTTGAAGAATTTGAAGACTTCTATTTGAAGAATTCTATTCCTCTTGAAGTCTTTTAAAAATCTGAATTTTTGCTAATTTGATTTCTCTTACCATTGTTAGATACAAGTCAAAAAGGGTTTCAGTTGGCTAAATGTGGGCATCTTCTTCAGCCTGGTGCAATCAATGGATCATAGCAGTAGAGGTTTGGATCATACTTTTATTGTAAGGATGATTGTTAATACTTAACTCACATGTGTTTTAATGTATAGGTTATTTTAAATAACGTGTGTGCAGTGCTTATGCATGACACAAAGTGTTTGCTTAGTAAACAAAAAGTAATGGAACTGAGGCATTTCTGGTTCAAAAGGAAACCCCGTTGTTGTACATCACTTTCTCTAGGGTTCCAGACATAGCAAAATAGTCCAGTATGGACTGAGTGTGGTATTTTATTCAAAGAGCCAGAAATATAAACATACCCTGTTATCCCCCATTTTTCATTCTATGAAATTCTACTTTCCAGAAATAGCCATTGTTGACTGTTTTGTATTGTGTCCTTTAAGGCATTTTGTTTTCATAAACATATGTATGCATATGTATAATATGTACAATATGAATGTTTATGAATTTAAGTGTCCGCATATATGAGTGCTGTTTCTTGTACAAGTGGGACCATATTACATATTGTAGTGTAGTTGATTTTATTCACTTAATATGTCATGAACATATTTCCACAGACTGAAAATGGACATACCTCATCTTTCTAATAGTTACATTAAATGGATTTCTTGTGCTTTAGTTAATAATTCTTTAATGATAGAAGTTTAGGATGTATCCAAGTACTTGTAAATGTAAGCGATGACACAATAATATCCTTGGACAGGTACTTCTGAACAGCTTAAGTAAGCCTTGAAGAAATATTCTTAAAGTGGAATTGCTGGACTGAAGGGCAAAAGTATTCAAAATGAAATAGTTCTTGCCAAATGGACCTTTGAAAACCGGTACCAAAGTGCACTTCCACTCACGGTGTATTCATTTCTTCTTTCATCCAGTAGAAGTTTCTGTTAGCCCCCACTCTCACCAGTACTGTGCATTATCAATGTCTTCTTAATTTTTGCTAATTTGGTTGGTGAAAAATGATAGCCTACAAATGTTTTAATTTGGATTCTAAAACCGTTAGTCAAATTGAGCATCTTTAAATATGTTTATTGGCTATTTGTATTCCTTTTTCTGTGAACCTGCCAGATGAATTCATTGTCCATTGTTCTATTGGATTGCCAGTCTTTTTCTCATTGATTTTAAAAATCAATAATGTATTTAGGTTTCTGTTGCAAAATTTGTTTCCTAGTTTGTTGTTTAGAGAGAGGCTAGCCATTTAATGATTATATGATTATTTGAAGCAGCATGCTACTGTGGAAAGACACTAGACGAGGGCCAGAATGCACAAATTCTAGCTCTGTCTCTTGCATGTTCTGTGATTTTGGGTTTCTCATCTTAAAAATGTAGAAACTAACACCTGACTGTGAGAGTTTTCCAAACACTTAATGAAATAGTATACATGAAAGCATTTAATGGACTCTAAAATGCTTTCCAGGTGTAATATGTTATTATTTTATGATATCCATGGAATGGAGGGAAGCTTTTTTGCCTTCTCCTTAAGCTCTGGTTTCTTGCTTCATAGGTCCAAAGCTAACCTCTTCACAGATGGCACATCTGAAAGTGTTGGGTAAGGACAAGTTTTGCTGAGGCCTTTCTACCCTGCACGGGTCAGGTCTGTTTGGAAGAAACAGTCCATTTCTGGCAACTGTGCTTCCCTGAGAGCATTAATGTTCTGGAGAGTACTGCATGAGAAGGTGCCAGGGAGGAAAATTCCTGGAAGCCATGTTATAAAGACTAGAAATCTTGTCTTGGATAAAAGGAAAAGTTGCAAGGGTTTGCTATTTTACTTTAGATGGAAGAACTTGGGCCAGAGCCAGGTATGAACCAGGGCTTCTCCTCTGCTCAGTGGCCATCACTGTCTTGTTGTGGACAGGATTGGGTCCCAGGGGGCTGGAGCAGAAGTCTTGAAGGTCAGGTCCAAGCTGTTTCCATTCCTTCTAAGTGTACTCTCACCACTCTCAGAAATGGCGCCTTCACCCTAGAGGGCAGCAGTACTGAGTAAGAGGTGCCCAGTCAGGTTGGGGCGTGTGTTAGGACCATCCCTGCAGATCAGTCAGTGTCTCAGGTCACTCTCAAAACTGCCTCCTCCAGCACCAGTGATGGCCACCTTTGCCCTGTTCTAAGGTGGTGCCAGGTCCTAGCTAGCTCCATCCTCCACAATTGCACACTCTTCTCGACAATGGCAGCCTTCACCCTATTTTGAACTTGTGCCAGGGCCAGGAACAATGCTTGGTGATGGTTGGGGTGCACACTCAGACAGCTGGTCTGGGGAACAAGCCAGAGCCCTGGGCAGTTTCAATCTGTTGCCTCCTTGTCTCCAGGTGTAATCAGGTGTGCAGTCTCCATAGGTGCAGTATCAGTTTCTTATCACCCTCCTTTAAGCCCCACTGGTTTGCAAACCATCTAAGGGGACTTGTCTTACCAGTGTTGGATCCAGGGTTGGGGGCCCCAAAGTGTTATTTGAACCCCTTGCTCCCCAGGAGGGATCTCCAAGCCTGAGATATCCCCTCCTCTTCTAGGTCCTCTCCTATGCTCGTGAGTCCTGACCTGATCACTTCTTCTCTGTTCCTTCTTGACCTTGGGTGGAGCTTTCTTTGTAGTCTTTGCAGTAAATGAATCTTTCCAGCAATCTCTAGCTTGTTTTCAGTGAGAACTGCTTCACATGTAGATGCATTTTGATGTATTCACGGGGGGAGGTGAGCTTAGTGTCCTCTTACTCTGCCATACTGACTTCCTCTTATCTATTCCTTAGTTTTAAAAGTGGTTTTTAATGTATATATTGATTATATATTTGGGCATTTTATGGTATGCTGTTGTTATTTGAGACCTTTTGGTTTTTCTTTAACTTGGTTTTACTAATGTTCACCTATGCTGTTGAGTATAGCTGTGGTCTGTTCTTTTCTCACTGCTGTATAATATTTCATTTTGTGAGTAAAAAAGTGAAAACAACAGTGAAAGTGTTATTTGTTCAGTTGTGTCTGAATCTTTGTGACCCCATGGACTTTAGCTTGCCAGGCTCCTATATCCATGGAATTTCCCAGGGAAGATCACTGGAGTGAGTAACCATTTCCTTCACCAGGGGATCGTCCTGACCCAGGGATCGAATCTGGGTGGCCTGCCTTGCAGGCACATTCTTACTGACTGAGCTCCTAGGGAAGCCCCAACTACACTTTACTTATTCTCTTATTGAAAAGTATCTAAGTCTGTTAACAGTTGACTCTTGTGAACAAATATTGTTGTATTTACACATTCATGTTTTTTTCTTTAGGATTTATACCATAATTATAAATGCTGAGTCAAAGGATATGTATATGTTTACCTTTACTAAATGTTTGTGTCTTTGGTTATATTCAGAGTAATCTCTCTTATTACAGTATATTTTGAAAAAATATGTTTTTTTAAATTATGTTACACATATGCCCAAGAACCCATAGTGACATTCTGATCAAATGACTCAATAGTATATTCAAAATTCTCCAGTGACTGGCAATCATATGCTCACTCAAAGTCATCTCTCATTGTTCCTTTTAAGGCTCACTTCACTTCAGGCCTGTGACCTCACTGTCTCTCTTTCCTTCTTTTCTTGTTTCATCTTACCTTCTCCTTGCTCTGTGCTTGTGTTCAGTCGTGTTTGACTCTTCGCAGTGCTATAGACTGGCCTGCCAGGCTCCTTTGTCTACGGGATTTTCCGGGCAAGAATACTGTAGTGGGTTGCAATTTTCTCCTCCAGGGGATCTTCCCAACCTAGAGATAGAACTCACGTCTCCTGTGCCCCCTGCTTTGGCAGGCGGGTTCTTTACCCCCTCAGCCATCGCAGAAGCTTACTCTCTCTCTCTCCTCCTTATCAACTTCAGTCTCAAAGGGTTAAGAACACAGACTCTAGAGACCAAATCTCTGCTTCATCACCATTAGCTTGGGGACCTTATTCATCTCTGTGTCTCAGTTTCCCCATCTGTGGATTGAGAATAATAATTTATCCCACAAGGTTATTGTAATGTTGAAGTGAATTAATATTCATAAAATTCTTAGAACAGTAAACACTATTTAAGAATTTGATATTTTTACTATTATTTCAGAATAGGCTCTTATCCTGTACTAGAAGTATTTTCTGACTAAAATAATTTTACATAGTGTTGAATTTCACTAAAAATACATCATAAATATCGTGCCTGAGAACAGAACTTATACAGGTACAACTTTCTTTCCAAGTATTTAGTTTAAGTTGGTTTGTTGATGAATAAAATGTAATAAAATAGTCTATGAGTATCAGAATCCCAAGTTTTCATAGTCTTGGTACTGGCTACAGAAAAGCAGTTATCTCATGCATAAAGCTCCACTTGACTACTAATCTCATGGCCACGATACTCACTTATGATTCAGATCTTAGCACTCAGCCTATACAGCTCACTTTGGAATCTACATTGGAGAGATATTAAGTTGGTGCAAAAGTTAACTGCGGTTTTTTTATTGTTGGCCTTTGCCATTTGATACTGGAATACGTTCTTAAATAAATGTGATTATGTTATACACCATTTTAATGTGCATTTCTTGTTTTAATTTTTTTTTGCTAATGATTTACTACTTGCTGTGTATTTTGTATTTATTTTAGACTATGGAAATGATATTAGAGAGAAAGCAAATTTGAGTGATTTTCTTAGTTGAGTTCAAAATGGGTTGTAAAGCAGTGACGACAGCTCGCAACATTAACAATACATTTGGCCCTGGGACTGCTGACAAACACAGTGCAGTGGTGGGTCAAGAAGTTTCACAAAGGAGACAAGAGCCTTGAAAATGAGGAGTGTGGTGGCCGGCCATCAGAAGTGACAGTGACCAATTGAGAGCCATTGTTAAGGCTGATCCTCTTACAGCTACATGAGAAGTTGCCAGAGAACTCAGCCTCAATCATTCTAAGGTCATTTGACATTTGAAGAAAATTGGAAAGGTGAAAAAACTCAATAAGTGGGTACCTCATGAGCTGACAAAAATTTTTTAAAAATTGTCATTTTGAAGTGTCATCTTCTCTTATTCAACGCAACAACAACAGATCATTTCTCGATTGGATTGTAATGTGCAATGAAAAGTGGATTTTATACAAATAGTGATGAAAAACTCAGTTGTTGGACTGAGAAGAAGCTCCAAAGTACTTCCCAAGGTCAAACTTGCACCAAAAAAAGGTCATGGTCATTGTTTGATGGTCTGCTACTGGTCTGCTCTGTTACAGCTTTCTGAATCCTGGTGAAACCATTACATCTGAGAAGTTTGCTCAGCAAACCAATGAGATGCATGGAAATCTGCAATGCCTACGGCCAGGACTGGTCAACAGAAAGGGCCCAATGTCTTACATGACAATGCCCAATCACATGTTGCACAACCAGTGCTTCAAAATTTGAACCAATTGAGCTAGCAGGTTTTGCCTCATCTTCCACATTCACTTGATCTTTTGCTGCCAACTGACCACCACTTCTTCAAGCATCTTGACAACATTTGCAGGGAAAATGCTTCTGCAACCAGCAGAAGGCAAAAAATATTTTCCAAGAGTTCATCGAATCCCAAAACAGGGATTTTTATGCTACAAGAATGAACAAACTTATTACTGATTGGCAAAAATGTGTTGATTTTAATGGTTCCTATTTTGATTATTAAAAATGTGTTTGAGCCTGGTTATAATGATTTAAAATTCATGGTCCTAAACTGCAATTACATTTGTTCCACCCTAATATAACTTAGGACCTAAGGTAGGAAAGCGTTTCCAAAATATAGAAAATGAGGATGTGTCCAGTTTTTAACCTGGCACAGGGTTTTGTCTAAGACTGGACTGGATGGCAGGAAGCTGTCTTTCCCTGGAGAATTACTGTAGTGAAAAGATGCAATCACACAGGGTCCTGGAGCAGACATGAACAAGGCACCTGGCTGTACTTCCGAAGGCTGACACTGGACCAAGATGTCCCCTCTCCAGCATTGTGTCCCAACCAGGTGCCATGTTTGGGTGATGGGTGGTATTGCCTTTTTGGAGTTCATTCATCCACATTAGCTATCATGACTACCGGTTTCTGGATTGTCCAGTTAACCTTTAAAGAGAAGTCTTCTTTGACTGCACACTATAATATTATTCTTACAAAGGTCGTCACGGAAGGACTTCTGGAGCCATAGAAAAAGCCATAAATTGCTTTCCACTGCTGGGAAAAATTGTGTGTCTGTTTAAGTACACAAGCATCTTCAGAGGGCTATTTGTGATTGCAGCATTTTTAGACTCAATAGAGCCACATAATAAAGCAAACTCTCTCTAAAAATTTGAGTATCCTCTCTCTGTAGTTTGAAGCGCATAGATGAAGATAAAGATGCATCGGAGAGGAACACATGTTTTTCTCAGAGAGGCAGAACAGAGAGTGTGAAGCACTAAAGGACCCAGAAAAGGGGTAATGATTGGAATTTCAGGTATTCTTGAATTATGGGATCAATTCAAAATACATGAGTTTTTAAAGTTTTAGAAAATGCTATAAATTTAAAAAAATTGTCATGCCAGTTGACATTTAAATATTACTGACTTATAGTTTTAACAACGTTACTTATATTGCCATGAACTGGAGATAGCAAAGATCTGCTTTATCACTGAATCTGTCTATCTGTTTGAGTTATTACATTAAGTTTTTCTTAGTTTTTGATCTTAAAGTATTAACAAAATTCTTGTATTTTTATTGGATAGGCAGGTAGTACAAGAAAAGAAAATAACTCTTCTTTTAGGTTTTAAAAAGTTAAGGAGAAATAAAAAACACTTTGAAAACATAGATTTTTATACTAAATATTCTAAAAGTGTGATTAACTTACTTCCCTATAATCAGAAAGAGAATTGGGATGTTACAATCCTGGGAAAGGGAGAAGAAAAGTATTTTTCTTCATAAAAGTTGTGGTTGGAATTTTTTCTGTATTAGAAAGAAAAGAGTCTTAGACTTAAGAAATGTGATGTCATCCTTCATCTTTTTAAAAGTAACCCTTTGGCCCATTTAAGAATTAAAATAATGTATAACCTTCTCAAATTGTAAGAGGATTCTCCAATAATATGCTTGAAATGAAGAGATCAGGATGACTATTCTTTAATATGAGCAAGTAATTTATAAGATTATGAAAAATCCAGATTCTTGACTATCCTCCCTTCAGAGCAAGACATAATTAAATTACGAGACAGAAAAAAGAACCATGAATCGGCTACACCCTGTAATCATTCAGTAAGTTTCAATGATTATTGAAAGCAGGTTAATGCAAAACTCAGCTATTTGTCTTCGATATACTTGAGAATTTTTTGGACATTTCATCTAAATCATTTTGAAACACCCAGGAGCTTGGAACTATAATGCAAACAGACCCATTTTTATAAATCAGGCAGTGGTACCTATTCTTTAAAAGGTACACCATATTACTATAGGCCAAAGGCTCTTTCATTTCATTATATAACAATGACAGCAACTCAATTTAAGTGTATAATAACCCAAGCCAGCCATCCATAGCAGCAAAAATTTAATAGCAACCTTATCTGGAATGCTGACGAGGAGTACTTCTCCAGAAACTATTACAGACTCTTCAGTTTACAAAACAATTGGCTTTAATCTTTAATAATGTTAAGTGGTAGGGAGCAGATAGGCATATTAGCATAGCTTTACTTTTTATAAATAGCATTTAATATACCATATTCAGATACTGTTGGGCTAAGCATCTTATGTCAAATAATTTCAGACTTGATAGTACCAGAATACTAAAGAAATAGTACTAGAATTTCTTTTTTCTTCTTGAAAGACAAGATACAATGCTTACATTCTCACAATGGGACTTAGGTTGGTTTGTATATTAATGAAGTTTGAAGGCAGAAAACTTAACCATGTGTCCTTAGGGAAATGGAAGACTCCTTGACATAAATTTCAGTTACAATAAGAAGAAAACCATTAAGAAGAAATTTTCTCAGTTCAACGTAGAAACATTAGCTTCATTAAGTTCACGTACTCTGCTTGGAGCTTGAAGTCACACTCGCCTCACCATGATAGCTCTTCATCTGCCTCATAGTTTTTCATATTAAAGTTTTTTCTTTTATTACTGCATGAGAAGTACTCATGTGTGAATTTCTCTTTCTCAGGGAAGCAAATATATTTTTTATTGTTGTTGTATGTCATTGGATAAACATAGAAGAAAGAACCTAATGAGACTGCTGAAATTAAAGGCTGGGCTTGCATTCTCACTGGGATGCTCCTATTCAGCAGATGCTGAGTTGAACTGCAAGGCATACCGTTCACACTTGGCACAGCTTCCTGAGACATTGGATTTCCTTGATGATAAGAAATGTAGTTGTTAACTTTATATTAATCAGACACGTGAATTATGAAAATATTGAACAGTCTCTCTGCATTTTAATATGAATACAGTAAGACTTTAAAGAAATTTCACCTTTGTGCTGTACTGCTCCAGAGGTGGGCTTGCAGGTTCCCAGGAATTAGCTTTAACACTTGCCTTTCAGTTAAGGCTTCTTCCGTGGCTGAGCATGTAAAGAATCCACCTGCAAGGCAGGAGACACAGAGACACGGTTTCGATCCCTGGGTCGGGAAGATCCCCTGGAGGAGGAAATGGCAACCCACTCCAGTATTCTTACCTGCAGAATCCTGTGTGCAGAGGAGCCTGGTGGGTCACAGTCTGAGGGATTGCAGAGTCAGACATGACTGAGCAACTAACACACTTTCCTTTCAGTGAAGGGCATTTTGGAAGGAAGATTTGAGGAGGACTGGCTTAAACAATAGGGAGCATAACCTACTATCTATAGAAAGCATGTGTTAGATTATAACTTAATGTCACCCTGCTTATTTAACTTATATGCAGAGTACATCATGAGAAATGCAGGGCTGGATGAAGCACAAGCTGGAATCAAGATTGGCAGGAGAAATATCAATAACCTCAGATATGCAGGTGACAGCACCCTATGGCAGAAAGTGAAGAAGAATTAAAGAAGAACTAAAGAGCCTCTTGATGAAAGTGAAAGAGGAGAGTGAAAAAATTGGCTTGAAGCTCAACATTCAGAAAACTAAGATCATGGCATCTGGTCCCATCACTTCATGGCAAATAGATGGGGAAACAGTGGAAACAGTAGCTGACTTTATTTTTTTGGGCTCCAAAATCACAGAGGGTGATTGCAGCCATGAAACTAAAAGACACTTATTCCTTGGAAGGAAAGTTATGACCAACCAGACAGCATATTAAAAAGCAGAGACATTACTTGGTCAACAAATGTCCGTCTAGTCAAGGCTATGGTTTTTCCAGTAGTCATGTATGGATGTGAGAGTTGGACTATAAAGAAAGCTGAGCACTGAAGAATTGATGCTTTTGAACTGTCGTGTTGGAGAAGACTCTTGAGAGTTCCTTGGATTGCAAGGAGATCCAACCAGTCCATTCTAAAGGAGATCAGTCCTGGGTGTTCATTTGAAGGACTGATGTTGAAGCTGAAACTCCAATATTTTGGCCACTTGATGTGAAGAACTGACTCATTTGAAAAGACCCTGATGCTGGGAAGGATTGAAGACAGGAGGAGAAGGGGATGACAGAGGATGAGATAGTTGGATGGCATCACTGACTCTATAGACATGAGTTAGAGTAAACTCCAGGAGTTGGTGATGGACAGGGAGGCCTGGTGTGTTGTGGTGCATGGGATTGCAGAGTCAGACATGACTGAGTGACTGAACTGAACTGAAAACAAAAGAAATTCAAATATAGTTTTGTCTCAAGTTATATTCTGCTGGGAATTTGTCTCTAACAGTAAAAAGAATTGGGAAAACCATTAGTTTTGAATTCTGGACCTTATATTTAAAATGTACTCAAGGTATTTTGAAATTAATTTAGGCATTATTTATTTGATAAGAGTAGACTTACTAGCTTGACTCATATTTTCCACTTCTTACCTCTTTTGATTTGTCCCTTGGGTTTGGGTGGTGTTTCTTTTGAATAATCATTGTTACCGACTATCTCGGTCATAAAGACCTACTTTCAATGCTGCATTGACATGTTAGATGGTTTTACCGATTTGAATTGCATTGAAATACATTATATAAACATTGGGCTTCCCAGGTGGCGCTAGTGGTAAAGAACCCGCCTGTCTAGGCAGGAGACATAAAAGACACTTGTTGCATTCCTAGGTCAGGAAGATCCCCTGGAGGACAGCATTGCCACCCACTCCAGTATTCATGCCTGGAGAAGCTCATGGACAGAGAAGCCTGGTGAGCTGTAATCCATAGGGTTGCAAAGAGTGGGACAAGACTGAAGTGACTTACCATGCTTATAAACATCATCCTAACAGAAACAGTTTGCAGATGCTAGTTTTTTGTCTTCTGACTTTGACTATGTACATCTGCACCCACTCCAGTACTCTTGCCTGGAAAATCCCATGGGCGGAGGAGCCTGGTAGGCTGCAGTCCATGAGGTCGCTATGAGTCGGACACGACTGAATGACTTCACTTTCACTTTTCACTTTCGTGCATTGGAGAGGGAAATGGCAACCCACTCCAGTGCTCTTGCCTGGAGAATCCCAGGGACGGTGTAGCCTGGTGGGCTGCCGTCTCTGGGGTTGCACAGAGTTGGACACGACTGAAGCGACTTAGCAGCAGCAGCATGTACATATGCATGAAGGAGCATACTTTCTATGAAAGAACTTCAACTATGATAGTCTTCTCCATCTTAATATAATACTACCCAACAGCCTGTTAATCAAGGGGAACATCAGATACCAGTCCTGCCTTCAAGGGTTTTCTAGTCTGTTATGGGAGATGAGACTAAGGCACAGAAAACAATTGATTGTAGAAAAAAATGCCCTAAGGTGGTTGTTGTTTAGTCCTAAGTCCTGTCTGATTCTTTGCAACCCCATGGCCTGTAGCCTGCCAGGCTCTCTGTCCATGGAAATTTCCAGGCAAGAATACTAGGAGTGGATTGCCATTTCCTCCTCCAGGGGATCTTTTCAACCCAGGGATTGAACCTGTGTCTTCTGCATTGGCAGGCAGATTCTTTACCACTGAGCCACGAGGGAAACCCTGCCCTAAAGTATTAGATTAAACAAGGAGATCATCAGACTTAAGTGACTCTCATGCTGAAGAAGCCAACAGAAGCAAACTAAAATCTAAGCCTGTAAATGCCACCAGGTCATGAAATCAAAACACTAAAGCCAACTAATGACAATCTGTTAACCAGGCTTTAAGTTGTAGCCAATCAAATACTTTCTTTTATTTGCTTCTGCACCTTCTCTATATAAATCCTTTCCTTGATTTCTGTCCCCAAGGAGCTCCTAACCACTTCCCATTCCTCCATTTTGGCTCAAGTAAGCTCTTAACATTTTTAACAAAGGTATAGAAACATATGTTCAGAAACGAATTTGCTATACAAGATTCAGAGCCTTTCTTCTTAGTTTACTTGCAAGTATCTAGCAAAGAAGATGCATTTTTGTGCTAATGTAGGCACTAGTCACAATTACAATTCCCCACATTTTTATGTAGTCTCTATTTTCTGAAGAGTTTTCAGTTGATCCTCACAAATTCCATGAGATAGGTAAGGCTTTTCTTCCATTTCACAGGGGAAGAAACCAAGGCTCACAAAGGCCAAATAATGTGCCCAGGGCCAAAAATCTAAAGAGGGATATCATACTACTTGACCCTTACACCAGTGATTTGAAGTTCAGGGAAATTTTCTCAAATACTATACTGCAAAATTCATGTCATCTAAGTCCTTTCTAGTTATGACTGTAAGTATAACTTTCATAGTTACATTAAAAAAATCAATTCTGAAACTCAGACCTACTATATCTGGGTGCCCAAGAAGATACAAAATAATTATTTCTCAAAATGAGATCTGTGGAACTCAGAGAAGAGGGAAAACAGAAATAGAAATTTGGAATACTATATACCACAGGTCTCTCTGAGAGACTCATAGTATACATGGCAAACAAAAGATTTTGGGAAATACTTAAAAAATAAGTTGTTTACTAGTTTTCCAAACTAATTTGGACCTGGGTCTTCTTTTCTACCCCACTTATTAAGAGTTCCTACATTAATTCTGAATCAGATTTTCTGTATAATACATTTATTTATATCAATGTTTTAGTTAAGTGTGGCATTAAAAAATTAAGCCTAGTTTAAAATTCCCAAAGCCAAATTGGGTAGTAAATGCCTGGAATACGAATCTTAGCCCCTTTACCTTTGAAGGTCCCTGTAAAGAAAGAAGAGGATCTTTCAGTTTCTTTTTTCCTCCTGCTTCCATCCTTTGGCTGTTCCAGAGCTGTTAACCACCATGCTGTGATGGTTTGAAATAAACCAGCCTCACTATGAAAAACTTTGATAGATTCCACATCTCTTTATTTTCCTCCCTGTAGTGATCATTGTGGCACAAAATGATTTTTGAGGTTATGGGATAAGAAAAAAAAGTTCTATGAAAGCAGGTCTTATTGATTCTTTTGCAGGAGGTCTTATCGCCGAGGACGGAAGATGCGGTTACTGAACTGCTTTTTACCAGCCTATGGAAGAGTTGATGCATTAAGTTGAAAAGAATGCGCTTAGATCATAAATCTGTTCTATGGGGAAATTAAAGATTCAAGCTCTTTGAAGATATTTATTCTTTCAGCGTTCTTAATTTATGTTTATTCATTTCTCCCAGTTGATTTCAGTCACAAAGATAAGAAGGAAAACTTAATTCTTTATCGTGGCCATGCCTGGTCAGTGATTAGTATGAAAACGCTTTCTAAGTTTTCCAAAAATTGCTTATAAAATAACCATATTTTGCTGCCTTTATTGGCATGCTTCTGTGTCTCATGCTAGTTTAAACTGTGCTATTTTGTGAATATTATAAAATAAAACCCCAAAGAAAAAAAGCTGAAATTCATCAAAATGTTAACAGTGATGGCTTTCTTAGGGAAGTGGAATGTTGGGTGACTGTATTAATTTTTTCTAATGTCATGCATTTTCACATCTTATGCAATATTATTGTACTCTTGCATAATATTACAATGAAAATCAGAAAAAATATACTGAAGTTACATAAAATTGGAAATGAGGGTCCTGTTTCTCTTTAAACTACAGACATGATTTAAAACTTTTTGTTTTTCCCTTAATTGCCACCTTATAAAAGGGGAGGGTGGCCAAGTAAATGCATAACATTTCCAATAGTAATGCTTTGCTAAAATTAAATGATCACGTAATGATGATTAAACATCTAGATCTGTCTCCAATAAAGAAATGAGGAATGGCCTAATTACTGTAGTTTGCCAGTGAAAACCTATTCATTTATCATTTCACTGAGCATTACAACCAGAATTTTACAAAAAGAGCATTTTCAATCTATAATTCCCTCTCTCATAAACTGAGGTTTCTGTTGAGCAGACATGAGGGATTTAGCTGACATTCGCTGAGGAGAGCCCTCCAGCCTTCATCAGAAAGTGCCCAGGGAGACCATGATAGATTTACACCCATCAGGTCTTAGGGACTATTGCACCCAAAAATCTGAGACCAGGAATTAGTTTTCCCTCCATTGTGTTTCTTATGTAGATTTATTTCTCATATAAATTCACTTTCTTATTGGCTTTGATACCACAGGTAAAATCAGAAAGACTTTATTGAGAAGATTTGGAGAGTCAACTGAGACCATTTTTTTTTTCTTCCCTGCTGAGAGAAACTAGAAGTAAGTTTATAAGAAGAAATAAGATTTTTATTTGGAGATATAGGAGGAAATATTGTATGTATTTAATATATCCTGGGATCATTCCCTAAACTCCATATGTAGGTGCTAAAGTTAGGCAGTCTAGTTTGACTTATTTCAGTGATGTTTCCTTAACTTCTCTGTGTCTCACTATTCTTAAGGTGAGTAAATCTTGATGACAAAATGTTTCCCGATAAAGTCAATAATGAAATATCCTGAAAATAAGTATATAGTGTCAGGACTCTCCAAACCCCTAGTTTCTCTTCCATTCCTTTTGCACCTCCTTAACTGATGCTATTTCATGAGCTGCCATAAGAAATAGAGACAACTGCAAAGTCCGTATTACATATCATACCAAACCAAAGGGTAAGATAGTTCTCTGTATATGTATAAGTCAGCAGAAAATAGAAGACACAAGGAAGAAAGTATGTTACTAATGACTCGGCAGTGATTAAATCTGTGGATTATCTAGTTGTCATGTTTCAATCTACTTTTCCAGCATTTCTCAGCAACTTATCTCTCATGATTCCCCCATGGGCATCCTGAACTTCAGCTCTGTACTTTTTGCTGGGTAACATAGTTTGATACAGGGAATTTTGTGTGTGTGGGGGGTGGGGTGGGGGGGGGAGGTTGAAACTTTTATTTGCTTCTTAGAAAGTTTTTGACCTCAGACAATTTTTAACCTTTTCAAGTGTTATTTGTTCAGCCAGACTTTTATTTATTTTTATTGCTTACATTTTCAATTGAAGTATAGTTGATTTACAACGTAGTGTTAGTTTCAGATGCACATTATACACACACACACACATCTATATATAATATATGATGTAGGGGATTTTGGTACCTCTTATCCTCCTGTTCCTCATCCTGGTTGAAGACCATTGCTCCAGCCATGCCACATTTTTTGGGTACTCTGAACATTGGCCTCCTTATGAATCTGTTTTACCCTGCAGTTTCCTCATTGATAATGATCTTCCCACACTTCTCTGCTCCACTTCCTCCTAGATGCCACACATATTTCAAGAATTAGTTCAAGCACTGTCATCTTTTGAAGAGTTCACTGCCTTCCTCCATCCTCCCATCGTACATTCAAATGTCTTCCTTTCAGTGCATGGGATATGTTGTGTTAGGATTATTTATTTCCACACCTGTCTCTCCCATCAGGTTGTGAGCACCCCAGTAGCAGAGAGTGGCTTATTCATCTTTGTATCCCATCACCTAGTGAAGACTAGGAAAACATAGTTTCATAATAAATGTTGGCTGAATGATTCTTTGCTGAAAGTATTGTATATCTGAAGGTCATAGATGAAAATTCTGGCAGGTATGGTTGGGGAGAAAAGAGTTTTTAAAAGATTATGGGCATGAACTGTATGTTCTCAAGGGAGCACTGGTCCACATGGAGCATCTTGGACAGCAAGGGCAAGCTTCTTGGGTAGAAGTGATGAACAATGAGAGAAGGAGTAGCTTTTTGACAACAACTATCAATTATTTTGAATTTTTTTTCCGTAGAGTCATCTTGAACACATCCCATCCCTTTTTTATGCATTCATCTACCACATAAGTGAATTCATATAAAATGAGGTCACTGCTTTTAGCCATCAGGTTTATGTTTGCTTAGTGCCATCTCACACAGAATGATGAAATTCCAAGAAATTCAGTCTTTTCTTGATCCTTTTCAATCTCTAGCTCTACATCAAGCTCCTAGAAGCAATCCAGATGATCTGATGGGAGACTCTTCTTGCTGGCCTTTATGTACCGTGAATGCTTAAGGATCTTATGGTGAGAAAAATGACTTTGGAAGCTATTGAGTTAGACCCATACATCATTCATTCAATGGGACAAAACACTGCCTAAGTCAGGGGAATGATGTGCATTTAGTATATCACTGGGAAGATGGTTTTGGAGGGCAGGAGCTGGGTTGGGCTTCCCTGGTGGCCCAGATAGTAAAGAATCTGCCTCCAAAGCAGGAGACTCCAGTTCAATCCCGGGGTCAGGAAGACCCCCTGGAGAAGGGAGTGGCAAACCACTCTAGTATTCTTGCCTGGAGAATCCCATGGACAGAGGAGCCTGGCAGGTTACAGTTCATGGGGTTGCAAAGAGTCTGACATGACTGAGTAACTAACACACACACACTCTCTGGTGGGGTCTGAATCTAGTTCCTAACATACTGGTTGCATCTCAGATATTTTGGATTTAAACTCTCCAAAGATCTGAGTCACCAAACCAAGTTTCTTTAAAACTTTTTTACCCCTGTGCAGAACTGAGTGCTCTGCTGTGAACTGCACTCTTAATCCTGATTTCCTTCCTAATTGCACAAGTGGCTGAGCTCTTACAATGCCATATTTCTGTTCATTTGCATTTATACAATATACTTCACTGTGTGCTTCAAATGCACCATTTGAATGTCAAGTCCTGTCTCCATCTTCAGGTTCTGATAATGGCTGGGCCCACGAGTAGGGCAAGTCTGAGAGAGCTGCTATAATCTCAATATGAAACTGTCTTCTTACAATTGGCCAATATTCAGCTGACTTCTGAGGTGATGCTGAGCAGTAATTCAAATGGAAGAACACAGCAATAAGTAGAGGGAAAGAACACCCAAGGTGATCATTTAGAAATCTTTTTCAGGTCAGAATAAAAGAACATGGGATTTGTTTTATTTTTATTCCAAACACCATATAATCAAAAGGGTCTCAGGCTCCTAGGGAGTTCAATACATGGGGTTGCCTTATGAAACTGTTGAACAAAACCTGAAAGAATTTTGGCTTGCATTTCCTTCCTAACCCATATACTTGTTTTCAAATAAAATGAAAGGGTCTCTCTGGTCAAATAATATAATTTCACCAAATTCTATAACTTCAGTTTCTAAAGAAGACCTGTTGATCAAATATAAAACACACTTGGGGTGGCAAAACCTATTCCATAATGTGATCTAACATACTCACTACATTATGAATTTTCAACATGTTTTCCTCGTTGTTGTTCAGTTGCTAAGTTGGGTCCAACTCTTTGCGACTCCATGGACTGTAGCACATCAGGCTCCTCTGTTTTTTACTATATTCTGGACTTTGTGTAAATTCATGTCCATTGAGTCAGTGATGCCATCTAACCATCTCACCCTCTGCAGTTCCCTTTTTCTTTTGCCTTCAGTCTTTCCCAGCATCAGGGTCTTTTCCAATGAGTAGGCTCAGATGGTAAAGAATCTGCCTGCAATACAGGAGACCTGGGTTCAATCCTCGGGTTGTGAAGAGACCCTGGAGAAGGGAATGGCTACTCACTCCAGTATTCTTGCCTGGAGAATTCCATGGATAGAGGGGCCCAGTGGGCTATAGTCCATGGGGTCACAGAGTCAGACATGACTGAAATGACTGAGTACACATTCGTAAAGTATATCAAAGGTGATGCTGCTCTGTAATATTTCAAATTGGTATCAAAATCTTGTACTTTTGGAGTGGTAGTGATTCACAAGTGGGATTTATTAATCTGTACTCACCTGAAGTTATAAACCCAGCATTTAATTTATGGAAACTGCCAGCACATCTTAGGAGCCTCCTTTTGATTTATTAGCCTCTCTTCTTTCTAATGGCAGTTGTTACCAAACCGTTTTTGGTGTTTTGTATGTCCAAAAATTAATTTCCATATCCTTAAATGGGCTTATGAATCCTAATATAAACTTACATGTCCTAAAACAGATTTTCAAATCATGCCAATAAATCCTAAATAAAAATGCTTGATTTACAAAGCTAGATTTTGTACCTGGCTTTTCAGGAAATGATTATAAATCAGGAGTTGAGAGCAACCCTGGCAGAGTGAGCCTGTGCACTCTTTGGGAAGTCCAGATTTCCACATCAAATCTCACAGGCCTGATTTACAAGCAGCAACCCAGCCCAAGCTGGCCAAGTCTCCTCTAGTTCTGACATGCCAGTACTGGTGAGAGAAAAGGGCCATGTCCCCCAGGCTGGCTAAAACAGCCACTAATCAGGCTGAAGACAGCAAACCATTCATCTTCTTTGTCAGAAATGGGAAGCGGCATTCAGACCATCGAGACTCCTGGTTCTACCTGAGTCATACAGCAAGACATACGCAGACATTTGGCGGGATGTTGGTCACTGTTAACACTGATACTATGCTTCAGAGCCCAGCACCAAGCCCAGAGTCAAGAGTGTGTGTCTTTCCTCGGGTGAGGCTGGGGATGGGTATCTGGATTCTGTCCCTCTGCCATCACCATCATGGGGCTGAAGACGTCTGGCCTCCATGAGGATGTGCACCAAACTCGGGGGGAATGGTTCTAGGGAGTGGGACGAGGGTGGGTAGGAGATGGGCAAATTGCATTCCTACTTTGTTTACTTCTGGGCTACTAAGATAGCTTTCGCAGTGAATACTTATTGATTTCATAATTGAAACGGGAAAGGGATTTCATCAGGAATCCAAATGGAACAGGGGTTTTGTTTCACTTGCTCTTTAGTAAGTACCTAAAGTAGATCACCACGCAGAGTCCCTTCATGAGCCAGCATTTCGCTCCATTCTTCCTAGATGCCGCTTCATGTATATATAGCTGACAGGAGTCCTTCCATAGAATGTTTTCTTATTTACTCATCCTGTTTCCTGTGAGCCAGGCAAGGCAGCCGTGTGGGCATAGAAAATGAAGCTCTCAGAGGATAAAAAGCTTGCTTCCCCCAAAAGAACGTGTCAGTGGCAGAGACGATAATTTGGACCAGCTTTGGACTTCCAGTTTGCAGGCTGGTGCTCTCTGCATGACACCATGAGTCATGGCACACATACATAGGCCTTCCCACAGCAGAGGTCAGAGGCGCAGTCTGTCTGCTCTGGTCTGATGATCCTTTCTGCTAGTTAACCCTGTGTTTGCCACCATCTGTGATTCCACTGAAGCTTTGTCTATAATGGTCTTCTCTGATAAACTACAGGCTATTAAATTCTCTTCCTCTTCCTCAGTCTCTCTCTTCCACCATTGCACTGAGTCAAACTGACCTTCCACAATCCTGCACAATTCCCTCAAAAATCAGCTCAAACACCAGTTTTTTTTTTTTTGGTTTGGTTTTTAAATAAAGCTTTCCTAACCACTATACCTCAGAGTGCTCCTCCAAACGGCCCTAATGGTGATTGTTTCTTCATTTGACAGATAATTACATACCTTCCCACCAGATGCCTTTCATTTTTGGTGAGAAAAGACTCTGGATTTAAAACGGGAACTCTGGATTTATGTTCTGGCTTCGTTCCTTGCTGGAAAGGAAGCCCACGAGCCTCAGTTTGTTCAAATGAGAATATATTTTAACCTACCTTCTATTGAATACAGCGGTTATAATGCCCATATGAGATAAGATAGGAGAAAATGTTTCGCAGACTGTAAATGCTATGTAAATCACATAAACTAGGTAACCTACTAACATAGTTCATCACTTGGGTACCTGAAAACTTCAGACGTGCACAGGGCAATGATGTTTACATAGGGAGCTCAGCTTGGTGCTCTGTGGTGGTCTAGATGGGTGGGGTAGGGTGGGAGGTCCAATAAGAAGGGGAGATATATATATATATATATATACACATATATATATATATATATATATATGTATATAGCTGGAGAAGAGTTTTGAGAGGACTGCAAGGAGATCAAGCCAGCCAATTCTAAAGGAAATCAACCCTGAGGATTCATTGGAATGATTGATGCTGAAGCTGGAAAGACTGAAGGCAAAAGGAGAAGGGGGCAACAGAGGATAAGGTAGTTAGATAGCATTGCTGACTCAATGAACATGAATTTGAGCAACCTCCAGGAGATGGTGAAGGACAGAGGAGCCTGGCTTGCTGCAGTCCATGGGGTCACAAAGAGTCGAACATGACTTAGCAACTGAACAACAACAATATAGCTGATTCAGTTGGTTGTAAAACAAAAACTAACACAACATTGTAAAGCATATAAATACCCCAATTAAAAAAAAGTAATTTCAGTGGTCATTTGGATACAAAAATGTAACAGTGCTTCCCTGGTGGCTCAGCGGTAAAGAATCTGCCTGCCAAAGCATAAAACAGGGGTTTGATCCCTCCGTTGGGAAGATCTCCGGAGAAAGAAATGGCAGGCAATTCTTCTCAGTATTCTTGCCTGGGAAATCCCAAGAACAGAGGAGCCTGGAGCACTACAGTCAAAAGAGTTGGAAATGACTCAGCGACCAAATAACAACAACAAATGTAACAGTTACATTGCATATAAATTTGCATTAAAGAATATTTGAAGTAAAGTAATATAAAATATTAATAATTTTTATATGCAAATTTTGAGATAAGGGGAGTCTTCCAACTTAAAACATAGTTGCCAAAATCACACAATTTCAAAGCTGTTGGGCTGAGTAAATTATAAACTGTGTATATGATGTTACTTTTCAATATTAAGTAGTTGGTAAAGAGATACAGTACTCACTCTTTGTCAGAATAGTGTGAACCATGCCTTTGTTCCATACGTTGAAACATGTTGGTTCAATTTCATTTTATTGTAATGAAACAATATAAGGAGCTAATAGCAAAGTTATTCAAGCTTTCATTAAGCAGCATGTTAGTGTTAGGGTTGTGAATCCTCCTCCTTCCTTTTTACCTTACAAAGTAGTAACCTTATAATATAATTTAGGTAGGAGAAAATACCATTTTACTGTTATGGTTTAGTAGAAATAACCCTGGGAAATGTTACAGATAATCTGAAGTAAGATAACAAGGAATAGCAAAGTAAACTTTCTTTCCAATTCTTTAGAGTTGTCAAATATCCACTCAAAAATAATGGGGGAAAAATTGCTCAGATTGTGGGGATGTGGCTGTGTGATAAACATCACTATAACGTGCCCCTAGACTATGTCTGTATAGTGGAATTTGCTCTGTGAAGGAAAACTTCTATTCACATTTATTCCTATCAGGAAATTAGTCTTATATTTTGCAAGTTTTGAAATGTCTTTTCAGAAAAATCTCTCTTGCCTAATCATCTGGCTGTCCTGCAATCAATGTGGTGAAGATTATGGCCCCTAAAGACTGGCCACTGAGTACTGAAATATTAAGTGACTGTGACCTTTAAAATGTCATCTCTAATTTCCAAGATCTTTCCCTTTCTACATCTAGATGATCAACTTCTTGAAAGCAAGAAGCAGTCTATTTCATATTCTTTGGACTTTCTGAGTACCTAGGAAAAAACCTACATACAATAGATATTTTGGAATAATCAATTGAAAATATGCACCGCTGCTGTGCACAGACTGTTTTAGAGTCTAATAAGAATTTCACCCCATGGATGATTTTAAAAGATTATTTCAGTAAATGGGGTGCTTTGTTCACAATAAGTCCACTGGTTTGTACCTGGGCTTAGAGCTAAGATGTGATTTGAGGAGGCCTGCTGATTACTAAATGATTGTTTAAATCTTTTCTTGTTGTCAGAAGCCCTTTACTGAACACCACAGCATGCTAAAGAGATGCTCTCCAGTCTAAACAAATAAATCAGATAATCCTAACATAATATAGAATCTATGGACTTAATGAAAACCTTAACAGGGAAGATGTGCAATAAAAAATATTTATGTGCATCACTTAATCCAGTGAAAGGAGAAAAGAGCTACAGGCCTGCAGCCTGCCTGTAGACAAACAACTCCCTCTGTCCCTACCTCCCTTCATCCTGTCTGTGTTAGGATCACTGAATCGACAAACACATACCAATATTAATTCAAGGTGGATATAAAGTTTCCAACAATATTAGGGATTTAGAAAAACCAGTAGAACTAATGAGGAGGATATGTGTCTTTTCTTTACGAAAATAAAGTCCAAAATGTTGTAAACTTGGATGAAAAAACTTACATCTTTAATTTCACTAATCTTTAAGTAAAATTTTACATTTCTATTTGTTATGAATGTAGGCAAGAAATCACTATAGTAATATGTAGTATTTATGACCTCAATGCAAAGTATTTGCATATATTACTGTTGATACAGATATCTTGAAATGCATACTCATCTCTGCTTTGACATTATGTTGTTAGACAAATCCACTAGACCTTGTTATTAAATGCATTAACAAAGTGGCACATAAGTCACTATATTATATATTAAAAATGATATGATACATTTGGTTTTCTTTTTAATCCCATTGATTTTATATTATGCACCTAAAAATGTTTCTGGGAAGAAATGCAGAAGACTCACAAGACTTTCAAAGGGGCTAAGGTCCAGGAGAGGTTAAGACACCCTGGCTTAATGGCAGTCAAAACCACAGCTGGATTGTCTTTATTTGGGAATTAACTGGTCATAAATTTTGAAGTCCAAGAGCCTACCTCAAAGAAAAGAAAAGGTCTCTTTACTGACAAGGTCCATTATGATTATAAGAGGGAGAGTGGGGAGGCAACATTTTGTTACTACTATGTATCAGAAATGTCTGCACAAAAAGAGAAAAGAGAAAAGAGGTCATAACCATTTGCTCTTTGTGTTTTTTTTTCCCCACACATTGGTAAAAAGTACTTTTAACTACATCTCTTTGGACCTTCTCAGCAATAGGTAAATGATCTTTTAAAAAACCACATAAAATAGAACCATGACCTTAATTCTTTGTGTCTTATGTACAGCATGAGATTTGCCATGTAGCATTATTATATACAGTGATTATGCTGTACAAAAGAGTAATGGCAAGGACAATAATCCCCAAAGCTGCTTTTGTTCATTGAAATGAGTGATATCTGTTGCTTTAAAAAATATTTCCTGATTATAAATGGCTATTTCCTTGCCAAGTGCTGACCAGACCTGGCCTTCCTTTTCCAAGCTGACAGAAGGTTTCAGGTTGAAAGGGATTTGGACTTGAAACTGAATTTCTAATCCGACCAGCTCCCCAAATGGGGCTCCTGTTCTTGGCAAATATGCTCACTGTACACTTCCAGAAAGTCATCAATTATTCAGGGGGACCTTTCAAATGCCAACAGCTTAAATAAGAAAATGTGCCATGACAGAAGGAAGCAAGAATGGGGGTCTCAGCCTGAGTCTATCCTGTTAAATGGAAACCTCCTGGACCAGGGGTTTAGTCCCAGGAAGGCTTTCAATCCAGGAACTCTGTAGACCAGCTGGGTCAAGAGGGGACCTAACACTGTGGAGATTTTAACTCATTTGCCCTGAGGTGGATGATCTGTAAGACTGATTTTTCTTGTCTCACACTCTGTTCCCTGAGAAGCACTACTGAACACCACCTGATTCTTTACAGAAATTGCATTCTTTCAGTTGCAACTTTGTGTTTGATATGGATACAATTCTTTTAAATTCAAAATTTTAGGAAAAAGCTGGACATAAAAAGCTGATTCACCTACCCCATTCAATTCAATAGGCATTGAATATCCTCTATGTGCTTGGTATTATAATAGCTCTTTTAGCAGACACAGCATTTGCTCTAATAAAATTCAGTCTAGAATAATGGATTGGGCAGGGGCAGAACAATTATAGACATTTGAGTTAAGGGGTTCACACCTTCAGAGAAGCAGATTTAGTCCCTCATTGTATAGAAAGTTTGGTGAGTCCCTAGATCCCCAAATATCACTGTACTCAACAATCTCTGGCTTTTTCATTTATATGAGGGAGATAATATCCAACCCACAGTACACTGTTATACATGTGACTTAAATGAGATTATGTATCAAAAGTGAACACCTTTTAGATTTTTCAAGGCTGGGCTGATTCTTTAATAGCACAACTCAACTCCTTTTTGCATATGGAACTCAAATGATAAGTCACACCAAATCAGGGACTTGCAGGTCACTTCTAGACAAGGATAGCTCAAGCTCAGTCATGTCTCTGCAACCCCATGGACTGTAGCCTGCCAGGCTCCTCTGCTCATGGGATTCTCCAGGTAAGAATATTGAAGTGGATTGCCATTTCCTACTCCAGGGGATCTTCCTGACCCAAGGATTGAACCTGCATCTCTTGTGTCTCCTGCATTGGCAGGTAGATTCTTTACCACTGCTCTACTCCTGGACAATCCTTGTATTAAATTGATGGTGTAATTAAGTTACTACAGGAATTAGGGGAAAGTTAACACAGGGATGTTTTCAAGGAAGAAGTGGATTTTGCCCTGAATCTCAAAAAGCCAAAAAGTTTCTAAAGGGCAAAGAAGGGAGAGATGGTTAGGAATGGCTTCTGAAAGGGAAAGAATACAAAAAATAAACCTGTAAAACCAACAGGGAGTCAACTGGTTTGTATGGAACATAATGTTTGCATTACAGAGTAGTGAGGAGATGGACATAGGAAGGTAGGCTGGGTCATATTGTGTAAGTTTTTCATTTAGGGGCAATCAGGGGGAAAAATGGAATGTGTTTTAATTGAGTCAGAGCTGTGCTTTGGAAAACTAGTTTGGTAGCAACATGTAGAATGAACTATAAGGTGCAAGTAACAGTCAAAGAGAGAGGCTGTAATAGTCCAGCTGGAAAATAGCATAGGAGTTTGGCCAGGTAGTTCGGGGCTTGGTTTTGTAATGCCCGTAAAATATAAAGTGGAATGGCGGCAGTGGAAGGGGGAGGATTTCAAGGGATTTGTAGAAACATGCCTAATGCAACTTAGTACCAGCTTTATAGGAAGCAGGGGAGACAATGACAGCACGATTTGGAGGTTTCAGAGCTGGGTGAGAAGATGAGAGATAATAAAGAACTTGGAAGAAGCTGGCCTGTAGCGTGAAAAAGATGGAGTAACTCATGAGAGCAATTTGGAGTATGCTAAATTTAAGTTGTGAGTGAATTTAAGTTTTAAAAAAATATTTACTTTTTATTTGGCCACACTAGTTCTTAGTTGCAGCACATGAGATCTTCAGTTTTTGTTGCAGCACTCGGGGTCTTTAGTTGCAGCATGTAAACCATTAGTTTCAGCATGTAAACCATTAGTTTCAGCATGTGGGACCTAGTTTCCTAATCAGGGACCAAACCTAGGCCCCCTGCATTGGGAGCTCGGAGTCTTAGCCACTGGATGACTCTGAGTGGAGGTGCAGGTGAATTTAAGTTCTGAGTGGAGGTAACAAGCAGGCTGTTAGTAATCTGGGCATGGAGCTAGACAGGAGATAAGGATTCATGTATACTGTACACTGAGGCATCATTTCAAAGGAGATAATTTTGATACTATGGAAAGTAAAAATATTCTTAAAAAATAAAGAGAAAGAGAAAGGTAAGGTTGAGCACAGTTCAGTTAAGTTGCTCAGTTGTGTCTAACTCTTTGCGACCCCATGAATCGCAGCACTCCAGGCCTCCCTGTCCATCACCAACTCCCGGAATCTACTCAAACTCACGTCCATCGAGTCGGTCATGCCATCCAGTCATCTCATCCTCTGTCGTCCCCTTCTCCTCCTGCCTCCAATCCCTCCCAGCATCAGGGTCTTTTTCAATGAGACAACTTTTCTCATGAGGTGACCAAAGTATTGGAGCTTCAGCTTCAATATCAGTCCTTCCAGTGAACACCCAGGACTGATCTCCTTTAGGATGGACTGGTTGGACCTCCTTTCAGTCCAAGGGACTCTCAAGAGTCTTCTCCAACACCAGAGTTCAAAAGCATCAATTCTTTGGCGCTCAGCTTTCTTTCTTCACAGTCCAATTCTCACTTCCATACATGACCACTGGAAAAACCATAGCCTTGACTAGACGGACCTTTGTTGGGAAAGTAATGTCTCTGCTTCTTAATGTGCTGTCTAGTTTGGTCATAACTTTTCTTCCAAGGAGTAAACGTCTTTTAATTTCATGGCTTCAGTCACCATCTGCAGTGATTTTGGAGCCCCCCAAAATAAAGTCTGACACTGTTTCCCCATCTATTTGCCATGAAGTGATGGGACCAGATGCCATGATCTTCGTTTTCTGAATGTTGAGCTTTAAACTAACTTTTTCACTCTCCTCTTTCACTTTCATCAAGAGGCTTTTTAGTTCCTCTTCACTTTCTGCCATAAGGGTGGTGTCATCTGCATATCTGAGGTTAGTGATATTTCTCCTGGCAATCTTGATTCCAGCTTGTGTTTCTTCCAGCCCAGCGTTTCTCATGATGTACTCTGCATGTAAGTTAAATAAGCAGGGTGATAATATACAGCCTTGATGTACTTCTTTTCCTATTTGGAACCAGTCTGTTAGAATATTAGCAAATATCTTCTGTTGGTACAGGGGTGTTGAGTGAAGGCACCATGGGAGCAGGTGTTAGAAAAGCCTAGAAGTGCCTGGCAGGTAATTTCATAAGGAAGGGAGTCTGGGACTAGTGCATTCAAACCCACTGGGTATGAGGTGGGTACCATGGGGCACCAAGGAGGTGAATCTGCCATAATGGGGCCACTGGGACTCTTTTAATGAGTGAGCCTAGTGTTACCAGATCTTCTGTTTTCAAGAGAAATCATGACTCTGTATTATAATGGAAATCATGGAATTGTAGGACATTAAGTCAGATTTTTAAAAACACTATGCAGAACAAAGAAAACATACATGTCATATCAGTCCAGACCATAGGCCATGGAGCTCTCCTTCTGGAGCAGATAGAGATAGAATAGTCATAGATAGAATAGGGGTAGAGCCAAGTTCCCATAGTTCATAGGGATTCATCAGTCCCTATGATGCAATAGGAAGTAAGAGCTTCAAGTAAACCGGGTTACATCCCCTGGGAAGTTATGGAGGACAAAAAGTGAGCATGGTGCAGAGTCTGACCGGTAGGAGGCACTGGGTGACTTTCTAGAGAGCGTTGCAGCAGCAAGGTGAAGTCAGAGGTCAAATGAAAAGAGAGACACGTCCAGGGAGGGGAGAATTCTGAGAAGTTCTGCGAGGTTGATAGTCTTACATTGCTATTGCTGGGATGGCAGATGGGAAGTCTTTAGTAGCTGGACCACTGATTAAGAGCCTTTCATGAGGAAAATAAAAAAGACTTTCCAAATTACTACATTATTATGAGTGAATTAGGAGAGCAATTTGATCACTTGGAAAGTGCTTCTCTTTCAATAAATGTAAAATATGGATTCTTGCTGAGATTTCTAAGCTGCTTCATCTAAATTATATGCTGAAGTAGAGAAACAGATGTTAAATATGATTAAAACCAATTACAAGTTCCACAGTACAATACTGCATTTTACTTACATTAGTCTCCCTGTTAGCTTAGGTGCCATCCATTTTGCCTTTATTTCCTGTTCATAACTCCAGGGTAAGCAACATGGGGGATTTAAGCAGTTTAGACTGGAGCCTGACAGGGAAGTACCAGCTCAATTAGAATTGCCTCAGCAGATCTAAACATGTAACATAAGGCTGGTTGGAGAGAGAGGTTGGGAGTGTCTTGATTTTACATATAAAGCAGATTATCAAGCTGCTGGCCTGACATATCAGTACATGTATCAAAACTGAATTTTGACTCAACACAGAGATAAAAGCTTCTGGATTTTTAAATTTTTAAAAAAATTTTCAATGGTTAAGTGCTATCTTGAGCACTCGATAGGCTGAAGCTTATGCTTTGTCATTCAGGGACTGAGAACAGATAGTCACTCAAATACCTCAAGGAAAAGGGGGTTCATTATGAAAATTCTTGTTGCCTGGGATGGGCAGCCATCACGAAGGAGGCAACTCCACTTGTTACCCTTGTTGCCACCTGGTCTCAGTCACGTTTCTGCTGGGTCAACGCACATGCTCTGACTTCCCCCGCCTCCAAGAGGGGCCCTGTGTGGACTCATAACAGCATCCACAGAGTTTCATTTTTCACAGGGCATTTTGGCCATCCTGATGCCCTCTGCTTTATGTTCTTCAGTTCTCATTATTGACTACTTCCCTCTTATGATTCTCACTTTATATTTCCTGAGAAGGCAATTTCATGGATTCTGCTTATCTTTTTTCAGTCAGACTGTTGGACAGCTTTTGGACTGGCTGGCCTCGTGTCAGATGACCATTCCTGGCCACTAGACCTGGAAGATTTACTTGAATGGGACTTCAAGTACACCAATCCTTAACTTATTCTATTCTTGGTTTCTAACACAGGAAAAGCTCTGGAGAAATACCTATTGAATAAATGACTAACTGAATGATGGAGTAGATTTGTCTAATGACTTGAAGTGTGTGCACCTGTATGTGTGAGAAAAATGTTCTCACATCTGAGACTAAAGCAAGTCCACATATATTTTTTAATTATTGAAATTTGAAAATGAAATGAGGAAAAGCTCTTGTGCTGAAGCGGCATCTGCTTAAAAAATAGCTATATCTCTTTTTAGGGCTTTAATGGTAAAACATATTCCAAATTCTTCTTAATCTCCAATCAGTCATGGGTTGTGTGCTCAATAGCCTACTCCCTCATTCCTTCTTCTCTTTGTGTAAAATAGGGCCAGTAGAGAAATCCAAGTTGATTTAAATATGTATCTTTCTTACAAAATGAGTCAATTAATAGCTTAAAACTCTTGATTTCTTGGGGCTCAAGTCTCATAAGAAACTGATTACCATAACTCATTTTCAGAGTCAATTCTCTCAATTCTAATTAGAATTAGAAATTTCTGAGGAATCTTGAGTACTTGTAATTCATATGTATCATGAGCTAAGCTTGAGTTATTCATTGACTTGAATTTGGGTATTAAAAAAAGATCTCTCCTTAGTTTCTGAGTGGATGGAGACCTCAGCCTCCTATTTTCTTACCTTCTTTTACCATCTTTCCATTCTATGTTATCATCCAAAGTGATGGATGTGGTCACAGTGATAGTGCTTATATTTTTTATTTTCCTAAAGTCTCAGTTACATTAGTTAACATATTACATCATAGAGTGTCAACACTGTGTATATTTATGTGGAATGTAATGCATTCTGGAATAAACCAAAATAAGTTATCATTTTTCCTTGATGTTATTGACTCCTCTTCCCTTCATGGTGATTTATAGATAGTGAGAACCCACAACATGAAAGGAAATGCTGCTTTACATCCGGAAGCTATACTTAATGGGATCCAATGATTCCTATTTCATAGAAGTAGGTTCCAATGGTAAGGCATGTACTGCAAACTGCATTCTGACCCTTTAATGTCAAAACAGAGGCTAATATTCCAGATAAGACCACAGATAGAGAAACCATAGGAAGCCAGGAATGGGTGACAGAACTGGGAACATGTAAGGCCTTGGGTCAAGCTAATATTGATTCTGGAGCTTGAGTTTTGAATAGAGTGTTTAGTAAAATAAGGACGTGCGTGTGTGCAAAATCGCTCATTTGTGTCTGACTCTGCGACCATATGGATTGTAGCAACCCAGGCTCCTCTGTTCATGAGATTCTCCAGGCAAGAATACTGGTGTGGATTGCCATGCCATCCTCTATGGGATCTTCCTGACCCAGGGATTGAACCTGCCTCTCCTATGTCTCCCGCACTGGCACATGGGTTCTTTACCACTAGCACCACCTGGGAAGCCCAAATTAATGACCAATTAATAAATAATGAAAAGAATGAAAATGAGCATTTGTAAGAAGGCATGGGACAAACAAGCCAGCCAACAGAGATTGTGTTCACTTCAACACGGCTGCCAAGCTGGAGATGTGCCACAGTCAGGCAGTGATGAGTATTGAAGGGTAGGGGACTGAAATAAAGAATAGGGATGAGGGTATACTGAACACGTCGACTAACTGCCTTATGGGGAAAGTCTTCATGACCATCATTCCATCCTCTTTAGAAGTGAGGACCCAGTTCTTAGTGGGTGCTAAAAGGCTCTTACCTTTCAGATTAGTTCTTCTCAGTTGGGAGTGATATTGCTTTCCAGGGGACATCTGGGAATGTTTGAAGACATATTTATTAATACTTGTCACAACTGACAGATATTATTGGTACTTAACGCAGAGAGACCAAGGATGCTGCTTAACATTGTACAATAATAGAATAACACCCTTGCCCCCATAACAGAGAATTATCTGATCCAATCTGTCAACAGGCTCAAATTTGAGAAAGTCAATAGAAGTCATTTGTAAAGGATGAAACTCCTGCCTACCGGCCTCATATCACACATTGACCCTGCTGATAGCCACTTCCTCCCAGGCTTCTCCATCATCACATCCACATCATCTGCTCCTTTTCGTCCCAAACCCCCATCGTACTTTGGTTGACCTTTGAAAATTGCACCTAAATGAATTATTCTGGACTTTCCGAATGTTTTGAAAATGTTCTTATCAATAATTCAATTCAATTCAGTTCAACAAACATTTGTTGAGCTTTGCTTGTAAGGATTTTGCTGTATTTCCTGTATAAGGGAATTCAGAGGTAAATAAGCCCAAGTCCCTGTCCTATAAGAGATCCTAGCTTACTGTGGGAGCCAGGCATATACATAATTAATTATAATAAAGACAGACTAGAGAAGAGCCCATGATTGAAGAGTAACTTAGATGTCAGGTTGGGCCTTCTTGGTTCTAGTGATATAGGTAGCATTTCCTTATTTCTCCAAGCTTATGGCTTGAGTTTATATGAACCTTGTAAAAGTTTTGCAATATACTGCCATGGCCTGCCTCCTGTGTTGATGTCTACCTTCTTCACCTTCCTCCTCCAGGACAGAAGGATTCTGTCCTATGTGGGTTTCCAAGTGTAAATCCACCCAGTTCAAGATTTCTTTACATTTTTGCAGAATGTACCAATAATTGCAGGTTATTCACGGAGGGATCTTATTGAGTATTACCTCATCTGCCCTTTCAGAGTACCCAGCCCTGCATCCCTTCTGTCTGACTCCCACCTTCGCACAGTGGTGCAGAGCAACACATTCCTTCCATTGTCCCAAGCCTAGCAATTTGTCCTGCACCCAGACTGTTTGTGATCTCACCTTTTACCCTTGTCATTTTCACAAGGTATTTTTTTCCAAAGAAATACAATTCCCTTCCTTAGAGAATTTCTGGTGCCAGAAATAATGTTTTCTTTACATCTTTACAAAAACATAATCACATTACTTAAATGGAAGAAATAAACTGGAAGATGGGGTCAAGAAAGGCAGTCTAGGGGATGTGAACTTGTAGACATCAGCAGGAGTTAACAGACAGAAGGAAATAGTGTCTAAGAAAAGTACTGGCAGGGCACAGAGGCCAATACTGCTCTGTGTTTGGGAATCCAGGGTGGTGCAAGTCCAAGGAGTAGTCATGCTGAAGAATTTAGGCTTTCATCTGTATTTAGCAAGAAATCATTACAGCATGTTAAGTGTGTGTGTGGGTTTTGGAGAGAAGAGGGATGTCACGGTCAGATCTACATTTTAGAAAGTTCACTCTGGATGATGGAGGTAGTGGTTTAGTTACTAAGTCATGTTTGACTCTTGTGACCCCATGGACTGTAGCCTGCCAGGCTCCTCTGTCCATGGGATTTCCCAGACAAGAACACTGGAGTGGGTTGCCCTTTCCTCCTCCAGGGGATCTTCCTGACCCAGGGATCGAGCCAGTGTCTCTGGCATTGCAGGCAGTGTCCTGCATTGCAGAATTGTTACCACTGCAAAGAATTGTTACCAGAGCAAGGAAAAAGTAGGGGATAGTGACCCATCAAGGAAAATCATAGTTGTTCACACAAGAAGTTACATGGCGCCTGCCATACATTAACTGTTTGTGTGTGCTGTGCTTAGTCTCTCAGTCATGTCTGATTCTTTGCAGCCCCGTGGACTGTAGCCCACCAAGCCCCTCTGTCATGGGAATTCTCCAGGCAAGAATACTGGGGTGGGATTGCCATGGCCTTCTCCAGGGGATCTTCCCAACCCAGGGATTGAACCTGGGTCTCCCACGTTGCAGGTGGATCATTTACCCACTGAGCCACCAGACCCACAATTAATAAGTTATGATAGCCCGAGCATACAGAAACACCTGGGAATGGGAGAGAGAAATGGAGGATGTTTTATTTGTTTTTTCTTTGTGATGTTTTGTCATTTCATGTGCATGCCTTTTCTATAATACAGAGTGGAAGAGAGTATAATTTAGTGTCATAAGATCTAATTTGAGTTCCTGATTTGTGAATTTTTCAGTCACTGTGCCCATAGAGTTTTTGTTTTGAGGTATCTCAAGTAGCCATTTGGGTTGAGTATGCTATCTTTATCCAAAAAGAGGCCTCTTCTTAGTAGCTGAGGCAAACTATGTGGAGGTTTTCTGAAACAGTTCCCTTGAGTGAGTTATCTCTTCTTCTTACTCTTTCCTTCCATTTTTTAAGGTCATCTTTGCTTTCTTAACATAGCTGCAGCTCTTTGGAAAGCTTGGGTTTTCCCTTTCATAATTCAAGGAAGAACACGCCCCAGAACGCAGGATGTTGCAGCTCCCCAAACACCCCACTTCGGTTTCCCCTTGAAAAGTTGCTGCAGGGTATTAACTTTTGGAAACCTGAATATGCAATACTCACTGCTTGACTATGGAAAGGATCTTTATGTAAGAGTACTCTTCTTGATTGGAGAAGGCAATGGCACCCCACTCCAGTACTCTTGCCTGGAAAATCCCATGGATGGAGGAGCCTCGTAGGCTGCAGTCCATGGTGTCACTAAGAGTCGGACACGACTGAGCGACTTCACTTTCACTTTTCACTTTCATGCATTGGAGAAGGAAATGGCAACCCACTCCAGTGTTCTTGCCTGGAGAATCCCAGGGACGGGAGCCTGGTGGGCTGCCGTCTATGGGGTCGCACAGAGTTGGACACGACTGACGTGACTTAGCAGCAGCAGCAGCAGCAGCAGCATTCTTCTTGATTTTTCTGCTAGTTTAACCTCTAAATATCTGTACCCTGTCCTCACTCCTCTGCATATTGTTGTTCAGTCATTCAGTTGTGTCCAGCTCTTCTCCACCCGTGGACTGCATTGGCCTGGAAGCCAGCATGCCAGGCTTCCCTGTCCTCCACTGCATGGAAACCATACAAAGTTCGTTCCTTCATCCTTGTCCTTAATATTTCTCCAGCAGTTATGATTCCAGGCTCTTGGTGAATTTGTGTTCTTGTGGGTCCTCTGAGAAACTTCTAGAGCATTTCCTAGAAGGATCCAGACACTCCCACTTCTTCCAGGAACATCATCACTGTCACTCTGAGTTGCAGTAAATCTTAGTCCCTAGGAAGAGAAATTTCAGTGGAAGCACAGTGTTGACTGGAGGAAATCTTGATTGAATCAGGGCATCCTTAAAGAAAAAAAGAAATAAAACATGGCTTGGAATCAAGAATCATTGGCTGCCTGATAGCTGTGCAAATTTAGGAAAGTTACAATGCTTCCTTAAACATTAAAGTCCTTGTCTTTTAAGCTACTCTAACTCACAGCAGGATTATTGGGAGAGTTAAATAAGATTATGTATGTGAAAGGACTTTTTGAAGTTTGTAACAGAATGTAAATTTTATTTATTTTTTAAAATATAAATTTATTTATCTTAATTGGAGGCTAATTACTTTACAATATTGTATTGGTTTTGCCATACATCAACATGAATCCGCCATGGGTATACATGTGTTTCCAATCCTGAATCCCCCTCCCACCTCCCTCCCCATGCCATCCCTCTGGGTCATCCCAGTGCACCAGCCCCAAGCATCCTGTATCTTGCATCAAACCTGGACTGTCAATTCATTTCATATATGATATTATACATGTTTGGCCTAAGACCTTGTGTATTCTCCCAAATCATCCCACCCTCTTCCTCTCCTACAGAGTCCAAAAGACTGTTTTATACATCTGTGTCTCTTTTGCTGTCTCACATACAGGGTTATCGTTACCATCTTTCTAAATTCCATATATATGTGTTAGTATACTGTATTGATGTTTTTCTTTCTGGTTTACTTCATTCTGTATAATAGGTTCCAGTTTCATCCACCTCATTAGAACTGATTCAAATGTATTCTTTTTAACGGCTGAGTAATACTCCATTGTGTATATGTACCACAGCTTTCTTATCCATTCGTCTGCTGATGGACATCTAGGTTGCTTCCATGTCCTGGCTATTATAAACATTGCTGCGATGAACATTGGGGTACACGTGTCTCTTTCAATTCTGGTTTCCTCGGTGTGTATCCCCAGTAGTGGGATTGCTGGGTCATAAGGCAGTTCTATTGCCAGTTTTTTAAGGAATCTCCACACTGTTCTCCACAGTGGCTGTACTAGTTTGCATTCCCACCAACAGTGTAAGAGGGTTCCGTTTTCTCAACACCCTCTCCAGCATTTACTGCTTGTAGACTTTTGGATCGCAGCCATTCTGACTGGCATGAAATGGTACCTCATTGTGGTTTTGATTTGCATTTCTCTGATAATGAGTGATGTTGAGCATCTTTTCATGTGTTTGTTTAAAAATAATTATTTGTTTATTTATGGCTGCTGGGTCTTTGTTGTTGGGCAGGCTTTTCTCTAGTTGTGGCAAGCAGGGGTTACTCTCTAGTTGTGGTGTGCAGGCTTCTTTCTCATTGTGGTGTCTTTCTGCAAAGCACAGGCTGCAGGGCATGCGGGCTTCAGCAGTCGCTGTTCCTGGGCTCTAGAGCATAATAAGCTCAGTAGTTGTGGTGCATGGGCTTAGCTACTTTGCATGTGGGATTTTACGAGACCAGGGATTGAACCCATGTCTCCTGCATTGGCAGGTGGATTGTTTACTACTAAGCCATCAGGGAAGCCCATGAAGTAAATTTTGATGTCATAATTATTTTACGTTACTTGTTGCATGCTACATTAGCAGTAGACAGAAAAAAGGGCAAATAAATGATGCAAATATAGATACCATGCTAATAGTTTTTGGTATGAGGTGAATGGGAGCAAAGAAGAAGGATGCAAGAAAGGAGGAAACACAGTTGGTGGAGATGTAATTACTTTGTACTTCACAATAGATAAAAAGGGCCTCCTTGACATTTTGGTCGTGCGACAAAAATTGAAATTTATGCCACTAATCTGAGCCAATATTTCTGTTCAATATGTAACAAAAACACTGCAATGACACAAGTAAGGCTACCTCTTGTAGAATTTTTTGGCTTAAAATTGTTGAAACCTGACCAAACATTATAAGAAACTGTTATTTAGAGATTTTAAGAACTGAAGAGATAAGCATCTCAACTTTTAGAAGATTAAGTATATCCTAAATTTCACTCACTTCAATTAAACCTGCCTCTCCAGTCCTTCATTTGGGATGGTTAACCCAGAGACAATGATGCCTCAACTGCAATGATTTCCTCTATAATTAGGGAAGAGCAAACATTAACATTTGGAAACAAAGGACCTATTCTGTGTACTTTGGGTGATTCCCAATCATTTGGACAAGTAGCTTCCTCCATAGTCCAAAGCTTTCTCCAAAATTGCTCCAGTGGTTGTTCAGGAATCTCATGCTGTTTAAGTTGATTTCTTTTTGACCATGGCAGAGTTCACTTTTGTTTTAGCTACTTCTAGATTATATACTTGGAAATCAAACTTTAAGGTAACTCTTATCTTAGAGAAATTACCATAACCCCCAACTGAAATCACTGATCTGACCAGTGTCATTTTTTAAAATTTTTTTGGTAAATGGGGAAGTTTGCTGAAATCGGTTGGTCAAATGATCAAGTAATCAGAAGGAAAGGCAAGAGAAAAATCCCAGGAGAGGATATTAGAATGGGAATATGTGGGTACAGGCTTGGGTATTTGCCATCTATTCAGCTGCATTTATAATTTGGGAGGAGTCAGGGAAGAGATGATATAATTATTCATTGTCACAAGAGAATTTAAAAAGCTTAAAAAAACTTTGGTAGATAAAGATGAAACTAACTGAATCGGGGAACTTTTATTGAAATGGTCTGTCTTTGGATGATTTCTCCAAATGTTTGGAAGCTTTCTTATTTAAAGGCTTAGGGATAGCACTTTCTCAGCTGTTTTATTCTTGGTAAAAAACTCACTTCTACCAAGGTGACTTATAAAAGTGTCCTAATGCCTTTGGCTTCCAATCCCTCCTCCTGAGAAACTATTCTAATTTTGCCAAATGAGTTGGGAAGGTGAGTCTGTGTGAAACTTATTCCAGGTTTGCCTTACTGCAAATTATGTTCCTTTTTGTTATGAATGTCTGAAGATAAAAATACTATCCCATTGCCATCTGTTAAGCATATTCCACACATTTCTAGGCTATATTAGAACAAATACCTGGTGTATTGAATTTATCTTCCAAAGATGGGGTGTCTCATCCATCTCTGGTGTCGTGGCACAGCCAGGATGTCTGTGAATAATGAAATCACCCTTATCGTGTGCAGAAGAATTCAATTTCCTCTCCATTGTAATGTCATATTTGATTCACTTACTTCTTATTTTTATTTGTAAAGGTTGCCTACTGCTCCAAGGCTCTTTCTTTGTCACCAGTAATATGAGACATTTCTCAGAATTAGCCAGTTCTTGGTCTATTACCCTTACCAATCTTGGTGAATACCTCAAAACACTTCAGCAGAGTACACGGTACATAGAAATATTGTCAGTCTATGAATGTCAGGCAGCTGTAAGATGACATCTGAAGTTCGACTGGTAGATTAATCATCACAGAAATTGTCTGTTTGATTTGATTTTTATTTTTGTCTGTCTTACAGATGCTAAAGCAGCACACGTGATCCTGTAGCATGTGGGCAGTATCATATGCACTGAACTTTAACAAAGGAAAGGTCATAACACAGCCTGAATTTGAACCCAATTAGAGTAGCAAAAGACTCTGCGAAAATAAATCTCCTGTCTTCACTGGTTTCCTCTTTAGAGAAACAAGACAATGTTTCCACATTATATTTACCTAATGGATGAGACTCAGTCTATTAGATGAGATATAAAATAAATTAAATTCTGTGGCAGGTGGACACCCCGAGGGCACTGCGGTTTGTAACATGGTGTTAATATTCTCTAAGACCACGGCATGAGCTTAGCGGAGCTATCTTCAAAATTAGCTTTATAGGCCACCTGCAGACTTCTCTTTTGCTTTCCTAATCAAAACTGCAATCCTAGGTAATTTAGCAAAATATTAAGTAAATAATTGCTTCCGAATATTTTAGGTTTAGGGACATAAATCTTATTCTTTTACATGCCTACTGATGTTAAGAGGCAGGGAGGTTCCAACCTTGCAATTTCAGTTTCTGGTGAACTCTATGACTTTCTTTTCTGAAAAATTAAATTCCTTTTGCAGACATATGTAACAGATTCCTTAGCTAAATTATAGTGGGAAGAAGATCTGACTTCAGGGGTCTGTACAGTACATATACTCAGGATCAAGACAAAAAAGACCGTGATGAGCTCTAGGGTTTGGGAGTGTATCCATGTGTATTTACGAATGTAAGCTCTTTTGGGGGGATGGTTTTTGTTATGCTCTTCCAAACCGATGCTTTCTTAAACTGAGCACCAACTGGGATAATAAGGACCTGTGGTGGGTGAGCCTCATAACTGCAGTTGTGGATGGAGGAGGCTTCCTAATTAGACCCTGGCAGCTTAAATCTGGCAGTCTCTGAAACAAAAAGTGGTTGTGATCATAATGACAACAACAGGGTGTGCTGTGTGAGAACAGAGAACCATTTGCATTTTGAAAGAAGCAATCTGCTTTGGGAGGTAGCTCTTCCAAAAGATTCAGGTTTGGTTTAGATCTGCTTGGGTTCTGTTGATGGTTTCCTTTATCCTTCTTTTACTTCCTTCTCTAGTTTCTGTAGGATGATGGGGTTTTGTTTATAGCCCCTTCCTAGTTGGAAGCCTGTATATTGTCTTTTTTATTTCCTTAATGGTGACTCTTATTTTTAACACATGCTTCTGACTCAATAATACCAAATATTAGTCAAAGTCCTGCCCTCCTCCTCAAAGACATAAAAAACCCTTGAACTCAGCAGTGATCACCACCTCTGTAAGAGCTTACATGTTGTTATTGTCCCACATCTTAGTTTCACATAGTTTAAAAAAATTCCAAATTAGGCTTTATTATTTGGGGTTTCCCAGGTGGTTCAGTGGTAAAGAATCTGCCCGCAATGCAGGAGACACAGGAGACATAGGTTTGATCCCTGGGTTGGGAAGACCCCCTGGAGGAGGAGTATTCTTGTCTGGGAAATTCCATGGACAGAGAAGCCTGGTGGGCTACAGTCCATGGGGTTGTGAAAGATTTGGACATGGCTAAGCGACTGAGCACACACAATTACCTTATAAAGCCGATGCTTCAATTTACCTCCTTGCTTCCAAGTCTTTGCTCACCAATCCTCCCGGAATGTCCCTCTTTCCTTTCTTTCCCTCTTCCATTCTAAGTTGAATTTTACACTCCTGAAGTACATTTTTAAAAAGATCTTTTTGTGTGTGTGTGGGGGGATCTATTAATGGTAATTATGCTGTTTTGTAGTCTGAAAATGTTACTCTAAATAGTGTCTAAATGATGGAAGCAATCGTTTAGTTGGGCATGTAACAGTAAGTGGACAGCTATTTTCTTTTAGGACTTTGTATTACAATCTTCTTTTTTTCTGGCTTCCAATATTGTTAGGATGTCTGCTATGGGCTGTCTTTGCTTTCTAGATGATTTATTTTAAAAAACACTATTTTTGTCCTGATTGTACACCAGTTTCACCACTATGTGCCTGGGTAGAAGTAATTTTTGTTTCTCCTGTTCTGTACCAGGAAAAAGAATTGTCTGAGGCCTTAGAAAGGAATTCTGCTGTGTCTCCTAAATTTCCAGCATTCATCATTTGCCTTCACACTGTTTGCTCTGTCTGCTTACCACTTGCATTGTAATTACTTAATATCTTTCTTTAAATTGACTTTTGGAGACTGCGTCTCGTGGCTTGTGGGATCTTAGCATTGCAAGCAGCGTAATCGTGGAGTCCTAACCACTAGAGGATAAGGGAATTTCCTGAGTCAGTCTTTTGGACTCTGTGGGAGAGGGAGAGGGTTGGATGATTTGGGAGGATGGCATTGAAACACGTATAAGAAACGAATCGCCAGTCCAGGTTCAATGCAGGATACAGGATGCTTGGGGCTGGTGCACTGGGATGACCCAGAGGGATGGTACAGGGAGGGAGGAGGGAATGGGGTTCAGGATGGGGAACACGTGTACACCCGTGGTGGATTCATGTTGATGTATGGCAAAACCAATACAATATTGTAAAGTAATTAGCCTCCAATTAAGATAAATAAACTCAAAAAAAAGAGAGAAAAAAAAACTCTTAAGTACAATATAAATAAATAGAGGAGAAAAAGTCTGTGAAATCATGGGTTTAATATGCCAGTTAGATTTTTTTCTAAGGAGACTGTAACTATCTAGTACTTTATTTAAATAATTATATGTACCTCACAATAGAAAAGTTCACCTGTGTTCCACCTAAAATACCTTGCACACCAGCAATGCATTCAACCTGTAGAATGAGAAATGCTAATATAGTGTGCCATTGTTTGAGTTTCCAAAAGACTTATGGGGAGGGTTTTATTCCTTGATTGGGTGACAAGATTTCTGGAGGAGTCTGCGTTTTGGTTAGGGGATTATCTGATTCTGAGCATCTCACCCATCGTGAAAGGAAGTTTCTATGTTCCTGGCTGTGCTGGCCAGTGAAAGTGCCTAGAAATGGAGAAATTAGAGGTTGAGAACTGGGAAGTCTCTAAAATCAGACACTTGATTCTCAATTTCTACTTCACAAGATAGACATATACATTTGCATTTCAATACTACGTTTGGGTCAGTCTCTTCCACCAAGGGAATGGATGAGTAAAGCAAAACTTTCCCTAAGTTTATACTTCCTAGGATATTAACAACAGCAACAAAACACAATACCAACATTTCACTGCTCTAGTGAGCATCACTTTTCACTTTCCTGCATTGGAGAAGGAAATGGCACCCCACTCCAGTACTCTTGCCTGGAAAACCCCATGGGCAGAGGAGCCTGGTAGGCTGTAGTCCATGGGGTCACTACGAGTCGGATACGACTGAGTGACTTCACTTTCACTTTTCACTTTCCTGCATTGGAGAAGGAAATGGCAACCCACTTCAGTGTTCTTGCCTGGAGAATCCCAGGGACGGAGGAGCCTGGTGGGCTGCCGTCTATGGGGTCACACAGAGTCGGACACGACTGAAGCGACTTAGCAGCAGCAGCAGCAGCAGTGAGCACAGGGTGAAAGAAATTTATGGGCAGATTTAGAATGCTTTGCTTGATCAGAATATTCACACAAGTATGCTAATTGAGGAAGACATAATTCCTCAGTCAAATTTCCACTCCAACTGGTATATTATCACTGTTTGAAACACTGAAGAGACCATGATATGCTAATAACTTTAAACTGGTTCACATTCAAATTTCTAGATGTTTGGGGAAACTAAACATGCTTTGCAGTAATTGGCCTCTTCTGTAAATGTGGCCTTAGGTACCACTTCTTATGTGTTGAGCAGCCACTTTGAAGTCCAGGAATGATGGGTTCCAGGCCTAGTTATCTCAGTCTTCCTTAAACAGACATGGCTTCATGCCATCTCCCTGGGAGGCCTTCCTTAGTGTGGTCCCTAGCTGTTTAGCTGGTTTTAATTTAGTCTTTTGTGGAAAATTTTATTTAAAGACAATTATGAAAAGGACCATTAATGCCCAAAAAAGTGAAATTTGGGCCAGGATGAAAAGGATGCAAAGATGCCAATAAAATATGAATACTTAAAGAGAAACTACAGAGAAAGAATGAAATCAAACAAGTCTGACTCCACCACAACAAGCCGTGGTTCAGTTCAGTTCAGTTCAGTCGCTCAGTTGTGTCCAACTCTTTGTGACCCCATGAATTTCAGCACTCCAGGCCTCCCTGTCCATTACCATCTCCCGGAGTTCACTCAAACTCACATCCATTGAGTCAGTGATGCCATCCAGCCATCTCATCCTCTGTCGTCCCCTTCTCCTCCTGCCCCCAATCCCTCCCAGCATCAGAGTCTTTTCCAATGAGACAACTCTTCACATGAGGTGGCCAAAGTACTGGAGTTTCAGCTTTAGCATCATTCCTTCCAAAGAACACCAGAGTTGATCTCCTTTATAATGGACTGGTTGGATCTCCTTGCAGTCCATGGGTCTCTCAAGAGTCTTCTTCAACACCACAGTTCAAAAGCATCAATTCTTCAGCACTCAGCTTTCTTCACAGTCCAACTCTCACATCCATACATGACCACTGGAAAAACCATAGCCTTGACTAAATGGACCTTTGTTGCCAAAATAATGTCTCTGCTTTTCAATATGCTATCTAGGTTGGTTATAACTTTTCTTTCAAGGAGTAAGTGTCTTTTAATTTCATGGCTGCAATCACCATCTGCGGTGATTTTGGAGCCCAAAAAGATAAAGTCTGACACTGTTTCCACTGTTTCCCCATCTATTTCCCATGACGTGATGGGACAGATGCCATGATCTTCATTTTCTGAATGTTGAGCTTTAAGACAACTTTTTCACTCTCCTCTTTCACTTTCATCAAGAGGCTTTTTAGTTCCTCTTCACTTCCTGCCATAAGGGTGGTGTCATCTGCATATCTGAGTTTATTGATATTTCTCCCAGCAATCTTGATTCCAGCTTGTGCTTCCTCTAGCCCAGTGTTTCTCATGATGTACTCTACATATAAGTTAAATAAGCAGGGTGACAATATACAGCCTTGACGTACTCCTTTTCCTATTTGGAACCAGTCTGTTGTTCCATGTCCAGTTCTAACTGTTGCTTCCTGACCTGCATACAGGTTTCTCAAGAGGCAGGTTAGGTGGTCTGGTATTCCCATCTCTTTCAGAATTTTCCACAGTTTATTGTGATCCCCACAGTCAAAGGCTTTGGCATAGTTATGTAAATATTCACTTGTGCGTGTCTCCTGTAAGGTATTAAAGAATGGTCAACTAATTCAGAATAGTTTCTACCCTATTTATTAGAAGATGCCTGAACTCAGTGATGATTCAAGAGGAAACAAATTAATAGAAAGAAAAAGTCTTTGAGAAACAATAGTCCCTGCTTCCACAAAAGGAAACCAGGAAATAAATAAAAATAAATTATAAAGCAAGAAAGAAACAAAAATGCCCCAAAGCCATAATTTTGATGTTGTAGGTTAATAAGGAGAGAAACGCTATTCGGAATCCCTTGCTTTATCGCCTGTCCGGTGGCTTCTCCACTATCTGGGAATATGGAGATGAAGAACAATCAGCTGCTGCCCTTTGAGAGGATAATGTAGTCATGGGGAGGGACTTGCTTTTGGATGTTAAGTGACAGGGAAGATGTGAATGGAATAGATAGGCCTTAAAGTTCCCAATGGGCCAGTGTCATCAGACAGTCCCAGATGTCTGTTTATGGTCCAGGAAAATCAAGATCTTTTTGGGGTTAGGTTCATTCTGACATCTCTCTCCTTGGCTTGTAGATGACTGTCTTCTCTCTCTCTCTTTTTAAAAAATTTTAATTGGAGGCTAATTACTTTACAATATTGTGGTGGTTTTTGCCATACATTCACATGAATCAGCTATGGGTGTACATGTGTTCCCCATCCTGAACCCCCCTCCCACCTCCCTCCCCATCCCATGCCTCAGGGTCATCCCAGTGCACCATCCCTGAGCACCGTGTCTCATATATCGAACCTAGACTGGCGATCTATTTCATATATGATAATATACATGTTTCAATGTTACTCTCTCAAATCATCCCACCCTTGCCTTCTCCCACAGAATCCAAAAGTCTGTTCTTTACATCTGTGTCTCTTTGGCTGTCTTGCATATAGGGTCATCGTTACCATCTTTCTAAATTCCATATATATGCATTAATATACTGTATTGATATTTCTCTTTCTGACTTACTTCACTCTGTATAATAGGCTCCAGTTTCATCCACCTCATTAGAACTGATTGATTCAAATGCATTGTTTTAAATAGCTGAGTAATACTCCATTGTGTATATGTACCGCAACTTTCTTATCCATTCGTCTGCCGATGGACATCTAGGTTGCTTCCATGTCCTGGCTATTATAAACAGTGCTGTGATGAACACTGGGGTACATGTGTCTGTTTCAATTCTGGTTTCCTTGGTGTATGCCCAGCAGTGGGATTGCTGGGTCATAAAGCAGTTCTATTTCCAGTTTTTTAAGGAATCTCCACACTGTTCTCCATAGTGGCTGTACTAGTTTGCATTCCCACCAACAGTGTAAGAGGGTTCCTTTTTCTCCGCACCCTCTCCAGCATTTATTGCTTGTAGACTTTTGGATGGTAGCCATTCTGACCTGCGTGAGATGGTGCCTCACTGTGGTTTTGATTTGCATTTCTTCCTTTCAGCATGACTGTCCTAATCTATTCCTACAAGGACACTAATCATGTTGGCTTAGGACCCACCCCAATGACCCTATTTTACCTTCCAATCCAATATTATCACTCAGTCATGTCCTACTCTTTGCAACCCCATGGACTGTAGCCAGCCAGGTCCTCTGTCCTTGGGATTCTGCAGACAAGAATACTGGAGTGAGTTGCCATTTCCTCCTCCAGGTGATCTTCCTGACCCAGGGATCGAAGCTACATCTCCTGTGTCTACTGCATTGCAGGTGGATTCTTTACCTGCTGAGCCAGTGGGGAAGCCCTGTTTTATCTTAATTACCTCCTTAAATGTCGATCTCCAAATACAATTATGTTCTCTGATACTAGAGGTTAGGATGTTGGCATATGAATTCTGGGGGAGAAACAACTCAGTCCTCAAAGTAGAATTCAGGATCCCTGATTAAATATCAAATGCTTCTAAGTACTTAATAATTATGGTATTTGTTTGTAATAATAAAACAATTCTGAACAAAAATAAGAAGCCTCCAATAATGTGGGATTTTTCTGTGACCTAAGAGAGAAGCCTATGATTATTCTTGCCTATAAGAATAAAAGGGGCTTTCCAGGTGGTGCTAGTGGTAAAGAAACTGCCAGCACTGCAGAAGACACAGGAGACCCAGCTTGGGACTATCCTCTGGAGAAGGGCATGGTGAACCACTCCAGTATTCTTGCCTGGAGAATCCCATGGACAGAGGAGCCTGGTGGGCTATGGTCCATAGGGTCACAGAGAGTCAGATATGACTGAAATGACTTAGCATGCATAAGAATAAAAAATTACATTGAAATGTATAAGCCAGTTTTGAGGAACTTGAGTATTTCTTGAGGTGCAGTTACAACTGTCTCTAGAAATATCTCCCCACATTTCCCTCCACCCCCAAATCATTTATCCAATGCTTTGGAAAAGGGTTCTGTTTATATGTAACCAATGATGGATGATATATAAATAATAAATACAGTCATAGACTGAATTCAAAATTTTGAGAAGCTTTGAAAGATAAACTAAATGAGATTAAAAATGATATTTGTATCTGTGTATATTTTTAAACATCTTATCTTCTTTTGGCTTCTTTGAGGGTAAAGTTTGGGTCCAAATCTCATGGTTGGGTTGGACATGGTTACCTCTGACATGGCTCACTGGGCACTTCAGTCTACATCAAAGTACTTCTAGGTTTCTTTATACAACATGCCCTGTTAGAGGCACGTTTGAGACCTAGAGACTCAAACAGAAGCTAAAGAAGAAAATAGGTATTTTTTAAATTGGCGTATAACTGCTTTACAATGTTGTGTTGGTTTCCACTATACACTGAAGTGAATGAGCTATATTTTTACATACATCCCCTCCCTCTTGGACCATCACCCCCAACCCTATCTAGGTCATCACAGAGCCCTGAGTTGAGCTCCCTGTGCTATACAGCAGCTTCCCACTACCTATCTATCTTACACATGGTAGTGTATATATGCAGTCCTAATCTTGCAACCCATTCCACCCTCCCCTTTCCCCACTGTGCCCACATGTTGGTTCTTTACATCTGCATCTCTACTGCTGACCTGCAAATACGTTCATCTGTGCTATTTTTCTAGATTCTATATATGTATTAATATACAATATTTGTTTTCTCTTTCTGACTTATTTCAGTCTGTAAGACAGACTCTAGGTCCACCCACATCTCTACAAACGAACAAATTTTCTTCTTTTTTATGGCTGAGTAATATTCCATTTTATATATATATATATATATATATATATATATATATACCATATCTTCTTTATCTGTTCCTCTGTCTATGGACATTTAGGTGGCTTCCATGTCCTGGCTATTATACATATTGCTGCAATGAACATTAAGATACATTTGTCTTTTTAAATTATGGTTTTCTGTGAAGAAGGCCGAGCGCCAAAGAATTGATGCTTTTGAACTGTGGTGTTGGAGAAGACTCTTGAGAGTCCCTTGGACTGCAAGGAGATCCAACCAGTCCATTCTGAAGGAGATCAGCCCTGGGATTTCTTTGGAAGGAATGATGATAAAGCTGAAACTCCAGTACTTTGGCCACCTCATGCGGAGAGTTGACTCACTGGAAAAGACTATGATGCTGGGAGGGATTGGGGGCAGGAGGAGAAGGGGACAACAGAGGATGAGATGGCTGGATGGCATCACTGACTCAATGGATGTGAGTCTGAGTGAACTCCGGGAGGTGGTGATGGACAGGGAGGCCTGGTGTGCTGCGATTCATGGGGTCGCAAAGAGTCGGACATGACTGAGTGACTGAACTGAACTGAACTGAGTATATGCCCAGTAGGGGATTGTTGAGTTATATGGTAGTTCTATTTTATTTTTTTAAGGAACCTCTATACTGTTCTTGTTAGTGGCTGTATCAATTTACATTCATAGCAACAATGCAGAAGGGTTCCCTTTTCTCCACACACTTTCCAGCATTTACTGCTAATTAATCTTGCCTAGAAAATCCCATGGATGGAGGAGCCTGGTAGGCTGCAGTCCATGGGGTTGCTACGAGTCGGACACGACTGAGTGACTTCACTTTCACTTTTCACTTTCATGCAATGGAGAAGGAAGTGGCAACCTACTCCAGTGTTCTTGCCTGGAGAATCCCAGGGATGGCAGAGCTTGGTGGGCTGCTGTCTATGGGGTCGCACAGAGTCAGACACGACTGAAGTGACTTAGCAGCAGCAGCAGCAGACTATACATGTGCAGACTCCAAGAAACAGAAGGAAACTTGTTTCCTAAAGGCCGATGTTTGCATTCTCTCTGTGCTTCCTAGGATTAGGAAAAGTTTGAGTTAGCAGAAAATAAGGTTTACTGCTGATGAGCTATTGTTCTCATGATACCTTTTATAAGAAAATAGAAAGTACAAATAAAACAAAACGTATATCTAGTATTGGAAGCATGATTTTAATCTTTCAAGGAAATGCAATATTCTAGACCAAGTTTTATCTCAATAAAAATTGCTGACATTAAAAACCATAAAATTATTGGAATTCGTTGAATACATATATATATATATATTTTTGCGAGACAGCAAAAGAGACACAGATGTGTAATTCTTAATTTCATAATATTGGGACTCCCCTCCCTCCAGCTACACCTTGGCTTTGTTTCTTATTAAACTGATTATACAACTAGATACACTTAAAAACATCTCTTAAGTATTAGTAATTGTAATTTGGTACAGTTGTTCATGACAAGGCTTGACATCAAATTAAAATTTGCCTATAAAATGATATGCATATGCCTCCCAAATACCTCATTTCTTTTTTCTAGGAGTGTTATGGAAGCATACATCTGTGGTGAAGGTGTTCTCAAATCTAAGAGCAACATTATTATTTCTGACTTGGATATAGAGCTTTTCAGTTAGTCATCACAATGTACCTCACAAATGTAGCTTCATCTGTTTGCCCAATACTAGCCTATTCCAACTTTATTGCTTACAAATGGAGAAACGGAACCAAGGAGGTGAGGCATGGTTTTATAAAAATGTCCCTGATATTTTTATTTGCAAAGACTGTCAAGGAAAGGGGCTTCTTTTCTGACCCCTGGGTTGCTAGTCTAGCCCCCTTACAAGGCTTTTTTCCCCTCCATGGGAGAAAATGAACTCTCTTATGCTGTTTACAGTACAATATGTAAGGCAAAATGGCAAAGCACAGTCATGTCAATACCATTTATGAAGAACAAATTAAAAAAAGATCTCTTTCATAAAATCAATAGCCAGAGAGAGAAAATCAAGATGAATGGATGAGGGAGAGAAGGTAACCAGGATAACAAATGGGGGAATCTTCTCACTTGCCTGCCCGAGTGAGCAGAGGTAAACAATTATTCGCTGAATGTGTGTTTTCACTGAGTAAGTTGGGTCAACACAGTGTGATAAGAGGAAGAGAGGATAAATTGTTGAGGCATAAAATACAAATGTTTATCTGAGCATTTATCACCACTTGATCTAGTGTGGAATTCATAGATGGAACGCAGTGCTCGGCAGGCTCCGCGCTTGGTTTATCCGAAGCCTCAGAATCGTTCAGCAAACCATAAAACGTGCTTTCTCACTTTTCTGCTTGGATGGTTTCAGAGCTGCTCTCTGGGGACCAGTTTCTCTAATGGCGAGATCTAATTCAATTGTGTGCTTACTCAGTTCAGAGGGAAGACCATGGAAGGTTCAGTACCACAGACATCATGTTTGGGGTCCGGAGGGATGGGGATTCTGTTCTGAGGAGTGAGGAAAGTACCGCTGTCGCTTCTAACTCAGTACGCTGGTCCTGCTTCTCCTCCAACCTTTCTTGCCCATCAAATTCAGGCAAAAACCCACTAAGCAAGGATCACAGACATCTTGCCTGATTTTGAAGTGATAGCGACAGCTTCTATTTTTCCTGAATTCTGCTTTTAATTCCTGTTTATTTAGCACATCAAAGAATGGATTATGTCAGTTCGCCCAAGTTTTTTTCAGCTTGCTCTAGCCAGTTACCACACCACTGATTGGATAGCTTATAGCCATTCTGAATTTGTCATTTAAGCCCCCAGATAACACATTAATCTCATGCTGTCATTTAGAAGTACCTACATTGTAAACTGTCAAGCGCCAAGGTTAAACTAGCGCTGCTCATCTTGTATTATTCATGTTTAGTATTGTGCTCATGATGTCTTGACAAGTGATAAATACCTTCTGGTGTTAATGAATTTATAGGAAGAGCCACATTTGCTTACAAAGAACGCAGTAGGTTTTGTGCTTTGAGTTGTCTGTACCTGATGATGGAGGTGATTCTCACTCAAATATCCTCTTCAGTTTCCCCAGGAGATGATTTCGTTTGTGCTGGAGGAAAGGGACTGAGATCTGCTCTTACACGGCCTGGAGTAAGAGCAGTGGTGGGCATGGGGGCAGAATGTTCCTTCTCTCTAAGAATTTGCTCTTTCAAGTCAGGAGGGTTGCTCTGTAGCCAAGTTCAGGCTGGGGTGGTTGACCCGTGGGGAAGTTTCCCTGCCTGTCTTCTGTCTTCAGTGCCAAACCTTCAAGAGCTAGGACTGAGCATGCGCACTGTTGCTCCCTAGTACCCGTCCTACGTCTGTCAGAATTACAGGTGATCGATGAATAATTGGTGAATGAATTGGAAAAATTAGAAAGAAGAGGGGGAGGTAAGGTAAGAGCTGCCTGAGCCAGAGGTGGAGAAGAAATTAGGCCTCAGGCCTGATGGCTGGTCAATTGAGGTGCCCACCGCATCAGCACTTTTCAAATTACAGGAAGGTGTATAGACTTCTGGTGATGCAATGAAGCAGAAGGAAATGAAAATTGATCCCAATTTCTGTGGGAGAAGCTCATAAAAAGACATTTCAGAAACTGAGAGAGCCAACAGATGTAGTTTCAAAAATGCACACCGGCGTCCTTTATAAACCAACATCAATAGGCGTGATGGTCATTTGCTAGAAAGGGAAATGGAGACAAAAAACAAAAAACAAAGGACTCAAACCCCTATGGTAGTGGAAGGAAGGAGAACAGGGCAGGCAGCAGTCTGTCTTCTGTGTGCTGTTCTCTCGTCCTGTTTAAAAATGAGAAAATCCAAACAGCAAAAGAAGCTGCATGTAATTCTAGGGAAGAGACTTAAAGTGATTTAGTCCACGTTAGGTGCAATCTCCTTAGGGTGAAGAGGGAGATCCAGGGCTTCATGGGGAGAAGGGATATGGAACAGATGTGAGAAACCGTCTTTGGAAAAACTGTCGATTTCAAATTCAGTCTAGGAAGCTTCAGGCTGTGGCCCAAGTATTCCAGGAAGAAAGTCGCTCCGGTCTCACTTTGAGCTGAATCCTCAAGCAGGTAGCCTGCAGTGGAGAGGGTTTGAAACAAGGTGTGGCTTTAATTCAAGCAGAATCAGACTGTGGCTATGAAAACCCAGCCCCAAGTTGTCCTCCCAAGGTAACTGTCTTTCTTGCTCCTAGTTCAGGACATTTTTGTTGCTCTGCCTGCAGCCTGAAAATGATTTCTAAAGAGCCCAGAGAGCCGCACAATTTTGTTTTGCAAAGAATGACATTACTGCAAGGCTGGGGGGTTGGTCCATGTATCGTAAGGATTTCACTCACGTTGGGCAAGACCTGTGGAGTGGTTAGACTTTTGCAGTGGGTTTCAAGCACCTGCATTGTCTGAAGCTGCTGGCATAATAAACCTTTGCTAGCGATGGAGAATTTTTAAAGTCAACTTTCACACTGGTTTTAGAATATCAAAGGGAATATGAAAACTATAAATGTAATAATGGAATTTTAACTCAATGCTAAGAAAAATGTTTTAGCAAGACTGCCTTAAACCTCTTGGAGGTAGTAACAGTAGGGGGTGAGACGTTGAAAGGCTATATTTTGATTTTCAGAAACGATCAGTGAAGAGAAAATTTTTCCTTTCCTTTCTTTCTTTTTTTAAGTCTAGGATATATTTTTTCAACTTAATTCTAGCAATGGACATGTATTGGAAATATTTTATTTCATCACACCCTGGACTCCCCTCTTTTTACCATTTTTGCCTTTTTCCTGATAGTCTCTGAGCATCTTAAAAAATAGTCTTTTCTTTCTTTCTGTCCCCATTTCTTAGACTAGGGCCTGCCACAAAGTAGATCTTCAATAAATGTGTTGAGTGGACAAATACTTCACAGGTTGTGGAATGACCAAAAAATATTAAATAAGATGAGTTGTTTAATTCATGCTTTTGTGTTTGGTTAAAAGTTTTAGGTTGTATTTTTTTTAGGTTGCATTTTGATCAGTATCTAGCATTGTTCTATACCATAGCAGGTCAGCGTGAAATGTAGAGACTCTGGATTTTCTGAGACCACAGACTACAGATTTTCTGAGTTTAACTCTCAGTTCTACTACTTACTGACTGTGTAACCTTGGACAAACTATTTAACCTCTCTGTGTCTCAGTTTTCTCATTTGTGAAATGGGGATAGTAGTGGAATATACTTCATAGAGTGTTATGAGAACCAAATGATTTACTACACGTAAAGCACTTTGAATTATACCTGGTGCATAGTAAGAGCTCTGTCGGTGTTAGTATTGTCTTATTTCTCAAGCCCTGGAATGATTATCAGAAAGCAATCCTACCCAAAGGGTTCTATCTTATTACCAAGAACTCAAATGGGTTTTCTAGTCTCTTTACATTGTTTTAATAAGTAATCAAAGTGACATGTGGTTTCCTCTCTGTCCAATGCTGGGATTTATTTTTAGTGGTTGAGAAAGCTGATATCTTAAATGATTACAGCTCCCAATGCTCATGGCTTTGGCCAAGACTGGCTTTCTAACTAAATGCAATATGAGGATCTTTTGGTCAGAGATGAGCTATAAAAACCACTCTTCCAAGAATAAAGCCTGATATGGAGTGAGGGGATCACACTCTCATTGTAAATCTTCAATACAAAAATAGTCCATCCCCTCAAATTATTTTAGTCCTCAAAGTTTGTTTCTTGGTAGGGAAGGCGTCATATGTATAGGACAATGGAAAACCTGATGAACTGGACAGTGACCACCTGATCCAGCTGAACAAACATGCAGCATTCTGGATTCTGCAAAGCTCAGAGATGCGAAGTTATGTGAAAGCATTGCTTTGGCCGCTCTAGGAGGCTTGATGCAATTTCATGGCATGTTTAAATTTCTGCAATCTACAATGACACACTGTTCTGTTTTACCCTCACAGGGGCTCTTAGTTTCAATTATCCTTTTGCTGCTTTCCTTTCCTGTTTTGATTTGATTCACTTTTAGTTTGTGTGTATGTGTGTGTGTGTGTATGTGAGATGCTTTTCAAAGCTTTCGCCATGTGTGATTATAGTAAGTGGCACTAGTAACCAAGTTGAACACCAGTAAACCTGGAATGATTCATTATACGGCAGGAAGAAGGAAATGGAAAGTGTTAGTAGTTAAATCGGAGTTTATGTATCTATTAAAAAGGGTTCTGTTTTTCAAGCTATCTTTTGTGGCATATTAGGTGTGCTTTCTTGTGTTGAAAATCTTGGCATCTCTTTCACATTAAATATTTCAAGATCATTTAGTTATTTATCCTTCAGATACAATGAGTAGAGCTATCCCAAAAGGAGGGAAATGGAAAATTGCTGAAATTACAACTGTTTTTACTTTTCTTTAATGGAAATAGCTTTAAAATCCATGGGGGAAAAATCCAATTTGAAGGAAAGCAGTATTAGAAAGGATGCAATTATGTATAGTGAATATTTCCTCAATGATGGGAAAATTCAAAATACATGAAGAGGAGCCTCCGTGACCATTTTCTCAATAAGATGAGTTGATCTTGTGCTCTGCTATTGGGGACTCCTGTCACCAAGGAGGCAGAGTAGAAATGGATTTATTTTTGTGTTCAGGATTGGGGTAAGGGCACAATATCACTGATGGAGGTGAGACCATGTGTAAGAAACCACATAGGAACTTAAAATATGCAGTTTGATTCTCCATTCAGATTCAGCTCCTGAGAATAATTAGATGATGATAATAACAACTATTAATAACATTTAACTTAATAATTGTTGCACATGTTAAGAGAGAGAACTTTCTTATCAAGTTCTACTTGTGACGTGAATCAAGCCTCTTAACCAAGTTTACTCCTGTGGTAAAACAGGGAATACACTTGACTCTTTTGCTTCCTTGAGGATGGAATCCCTTAAAGATTTTATATTGAATGTAAGATATATTTGTGCGTGCGTGCAAAGTCACTTCAGGCATGTCCGACTCCTTGCGATCCTATGGATTATAGCCCTCCACACTCCTCTGTCCTTGACTATTCTCCAGGCAAGAATACTGGAGTGAGTTGCCATGCCCTGGACCAGGGGAGCTTCCCGGTCCAGGGACAGAACCTGCAGTTCTTATGTCTCCTGCCTTCAGGTGGGTTCTTTAGCACTAGCACCACCTGGGAAGCCTAAAAGTGTTAGGTGCTCAGTCATGTCTGCCTCTCGGCAACCCCATGGACTATAGCCTGCTACACGCCTCTGTCCGTGGAATTCTCCAGGCAAGAATACTGGAGTGGGTAACCATTTCCTTCTTAGTTTGTGTAACTAATTTTGTAAATTCCTGATGGGTACTCACGGCTTCCCTGGTGGCTCAGGGATAAAGAATTCATCTGCATTACAGGACCACAGGAGATGTGGACTCGATCCCTGGGTTGGGAGGGCATAGTAACTCACTTCAGTATTCTTGCCTGGAGAATCCCACAGACAGAGGAGTCTAGCAGGCTACGGTCCATGGGGTCGCAAAGAGTCGAACACAGCTGAAGCAACTTAGCGTGCACGCACACACGATGGGTGCCCCATCACGTCCTTTCCCACTTCCCGTGTCCTGATGTGACTTTTCATGTAACAGTTGCATTCAGGCAGGTGTGAAACTGTTTAACAAGGAGAATAAGAAAATGACTCCTGTTTCTTTATTTAGCTCGTGGAAGAATGGTTAGATTATTGTGAAGCATACTTACACTCACTCAGGATGAGTTTGTCAAACTCTGGAATTATGGGACAGAGTTCCTAGAGCCTTAGTGTATGGGCACCCAATGGTGAAGCATTCATTTAGTCATATCTAGGCCCTCCATCTCTAAACATAAATTTTTATATGGCTTGTGGGAATGAGGCACTTAAAGGCATTATATAAGGGGAAATAAATCAGGCCCAAATCCTCACAACATTAGAAAGGAAATTGAGGTGTAATGAAATGCCTTTTTTCCCCCTCTCCATTTCTTGTGTCTACTGTTAAGGTTTTATGGAATTATTTTCCCAGGACTTGGCTATAGGGTTTATGAGCTACCCTTCTCAATCCTATATTGCAAAGCCTAATATTCATGAGCTTTGCATTTTACGCATTTTTGCACATGTTTTACCCACAACTAGATCCTGTGCTGTTGTAGCTTTGGACTTATAATAGCAGAAACTGTGTGTTTTGCAAAATATATGCAAAACATGTATATGATTCTTTTTAATACTCCTTTTTAGAAGTTACACTGAAATGTTAAAACAGATAAGACTCTAAAAATAATAATAATAAATAATAGCAAAGGCTCTACATAATAATATAGTGAGTAACTGGTGATAGAAGCAAGGTCTGATGCTGTAAAGAGCAATATTGCAAAGGAACCTGGACTGTTAGGTCCATGAATCAAGAGAAATTGGAAGTGGTCAAACAGGAGATGGCAAGAGTGAATGTCAACATTTTAGGAATCAGTGAACTAAAATGGACTGGAATGGGGGAATTTAACTCAGATGACCAATATATCTACTACTGTCGGCAAGAATCCCTTAGGAGAAATGGAGTAGCTATTATAGTCAACAAAAGAGTCCGAAATGCAGTTCTTGGATGCAATCTCAGAAACGACAGAATGATCTCTGTTCGTTTCCAAGGCAAACCATTCAATATTATGGTAATCCAAGTCTGTGCCCCAACCAGTAATGCTGAAGAAGCTGAAGTTGAATGGTTCTATGAAGACCTATAAGACCTTTTAGAACTAACACCCAAAGAAGAAGACCTTTTCATTATAGGGGACTGGAATGCAAAAGTAGAAAGTCAAGAAACACCTGAAGTAACAGGCAAATTTGGCCTTGGAGTACAGAATGAAGCAGGGCGAAGGCTAATAGAGTTTTGCCAAGAGAACACATTGATAATAGCAAACACCCTCTTCCAACAACATAAGAGAAGACTCTACACGTGGACATCACCAGATGGCCAATGCTGAAATCAGATTGATTATATTGTTTGCAGTCAAAGATGGAGAAGCTCTATAAAGTCAGCAAAAACAGCTTTGGGAGCTGACTGTGACTCAGATCATGAACTCCTTATTGCCAAATTTCAGACTTAAATTGAAGAAAGTAGGGAAAACCCCTATAACATTCAATTATGACCTAAATAAAATCCCTTATGATTATACAATGGAAGTGAGAAATAGATTTAAGGGACTAGATCTGATAGACAGAATGCCTGATGAATTATGGACGGAGGTTTGTGACATTGTACAGGAGACAAAGATCAAGACCATCCCCCCCAAAAAGAAATGCAAAACAGCAAAATGGCTGTCTGAGGAGGCCTTACAAATAGCTGTGAAAAGGAGAGAAGTGAAAAGCAAAGGAGAAAAGGAAAGATATAAGCATCTGAATGCAGAGTTCCAAAGAATAGCAAGGAGAGATAAGAAAGCCTTCCTCAGCGATCAGTGCAAAGAAATAGAGGAAAACAACAGAATGGGAAAGACTAGAGATCTCTTCAAGAAAATTAGAGATACCAAGGGAACGTTTCATGCAAAGAGGGCTCAATAAAGATAGAAATGGTATGGACCTAACAGAAGCAGAAGATATTAAGAAGGAGTGGCAAGAATACACAGAAGAACTGTATGAAAAAGATCTTCATGACCCATATAATCACAATGGTGTGATCAACTCACCTAGAGCCAGACATCCTGGAATGTGAAGTCAAGTGGGCCTTAGGAATCATCACTATGAACAAAGCTAGGGGAGGTGATGGAATTCCAGTTGAGCTGTTTCAAATCCTGAAAGATGACACTGTGAAAGTGCTGCACTCAATATGCCAGCAAATTTGGAAAATTCAGCAGTGGCCACAGGACTGGAAAAGGTCAGTTTTCATTCCAATTCCAAAGAAAGGCAATGCCAATGAATGCCCAAACTACCGCACAATTGCACTCATCTCACATGCTAATAAAGTAATGCTCAAAATTCTCCAAGCCAGGCTTTAGCAATATGTGAACCGTGAACTCCCAGATGTCCAAGCTGGTTTTAGAAAAGGCAGAGGAACCAGAGATCAAATTGTTAACATCTGCTGGATCATCGAAAAAGCAAGAGAGTTCCAGAAAAACATCCATTTCTGCTTTATTCAGTATTCCAAAGCCTTTGACTGTGTGGATCACAATAAACTGTGGAAAATTCTGAAAGAGATGGGAATACTAGACCTCCTCATCTGCCTCTTGAGAAATCTGTATGCAGGTCAGGAAGCAACAGTTAGAACAGAACATGGACCAACAGACTAGTTCCAAATAGGAAAAGGAGTACATCAAGGCTGTATATTATCACCCTGCTTATTTAACTTATATGCAGAGTACATCATGAGAAACGCTGGGCTGGATGAAGCACAAGTCGGAATCAAGATTGCCAGGAGAAATATCAATAACCTCAGATATGTAGATGACACCACCCTTATGGCGGAAAGTGAAGAAGAACTAAAGAGCCTCTTGATGAAAGTGAAAGAAGAGAGTGAAAAAGTTGTCTTAAAGCTCAACATTCAGAAAACTATGCTCATGGCATCTGGTCCCATCACTTAATTGTAAATAGATACAGGAACAGTGGCTGACTTTATTTTCTTGGGCTCCAAAATCACTGCAGCCATGAAATTAAAAGACACTTATTCCTTGGAAGGAAAGTTATGACCAACATAGATAGCGTATTAAAAAGCAGAGACATTACTTTGCCAACAAAGATCTGTCTAGTCAAGGCTATGTTTTTTCCAGTAGTCATGTATGGATGTGAGAGTTGGACTATAAAGCTGAGCACCGAAGAATTGATGCTTTTGAACTGTGATGTTGGAGAAGACTCTTGAGAGTCCTTTGGACTGCAAGGAGATCAAACCAGTCCATCCTAAATGAAATCAGTCCTGGGTGTTCATTGGAAGAACTGATGTTGAAGCTGAAACTCCAATATTTTTGCCACCTGATGCAAAGAACTGACTCATTTGAAAAGACTGTGATGTTGGGAAAGAGTGAAGGCAGGAGAAGAAGGGGATGACAGAGGATGGGTGGTTGGATGGTATTGACTCAATGGACATGAGTATGGGTAAACTCCAGGAGCTGGTGATGAACAGGGAGGCCTGGAGTACTTTGGTCCATGGGGTCACAAAGAGTCGGACATGACTGAGTAACTGAACTGAACTGAACTGAACTCTGTAGATACCATTGAGTCTGGAAATAAATATTACCAATAAATTGAAACTTCCAGTTTCTTTCTCATCTTATCATCTCCCCACCCCCACCAGAAGCACCTTTATTTTGAATTTGGTAATTATTTTTCCCATTTACATACTATTCTTTTACTAAAGACAGTACGGTAATATGTAGAATGCATGATAAATACGTATAAGGAAAATGGTGTACAGCTTTTCATATGTTATCTTTTACTTAAATGGAATAATCTATTCTCCTATAACTTGCTAGTTTTTTGCTCAGCATTCTTTGTGAAATTCATCCATGTGGATACATGTGACTCTATTTGTTTTCATGGCTATGTCATCTTCCATTACATGAATATACTATGAATAAATTACTCATAATTTTCCTGATAGTTGTTTAAGTTAATTCTAGTTTTTGACTTTGCAACTGTATAACAGTTGCTATGACTGCTGCACATGCCTTTTTGCAAACATACAAAAATTTCTCTAGGATACATGTCTAGGAGGGGACTTGCTGAGTCTTAGAATATGTGTTCGATTTTGCTAGATATCTCTGAATTACGCTTTGAGGTGGTGAATACTGATCACTTCCCTACTAGCAGTGTGTCAACATTCCTGTAACTGTGCATACTCTCCAACTTTTGTAATCTGATTCTCTGACTATTTAATGTTTTCTAGCTTGGTGAGTCGGAGAAGGCAATGGCACCCCTACTCCAGTACTCTTGCCTGGAAAATCCTATGGACAGAGGAGCCTGGAAGGCTGTAGTCCATGGGGTCGCTGAGGGTCGGACACGACTGAGCGACTTCACTTTCACTTTTCACTTTCATGCATTGGAGAAGGAAATGGCAACCCACTCCAGTGTTCTTGCCTGGAGAATCCCAGGGACGGAGGAGCCTGGTGGGCTGCCGTCTATGGGGTCGCACAGAGTCGGACACGACCAAAGTGACTTAGCAGCAGCAGCAGCAACTTGATGAGTAAGAAATGTGGAGGACAGAGAAGCCTGGCCTGCTACAGTCCATGGGTTGTGAAGAGTCAGATGCAACTTAGAGACTGAACAACAACAATATTCCATTGTATGTTTATGCCACATTTAGTTTATCTTTTCATAAGTTAATGGACATTTATTGTTGTTTCTACCTTTCAGCTGTTGAAAACAATGCTACACTGAACACCATCATACAAATACCTGTTTGAGTTCCAGTTCTTAATTTTGGGGGTATATGTTTAGAAATGGAATTCCTGGGTCATACGGTAATTTTATGTTTAGAATTGTATGTTTTTGAAGAACTGCCAAACTCTTTTCCAGTTTCATTTTACATCCCAGTTGTTGGTGTACAAAGGTTTCAGTCTCTCCATATTCTAAAACTTGTCATTTTCCAATAAAAAAAAATGATAGCCGTTCTTGTGGGTATGAAGTGTTATCTGATTGTGGTTTTAATCTGCATTTCCCTGATGGCTAATAATATTGAACACCATTTCATGTGTCATTTGTGTGTCTTCTTTAGTGAAATGTCTATTCAAGTCTTCTACCCATTTTTTAAGTTATTGGTTTATCTTTTTGTTATTGAGTTGTAGTAGTTCTTTATATATTTTGGATATCAACCCATCATTAGATATACAGTTTGTAAATGTTTTCTATTCTGTAGGCTGTCTTTTCACTTTCTTGATAATGTACTTTGATGCAAAAAATTTTTAAATTTTGTTAAAATTCAGTTTATTATTTGTTTATTTGTTGCTTGGGAGTTTATTATCTTTTTTTGTTGTTGATTTGTAGCACTTTTACATAAAACCCTGGAATGAATCTTTTATTTATTATATTCACTGCAAATATGTTTCTCAAGTGTGTGACTTTTCATTTCTTCTTTTAAATGATGTCTTTAGATAAGCAAAAGTATACATTTTAAGTTGGTCACATCTGTCAATATTTCGATTTATGATTTATGGTTTTAGTCTTTAAGAATTCACCTTGTTCAAAGGTCAAGAAGATACTACTATTTTTTTTTTTTGAAAAGTTGTACATTTTGCTTTGAAATGTAGACCTTTAATGCAGGTTTCCTCTTGGTGTGACTGGTGACACTGGAAGCATCTCTCAGTGTCACCAGAAGTTCCTCAGAGGCAGCCCTTTACCTCCAGCTCCTGCTTCTAGTCTGATCCATTCAGGTTGTCCTACTGACTGTTCTTGCTGACTTCTGTTTTTTCCTGAAAGAGGGCTATTAATTAGCTTTTCCTGCTTTTTTCAATCCAGGCCTATTATTAAATAGTATCTGGCAGAATTGGGCGAAAGCTTCTGACCTGTGCCCACTATGAGTATAGACTTGTCCACAAATCGTTTTCTATGCAATTCTATTAGGAATCTAGAAAGTAGAGTTAGGCATCTGCATTGGTGCCATCCCAAAGACACCCTGCAGCATGTATCTTTGCCTTGCTCAATTGCAGTGTTGCCTGGGAGACCAGGTACCACTCTGGCCTTTCCTGATCTTGACATTTTAGGTACAGAATAGCCCCTATTGGTGGCATGGCATATACAACTTGCTTTGTAAGATGAACATTTCCTTTTTTTTCCATCCAGTCAGAAGTCAACTGGCATCTTATATTTTCATAAATTACACAGTTATTTGGTAAAGGCTAATCAGTACTATTCCAGAATCCTAATATCAATTGGGCTTCCCTGGTGGCTCAGATGGTAAAGAACCCACCTGCAATGCAGGAAACCTGGGTTCGATCCCTGGATTAGTAAGATCCCCTGGAGGAGGGCATGGAAACCCACTCCAGTATTCTTGCCTGGAGAATCCCCATGGACAGAGGATCCTGACAGGGGTTTCAAAAGAGTCAGACACAACTGAGTGACTAAGCACAGCACAATATATATCTGCAGCCTTCCCAAGTGGTGCTAGTGGTAAAGAATCTACCGGCCGATGTAGGAGATGTAAGAAATGCAGGTTTGCTCTGTAGGTCGGGAAGATCCCCTGGAGAAGGAGATGGCAACCTGCTTCAGTATTCTTGCTGGGAAAATTCCATGGACAGAGGAGCCCAGTGGGCTATAGTCCATGGAGCTTCAAAGAGTCAGACACGACTGAACGACTGAGCAAACAGCACAATATCTGTCTGCACCTGCAGCTTGTATTGAGAGATGAAAATAACTGATAGCTCTAAACCTTTTTTAATTGAGGAGACAAATGTTCACTGCTCATCTTCCTTGCAGCTGGCAGAGAATGATGTGAACAGAGGAATAGAATAGGTAAGAACATTGATTTTAGAGTTTGAAATATCTAGGTTTTGAAAATGATATAAGAAAACTTATCAGTTACAAGAGCTACAGCTGAAATAAGCTTGACTTCCTGTCCTTTTCTTAATAAACTGTAAAACACCTATGATTGAGGAATCATGGGAAAAGGCAAAGGATTCATCTGAAAATTTGGTGATCTGGGTTTTCATCATGGCTCATCTCCTCACCAGATGAGTTTATGTTTTCTGTGTATTATCTCTGGGTCCTTCTCTCCACTTGGGGTAGTGATGCCTGCATTGCTGTGATGCCAGGATGTTTGAGAGGATCCCAGAAGGCAGCACATGAAAAAGCAGCTTATGGACCATAAGCACAAGCCACCAATTAGGTATCATCATCCAGTTGGTGAGATGGTAGCAACTGGTCCAGTTGAGTGAGAAGGCACCTGAAAGCCACAACCAGCCAGTGTTATTTTTAAATCCTCAAATTTTCTTCATATACGTAGATTTTTAGAACTTTGCATATCCAGCCGTAGCAAAAACACACAGCTGATACTTTAGATGAAAGGTAATGGGGACAGTCTGCTTTATGGCTACATGAGGGAAAAGGTGGGGTGTGTGGACCCACAGCAATCTCAGGAGGGAGGAAGAAGATCCTTCCCGGGCCCAACATCATGCCCCTGCCCCTGTGCTTCCCAGCTTTTCTTGCCCATCTTTGGAGGGGGCGGGGGGAACGTCCTAGCTAGTATAATTTGCTGTGGATTTGGGATTACAAAAATATGATCATTCTTGGCAAAAGTTTCCAGATGCTGGGAAAACTACTACAGAATAAGCCGGCTCTGCAGAGTGATTTGATTCAAAATGTGTCCAATTTCTACCCAGGAGAAGGCTCCTGAAATGTCTGTAGCATCTGCGGGCTCTGAGTTACTCCTGTCCAGGGCCCCAGATGCTGGCAGGCATTTCCTTCTATTAAATCAGTCTTAAAGGATTGCCATATGCACTTCAATCAAACCTATCCCACACACACGTTCCCATAAAATTGCTGCTCTACAGCAAATCTTTTCAACCACACTCATGTAAATGTGGCTTTTTCTGTGAATAGAATAGAAAGAGTACATATAAAATCTGGTTCAACAATAGCACCTTTATATACCCCACTGTGCTTTATGCAGTGCGATGGGACACTGCTGCTAGATTCTTGGGAGGTTGTCAGGGGATATCTGGTCAGGCTGTTCTTGTCATATATATAGTGAGTTCCCATTACACCTTAGGGTTGGGATTCAAGAATAAAACTTGCTTTATGGATTTCCTATCCTAAGTTTTATTCCTCCAAACTTTATAGCTTTCAAAGTATTTTCCTTAGACCCAGGTGATGTAGAGCAGGTGTTATTATCCACATTTTATAGATCAAGAAACCAAAGCTTAGCTATGACTTGTGGCTGTTAAATATAGTTCACTGTACTACATTTAATAAGATTTTTTACTATGTTATTTTACATTGCTTATTTATATTGTAGCTTAATCTTTGAACAATGTCTGACCAAAATCATAGGACTCAAACCTGTATCTTTTTTAACTCTCTGAGATTATAGTGAAATGGATATAGATTTTTGGAAATATAAACCAATGTATTTTTCGTTCCCCTTCAATCATTATGCCCTGCAAAAGGCAAAGACAGATGCCACCTTAAAACAAATACATCTGTAAGATGGAGAAAAAGAATTTGACCTTCATGATGTCCTCACCAAACAGGAAAAAGAAGGGAACCCCTGTGATGCTGCAAGGGGGGAATTTTGCCCTACTTCCTCAGGAGTAGCCTTGTCTAAGTAGCAATATATTGTACTTGATGCTGGTGGCAGGATGTGATTTAGCCATGGGTTAGGGATGTGTCTGGCACTTTTTAATCCCCAGTGTCAGTGGATAGGTTGCAGAAGATCCCAGAGTTCCCCTGGTCCCTGCTGGGGAGCACACAGATGTCGAATGGGCCATCAGGAATTTGGGGCTCTTCTGAACCAGAGATGGGAAACTTGATCAAGGATTCCAATTGCTACCCAAGCGCAGTGCTGCCCCGAAGGTCACCTCATGGGAACTCAGGGCCCAGTGCTGTCCTACTGACAGGACCCAGAGGACCCTCTGTTGATCAGGCCCCACTCCCTAGCTCCATCACACTGAGGACTTGTAAGCTACTCTTTATACCCACAAGCCACCTTCTCTTAAAAAATGTGGGTGTATCATAAAGAAAACCTGAGAGGTTGAGTATTTTTCCAAAGGAGACCTTCAGAAATTCTAAAAAATGCTTAGAGAAATCTTTATTAGTTTGAAATTCCTCCTTCAATGATCTCTCCCTTTCTACCTTCCTCCATCAGCCCAATTCCCAAGGAAAGGAGGGTCCTCATGAAAGGTTTAGTTAAGTTAGAGTGATGCAAAGGATGTTGCCTTTTTTGTAGTGCAGAAAGTCTCCAACTTCCAATGGTTTTGGACTTTATGATGGTGTGAAAGAAATATGCATTTAGTGGAAACCATGCTTCGCATTTTGGGTTTTGATCTTTTCCGGGGCCAATGATGCTGGGCCACAGCAGTGAGCTGCAGCTTCCAGTCAGCTTCGTGGTCACAATCACAAGGGTAAACAACGTGTACACTTATAACCATTCTGTACCCACACGACCTTTTTGTTTTTCACTTTGAGTACAGTGTTCAATTATGTGAGATATTCAACACTACATTATGAAATAGGCTTTGTTTAGATGATATTGCCCAACTGTAGGCTAATGTAGGTATTCTGAGGCAAAGCTAAGCTAAGATATTCAGTAGATTTGATAATATGTGTTAGTTACTTAGTAGCGTCCAACTCTTCGCAACCCCCATGGACATACAACCCTGCAGGCTCCTCTGTCCATGGAATTCTCAGGCAAGAATACTGGGGTGGGTAGCGATTCCCTCCTCCAAGGAGTCTTCCCCACCCAGCGATTGAACCTGGGTCTGCCACATTGCAGGTGGATTCTTCATTGTCTGAACCACCAGGGAAGTTCAGTAGGTGAGGTGTATTAAATGCATTTTGACTTAATGATATTTTCAACTTACAGTGGGTTTATTTGGACATCATCCCATTGTGAGTTGTGGAAGATCTATATGTGAGAGTTTGGGGATGTGATTTGTCCACTTTGCTTCAATAGGAGAGGAAAATATTCATTTGAATGGAAGGCTTTGTTAGAGGTCAGTGTCAGTGAGAACTTTGGAAACAATAGGAAACCAGAGGTACTTTTCCTTTCCTGTATTTGCTTTCATTACTGCTTGCCTAAGGATCTTTTATATAATGGACGCCAGCAGAGTGCCCTCCTCCAGGAGGGCAATCCCCCTGCCTACCGTGTGGGCCTCCAGGGGTCCCTTGACTTCTTGATTTAATTATCATAAGACCTTTAGCAGTTGCCCCATGGTGCTTCCAGACTCTCCCAGAAGCTGTGCTGTAAATCATCCACTCACTGAAGCCTTTTGTATATCCCTCAGCCAGAATAATTGGGAAGAAAATTATGTTCATGTTATTTCAGTTGGAGAGAGTGCTAATAACTCAGGGATCTGTGCAGTGGGACACAGAAATCCATTACTTTTAGGGTTAGTTCCATATTTCATTGACCTTGGGCAACTCCCTGGGCCCCTGTGAAATGGATTGGGCTATGTGATTTTAAATGTCAGAATCAATTATGTGCTGGATTTGCCTATTCATCTAATACATATTTACTAAGTGCCTACTATGTGCTTTCCTAGGTACACGCACAGAGTCAGACACGATTGAAGTGACTTAGCAGCAGCAGCAGCAAGATGTAACAATGAACCAGATAGACATAGTCTATGTCTTCATGGTGCTTTTATAAGGATAAAAAAATTGAGAAACTCTGTAATAAATTATAAGGAGACACCTACCATAAGACCAGGATACAAACCCTCTGTAACCTTACTTTTCATAGCCTTACGTTTGTTCTGGATCTTCCTGGGCATATTTGGCACTCTTAAAAAAATTTTCATTCAGTGGGCACGTGAAAATGGCCGAGGAGAGAGTGCTGAGGCCCCAGGACAGATATTGCTGGCAAAATGACTCTTTTGATTAGGGCAAAATAATGTAAGTGACTGACACTTAGACTACCTACTGTATGCTAAGTGTAGCACTTTGGACTTAACATTTGTTATCCCATATGATCAAAATCAACTTAAATTTTTCTTGGCTTTGAATTCCCAAGTAAACTGTAAATAACTTTCCATCAAAGCTTCCTGTCATCTTTCCCACTACCTTCTCTTCTCTTCTCTCTGTAAAATACAGCACACAAGGCCACCAAACGGCCTTCATAGGACAGAAGGGGTAACAGGTGAGGGAACTTCTTGGTGAAGAAGGGGAGTGTAGGAGGGAGAAACAAGAAGAAGAGTAACACCAGTGAGTTCACCTCTAAATTTCATAAGAAAGGGGCATTTTATAGCCGTATATATTATGTTGAAGTACTGAAACGTTTTCCTAAATAGAAATCAAGTCATCGTTATGGTTGAGTAGGCTTAATCTAAAGAGAAGGAAAGTATTTCATATGTTTTTATAAGGAACTTTGAAAAAAACACAATGACTAACCATCTGGCATATTTGAAAAAATCGGCTCTGCAATGTATATTTTACATATTTTCTGGATCGTCTTAGTTTATTGCCAAGAATCCCTGTAGAGATCCCTATTTCAGAGCTCCATGTCCACATGTCCAGATGACTGCTGAAAGAGGACAAAATAGCCCCTACTACCCAAACTGGTATTCTGACCACACTTTTTTTCCAGAATGCTTAACCAAAGAGAGTCTCAAACTAGGGCGTATACACCTAAAATATTCATGGGTAACTCATGGGTAAGAAGGCAAGCCTCGAATCTGAAATAGTTCATTTTGAGTGTGTACTGTCTTGCTTCTGTAGAGGGGTCAAAATTTACATAGTGATGATTTAGATGGGAAAAATACAAGAAAAAATTTATTTTCTATAAGTGATGTTCCTTTGCTTTTGAGATTTAAACCTGAAAATGGTGGGAAAAACTTAAACTTGTAAAGGAAAACTATCTTGGTTTTTTGTTTTAAATAAATATTCAGTTAAAAGTTCAAGCTGTTTATTGCTGTTATTCTCTCTCAGAGGTCCATCCTCCTTTCAAAGCGGGGAAGGTATGGGTGTAGGGGAAGGCATGGGTGGCCTCAGGGCCACAGGACAGAGGCTGTGTGTCTTCTGGGGCTTTCCTGGAAATTGCCCTTGACCTGACTAGCAAGCCACTGATATCTGTTGGGTATGGCTTGTCCTGTCCAGGTGTTTGTGTGTTGTGTGCTAACTACTGTTGCTGCTTCTGGATTTTTCCACTCTGTGCGATCAGAACCAGCTTTCTCCAGCCAGGATACTGGACCAGGTGGCCGTTCCCTTCTCCAGGGGATCTTCCCAACCCAGGGATCGAACCCAGGTCTCCCGCATTGCAGGCAGATTCTTTACCATCTGAGCCACCAGGGAAACCCACATAACTGTGAACCCCCTTGCAAAATAAAAGTGTGGGGGTTCCTTGTTCAATTTGTGAAACATTTCTAGGAGCCTATAACAGAGCAGGAAACCAAGGATGGGGCCCTTTAGAGCACACAGTTCTTTTAAAATTCTTTATTATACCTAGTCTCCAGAGTAACTCCAGAGTAACTGGTCTGGCAAACAGACCCTGTTAAGTCTTTAGGAGATCAGAGAGGAAGAAAAGCTGAATGCGAGAAGACAGATTTATTTTTTTTCAATGGGGAGGGTAAAGCAAGGATGCATATTCCTAAGTCTTGTCTTTGACACATGCTTTGGTGCTGAATTCTTACTTGTTTAACTTGTTACTGGTTGCTGCATCTCAACGTCTCTCAACCAATATCCCTATAATATGCTTTCTCATTTTGCAGAGGTTAGCATTCTCTTATTGAGATGGCTGCTTTTTCCATGCTGTGGTAACAAAAGGTTTTTAAGCCTTTACAGGAAAGGGTTTTGTCTTTTTGCATTCTAATTGGACATGAATTATCCTTTTTTGAGTGTCCTGTCATGTATGTATATATGTGTATCTATTTACTATAGAGAGATATCTACATATCTAGATATAGATTTATAAATATACATATGACTTTAATATTGACACAGTCAAAATCTCTTCTGCAGCTACCCTCTGATGCTCTCAACTTACAAGAGCGATTTGAAACAATAAGCTTTAATATTTACTTTGTTGTAGTACTATGTCTTCCGTGTAGAGTGGAAAGTATTTCCCTGGGGCAGAAATAATATTTTATTTGTATGAGGGCTAGTGCATCCAAGATAATTCATTAATGATTCAGAATCCAGGTGAATGCTAATGGGTGGGCCCCATCTTGCATTTCTAAAAAATGAAATCTATTTATGCTTTAAAACCCTTAGAACATAATCAAATGAGATTAGAAATGAAAACAATGAGGTTAAATTTTAATTCTAGTGTATCCTATATTGTGTAGACATATACCTAAGGAGTTGAAATAAGAGTTGAAGTATTTTGTTTGAAAATTAGGTGACAGTTTAGCATAACACTGGCTGACACTTTTTAAACAAATTCAGAGGACTAATCAGTCACAAATTGTATCTTATGCTAATAGTATCTTATCCAGTGTCTGAAAGTCAGGTTGAGGTCTCATTACTAAGGGACAATGGGTCTGTGTTAAATTAAGAAAACATCTTTATTTTGTGGTTTGCTATTTACCTGGAACAGAGAGAAAGGGGAAAAAGGCTATGGAGCACCATAGCAGTAGTAGTACCTGCAATTACAAAGAGGTGAAATAAGGTGGCTATCTACCCTGTTTGAATTGTCATCAGATAACAGCAGCTTTTTAATTCTGTAATTTAAACTCACATATTCCACGCAGAGGCAGCTGATTGTGGTATTTCTGGGGAAAAGTGTTCTTTTGAACAGATGGATTTGAAAAGATGTGCTGAGGTGTAGTTGAAAGAAGATTACTGACAGAGGTTGGGTTGATAGATTTTAAATAACTGCTCATCATCAATATTGTTACAATTTGAAATATGATTGGCAATTTCCAGATTTTCCCTTGATTCACCCTTCCTATGCCTCTGTTTTGTCTACCTGCTTGTGGAAAAGCAGCACATTTCCATTTCATAACCTAGTCCTGTGATACCTTTGTAATGTTTCTTAAATCTGAGCCTTTCTTTACTTCTCCCCGCTTTTAGGTCCGGTTGTTTCAATCCTCCACAGTTAAAAGCCTCTTCATTTGTTTTCCAGTCTTTATTCTTAGCCTTATTTAATTTGTCTCATACATAGGTGCTATGTTAATCTTCTGAAAAGAATACTGGAGCACACTTATACTCAAAGATAGTAAAGATGTCCCAGAGCCTAGGGAATAAAGACCAACTTTCTTATTCTGGCATTTAGTCCCGGCACAGCTGGGTTCCAAACACTGCTTCAATCTATCCTCTCGTTGGTCCTCCCAAGGAATCTGTCTTTTCATTTTAAATAGGTGGGTGGATGCCTAGTCAAGTATGCTTCTGTCCTCATGTGTGGTTTTGCTCACTGTGTTTTTATCACCTAAAATGCCCACGATCCCGCCACTTATCAAAGTTATTGTCAGTCTTCAGAGCCAGCCTAAGTTCTCTATGGATAGTTCTCTATGCTCTGGATCTCTTTCTAACTACGTGGGACAACAGGTATGTTGTTCTTTTAGACATATGCCATCATGACTGATAAGGTCCTTCTATTTAACAGTCCTTTTGTAAAGCCGGAGGGATGTATAATGAGAAAGCTGGATGTGATCCCTGTGCTTATAGAGGTTTCCCATCTAAAGGAAACCAGGTAGAATAGAGAGTAAACCATTTTTTTTCCCATTTCTAGAGCATTGACTATCTATGGGTGAATTTGGATACAACATACTTATATCATGAAATATATATTTATATCACATTTCTGTACTTGGTTGATCCCTTTGAGAACAGAAGCTATGTCACATGTTCAGTTCCATGTAAGAGACTTGCGGCCGCTGGGAAATAGTACAGCCCTGCAGCTGGATAGCTGGTGATCAGCTTGGTCCTGATGCTCACCGTTTCTGTAGAGTTGGGTGAGTCACTTAATCTCTCACAATCTCCTGTTTACAAAGTAGTGTAATAATAGTACCTACCAATGCAGGGTAGTGGTGAGCCTGAAGTGCTTTCACATGAGTAAAGTTCTTGAAACAAAGTCAATATATACTGAGAGCTCAATGAATGCTAGTTTTCATTTTAATTTCTATAATGCCATAACCGGTGTGGCCCTAGGTAAATCATTTAACTTCAGTGTAGCTTCTTTGCTTCATCAAAAATAAATAGAATAAATAATATCAAATAAAAATAATCACATAATCTGTTGAAGGTGCGTGTATGTATCTGTTTGAAGAAATGAGATAAAAGATGCAAGTGTTTGGAAAATTGGGGCATACTACAGAAATTTAAAACCCACTCACTAGCATATGCTAGTTGGCTGGGGAAAAACAACCCCAGTTCTGTCCTTCCAAAGCCCACAGTCAAATAGGGATAGCAATAGAGACAATTGAATAAGCAATTATGTATATTGCATTAGCAGCTGGACAGGGAGAAAGGGAGCCCTGTTTGGGTATGTGGCAGGGACAGTTCACATAGCCTTGGTGTGGCAATGGTCAGGGAAGGCTTCACCAAAAGGGATATTTGAACAGATGGAGTAGTGTGTGTAGAAGCAGGAAAGGCATAAGCATGAGATTAGGTGCTTGGCCTGACTAAACACCTAAATAAAGTTAGGCCCGCTGGTACTTTGAGTGTGGGCATGGGAGTGGTAGGAGGATGAGTATGTGCAGTATACAAGGCTGGCTACATCATTTGTGGGGTCTGGTACAATAGAAAAAAGTGGGCACCTTTTCAAACAGCAGGAAAATAGATTGCCCCTTTCTTTTGCACTCTTTGTCTTGGTTGATTTAAAAAATTTGCTATTTAATGTGCTCCTTTGAGCCCAAGAATACTTACGGGGTGAGTGCAGGCCCTCCCAGTCATTTTGCACTCCATCCTGCAATTTGGTGCTTGTGTGCCCAACTTCAGCCTTCCCTGAATCAGTGCTTAGGCCCAGCTGATGCTAGAGGGCAGCAGCAGTTCCTAGGTCTGGGGTAAGGAGCCTGGACTTGATAGTTGTTCCTGGGAAGGTGAGGAGGCAGTGTGAGCTTGTAGATAAATATCTAAGGCCCCAGAATGTGCTCCATTGTTTCAATAGCCTTCATTTGTTAAATTCAAAGATAAAATTATCAAGAATTTCAAGATGGTGACATTCTGAGTGTGGGGTTTTGTGCAACAACCATGCAGATTTGATCCCTGGGTCGAGAAGATTCCCTGGAGGAGGGCATGGCAACCCATTTCAGTATTCTTGCCTAGAGAATCCCATGGATAGAGGAGCTTGGTGGAGTACTGTCAAAAGAGTCACAAAGAGTCAGACATGACTGAAGCAACTTAGCATGCACTTTGGATATGGGATTATTTTCTTCTGTTCTAGGGGTAAAATGTAGATATAGCACAAATATATATGATGCCAAGTCAATGGATCATTTATGTCATTTCAGAGAGTTATTAAAAAAAAACAATTAAGGACATTAAGCAAGAAATATGTGTGTAAATAAGCAGGGAAAACTACAGCAGTTTTAAGTGGTTTCCTTTGAGTTTGATTTTTGTGTATTTAATATTTTCTTTTTGCTTATCTATACTTTATAATATCTCTAAAATAACATGTATTGATTTTAAAACAAGAAAAACAAATTATAATAATTACTATCTTAGCTTCCTCTATATAAGGAAAGCCTTTAGAAGATGTATGTTCATAGCAGAAATGTGTGTGTTGAATCACCATCTTGGTATTTCCAGAATAAACTTGTCAATGATTAAACAACAAAAAACTCCTAATGTACTTAGATTTTCTTGCTAGTAATTTACTTTTGAGTTTTAAAATTGTTTTATTTGGAGGATAATTGTTTTACAATGTTGTGTTGGTTTTTGCCATACAATGTGAATTAGCTGTAAGTATACACATGTCCCCTCCGTCTTGAACCTCTCTCCCACTGTCCACCCCATCCCACCCCTCTAGGTCATCAGTGAGCACTGGGTTGACCTCCCTGGGTTAGACAGCAATTTCCCATTAGCTGTCTAGTTTATGGATCTGTTTCAATGCTACTCTCTCAATTTGTCCCACCCTCTCCTCTCGCGGAGAAGGCAATGGCACCCCACTCCAGTACCCTTGCCTGGAAAATCCCATGGGCGGAGGAGCCTGGTGGGCTGCAGTCCATGGGGTCGCCAAGAGTCGGGCATGACTGAGCGACTTAGCAGCAGCAGCAGCTCCTTCTCTTGCAGTGTCCACAAGTGTGTTCTCTATGTCTGTGTCTCTGTTGTGATGGTTGCTCAGTCGTGTCCGGCTCTTTGCGACCCCATGGACTGTAGCCCATCAGGTTCCTCTGTCCATGGGATTCTCCAGGCAAGAATACTGGCGTGGGTTGCCATTTCCTTCTCCAGGGGATCTTCCCCACCCAGGGATTGAACCCTGATCTCCCGCAGTGCAGGCAGACTCTTTAGCAACCGAGCCAGCAGGGAAGCCGTATTATCTCTACTGCTGCCCTGCAGATAGGTTCCTCAGTACCATTTTCTAGATTCCATATATCTGTGTTAATAAACAACGTTTGCTTTTCTCTTTCTGACTTCACTCTGAATAACAGGCTCTAGGTTCATCCACCTCACTAGAACTGACTCAAATTCTTCTTCTAGGATTGTAACTGAGATGAGAAAATTATAGACTATTATTTTGTATTACAAAAAATATTTTGAGAAGAATGATGTTGGCAAGAAAGCAGAATAGGAGTTTTCTATCATCATCCTCCAACAGCATTTATCCGTTTTAGGTTTAAAGTTTGATGAGTTTTGACAGATATATATAGTCATGAATCCATTACTAAAATCAAATATGGATTATTTCCATCACCCCACAAAATTCCCTCATATCCCTTTGTAATCAATCTCCTGTTCTATACCCCAGCCTCCAGCAACAACTGATATGATTTCTGTCTCTATAGTTTTGCCTTGTTATTGATTTTAATTTAGTTGCTCTGTGGCCAGGGAACATAGACTTTATTATAATGATTCTTTGCTATTTAATGAGATTTGCTTTTGGCCCATTATGTGGCTAATTATCATAAAGTATCTCTAGGTCTTGAGTTGCTATATGCAGAGTTCTATTTATGTCAGTCAAATCAAAGTAGTTTATAGTTTTTTCCAATCTTCCACTGTCTTACTCATTTTCTGTCTGGTTTATCTATCAATTTCTGAGAGAGGTATATTAAAATTTCTCACTACTATGGTGGATTTGTCAATTTCTCCTTTCAGTTTTGTCAATTTTTTGCCTCATACATGTTGAGATTAGGTGCTTACAAGTTTAAAATTGACAAACCTTCCTCATGAATCAAAACTTTCATTATTATATAGTAATAATTTTCTTTAGTCCTAAAATACTGTTTTTTCTTAATTTATTTTTTTCTCATGTTAGTATAGTTTTCTTCTGGCTAATACCTGAGTGATAGATCCTTTTTCTAACCTTTCATTTTATACATTTCTGAGTCCTTATGTTTTATATAATTTTTGTATATAATCTAAAGCTGTATTTATTTTTAACCCCATTAATAATTTCTGCTTATTAACTGAATAGTTTAGACCATTTACATTTATTATTAGTTATAATTTTAGTTTGTCTCATCTTACTTTTTTGCTTCATATTGTATTTTTTCTTTTCTGCCATTGTTAAATCTTTTGAGTTTTTGGTTTGTTTTCCCTACTCCCATTGTTTTTGAAGTTATGTACACTCTTCCTCTTTGAGAGATCCCCTGAAAAATTTTAATATGCCTATTAAAGTTTACTAACATTTAAATTTAATATCCCTACTTTCTTCACGAACAATGAAATAACCTCAGATTTTTTTAAACATGACTATGCCCTTCCCATGTTATATATTATTGTTATCCAGTATTTTAATTCTCACCTATTTTTATATCCCCCCAAATCAATTGTTTTATAAAATCTGATTAGATCTATCCACATACTTGCCAGATTTCTTATTTACTACTCCTAGCATCTCAGACTTTCCTTCTGAGATCATGTTTCTCCCTTTTAAAGTATATGTTTTATATGTTCTTTTGATATACTCTGTTGCCTGTTAGTTCTTCTAATTCGCTCTTGTTCTTTTTAGCTATGTATACAATTCTAGGCAGACAGTTATTTTCTCTGTATACTTAATGCTATTACCTCACTCAGAATACCATACCAGAAAAACATCTATTTCTGCTTTATTGATTATGCCAAAGCCTTTGACTGTGTAGATCACAACAAACTGTGGAAAATTCTTCAAGAGATAGGAATACCAGGCCACCTTACCTGCCTCCTGAGAAATCTGTATGCAAGTCAAGAAACAACAGTTAGAACTGGACATGGAACAACAGACTGGTTCCAAACTGGAAAAGGACTACATCAAGGCTGTATATTGTCATCCTGCTTATTTAACTTACATGCTGAGTACATCGTGAGAAATGCTGGCTGGATGAACCACAAGCTGGAATCAAGATTGCAGGGAGAAATATCCATAACCTCAGATATGCAGATGACAGCACCCTATGGCAGAAAGTGAAGAAGAACTAAAGAGCCTCTTGATGAAAATGAAGAGGAGAGTGGAAACGTTGTCTTAAAACTCAACATTCAAAAAACTAAGATCATGGCATCCAGTCCCATCACTTCACAGCAAATAGATGGGGAAACAATGGAAACAGTGACAGACTTTATTTCCTTGGGCTCCAAAATCACTGCAGATGGTAACTGCAGCCATGAAATTAAAAGATGCCTGCTCCTTGGAAGAAAAGCTATGACCAACCTAGACAGCACGTTAAAAAGCAGAGACATTATTTTGCCAACAAAGGTCCATCTAGTCAAGGCTATGGTTTTTCCAGTAGTCATGTATGGATGTGAGAGTTGGACTATAAAGAAAGCTGAGCACTGAAGAACTGATGCTTTTGAACTGTGGTGTTGGAGAAAACTCTGGAGAGTCCCTTGGACTGCAAGGAGATCCAACCAGTCAATTCTAAAGGAAATAAACCCTGAATATTCATTGAAAGGACTAATGCTGAACCTGAAGTTCCAGTACTTTAGCCACCTCATGTGAAGAACTGACTCACCGGAGAAGACCCTGATCCTGGGAAAGATTGAAGGCAGGAGGAGAAGGGGACGACAGAGGTTGAGATTGTTGGATGGCATCATCCACTTGATGGACATGTGTTTGAGCAAGCTCTGGGAGTTGGTGATGGACAGGGAGGCCTGCTGTGCTGCAGTCCATGGGGTCACAAAGGGTTGGACATGACCGAGTGACTGAACTGAACTACATCATTTCATCAGTTTGGTCTGTTATAACAATATACCATTAGACTGAGTCGCTTATAAACAATTGAAAGTTATCTCTGGCAGTTCTGGAGGCTGGAAGTATGAGAGATCAGAGTGGTAGCATGGTTGGGTTCTGGAGAAGGTCCTCTTCTGGCTTGCAGACTCTCATCTTCTCCTTGTATCCTCATATGAGGGAAGGGATGACAAAGCAAAAGCGAAAGCAAAGTCGCTCAGTTGTGTTCGACTCTTAGCGACTCCATGGACTGCAGCCTACCAGGCTCCTCCATCCATGGGTTTTTCCAGGCAAGAGTACTGGAGTGGGGTGCCATTGCACAACAAATAACCTAATTTCCTCCAAATACCATTATATTGGGGGTTAAGATTTTAATATATAAATTTTGCTGGTGGGATTCAAACATGCAGTCATGACACTCAAACATGGCTGCAGTCACCATCTGTACCTTTTGCCTTCTATTGTTGTTATTAGTCTTAGAATTCATTTATCTATAGAGTCAATTTTGGAGAATTCTTACTCATAATTTCTACAAATATTACTTTTCTATTCTGATTATTTTCTTTTAGAAATTCAATTTGACTTATGTTGGAGCCTCTCATTCTCTCATGTATCTTAATTTATCTTTCCTAATTTCCATTCCTTTGTGTTGCTTTTAGAGCAATTGTTTAAGCTTATTTTTCAGGTTAAGCCTATTGTTTTTTGTTAAGAATGTAGCTCTTTAGGGGGCTTAGTGGGTAAGCCCCGCTTACCCCAATGGCTCAGTGGGTAAAGAATCTGCCTGCAATGCTGGAGACATGGGAGACACGGATTTGAACCCCAGGTCAGAAGATTCCCTGGAGAAGGAAATGGCAACACCAATATTTTTGCCTGAAAAATCCCAGGACAAAGGAGCCTGGTAGGCTGCAGCACAGCCCACTGCCAAGGTCCTATTTCCCTGGAGATTGATGTTAAAGGAAAGATGAAACCTAAAATTAAGTTACAGATAAGAATAAATGCCCAAGAGAAGCCAAATCTATATCTGGCTACTATACTGGTTTTCATTTTTTTTTTCAGTCTCTTGGTATTTTCTTTACATTTTATGATCTCAGCTATGTTTCAAAGGGTGTTTATTATATTTCATCTGGTGTTTCTAGATGTTTCATAAAGAAAGGAATTCTCAGTATATTTATTTGCCATATTACTTGATTTGGAAGTCCATAGTTCAATCTTTACTTGAATTTTTTTCTCAAAACAATCTTTAGAAAGAAGAACAAAGATGGTAGTATCAGACTGTCTGATTTCAAAGTATATTAAAAGATTATGGCTATTAAAAGTATGATATTGGCATAAAAACATACATATGGATCAATAAAACAAAATAGAGAACCCAGGAAAAAACCATGCATATATGTTTAAGTCATTTATAATGAAGGAACCAAGAATATATCCTATGGAAAGAATAGTCTCTTCAATAAGTGGTGCTGGGGAATTGGATAGCCACATAAAAAATAATGAAATTGGACCACCATCCCACACCATCCACAAAACTTAACCCCAGTGAATTAAAGACTTGATCATAAGACCTGAAGCCCTAAAACTTTTAGAAGAAAAGGTAGGTGATGAGCTCCTTTACTTATTTCTTAGTGATGACTTTTTGAATCTGATACCAAAAATAAAAGCAAAAAAAGAAAAATCAAACACACACAAGTGGGCTTCTGGACAGTGAAAGGATCCATCAACAAAATAAAAAGGCAACCTATAAATGGAAGAAGGTATTTGCAAATCACATATCTGATAAGGAGTTAATGTCTAAAATATATAAACAAATTAATAACAAAAATTTGATGAAAAAATGGGCAGATCTGATAAACATTTTTCCAAAGATGGCATCCAAATGGCCAAAAGGTACAGGAAAAACTACTCAACATCACTGATCATTAGAGAAATGCAAATCAAATCTACAATGAGATATCACCTCACACATATTAAAATAGCAATTATCAAAGAGACAGGAAATAAGTATTGACAAAGATATGAAGAAATGGGAACCCTTGTGCACTCTTGGTGGGAATGTAACGTGGTACAGCCCCTTTGGAAAGCAATATGGAGGTTCCACAAACAATAAAAAATAGTACTACTATATGATCCAGGAATTCTATTTCTGGCCATTTATCATAAGAAAAGGAAAACACTAACTTGAAAAGCAAAATGCACCCCCACATTCATTACAGCTTTATTTACAACAGCTAAGATAAGGAAACAACCTAAGTGTCCATTAGCAGATGAATGGAGAACAAATTGTGGCATAAATGTGTGTGTGTGTGCGCGCGTGCGTGCTTCGGTTGTGCCCGATTCTTTGCAGCCCTATGGACTATAGCCCACCAGGCTCCTCTGTCCGTGGGATTCTCCAGGCAAGAATCTTGGAGTGGATTGCCATGCCCTCCGCAGTGGGTCTTCCTGACCCGGGATGAAACCTGTATCTCTTTCATCTCCTGCATTGGCAGGGAGGTTCTTTACCATTAGCACCACCTGGGAAGCCTATGTATATATAAATGAATGTTATTCAGCCATTGTTGTTGTTATTCAGTTACCAAGTCATGTCCAACTCTTCGCGATCACACGGACTGTAGCATGACAGGCTTCCCCGTCTCTCACCATCTCCTTAAGTTTGCCCAAGTTCATGTCCATTGAATCAGTGATGCCATCCAAACGTCTCATCCTCTGTCACCCTCTTCTCCTTCTGCCTTCAGTCTTTCCCAGCATCAGGGTCTTTTCCAATGAGTTGGCTGTTTATATCAGGTGGCCAAAGTATTGGAGCTTCAGCTTCAGCATCAGTCCTTCCAGTGAGTATTCAGGGATGTTTTCCTTTAAGATTGACTGGTTTGATCTCCTTGCTGTCCAAGGGACTCTCAAGAATCTTCTCCAGCACCACAGTTCGAAAGTATAAATTCTTAGGCACTCAGACTTTCTTTATGGTCCTACTCTCACATCTGTACACGACTACTGGAAAACCATATCTTTGACTATACAGACCTTTGTTGGCAGAGTGACATCTTTGCTTTTTAATATGCTGTCTAGGCTTGTCATAGCTTTCCTGCCAAGAAGCAATAGTCTTCTAACAATGAAAAGAATAAAATTTTGCCACTTGCAACAATATGGTTATGCTAAGTGAAATAAATCAAAGACAAATGCCATATGATCTTTCTTACATGTGGAATCTAAAACAAACAGACAAGAAACCAAGTACATAGATGCGGAAAACAAATTGGTATTTACCAGAGGTGGGAGGTATTGGTGGAGAAATGAGTTAAAGGGGTCAAAAGATTATAAAATATTTTGAAAAGTTCACAAATAATAAAAAATTGCTATAATATCACCTACTTAGATGATACTTCAACTAGATTGTAAGCTCTTTAAGGACAACATTCTTTTCTTATACACTTCATAAATTGTGTTGCATTGATATGGCAGGTATTCAATACATACTTTCTGAGTAAAAGAATGAACACATACTTTCTCAATTCGTCCATAGAAATTCATATCTAGAGACTATTTGGAAAGTGAGTTTTAAATCTATAAAAGAAACTGACTTAGCCCTAATGGCCTATCATTTCAAAGAGTTTTAGTACTCAGTGACCATTTAATGTATGGATTATTGACCTATTCATTCATATCGCAGATGCTTTGAGCTGTTCAAGTGTGCCAACAGAAATCTGTTTTACAGACTTCAAGATAAATGATTTAGTAGTCTTTAATGATTGCTGTTATGGATGGCTGTGCCCTTAATTGATACTTTAGCAGATTAACAGCTCGCTGGATGGATTATTTCACCCATCTACGCATTTCAGAGAATGACTGTATATCTAATGGTTCGAGTCAAATCAAACAAACATTTGCTGAACTTCCGCTAGGGCAAAACACTGTCTAGTACCTAGTCAGTGGGATAGGGAGGAGGTGGGAAGCAAGTTTAAAAACATACAACAAAAACAGCAACAAATCATGCAACAAAAATGTCCTAAATAACACGGTGAGCATCTATCATGGATGCTTTCCATGAAGCTTGGCCAAAATGATACCAAGATCATTCTAAGAATTTCTGAAACATCTTCAGAGTGTTTGTGTAGGCACACTTGATTGTGTGCTAAGAGTTTCTTGTTGAATATTATTGTTTATCAAACATGAAATTAGTAAAAACATTAACAGCATTGGAGTAATTAAGAGATGTGTTAGTAGTAGCAACAGCGGCAGTGGGAATCATGGCCATGGGTAAAACAAAAAGCTGTTAAATAAGAAAGCCTGGGTAGGCCTTCTTCTTGGCTAGTAATGTCAAGTCTAAGAAAGAATTTGTTGATACTACAAAGAGGTAGGCTCCTGTCTAGTCATTAAAAAGAGTGTGGGTATTTTTTTACAAAACAGACCTTATTTTGAATCTCTAATTTTTTTTGGCTACGGGCCATATAAAACTATGCGTGTAACTGAACATCTCTGCAGTTTGGTCCTTTATGAAATGGGTCTAATACCTACTTTGCATTGTAGTTATTTTCAGTTCAGTTCAGTTCAGTCGCTCAGCCGTGTCCAACTCTTTGCGACCCCATGAATCGCAGCACGCCAGGCCTCCCTGTCCATCACCAACTCCCGGAGTTCACTCAGACTCACATCCATCGAGTCAGTGATGCCATCCAGCCATCTCATCCTCTGTCGCCCCCTTCTCCTCCTGCCCCCAATCCCTCCCAGCATCAGAGTCTTTTCCAATGAGTCAACTCTTTGCATGAGGTGGCCAAAGTACTGGAGTTTCAGCTTTAGCATCATTCCTTCCAAAGAAATCCCAGGGCTGATCTTTAGGATGGACTGGTTGGATCTCCTTGCAGTCCAAGGGACTCTCAAGAGTCTTCTCCAACACCACAGTTCAAAAGCATCAATTCTTCGGCGCTCATGTAGTTATCAGTACCTGGCACATAATTTGTGTACTCGAAATGTTCAATAAACTCAGCCATTAAAAAGAATACATTTGAATCAGTTCTGATGAGATGGATGAAACTAGAGCCGATTATACAGAGTGAAGTAAGCCAGAAAGAAAAACACCAATACAGTATACTAACACATATATATGGAATTTAGAAAGATGGCAATGATGACCCTGTATGCAGGACAGCAAAAAAGACACAGATGTGTATAGCGGACTTTTGGACTCAGAGGGAGAGGGAGAGGGTGTGATGATTTGGGAGAATGACATTGAAACATGTATAATATCATGGAAGAATCGAATTGCCAGTCTATGTCTGATGCAGGATATGGCACGCTTGGGGCTGATACGTGGGGATGACCCAGAGAGATGTTGTGGGGAGGGGGGTGGGAGGGGGGTTCATGTTTGGGAACGCATGTACACCTGTGGTGGATTCATGTCAATCTATGCCAAAACCAATGCAGAATTGTAAAGTAAAAATTTAAAAAAATAAATAAATTAATTAATTAAAAATAAATAAATAAAAAAATAAATAGTAATTATTATTCTAGTTATTTTATTAGTCACAAATGTATGTGTCTACCATGACTGTCAAAATCTAGCAATGCCATTTACTGTTAGGAAACACATGTTGGAAAATTCAACATGAACTTTGATGACAACGTGGACTTAGGGTGCAGCTGGGAAATTAGACTAGGGAAAGACAGGCTGTCTGTAGGACTGGCAGGTGAAAACAGGAGTTAGAAAACTGGTCATAGAAATTCCATGTTGGTTATTGTGGGAAGAAAGGGAGGCTTATCACTGTGGTTTTCTCCACTGAACTCATGAAGACTGCTTGTTAAATCTAGTTTAAAAGAGTAACATTGTCAGAAAGCCCGTTGAAATTTGCTCTTTTCAGCCTGACATTTTCCTATGGAAATAATTACAATTACATTTTAATATCTGGAAAATATTTCAGGTCAGAAATGGTGATGCTTGCACTGAGAAGGATAGGAGATGTGAAGTTTCACTGGAAAAATTAAGAAATACTGTGCAAGAATATGATTATTGTCCTTTTTATCACCTCAGTGTGTATATATGTGTACATATATATGTTGTTTCTATGTATATATATTATGTATATATACTGAATATACCCAATATACATTGTATATATATTATTGTGTATATACATTGCTTCTGAATATATATACATATATATGTGTGTGTATATATATTCCAAAGACAGGAATAAAAATGTCAAGAAATGCATATATATATACACACATTGCATTCCAATCAAGACTTAGTTTTCCTGACTTTTTGGCTTCCCTGAATATTATAAAGATTTACTGGAAGTTCAGAGGTCAGAGAAGTTCATCTGATGCAGAAAGCAAAATGAAGAAATACTTTATTTCCTCTTTAATGCATTTGCTTACATGAGATGGAAATTCTTGATGCAAATGCTTGATAAATACAAATAAATCTTGGAGGGAGAGTTGGCAGAGTGACAGAACAAGTTCTCATGCCTGTTAAAGCTGCATTTTGGGTATAACAGAGGAACCTCCTTACAGGCCCCCAAGCAGGAGCTGCTGACCCAGATTGGCTCTAAGATTTCAAGTCAAGTGTCAGCTTACCTTTCCCATTAGGCAGGGTAGCCTGTGATTCATTGCCAGTAGCCTGCCTCTGTGGGGACAGTTAGTGAGGTTTGAAGTTTCATTAAATTTTCCTTTCAAAATCCTTTTCTTTCCATGAGGGAGGATGAAAGTTAAAAGTTTCCAGATAAGCTTAGCTGGAGTGCATCCCATTTCTCTGAGTTTTAAGGATGGAGAAGGAAAATGGGTAGGAAGGTAAGTACCCTGTCTGACTTAACTGGGTGGGACTGCCCCAGTGTTACCTGCTGAGATGTTTCTTGGGCAGGTACCAATTTGCCTCAGGCATTTAGAGGGCTTATTTCTTTAGGTGGGTTGGCCCATTATCTCCTCAGGGCACAAGCCTACTTTCCATTAGTGCTAATGTGAAGGGCGTGCTCACTGAATTGTGAGCGCAGACAGGTGTGTGAAAGGCAGGACTGGGGCTGTCCAGAGGAGTCAGCAGGGCAGGGGGAGGTTCTTTTGGAACAGTGGCAGGCATATTCTTGCCAGGAAGTATGCATTTCTTGACATTTTTATTCCTGTCTTTGGAAGTGGAATTGGGAGGGAGACTTTATTTTTATTTTTTTAAAGATTTTTTTTTTTTTGATGTGAACTTCACAGTCAAACTAATTAATGTATTTATCACTTCACAGAGTTGCTTTTGGGGTGTGGGGACATGAGGGAACAACTAAGATCTGCTCCCAGCACATTTTAGTATACAGTTCAGTTCAGTTCAGTTCAGTTGCTCAGTCGTGTCCGACTCTTGGCAACCCCATGAATCGCAGGACGCCAGGCCTCCCTGTCCATCACCAACTCCCGGAGTTCACCCAAACTCGTGTGCATTGAGTTGGTGATGCCATCCAGCGATCTCATCCTCTGTCATCCCCTTCTCCTCCTGCCCCCAATCCCTCCCAGCATCAGGGTCTTTTCCAATGAGTCATACAAGTCAGTATTAATAACTATAGTGACTATGTGTGTGTGTGGTTAGTCATTCAGTCATGTCTGACTCTTTGCGACCCTGTGAACTATAGCCCACCAAGCTCCTCTGTCCATGGAATTCTCCAGGCAAGAATACTAGGGTGGGGTGCCATTCCCTTCCCCAGGGGATCTTCCCAACCCAGGGATTGAACCTGGTCTTCTGCATTGTGGGCAGATTCCTTACCATCTGAGCCACCAGGGAAACCCATTTTTAAAGTCTTTATTGCACTTGTTACAATATTGCTTCTGTTGTTTTATGTTCTGGTTTTTGTTTTGTTTTTTTGGACATGAGGCAAGTGGGGTCTTAGTTCCCCAACCAGGTATCAAACCCCCACCCTCTGCATTGGAGGGCGAAGCCTTAGCCATTGCACTGCTAGGGAAGTCCCTGCAAGACTTTTAGGACTCTAGGAAGCCAAAAGTTTAGCAAGAAAGTTTTTACCTGGCCCATAGGTATCAACTTGTTAAAGAGATTTTCAAACTGCCAGCAAAGCATAATGCAAAGAACCAGATTAGGGAAGATATTTTTGAATATCTAGTTTCAGCCAAGCAAAGGAGAGAGAAAGATAAGATGTGCTGTGAGCACAGGTGTGGCTTGCTGCAGCAGACAGCTTCTGACCTTCTTCATGTAGCACCAACTCCCCCCAGCCTTGCCGAGCTGGGGAATTCCAGATTTGTTGCTAAGTAATAATTTGTCACAGTTGGATGCTATAATAAAAGCTGTTGCTATAGATGCTGTTCTTTTGAAAAAGTTAGAAAGGTTGAAGTGGGGATGAGTAGGGACGGTGTGTAGCCAAGTTTTAGGTTGCTGTGACTTGGGCTGTATTCTAGCTTAGTTGGCAGCCCTAAGTCTATGTCTCAGACTCAACTTTTGCTTCAGTCTTGATTTCATTGGGTCAATTAATTAATCCAACAGTGTTGACTGAGCTAGCTGACTTTCCTGTAGCTGGAACAAAGCCTATGTAAGAGTAACTGTGGCCAGTATCATTGGGTCATGTTAACCTCCAAGCGTTAGGTGGGCATTTTTATGGTCTGATCTCAGCTGTATACGTCAGAATCATCAGGGGTGTTTTCAAGAATGCACATTCCTTGGCCTTTCTCCAAATCTGCCATATTAAAATGTGGTGCACACACGTATGCACCATTTGGGCAACTCTCATAAATACTAACATCCTAGAATCATTGTTTTTGTTGATATTTATCAGTTGTAAAATGTAGGTGGGCAATATCTGTAGAGGCAGTTTTTCTCCCCTACCTTCCTTCAAGCCAATTAAACTGAAGTGAAAACACATAGTAGAAATGATTCTTAATTCACATGGCTTCTGGAGAGGTTCAAACTAGAAAGCTTGTGTTTTCCCAGGAATTCAGACTGGAGTAATAAACGTCATATTTAAAAATAAATCCTATGTCCTTCCAAATATTAGGCCTCTCAAATATATATCAATAGGTTAAACAAACACATTGAACAATTCATAAAAGAAGAAATGTCTTTCCTTAGCTATTGCTTAGCTATTCTGTTCTTAGCTATTGCTGTTTATAGTTTTGGCTTCGCTGGTGGCTCAGCCTGTAAAGAATCTGCTTGCAGTGCAGTGGACCTGGGTTAGATCCCTAAGTTGGGAAGGTTCCATGGAGAAGGAAATGGCTACCCACTCCAGTATTCTTGCCTGGAGAATTCCATGGACAAAGTAGCCTTGAGGGCTATAGTCCATGGGGTTGCAAAGAGTCAGAAATGACTGAGACAATAATGCTTTAATTATAGTTTATTATAACACTTTATTTATAGTTTATAGTTATTAATGGTTTAATGTAACCACAGTCTTCCATTTAGATTGATTTTTTAAAAAAATTTGAATGGTCTTTTTATCTTTCTTGGAACTCATTGTGGAGACATACTATCATAACATATAGTAAGTGTAAAGCATACACACCAAACAGAATGCTTGTCATACAATGATGCTCAGAAAGGGAGTCCTGCTTTTTGTTCTTCTCCTTCTTTCTCCTCTAGATGGCTCTGGGAATTCATATGAACTTTGTGATAACCAACTTTCTGATCCATGATTTCTGATTTAAATCACAGGCAGTATACTCATCCTATTTGAAACACTGGAGATAATTAAAGGTACCATTTGGTTCTTAATTAAAAGCACCTTCTTTGCCTAACTTAGCCCTTCATGTATGTAGACTGGAGGACATGTTCTTCCTTCTGTGCCCTGACTCTCAACACTGCCAGCTGGGAAAGAGAAGAAGACAAATGTGAAATCTCTTTTCAAAAAGTGTGTGGACTCCATTTCCTTTTTGTCCCAAATAGGGAAAAGGTAATATCCATGTTTCCCTTTTGAGAAAATGAATGAAGCTACCAACCTAGATAGCATATTCAAAAGCAGAGACAATACTTTGCCAACAAAGGTCCGTCTAGTCAAGGCTATGGTTTTTCCAATAGTCATGTATAGATGTGAGAGTTTGGACTCTAAAAAAAGCTGAGTGGGGAAGAATTGATGCTTTTGAACTGTGGTGTTGGAGGAGACTCTTGAGAGTCCCTTGGACTGCAAGGAGATCCAACCAGTCCATTCTAAAGGAGATCAGTCCTGAATGTTCTTTGGAAGGAATGATGCTAAAGCTGAAACTCCACTGCTTTGGCCACCTCATGCAGAGTTGACTCATTGGAAAAGACCTTGATGCTGGGAGGGATTGGGGGCAGGAGGAGAAGGGGATGACAGAGGATGAGATGGCTGGATGGCATCACTGACTTGATGGACTTGAGTTTGAGTGAACTCTGGGAGTTGGTGATGGACAGGGAAACTTGGTATGCTGCAGTTCATGGGGTCGCAAAGAGCCGGACATGACTGAGTGACTGAACTGAACTGAACTGAATACCCTTTCATCAGCGTAATTGCAGAGTTTTGAACAAAGATTTTAACTAGACTTAAGGACACCTTTATCTCTTGTGCTGACATTATTTCTTCCCCAGATTAAATATCTCTGCCCTTGCATTAATTATCCAGAATCTTCTAATTGAGCAGCTCTGATTACAAGGTTTTTGAATGAGAGCATTATATATTACTCTTTACCTTCATGTATATAATCATATGTAATCACAAAAGAGCCCCTAAGAGGCAAAGAGAGGTCCTTCTTTGCTGGGACAATTCTTGCTTGGTTTAGCAAAGATTTCATTCTCTTTACTGTTATACAAATATTTTTGAAAGTTAGAATTCATTTTAGGGATCATTTTGAAGTGTTCTTGAATTATAAACTCCAGAACATAAGTCATTGGCAGAATGTTATCTATATATTTGTATCTACATTTATATCTATATTACATATATCTTAACCCCATTTCTGGTGCTCCTTTAAAATCTCTTAATTTCTAGAGCAGAGTTGCCCAAATCACAGATCCTGAAGCACATTTATCTCTTTCACATGCAGCCTTCACTCTTCAAGATCTCTAATTTATGTATTGGAAAATCCTATTAAACCAGCCTTGACAGGGCAAACAATAGCAATTTGTTGTTGTTTTTTTTTCTTCTGTTGATTGCAAAAGTGGCTTCTAGGTTACCTGAGTACTAATAGTTTCTTTTCTTCAGTTTGAGGTGCACTGGGATTTTAAGTTAAAAAAAAAAAGTCAATTTAATTTCTAGTGTCATCTATTTTGAAAAGAAAGAAGAAACAACTCAGGGAAGCTGGGGATATTGGGGTCTTTCCATTCTATCTGAATTTGAAGTTACGATTTGTGCTAGTATGACTTTTAAAATTAATTTAGAAACAAAGGTAACATCAATGAAAAAATGAAATTAAAACAGTGGAAGAGACCCAGAACAGTAGAGGAATTCTGATTTTGGTGTCAATTTTGCACTGAGATAATCCTGGTGTTCTAGATTTTTACCAGAAGTCAACCAGGGTGCAAAATCACTCACAAAGCTCATGAGTTGGGTGTGGGCCTCATGGAAATTGATGCTCAGAGAATATGGTTAAATGGCAGTGATTCTCTGAATTTCCTATGCTTTAGGATGGTGACTTCTAAAGACTACTTCCCCCGGGGTCAATAGTGAGTTGGTGGAAATTTGGGGTGTCAACACCACTGGGAGGACTAAGTCTGTCTGTCACAAACTCATGCTTGGTGCGCTGCTTAAATCAGATCAATACTTGAGTGATGTCAGCTTCAGGGAGTGGGAGTCTTGGTCTAGGGGCAGAGGGAGTGGGTTGAGAGAAAGATGTGTGAACCAGAAGAGGAAGGAAGGAGAGGAAGAAGGCGGATGCAACATGCTCAGTCGTGTTTGACTCTTTGTGACCCCATGGACTGTACCCCACCCAGGCTCCTCTGTCTTTGGAATCTCCCAGGCAAGGATACTGGGGTGAGTTGCTATTTCCTTCTCCAGAGGATCTTCCCAACCCAGAAATCAAACCTGCATCACTTACGTCTCCTGCATTGGCAGGCAGATTCTTTACCACCAGCACCACCTGTGAAGCCCATGAGTCCCAGGGAATGAGTCCCAGGGGATGGGTACCAGGGGATGAGTCCCAGGGGATAGGTACCAGGAAATGAATACCAGGGGATGGGTACCTGGGAATCCTTTTACTCAAGGGTACTGCTAGCAGCTGCCTGAGTCTCAGCTGCCTGCGGCTCTGCTTGGGGACTTTATGTAGGTTTAATCCAGATGTTAAGCCTGTTCTCTAATGGTGCTCATCTTAACTGCATCTAAACCTGGGAAGAGTGCTCACGTAGTAATAAATAACCTTGCTAGAGAGGAGGGCTGAGAGTTGAGTCCAGAGGATGTTGCTTCCATTCCAGGCCAAACTGCTTTCCTAAAGTAGGGGAAATGTTGTACTGGGAATAAAGTGCCCCTTAAGTGTTTTCACCTATGGTAGGAAAAATTCAATTTCCCTGAAAGATATGTCACCATTTTTCCCTTCCTGAGGCTTTAATCTCTGTATTGCAGTAGAAAAAGTGCTGAGGATCAAAGATGCCATACAAATTACTGGGTCACGTTTTGAAACCTACTTGTGTGGTCATCAGAAAGTCTGGGACAGGAGGTGGCTGGCGGCAGATGGAGAACTGTGGGGGTGTTGGACGAACAGCAGGGAAGGCCGGTGAAATTATCTGAACACAGAATGGTGATTCTGATGCTGTGTTCTGCCACCAAGCACAGGTTATTAGCTGTAAAAAATCAATTTTCTTTGATAGTGTCTCTATGCCCCTTACCTCTTCTCTGAAATTTAGGTGATGACCAAAGTAACTTCAGACAGTGTACTGTGTGGCATAATATGTGTTTTTGCTGTTTAGTTGCTCTGGACATTATAAAATCAATATACTATGATGCTGAAGCCAAATTTCAAATAGATACTGTATTTATCCTATCTTCCTTGTAATTTCAATCAGATAAGGTTTTTGTTTTGTTTTGTTTTGTTCCCTGTCCAACACTGTTTGGTGAGCATTCAGTTTCTTGCAACAAGCTAAATGTTGTACATGAATATGCTTCAGTCTAATCACAGCACATTTGTTTAGTTCATAATATGTGCAAAGTACCTACAAAGTGCTATGAAAGAAACAAATTTTGTTTTAGACAGAGGACTTTCCTTTTCTTTTGGAGTTTAAGTGAAAGTCACTCAGTCGTGTCCAACCCTCTGGGACCTTGGAATTCTCCAGACCAGAATACTGGAATGGGTAGCCTTTTCCTTCTCCAGAGGATCTTCCCAACCCAGATATTGAACCCAGGTCTCCTGGATTGTGGCAGATTCTTTACCTGCTGAGCCACAAGGGAAGCCCAAGAATACTGGAGTGGGTAGCCTATCCCTTCTCTAGGGGATCTTCCCGACCCAGGAATCAAACTAGGGTCTCCTGCTTCACAAGCAGATTCTTTATCAACTAAGCTATCAGGGACGCCCTTTGGAGTTTGCTCCTATCTATTATTTTTACTTCTTTTTTGTTTTATAAGCTTATCTTTTAAAATGATAAAATTAATATAGCTATAATACCTTATCAACAAATTGGAAACAAGAGGAAAAAAATGTCTACAAAGTCATCCCCCTAATGAAAAACTGCTAGCATTTTGGTGTTTTCTTCCAGCCCTTTTTTCTGGGCATCTGGGTTTTCCTTTCAGTTGCTACAGTGTACATATATGCTTTTATCTCCTTTCAGTTCACAATATTATGAACATTGACCATTTTACTACAAAATCTTTACATCTTATTTGTGAAGGGTCTTAACACTGAAAAACAGATGCTGCTGCTGCTGCTGCTAAGTCGCTTCAGTCGTGTCCGACTCTGTGCGACCCCAGAGACGGCAGCCCACCAGGCTCCGCTGTCCCTGGGATTCTCCAAGCAAGTTCACTGGAGTGGTTTGCCATTTCCTTCTCCAATGCATGAAAGTGAAAAGTGAAAGTGAAGTCGCTCAGTCGTGTCCGACTCTTCGTGACCCCATGGACTGCAGCCTACCAGGCTCCTCCATCCATGGGATTTTCCAGGCAAGAGTACTGGAGTGGGGTGCCATTGCCTTCTCCGGAAAAACAGATGAGAGATATTTATTTAAATAGTCCCTTGTTTTTAACTGTTTTAGTAGCAGCACGAGATGTGTAAAGAACATGTGTTTCCCTAGAAACTAGGCCTGAATGCATGCTCAATTACTTTTTTCTCTGTGATCAGAGAGAAGTAATTTCTCCTCTCTGAACCTCAGTTTTCATATCTATAAACTCTGCCATGTATTCAGTGAGTATGTGATCTGGAAATGGTAGCTATTATCACTTAGGCTTGCCTGAATTTTTGTCACTATAAATAATGAAATATGGAGCATATTTACACACATAATATAACACTTCTAGGTTTTGTGTTATTTTCTTTGGCTGTAACTTCAAAATAGAATTTCTGGATTGATCCATTTAAAGATTCTTGACTTGTTTTATCATATTGTTTTCCAATTTACTAATTGAAATAACACTATCAAAATGTAACAAAACCTGGTTTTACTTTCTATTTTTCAGATGAACAATAAAGTATCTTTTTAAGTCCCTGCAAATCCAAGTGGGAGTTTGATTGTTATATTCAAATTTTCATTTGGGAATATCACATGCCTGCTCACTTACTAAAACATCTTATATTTTCATAAACCTTTGTATTTTTTCATATAGCCCACTTTTCTCATCCAAAACATGCATAAAGTTTTGTGTGTTTTATTTCCATTGAGAGTGTACATGTATTGAAATAATTATAATTATCATTATATTGTGATATGATTATATCATATGATCTATATTTTTATGTTCCTCTAATAGTCATAACTCTATTTTGTTTGGTTTATATGTCATTCTTTTTTTTTTTTTTACACTGAATTATAGTTAATTTACAGTACTGTGTTAATTTCAGGTGTATAGTATAGTGATTCCATTTCTTCATGATTATACTCCATTATAGGTCATTTCAAGATAATGGCTATAATTCCCTGTGTACACAATATATTCTTGTTGTTTTTCTTTTTATACATAGTAGTTTGTATCTATTAATCCCATACCCCTAATTTGTCCCTCCCCACTCCTTTTGGTAATCATAAACTTGTTTTTTATGCCCATGAGGTGTGTTTGTTTTGTATATACATTCATTTGCCTTATTTTTCAGATTCCACATATGTGATATCATATAATATTTGTCTCTTTCTAACTCTTCATCATCCTTTTTTTGGTCAGAAATTTAAATCAGAATTTGAATTCTGGTCAGAATTTCTAAATCAATATAAGCAGTGATAGAGATAACCCTACTTATTTGGTTTGGATATAAAAGGACAACATTTCCCAAACTGTCAAACTGTATTCTGAGGAGACTAGTGCTTTGTACAAAAAATGTTTGCAGTTCATTGAGATTTGCAATTCACATTACCATACAAATGTTTCCAAGACATGCTATAGTTAGAAATAGATTTAAATATTGTTCAATTTATTTGGACAAAGAATCCTCATACTTACCCCAACTTTTCCCCCTCTTTCTTTTAGAACTGCATGTGTTTTCATTTTAGATAACAATATTTCTGAGGGATTTCCATTTGGGAAAAGATATTATAATATAAAATATATATATGAAATATAATGTTGGGATTAATTTGGAAAAGATTTTGTTAATAATGTCAATGAAGTAGCCATTTATCCCTTTTTAAAAGTATCATTAATAGGAATGAATATCATGTGTCTTTTAAATACCTGTTGAACAAATTAGTTTTTGTTATTTAGCCTACTAATGTGATAAAATAAAAAGTTCCTTGATACTGAACCCTCTAAAATCCTAGGATAATAACTACTTGGAATTTGTAGATATTTTTTAATACCCCTTGGATTGTCTTTGCTAATATTTTACTATACTTAGTATTTTTATTTCTATATTCATAGGTAAAATTGGTCTATGATTTTAATTTTCATGTTAACTTTATTAGATTTTGGTATCAGGGATCTATATTCATTCCATTGAATAAAGTGAGTATTTTTCTTTTCCTCAATACAGTAACTGTTTATGTTCAGCGTGGGAATTCTTTGCTCCTTGAATGTTTGAAATAATTCCCTGGTTAATGGGCTGAAGCCTTTTATGGGGATGTTCTTTAATAACTCTATTGATAATTTCACCAGCATTGCTCTTGTCAGGATCTCCTTCTATTGTTAAGTCAGTTTTGGTAATTTATGTTTTTCTTCCAGATAATTGTCTGTTTTGCTGAGATTGCTTAATTTATTTGCTTATAATTACCCATGGTGTACTTTATAATTTTCAAATATTTTCTGTCACTTTTTAATATTTATTTTCTCTAATTGTGCCATTTCTACCTTTCATTTTTTTTAGAACTAAGCTTGAATTTATTAACTCTACTATGTTTCTTTTTTTAATTTCTGATTTTATTAGGATTATGTCTTTTGACTTCTGCTCCTGGTCCATGTGAGAGACAGGCTGCTGAGATGAGCATGAACCAGGCTGTGGAGAGGAAACTTCTGGCTTTGAACCAACAGAAGAACTAGAGGATTTGCCAATAGACTACCCCTTGAGCACCAGTGAAGATGAAGGGGACAAAGATGGAAAAAGAAAGCATCAGAAGCTTCTGGAATCAATCAATTCACTTAATGGAAAGGATAGGCAGAAATTGGCTGAGAGGTCTGAGGCTAGTCTGAAGGTGTCAGAGTTCAGTGTAAGTTCTGAAGGATCAGGAGAAAAGATGGTCCTTTCAGATCTGCTTGAGCCTGTTAAAACTTCATCCTCATTGGCTACTGTGAAAAAGCAGCTGAATCGAGTGAAATCAAAGAAGACTGTAGAGTTACCACTTCACAGAGAAGAGATTGAGTGGATCCACAGAGAAGTGGCATTCAATAAAAGCTCCCAAATCCTCTCCAAATGGGATCCTGTCATTCTGAAGAACCGGCAAGCAGAGCAGCTGGTTTTTTCCCTGAGCAAGCCCCAATCAGCATTTGCTCCCATCGAACATGTGGTCAGTGGCTGGAAGGCAGGAACTCCTCTGGAGCAGGAGATTTTTAATCTCCTTAAGAACAGGGAGCCCATGACAGACCCTTTACTGACTTCCATGGTAAAGGCTTCTCTCAAAACTATGAGCCTGGAGGAGGTAAAGATGCGCCAAGCAGAGCTTCAAAGGGCCCGGGCCCTGCAATCCTACTGTGAGGCCAGGGCTCGAAGAGAGAAGAGAATCAAAAGCAAAAAGTATCACAGAATTCTGAGGAAAGGAAAGGCCAAGCAAGCCTTAAAAGATTTTGAGAAGCTGCAGAAGGTTGCCAGGGTTCAGCCCTGGTGGATCCAGGGTAATTCGAAGGGGAGATGGAATTGGCGTCCTAGGAAAAATCTTATTTAATTACAGATATAAAGAGAGATTAGAAAAGAATAGTGTAGTAGGAAAATTAGTGGAGAAAAAGAGGCTGAATAACTTGGTTTACTTGGGATACCAATAAAACTCCAAGACAAGGAATTTGCACCACCTATGTAGGCCACAGGCGTCTTTCCATTCTCCTGAAGGAGAGGAGGCACTGAGGCCTCCCCAGTCTGATCTTAGAAGCCCAGGCAAAATTAGCAGGCTTGGTGAGTACCCACGTTCCAGATGGGAATTCAGCTGGAAGGGAAAAAGAACGACACTGGGGAATCAGTCTTTCCAGGGACTGATCCGATTTATTTATTTTTCAGGTTTGCTTATATACTTTTTGTTATTCATAGGGATGAATACAGAGTCACGTGGGGGTCAGCAGACCTGACCCTTGTCAAAATCAGGTGCTTCATATAAATGTATACAAAGGTCTTATGGGTTTTACATCATCTTCTGGCCATGAGGCCTGCTGACATTTTATGGCCCTTTCTGATAACGGTCAGTCAACCAGAAAACTTATTTTTTCCAGGGGTGATTTTTTCTTAAACCAAGCACCACCCTCCAAATAAAGTTGCATTCCTATAGGGTGAGGGTGTAGTGGGTTACAATCAAGAAAGGGAATTTACTTAGCCTAAGGTTTAACATGATTAATCTTAAAGGTTAATACTTATTTCTCCTGTATGCTAGTTATATTCATTATAAGGGCAGGGAATATGGAGATTTAGCAGCAATGGCACCCCACTCCAGTACTCTTGCCTGGAAAATCCCATGGACTGAGGAGCCTGGTAGGCTGCAGTCCATGGGGTTGTGAAGAGTCGGACATGACTGAGCGACTTCACTTTCACTTTTCACTTTCACACATTGGAGCAGGAAATGGCAACCCACTCTGGTGAACTTGCCTGGGGAATCCCAGGGACAGGGGAGCCTGGTGGGCTGCCGTCTATGGGGTTGCACAGAGTCGGACATGACTGAAGCGACTTAGCAGCAGCAGCATTGGCTCAACAAATGAAAAACCCTTCACCAATATAATTTCTAATCAACCCACTATACTAATAATTTTGTAACTTCTCGAAAGAGTCTGTATTTAGAAAGTTTTAAAGCATCTCATGCCTCTCATGGTTGGGAGGCTGTAAACAATCACATGTGGCTGGACAAACCTGCTCAGGCAGGCTAGAGAACCTTCAGAAGAGTTTGTAAGTTGAAACACTCATCACGCCCAGGAATTTTTATTAACTGGAGCTGCAAGTTAACTCCTTCTCTGAGAGAGATGGTGGGGGAATAGCCCCCTGTAAAGTCAGAGGTATAGGTGAGAGCATAAAACAGTAAAGTAGGCACTCTGGTTTTGGGGGTAGATGCTCGGGAACAGGGGGTCTCCTGAGGCTCGATCTTGCCTTTGCATATGCCAAAGCCTCCTTCCTCATGACCTTTGCCCTGGGCAGAGTTCCTCACGCTGGCTCCCTACAGAAGGTCAATCCTGCTGCGGCACTAGAAGAACTAGAAAACCTTGACAAGGCCAGAATGATGGAGCAAATGAGCCTTAAGCACCAGAGCAGTGGGAAATGGGCAAAAGCAAAGGCGATTATGGCCAAATATGACCTGGAGGCTCACCAGGCTATGCAGGAACAGCTGGCCAGGAACAAAGAGCTGACACAGAAGGTCCGGGTGGCCTCTGAGAGTGAGGAAGAGGAGGAAGGCCAGGAGGAAGAGGAAGAACCTCTTGTCCCTGACATGGTGAATGGGGTGCAGATAAAGGCAAATGGACTGAACCCCTGGATGTTCTGGAATCACTTCACTGATGCCAAAGAGGCTGAAGTCCAGAAAGATCTGGAGGATCCTGCTGAGCCTGGAGCCCAGGAGACTTCTGAAAGTGAGGAAGAAAGAGCAGTGGTGGAGGAAGAAACTCTCTTGAAGAATTTGAGGAAAGACATCACTTAGACAGAAGTCTGAGGTCAACCACATGGCGGAGCCAGTGCACAGACTGTAACAAAGGATCCTAGCAGCCAGGAGGTGCTGTCCGAATTGAGGGCACTGTCTCAGAAACTCATCACGGAGAACCATCAGTCAGGGAAACAAGAACTGAGTTCAGTGAAGACAGCCCAGAAAGAGGAACCTGCCAGGGAGGAAGAGGAGCCCATGTTGCTGCAGAGGCCAAAGAGAGCTCGGACTCTGGACGAGCTGGAGGAGCTGGGCAGAGAAGGGTGTGTTGAAAACAAGGAGCTTCCCAGAACTGCAGTGGAAGGGCTGCAGTTGGAGAAGAATCTAAGTAATCATATTGGTGCCCCAAGGAGAAGAAAAGGAAGGAGCAAATGATTGATCTCCAGAATTTCCTAACCATAAAATTGCCTTCCGTGAAGTCCTTGGCATTTCCCACGACTGTACAGGAGTTGAAAGATGAAGATGAGAGAGATCAAAGGCAGATAATAAAGGAAGCTTTTGCTGGGGATGATGTCATCAGAGACTTCTTGAAAGAGAAGAGGGAAGCTGTGGAGGTGAGTAAGCCAAACGACCTGGACCTGACTCTGCCTGGCTGGGGCGAGTGGGGTGGTATGGGCCTGAAGCCCAGTGCCAAGAAGAGATACCAGTTTCTCATTAAAGCCCCTGAGGATCCTCCAAGGAAAGACAAGAATTTGCCAAACGTGGTTATCAATGAGAAGTGGAACAGCTATGCAGCAGCTCATCAGGTGCAGGTGCTTCCGCATCCATTCACACACCATCAACAATTTGAAAGGACCATCCAGACTCCCATAGGATCTACATGGAACACCCAGAGGGCCTTCCAAAAGCTGACCATGCCCAAGGTTGTTACCAAGCCAGGCCATCATTAAGCCTATCAAAGCAGAGGATGTGGGCTACCGATCTTCCTCAAGGTTGGACCTCTAGGTCATACAGAGGAATCCAAAACAACTCTCCATGCCTCACAAAAAAACATCTGGAGAATAACTGTGTGGATTGAATTGCTGAAGTAGTGACACCTTGGTGCTGGGAACCAATAGCCACGACTGTTCCTCCACTGGCCTGGTTTTACTTGGAGCTGCAAGATGATTCGAAAACAAGCTTAGCACACCATGGGTGTAGATAAGCCACATTTTAGAAATAAAGGCATTTTTATCTATTAAAAAAAAGGATTATGTCTTTCTGTTTTCTGAAGCTCCTTGTTTTTTTTTTTTTTCCCTAAATTGATAGCTTGATTATATTTTCCCTTTCTCTTTAACTTTGTAAATAATAAGAACCCTTGACTATAAATTTGCCTATGAGTAGATCCATAAAGCTTAATATGTTTTATTACCATTTTGTTATAGCTAAATAAGCTTTAATTGTACTACTAGCTGGCCTATTGAAGATCTCATGAAAAATGCTCTAAATGGGCCTGAGATTTGTGGCTTTGTCATGCGTTCTTTCAGCTTTAGCATCATTCCTTCCAAAGAAATCCCAGGGCTGATCTTCAGAATGGACTGGTTGGATCTCCTTGCAGTCCAAGGGACTCTCAAGAGTCTTCTCTAACACCACAGTTCAAAAGCATCAATTCTTCGGCGGTCAGCTTTCTTCAGTCCAACTCTCACATCCATACATGACCACTGGAAAAACCATAGCCTTGACTAAATGGACCTTTGTTGGCAAAGTAATGTCTCTGCTTTTCAATATGCTATCTAGGTTGGTCATAACTTTTCTTCCAAAGAGTAAGCGTCTTTTAATTTCATGGCTGCAATCACCATCTGCAGTGATTTTGGAGCCCAAAAAGATAAAGTCTGACACTGTTTCCACTGTTTCCCCATCTATTTCCCATGAAGTGATGGAACCAGATGCCACGATCTTTGTTTTCTGAATGTTGAGCTTTAAGACAACTTTTTCACTCTCCTCTTTCACTTTCATCAAGAAGCTTTTTAGTTTCTCTTCACTTTCTGCCATAAAGGTGGTGTCATCTGCATATCTGAGGTTATTGATATTTCTCCCGGCAATCTTGATTCCAGCTTGTGTTTCTTCCAGTCCAGCGTTTCTCATGATGTACTCTGCATATAATTTAAATAAGCAGGGTGACAATATACAGCCTTGACCTACTCCTTTTCCTATTTGGAACCAGTCTGTTGTTCCAAAGCAAAGGAGAAAAGGAAAGATATAAGCATCTGAATGCAGAGTTCCAAAGAATAGCAAGAAGAGATAAGAAAGCCTTCTTCAGCGATCAATGCAAAGAAATAGAGGAAAACAACAGAATGGGAAAGACTAGAGATCTCTTCAAGAAGATTAGAGATACTAAGGGAACATTTCATGCAAAGATGGGCTCGATAAAGGACAGAAATGGTCTGGACCTAACAGAAGCAGAAGATATTAAGAAGAGGTGGCAAGAATACATGGAAGAACCGTACAAAAAAGATCTTCACGACCCAGATAATCATGATGATGTGATCACTAATCTAGAGCCAGACACCTTGGAATGTGAAGTCAAGTGGGCCTTAGAAAGCATCACTACAAATAAAGCTAGTGGAGGTGATGGAATTCCAGTGGAGCTGTTTCAAATCCTGAAAGATGATGCTGTGAAAGTGCTGCACTCAATATGCCAGCAAATTTTGAAAACTCAGCAGTGGCCACAGGACTGGAAAAGGTCAGTTTTCATTCCAATTCCAAAGAAAGGCAATGCCAATGAATGCTCAAACTACCGCACAATTGCACTCATCTCACATGCTAGTTAAGTAATGCTCAAAATTCTCCAAGCCAGGCTTCAGCAATACATGAGCCGTGAACTTCCTGATGTTCAAGCTGGTTTTAGAAAAGGCAGAGGAACCAGAGATCAAATTGCCAACATCCGCTGGATCATGGAAAAAGCAAGAGAGTTCCAGAAAAACATTTATTTCTGCTTTATTGACTATGCAAAGCCTTTGACTGTGTGGATCACAATGAACTGTGGAAAATTCTGAAAGAGATGGGAATACCAGACTAGCTAACCTGCCTCTTGAGAAATCTGTACGCAGGTCAGGAAGTAACAGTTAGAACTGGACATGGAACAACAGACTGGTTCCAAATAGGAAAAGGAGTAGGTCAAGGCTGTATATTGTCATCCTGCTTATTTAACTTCTATGCAGAGTACATCATGAGAAACGCTGGACTGGAAGAAACACAAGCTGGAATCAAGATTGCCGGGAGAAATATCAATAACCTCAGATATGCAGATGACACCACCCTTATGGCAGAAAGTGAAGAGCAACTAAAAAGCCTCTTGATGAAAGTGAAAGAGGAGAGTGAAAAAGTTGTCTTAAAGCTCAACATTCAGAAAACAAAGATCATGGCATCTGGTTCCATCACTTCATGGGAAATAGATGGGGAAACAGTGGAAACAGTGTCAGACTTTATTTTTTGGGGCTCCAAAATCACTGCAGATGGTGATTGCAGCCATGAAATTAAAAGACGCTTACTCTTTGGAAGAAAAGTTATGACCAACCTAGATAGCATATTGAAAAGCAGAGACATTACTTTGCCGACTAAGGTCCATCTAGTCAAGGCTATGGTTTTTCCAGTGGTCATGTTGGATGTGAGAGTTGGACTGTGAAGAAGGCTGAGTGCTGAAGAATTGATGCTTTTGAACTGTAGTGTTGGAGAAGACTTTTGAGAGTCCCTTGGACTGCAAGGAGATCCAACCAGTCCATTCTGAAGGAGATCAACCCTGGGATTTCTTTGGAAGGAATGATGCTAAAGCTGAAACTCCAGTACTTGGCCACCTCATGTGAAGAGTTGACTCATTGGAAAAGACTCTGCTGCTGGGAGGGATTGTGGGCAGGAGGAAAAGGGGATGACAGAGGATGAGATGGCTGGATGGCATCACTGACTCGGTAGATGTGAGTCTGAGTGAACTCCGGGAGATGGTGATGGACAGGGAGGCCTGGAGTGCTGCAGTTCATGGGGTCGCAAAGAGTCGGACACGACTGAGTGACTGAACTGAACTGAACTGTTGTTCCATGTCCAGTTCGAACTGTTGTTTCCTGACATGCATACAGGTTTCTCAAGAGGCAGGTCAGGTGGTCTGGTATTCCCATCTCTTTCAGAATTTTCCACAGTTTATTGTGATCCACACAGCAAAGGCTTTGGCATAGTCAATAAAGGTGGTTTTAAGCAAACACTCTGAAGGCAGGAGCATGTCTCTCCTCACTGAGCATTTAAGAGATCAAACTTGTGCATGAGGCACAGTGACTTTAGTAAACCTTGCTTCTGAGCGGTCGTCTTAGCCTATGAGACGTCGCAATTGAAATGAAGGGGATCTTCCTGACCCAGGGATTGAACCTAAGTCTCCTGACTGGCAGTCAGGTTGTTTACCACTAATACCACCTGGGAAGCCCAAATTACTATGTACCAACATCATTCACACTCCAGTATTCCTGCTTGGAAAATCCTAAGGACAGAGAAACCTGGCGGGCTACTGTCCATGGGGTCACAAGAGTCGGACATGACTTAGTGACTAAACCAAGCATCATTTTGGGGGGCTTCCCTAGTGGCGCAGATAGTAAAGAATCTGCCTGCGATGCAGAAGACCTGGGTTTGATTCCTGAGTTGGGTAGATCCCTTGGAGAAGGGAATGACAACCCACTCCAGTATTCTTGCCTGGGGAATTCCATAGAAAGAGGAGCCTGGCAGGTTACAGCCCATGGGTTGAAAACAGGCGAACAAAATTGACTGACTAAGCACAGCACACAAGCATCATTTTGGGCTTCCCAGTTGGTGCTAGTGTAAAGAACCTGCCTGTCAAGGCAGTATAGCTAAGAGACACTAGTTTGATCCCTGGGTAGGGATGATCCTCTGCAGGAAGGAATGGCAACCCATTCCAGTATTCTTGCCTGGAGAATCCCACGGACAAAGAATCATGGCAGTCTATAGTCGATGGGGTTGTAAAGAGTCGGACATGACTGATATGCCTTAGCACCTGCATGACAAGCATCATTTTAAGCATTTTGTGAATATTAGTCCAATTAATCTCAAAAGAATCTTGTGCAATAGATACGAGTCACCCCCTTCACAGATGGGGAAACTGAGGCACAGAGAGGCTAGTGAGAACCAGGACTTGAACCCAGTAGGTCTGGCTGGCTCTAGAGACTGCAGTCTGAACTGCTAGGTTAAACTACTCTTCTTTTGAAATTCTGCCTGCTTGTTCCTGCCACACAAATACCTCTGTAAGTAAGTTAGAGAAAAACGTCTCCCTCTATACTCGATTTAAGATTTTTAAAAAGGTTATAACTCCGTGTCACTATAGACTTCAATATCTGTTAGCTTGTAGGTACAGTCAGAGGACTGAGGGAAAAAGTTTTCTCTCCTCAGAGGAGTCAGAACACACCTGTCTTACTCTGCTCCTCACTGGAATTGCCTCCAGATCATGTCCTTCCAGTGTTCTTGCCTGGAGAGTCCCAGGGACAGGGAAGCCTGGTGGCTGCTGTCTATGGGGTTGCACAGAGTCGTACACGACTGAAGCGACATAGCAGCAGCAGCAACAGCATGTCCCCCCGAGCCTTAGCTGCAGCTACAGGCAAAACCTCTCTGTATTGGTGCCCACAATCAAGTCAGTCTGAATGGCTTCTGCGTCCAGCATGTTCAGATCATCAGAGTATCCCACCGCTGACAGAGGGTTGAAAGCATGATAGACAATCCTGGGAAAGACCTTGGTGCTGCAGCCGGGAGATTAAAGGTGAGGAGACACGGACTGGTCTGTGATTCTGGGCACAGTATTCTGTAGGTTCGGTCTCAAATCTATGAAAAGAATCAAAGCAAGTTGCAGTTCAGAACAAGTGGCCCCAAGTTTGGAGTCTGGATTGGGAAGGCTGAAGCAACTCAGAATAAACACTGGAAACAGCTCTTCTGTCCTGGATCACTTTGCACAGAGTGCGACTATGAGCAGTCACACCTGGTGAATCAGCTCGTACGGTTCAGAGAGTCATCCTCACGTACTGTTTTTGAGATTTATGTTTACAAGCTGTTTGTTTTTTCTGACCAAGACATCAAAGTACACAAAGAACGTCTCTTCTGTCTTTTCATTGTTCTTCAGATTCAGTTACTCTGAAGGAAATAGTTTATTTCAAAAAATTGTTTCCTAGCAATGACCCCAAGTAAATTTTATGTATATCTTATAGTGTATATATTTTACTTCAGACCTTGCCCAATATAGCCTTTTAATTCTATAGTAATAAACATATAGAAAATTGCATTTATTTATACAGATTGCTTTCCTCCTTGACCCAATTGTTTTCCAGAAGATGGTTCTATTTTTTCCCCTGGTGAATGAAGTTTTCATTTAAGCATATTATTATTTAGTTTTTAGTATGTTGTGGTCAGAGAGTATGTTCTATTTTCCTCTGTATGTTTCCATAACATATCTTTTGTTTTTAGTGTCAGTATTTGATTTAACAAACAGACAGCTTTTTATGAATGGGGCAGTGATCAGAATATCACCCAGACTCAATGGCAATATTTGACACAACATATATTCAGTTTCTTATTCAGCTAGTGAACTTCTGCATCCATTGTGGAACTAATATGAGCACACAGCTCAGATTTAGACCATAGTGTCTTTTCTGTTCCAGAAACAGTTTCAGTTTTCAGCAGGTCATTTGTTTAATCTCAGGGTTTATTTCACAATGATGTCACCTAGTTATACATCAGCTGTAACATGTGGAAGCTCGTAATTCATAAGAAAAGCATCACATATTAATTGCAAATTATGTCACAATTCTTTGTGTCTTTTTTGGAACTATAATTCAGTCACAGAGAACCATTATCCAATTCAGCCTTTCAACCATTTCAATTGCTTCCTTTCGTTCCTCATGACATCTAATTTCTGAATGAATGTTCTATTATAATAAGTTCGGATGAGTAAATTTTCATCCTATGATTCTTCTGGCTCAGGATGAGGACTAACATGATTCCAGAAACACTTCAGTGCCATTACCCTAGAAGGTTCCTCCCTCTGTGGAATTCTCCAGGCAAGAATGCTGGAGTGGATTGCCATTCCCTTCTCCAGGGAATCTTCCCAACCCAGGGATCAAACCCAGGTGTACTGCATTGCAGGCAAATTCTTTACTGTCTTAACCACCTCTCAAACTTTAGCTGCCATTAAGATCACCGAGAAGACTTGTTAAAACAGTGACTGTTAGCCTCCATTTCCAGAATTTCTGGACTGGCAGATTAGGGTTAGTCCCAAGAATCTGTATTTCTAACAAATTCCCAAGCAATTTTGATCCTGTTGTTCCCAGTCTGCACTTTGAAAGCACCATTCTAGAACTGCGTAAACAACACACAGAACCTTTGTTCCAATATAACATGAAGGGATATTGTTCAGCTTGACAAGTCCTGAATGGTCTCAAACCACTGGTCTTGATTGTAAATCTGAAAAAAAATGTCTATTCTTTTCCAATAACAAGAGCTGCTCAGAATCCATCTTCTTGGCTTTCTGGCTGGCTTAGTCTTAATCTGGGGGTTATTATTCTCAGGCTTGGAGGCACGATCATGTATAGCCAGTGTTTTGGCATGCTTTATTCCTGTGACAGGCATCATTTGAAATACACAGACTCTTGCTCTGTCGAGCACCTGAAAAGAACTTTTCTATACTTTGATCTGTTTTCTTGCTTACAATAGTGAGATAGACAAAAGGAAGGCAGAAATGGTACAGTAAAGATGGCTTCCTAGAAGCCAGACAGAACAAGTACATTTAGGGCTATCCAGGTGTTTGTGGAATTCTTTTGAATCTCTATTGCCTCTGGATGTGATTTATTTTTTTAATGCTCAGATTATATAATTTTTTCTCTCTTGTAGAGAATTAAGATTCTTTTGGGGGTCTTTTTGCTTCATTACATGCCAATCACAACATTTCTTAAACTTCAAGAGAGTTAGGAAGGGTTCTCCATAGTAATCAATTCTATGTCCTCAAGAGGAGAGACTTTCAGTTTATCTCACTGAGACCCTCATTAAGCATCCTTAGAAACAGATCTTCCAATCATCGTAGGGAGCCTGTTTTAGTGTTCATTTATCTTTATATTGATGATGTTCTTTTCTTTGTTTTGTACAAATCCTTAAAATATAAACCTTTTTTTTTTTTTTCTGGTTTCACTTTTCCATAGGGATGGAGCTCAGGTTAGTTGTCTGCTTGTGGTAACAGAAACACCAATTAAATTACACTTTTTAAGGCAAAAAAAATATGATTCTTCAATTTTTAAATGAATCTAGCTCTTAATCCTGCTAATGCTATTTTAAAAGTCTCATCATCTCTATAAATATTTGTGAGTTAGAAAAACCTTTTGTAAATGATAACATATTCTCTTACTTGCTGTATGTTAGGCAGTGTTCTAAGCCGTTCACATGTCATTGTATGCTTTACCAAATTAGTAGATGTGTATTATTGAAACATCATGGCTTTCTAAAAAATTATTTTGCATGAAGATACAGACATTTCTGAAACAAATGGGAATAGTTTTTCCTGGTCATTATTTATTGTTTTCCTATCTTGTAAGGATTCTCTAGAAATTTATTTCTGTTTGCATCAATTGTTTTAATGTTCTAGTGTTTTTCAACTGTCAGTATTAGTAGCTTTGATGAATACTGAAATTTACTCTTATATTCAGGGAAGCTCAATATGCTAATTAAAAGATGCTGATCAGGAGATGTTAAATTTCTTTTAGGATCTCAGTTAAATATAACACAAAGATTTCTGACAGAAAAGAGATGGATGATAAATATAGAAGCAGGTGGCAGAAACTGTTTGAAAAGATTGCTAGATGTCATTCTGGAAGATTAAGCAAAATAATACTCTCCTGAACAGAAAAGTTTAACCCTTGATAATGATTGGAAATCTTTGTGTCTAACTTAAGAGTTTGCTCATTCGATCATTCAAGCAATAATGTGAGTAGTCCCTTACCGTGCATGTACTGAGGTTGGGCTACAGAGAACACGTCTTGGTTCTTGTCCTTGAGGGAGAAGGTCCCAAAGGGCAGAGGGAGTAGACAACTCCTACCTCACCCCTAGATTTCCTGCTCAGAGAAGAATGGCAGATTCTCTGTATACTTGTGGCTGATTCATGCTGTTGTATGGGAGAAACCAACACAATATTGTAAAGCAATTATTCTCCAATTAAAAAAAAACCTGGAGAAGGGCATTTTTACTTGGGGGTGAGGATTAACGACTGTTGTATAACCCAGAAGTTCTGTCAGTACCTTAGGAGAGTCAGAAAAGGTCCCTTTCTCCCCCAGTTGAAGTGGGTCCTGGTTTGAGAGCTTGAGTGACCCAGTCCTAAGGGTAGAGGCAGAATGTGATCCTGTGAAAATAAGGTTGATGGCTCATTGCTGCTTTCTCTTAATAAAATCTCTTTCTACCGCCTTTTGCTCCTGTGTTTGGTAGGATTACTCTGAAGGATAGAATTTATCAGGTTGGGCAGCAGCCTCATCTTTTCCTCACATAAAGCAACTTGAGGTCTTCTGCTGCAGACAGCTCTGGCAATATGATCATGTAAATATCCAGTAAATTACCATAGTGCTTTCAGTGATGTCACAGGTAAACTTCGAGTAGGCATTCCATTGATGAACTTCATTGTACTATATAACACAACATAATACAGCATACCATCCCTGTTAAATCCTTGTCAATAAATGATAACAAGATTAGAAGGAAAACACCCTTTATTTTCTCAGTAATATCAATGTATAAGATTTAAGCATATCAGCATCGTTAATTGTCAGGCATAATATATTTCACGTCTCCCTCTCTCTTCCTGCAATTCTCTTTTGACCACTGCTGCTGCTAAGTCACTTTAGTCGTGTCTGACTCTGTGTGACCCCATAGACGGCAGCCCACCAGGCTCCCCCGTCCCTGGGATTCTGCAGGCAGGAACACTGGAGTGGGTTGTCATTTCCTTCTCCAATGCATAAAAGTGAAAAGTGAAAGTGAAGTCGCTCAGTCATGTCCGACTCTTAGCGACCACATGGACTGCAGCCTACCAGGCTCCTCTGTCCATGGGATTTTCCAGGCAAGAGTACTGGAGTAGGGTGCCATTGCTTTTGACCATACTTGGGTGCTATTTATAGAATTAGGAGCAGCCACCTACTATGTGTGTGGCTCAGTCAGTAAAGAACCTGCCTGCAATGCAGGAAACCCAGGTTTGATCCCTGGGTTGGCAAGATACCCTGGAAAAGGGAATGGAAACCCATTCCAGTACTCTTGCCTGAAGAATTCCATGGACAGAGGAGCCTGGGGGGCTACAGTCCATGGGGTCGCAAAGAGTTGGACGTGACTGAGCGGTGTGCTTCTTCCATGAGCTCTAATATAGTACTGCCGATATCCCAGGAAACTTTGTCAACATAGCTATTTATTATGTCTTTTTTTACACTGAAATCAGTGAAGTCTGTTGAAGAGTCAGAGGTGGGATTCAGACCCAGGACTGACAGGTGCCAGAGCTGTCTCCCCTGGGTGCACAGTTCCTCTGGAGAAATTCTTTCTGCGCATGTTTACAATACTTCTAATTAAGTCATTGCAAACCATTTTTGACAACTTATGGGATTTCAGAGATGGTTGTGAGAATCAAAAGAGTAATTTTATCAGAAAATAAATCACTTGGAAGGGGGAACAATATTATTCAAAGTGATAATATTTTCCAAGTATTGAGACAGGCTTCCCAGGTGGTACTAGTGGTAAGGAAGCCGCCTGCCAGTGCAGAAGACATAAGAGATGCAGGTTTGATTTCTAGGTCAGGAAGATTCCCCTGGAGGAGGGCATGGCAACCCACTCCAGTATTCTGGACATTGACAGAGGACCCTGGAGGGCTACAGTCTGGAGGGTCACAAAGAGTCGGACATGACTGAACTGACTCAGCACGCATGCATTTAAGATATAAACAATGTTACTCCTGTGTGGCTGCATTTAAAATAGGGTTAGCATTTCAGTAGTGCCAGGAATCAAATATGACACTCGCTTTGGAATCAGAGTCTATATGATTCAGCTGCTTTGCCCAAACAGACGAGAATGACAAGTTTTCACGTCCAGCCTGAAGATCGTTGGCCTACTCTCAGTCAAGGTTTGTCCAGGATGCATGGTCTGGAAGATGTAACCTTGTCCCTGTTAGGCAGGCTCCACAGCTCATAATGTCTCTCAATTCCAACTGCGGCTCAGTTTTGGCAGGTAGATCCTCCCATGTTGAGTCAGAGGGGTCAGGACATCATTTGGAATATCTGGTTCCAAATCCCTGCTGCTGTTACTAAGCATAGATGCAGGTACCGTGAAGTTGCCGTGTGGGAGCTGGCCTCAATGCCTGCGTGATGGTGGATGTGGTAAGTGGGATGGTTACCCACTCATGACTCTCCTGGGGACTCCAAATAAGCATCACCGTCCCCTGTGCTCCACCTTATTTCCACCAGGGGGTTCCTAGGACCAAGAGTCAGCTGAGCCCAGAAACAGCATGTCCATATCTTTTTTTTTCCAATTAATTTATTTGGCAGTGCCAAGTCACAGTTGCGGCATGAAGGATTTTTGATCTTCCTTGCAGCATGCAGGATCTTTAACTGTGGCATGTGGGATCTTGTTCCCTGACCAGGGTTCGAACCTGGATCCACTGCATTGGGAGTTCAGAGTCTTAGCCACCAGAAAAGTCCTCCATTCCTACATCTTTATAAACCTATCCTTTTGTATTTTCATGTGGGCCAGCCTCTCTACCCTAGCTTCACCAGTTAATACTCCCAAGATAAGGATATCTTGGGAGTCAAATCACTGCTCTTCAGTTGCACAAATGATTTGGTGGTGGTAACCCTTGAAATAGGACCGTTCATTTTTTTTTTTCAAGGAAGAAAGCCAGCATCATAAGGGCTAATAGAACAAGTGTCTGAAGATGCTTTGTCTTGTAATATGTGTGCTTCACACAAGGTGGCAGAATAAGCATGCGGCGATCTTCCAGCATGAGGCGGGAAGCTGCACTGGTTGCAAAGCAGGATCCCTTCTCCAGCCCCTACCTTTGTAGGCTCAGCTGCAGCTGCTGCTTCTGTCTGTGTGTGCTCACACGTTTGTGTTTGAGTAGAGCATGGCACAGAGCTTAAGAACTTGCCAGCACTCAAATCTCTTGTTTTCTGTGAGAAACTGATTAGACCTCATTGGTTTCTTGAAAATAAGCACTGAATACTGGCTCTCGTTCATATGCCTTCTTTTTGATTGAAAACACAATCTTCCTCTCCATCAGCATCCTAGTTTAACTCAAGGGTGTTGTAAAAGCTCAGCCGTAAGACAGTTTTATAACATTCGATATCAAATTTTAACTTTTTTCTTCTCCATGTAGGATGTGGCTATGATGTTAAATATTTATTAAATATTTGTTAAGCTTATTAACTCAGTTTGTTTTTCTCCATAAGGAGAATTAAAAGTCCCTGGATTTATTTTTAAATTTAATTGAATGGTTAATACTTAATTTTAATCATTATTAATTTCATTTTTAATGTCATTATTTTTATGGCTGAATAAAATATTTTACCACACTCAGGCTTGTGAACAAGGCAATTAGCAAACGACTACATAGGACTGTCACACCATGCATCAGAAATACTACAGAACAAATTTATTTGTGCTATTGACCTATTCCGTACAAAGAAATGGGACATCTCTCTGAGTCATGGGGAGAACATTTGATGGCTAGAATAAAAAATGGAAGCTATACACATGCCTCATTTCTCGTATAAAATTACATCTTAGCTTCAGAAATTTTAACAGATACAATTTATTTTTCCAAGTTCTTTATAAAAAATATTTATTTATTTGTCTGTGTTGGGTCTTAGTTTTAGCACACAGCCTCTTTGCTGCCCTGCAGCATGTGGGATCTTATTTCCTGGACCAGGGATAGAACTCACCTCCCCTGCAATTGCAAGGCACATTCTGAACTGGACCACCAGGGAAGTCTCTCCTAAGTTCTTTAGAAAATATTAAGGTGGACTTTGGGAGGGTAAAATGCTTTTTCTCAACAAAGCTGTCAGGGAATTTAAGAAACTGCACCCCCTAGGAGGCAGGTGGCCATGATTGCACATCTTTGGTCGCCTCTCTCTTCTCTTCCCCTAGGATTACCTTTCCAAGCGTTTTTAATACTTCTGGGAAGAGCTACTGATTCCTACATCTATGTCTCTCCTCTCCCTTAGCCTAATTATCATCCTAATTTCTGGACCATTTGTACTTGGCTGCCTCGTATCATTTCCTCCTCTCTCTAACACCTACCAGCACTGTGCTCGAGCAAACTCGCTCGGTCTGCGAGAGTTGATTTTGCACATTTTTGCCCAATCTCAAGGTTAGTGATGTCAGATTGATAGCCTGGAATTGGCCATGTTATTAATATATGTACACCACAGAAATCAGCAAACACTACAAAAGATCAAGGCTTTCCTCCTCTCCCTCTGAGCCAATTTACCTGCACATCACACCATGGATTCAAACAAATAACGCCAACCCCAAGTTGATTCTGTCTTCCCACCCCCAGCGACCGGAATTTGTTGCTGAAGGCACATTGTTTGAATGCGGTAACTTCCATCAACAGGGAAATAAATAGACTTATTTACAGAGCAGATGACATTCTTGTCTGTGTTCAGGAATGACAGATGACTGTGTCTCGCAGCTGGTGTGTCACTGTAACCATTGTGCACTCAGCGGCTGGGCAGAGATTTATATGGAAAGTGTCTCCACCTCTAGACCGTGCCAAAAATGAACTGCAAATGATCTAAACACCACACCGAGTTTAGTGAAATGTCTAGCACTTCTTCAATTTACTGGCTACTCCTGGAGAGGCTGGTACTGTAGAATTACAGTGCCACAAATTTGATTTTTGAGAGGCCTTGCAATCTACTTTATTGTAAGGGCTCTTGTCACCCTGGAAAGATGTCCCAGCTTCCTGCACTAAATTTGAATATTGTCACCAGGGACTCAAACAATCTGGCAGAATTTAGTGTTCAAATGTTTAAAAAGCCAGAGCATTCTTTAGTGTGCAATTCAAAGCCCTCTATGGTATTTTCCCAGCCTACTTCCCAATCTGTTGGTCTCTGTGGTTTCCTGCCACCCTGTACCTTCTGCCTGAAGTTTCCTTTATCTTCTTTCAATTTATTCAGACTTTATTGTGTTTCAAGTCAGATGTGAGACTTCATTCCCTCCTTAAAGTTTTTCCTTGTCTCCCAACTTGGAAATAAGTATGTTCTCCCCAGAACACCTGCATCATACAACTGTGAGGTTACTTATTAATTTTAACTTTGCATTTGCACACGTGCTTCATCTTCCCTGTTAGATTTGACAATAGAAGCCACATATGCCAGCTATTAAGTGATGGACACACTCAGCTCGAGATTCACCCTCCTCACTCTGCTCCAATGACATACCTCCTCCTGTTAGGTTCTGTCATTAAGGATACCAGGAGAGAGACCGGAAGGTGGTGGAAGGAGAAGGGACCTTCTCCTTCCTGTTTGCTTGATGTTCCTGAAAGCCATGTCTCAGGGATGAGCCACCACCTCACCAGCAGCACTTGGTTCCAGCCTTTGGAGCCCACCTCCTGGCATCTCTCAGAGGCACTGGCAGCAACTGTGCCAGCTCTCATCCCAGGCATCGCAACCCCAGCTCTTAGAGGGGCAGGTAACCAAGCCCGACTTGCTGGGGGCCTCCTCTAACTTCTAAGTTTTTCCCTGTGTTTCCCCAGCCTGAGATACATATTACTTCCTATAATTAATAAGTTTGTGTTACCTCATTCTTCCCTCTGAAAGGTCTTTTCAGTCCTTCAACACTTGTGTCACCAATTTCCTGTGATAGATACCCTGTTGAAATACCCCATATGGTTTCTATGCTCTTGACTGGACCCTGACACACTGACGAATCTGTTGCTTTTCTCCTTGGACCAGTCCCCCAACCCAATTCCTAAGAGTATGGTTTGCTACAGTAATTGCTTAGGAAATATTTGTTGAAAGGATGAGTTAAAATTTATTAAAAGAACCTGCTGCACTTCATTATTCTGCCTTTTCACCTCCATTTCATGACTATTATGTTCGAATAGGAGTTTCTGTTAACATTCACAGGCAGTTTTGGTGGATCAGGAAACATTTCCTTGGGGTTTACAGGATGACTTAAAATGCCTGACTTGCCACCATGCTTTATAAGCAGTGGAAAACAGCATCAGCCTTGTGCAGTGCCCCTCTGTGTTGGCCATTTGTCTACTACAGACTCTGGAGAGTTGTCCACACTGAGAAAAATACAGCTTTTTTCATGGGTATAGGTAACCAACACAGAAATGATTTATGATGTGAACATCAAGAAGGGGAATCCCCTAGCCACTCTTTTGCTCCCTTCTGAAACTTGGGAAGGATGTGTTTGAGAATATGACTCAAGGTCAGATTGTGGAGAAAACACCTATTCACAATCATGTGAATAATTGTCACTTGAACCAGAGTAAAACTTGCAGAGGGCTTTCACTCACTCAGTGGAAAGGATTCCACCTGTCAGTGCAGGAGACTGTGGCGACATTTTCCCTGGAGGAGGAAATGGCAACCCACTCCAGTATTCTCACCAGGAAAATCCCATGGACAGAGGAGCCCGGTGGGCTAAAATCCATGGTGTTGCAAAGAGTTGGATACAACTGAGCAGCTGAGTGACTGAGCAAACACACATACACACACATGAATCTTGCAGAAGACTGAGGCATTATCTGTTACAGTAGAAGAAGATCAAAAGAGTGCTGGGGAGAAGGTAGAAATTGACCAACTGGATAATCACCAAGGATGTGATTTCTAGACCCCCAGTAGGAGAAATGCTCAAGTCTGGCATGAGGCGCACACTGCGGAATCTATTAAAGTGAGTGCTCACCTGATCCTCCCTTCTCACTTCTTAATGTTTACATCAACCTAAACAACTGAGCTCATTAAAGTGCCTTTGAGAAAACTCCTTGAATATAGGTGCCAAATGGGTAGTTATTGCAATGGTTGTAGTGTGACTGTTTTCACTGAGTCTTTTAATGATTTTGATCATCGTTCACATACAAACAAAGCCAACACTCCAGTGGACAAGTGAAGTTTCATTAAACCAGTAAAGGGAGATAATATATATTCCATGACCCCATGACCCTAGGCTAATTCATTTGGGAATCATCTGAAAATAATTCATCACCAAAAATGTAAGGCCTTTCTAAAAATGCTTTGCTGAATATATAGATAAATAACTCAGAGGTACGTAAGTTGTAGTGCAGCCGTACTGAGAAAATTTTCCTAAATCTTTGTAATTGAATCGTGAACACCTATATTACAGATCTTAGACTTGGATCATTTTTATAAGAAACACAATATGAAGAAACTTTAAAAATATAAGTTTTGGCTCTCTAAAAGGGATAGAGAAAATGTATTCTGAATTGCAACAATCAAATAATTTGGGGTATGGATAGGAGATAGATTATGGCTGTCTGTACACTGGGGTAGCATGAGATAGCATAACCACCACAGGCTTTGACTCAGTAGAACTGAATTCCGTCTGACCCCTTCTTCTAGCAGATCTCAGTTTCTCCTATAACTTGAGGATGGCGGTATCTCCCCCATAGGTCACAGTGAAGATAAGATGCTATTATCTTCATGAAAGCTCCTGGTAGACTCTCATCATCGCTGGCTGTGTTGGAAGGGACAGGAGTAGAGTCTGGGTAGGACATCCTAGTGGGCTGCATGGTGGTGCTCAGGTCTCTGGCTGGACCAAAGAGACAAGGGACAGATGGTACCCACCATGAGAGGAGGTCACTTTAATACTCTCTTTCTTACCTCTGAAGTCTGTGGTTTGGTGAGAAAATCACTGGGGCCAGAATGGGGAGCAGGGATGGTAGATGTAGGGATGTGGGCTCAGAGAAAATAAAACATGGGGAGCGTCTGAGTCACCGAATCATTTCCCACACATTAAAGCCCCTCTTGTAACATCTCAGATCTGCTGCTGTTGTCCCCCTGCCACACCCCAGCATCTCCATACCTTTCTTTTCTTTCTCTTAGGTCATAACTGCCAAAAAGCTATACCTCGTATCTGAGCAGCTTCTCTGTGACAGAGTTGTCAACCTATAAACCCCTCTCTTCTGTGTGGTTCAAGTGCTAACTTATTATAGCTGTTTTCCTTCTTCCAGACTGTGTACTATTTCTTCTCACTGCTGTAAGTTTTCTTACCTAAGGTAGAGTATCTCCCTTCTTCAAATTTGCTATTTCTAATTGACTATGAGGTTGGACATCTGATTCCCTACTGTAGAGAATACACAAAAGTAAGCATAAATGGGTGATGATGAAATCCCAGGTGACTTTACCATGGGTCACATGCCTCAGCTTTAGTGCTTGGAGTTTGCACCATGTTTTGACAGTGAGAGACCTCTTTATGTTCTCTCCAGTTCATAGATGTTTTCTGGAAAGGTAACATTGCTTATTGTAGAGTTCTAGATGAAATATTATTGCATTGTCTTTAATCCTCTTCTGGGAGTGCAGGGACAACATTCTCTTCACTGGGCACCTGCCTTTAAGTGTTGAGAAGCAACATTCTGTGGTGCCTCGTTTTTCAGGGCTGCCAGGGTTGATAAGAGGCGTTCAGAGAGCTCGGTGCCCACACTAACTTATCTAGCTTCCTTGGCGATTGCTTGCGGTTGAATAGGCAAGTCAAGTCCTTGCAAAGAAAGGGCAGGAGGAAGGTTAACAAATGTATTTTTGAGGTTGGAGACACAAATAAGCAGAAACTGTCAAAGGTTGAAAGGGAAAAGAAAGGAGAAAAACAAGGAATTCAGGGTCATTTTCACACAAGAGAGGAGAGAGAAAGCAGACAAAGGACCATATTGGGGAGGAAGCAGAGACAGAAAGAATGAGTGCTGGCATGGTGACCCTGGGCTGCCGCTGGCGCAGCAGGCGTCCCCTGACTGAGACCGATCGCTGAGCAGGGGCACAGTGGAGAACGTGCAGCTCCCGGAACGTCCCTGGAGAGAAGGGCAGAGTGAGTAAGATGCAGTTCCTGCTCAACCCAGACCTGGGAAGGTGAAGAGACAGTGAAAAGTGAGTCAACAGGAAACTGTGAGCAATGCTCTGGTGAGGGAGGAAAAGTTAGGAAGTCAGAAGGTGGAAGAGCCATTTTAAATCAACCGTGCAGCTTAGCAGGCTGGGTAGGTAAGCAGTGGTGAGGAGAGATGCAGAGCAGCTCCCCTGGTCCTCCGGTGAGTCCAGAAAGCCAGGCATGTGAGAACTGGGGACAAAGGACTCCAAACACTGACATGACCCCCAAAGAGGCACAGAAGAGCACAGTGTTTTGAGCTGGAAGGGTCTTCGGTGGAAGGATACTGGTAATGTGTATGGTAATTCTTACATGCTAATCTTCCCCGTGCACACTGATTTTGTCCCTTTGCCAAGTGGCACCCTAAGACTTGGGACCACCATCCACCACTTCTGCTCTGAACCATCATTGTCCCCTGCCTGGATTACTTAATTTCTTAATTGATCTTCCAGCTTCTATTTTTACCCTTCAAAGTCTGTTTTCAAAGAGCAAACTAAATTAATGTGTTTGAAACTAAATCAGGTCTTAGTTCTCCTTTGCAAATAAAACCACAATGAAAACTTCCCATTTTATCCAGAGTAGAAGCCAAAGTTCCTACAAAGATTTACAAGGCCTTACGTGATCCGCCCCTCCCCCCAACTCTAGTCCTACCACGACTCCACTTCTACAACTCTTTGTCTTATTCACGCTGCTCCAGTTCAATGTCTCCCTTGCTAGTCCTCAGGTATGCCAGGTATGCTACTTTTTGAGGGTCTTTGCTCTGGCTGCTTCCACTTCCTGGAACGTTCTTACCTCCAGATATCCACCTGGAAAACTCTGTCACTTCCCTGGGATCCTTGCTCAAATCTCTTCTTCTCAGGAAGGCCCATATTAACCACCATATTTAAAATTGTAACCCCCATCATCCCCCGCCCCCTGCTGTACCCTTCCTCCTTTCATTCCTATGTTGCTCTACTTTTCTTGTATTTCCATAGCCCTTATTATTCTCCTTATCATTTGCTCAGTCGTGTCTGACTCTTTGCTTCCCCATGGGTATAGTCCATAGAATTTTCTAGGCCAGAATACCAGAGTGGGTAGCCTTTCCTTTTCCCAGGGGATCTTTCCAACCCAGGAATTGAACCCAGGTCTCCCACATTGCAGGCAAAGTCTTTACCAGCTGAGCCACAAAGGAAGCCTTATCACTCTCTAATATGCTATTAGTCCAGTTATTAGGTGTATTGTTTACAGTCTGTCCACATACACGGTTGGTACTACTTGGGCTTCCCACGTGGCACTAGTGGTAAAGAACCTGCCGTAAGAGATGCAGGTTCAATACTTTGGTTGAGAAGGTCCCCTGGAAAAGGAAATGGCAACCCACTCCAGTATTCTTGCCTGGAGAATCCCATGGACAGAGGAGACTGGTGGGCTTCAGTCTATAGGGTCACACAGAGTCAGACACAACTGAAGTGACTTAGCATGCAAACACTGGATTAATGGATTAATTAATGGATTGCCCACAGATATGCCTTGAGTGACTAGATCAGAGCCTTGTCACATACTTGGGGTTTTTTGACTGTTTGAGTGAATGAAAAGTAAGAATTAACTAAATATGTATAGTGGAGAAAGACCACACATGGGAAATTATTCAGAGGAATGTGTATACGAGTGTGGAGGAAGAAGCTTGGCATACTCAAGCTTGAAAAACTTACGTATCAAAGGACAATAAATAAAAAGTGAAGTATGGTGCCGGAAGCAGAAAGTGATGTGGAAGGGATACGACTAGAAAGGTAGGTAAAAGTCCTGACTTGTGGACCTCATAAGTTGTGTTAAGAATTTTGGTTCAGGGACAATGAAAAGCCACTTAATTATTTTAAGTGATGGTAATGGTGGCACAGTTAGACTTGTACTTTTCAAAAAAAAAGTATTGGAAGCTGAAGGGGGACAACCAATTAAGTTGTTATTGCAGGAGGCAAAGCGAGAGATTATGGTGGTTTGGAGGGAAGATGCTGATATAGAAGAAAGTAGTGGATGGATTCTAGAAATATTAGGACATACGAGGATATAGCAAAATTTGTGGACAAAATTTGTGGCAGATGATGAAACAAACAGGAGATGGCTGGCCTGGCTCACAGGCTGGCTGGCTGGCTGGCTGGTGGTGTCATTCATCATGATGAGGAACACTGGGAAAGGATCAGGTTTGGGAGAAGTCCTGAGATTAACTGGGGACATGGCAAATGTGAGATGGTGTGAGTTGAATTGTGTCCCCTCAGATTCATATGTTGAAGTCCCAACCCTCAGGGACCTTACTTGGAAATAGAGTCTTTGCAGGCAAAATTAGTTAAGATGATGTCATATTAGAGGAGGGTGGGGTCTCCTATCCAACATGACTGATGTCTTTATAAAAAGGGGAAATTTGGCAACAGAGGAAGTCATGCACAGAAGGAAGATGATGTGAAAAGAGGCAGGGAAAAGAGCATTATCCATAAGCCAAAGAGAGAGGCCTGGAATAGATCCTTCCCTCACATCACGTGAACTTCCTTGGTGGCTTAGATGGTAAAGAATCTGCCTGCAATGGAGGAGACCCAGGTTCAGTCCCTGGAGAAGGGAATGGCTGCTCACTCCAGTATTCTTGCCTGGAGAATTCCGTGGACAGGGAAGCCTGGCAAGTTACAGTCCATGCGGTTGCAAAGAGTCGGACACAATTGAGTGACTTTCACTTTTCACAGCCCTTGGAAAGAATTAATCCTTCCATCACCTTGATCTTGGACTTCAAGCCTCCAGAATGGTGAGACAATTTTTTTTTGTTGTTGTTGTTGTCTGTTATAGCAGGTCTAGCAAACTATAGAGCTGCTGTTGGGCCATCTGAGTGGAGAAATTAAATAAAGAAATAAACATACACATCTGTAGCTCAGAGAAGAGGTCAGGTTTGGGGTACACCTTTGGAAGTTATTGTAGAGATAGTCATTGAACTAGTCTGCTCTCCTGGGGGTGGACTGTGGAACTGCTAACATCTTCTGCAGTATCTATACCACACTCTAGCCATGGAAATTCACTTTTCCTTGACATCTAAAATGGTGAGAATATAGTCTGCCCACCTTCTCATCCTGCCTCCCAGTTCCTCTCTCAACTCTTGTCATTTCTATTCTGCTTCTGTCTCCAAATTCCAACCAGAGTCCTGCATTGTTAGACCTTATTTAGGGAGTAGAAAATCATCATTCCCTGGCTTAGTGGATGTGAGGACAGATTAAGTTTTCCTGAACTTAAAGAGGAAAGAACACTTTTAGAATATTCTCCTACTGCTTGATAATGGGAAGACAGGAGGATTGTCCCTTCTCAACTCTGCTCCTCCAAGTAACCACACAAAAGCCCTTGTGCACCCCTTTCAGCCCTTCTTTATATCACTGGTGGCATCTGTTGATATAGTGCCAGATCTGGTGGTATGAGGCTCCTGTCTACCAGCCTTGAGGGATATAAGGGGAGAGGGGCTATTCTGAACTCTAAATTGGGTGGGGGTTGGGGTAAGGAGGGAAGAAGCTCCCAGGAGTGCTGGTTGGGTTACTTGGTGCTTTTTGTTCTTAGCAGTTGGCTTTACTTGTCAATCTTGGGAAAAAAGGAAAGATCCCACTTGACACCTCACTCTTGGTGAAATTGACTTGACACAGAAGGACAGGATGATATAGCTAAAGGTCTAGGCCTCAAGGAGCTAGAGAATGTTTCCCTCCCTTCTTTCCTACCTTCCTTTCTCCCTTCCTTCTTCTTTCTCTTATTTTCTCCTACCTTTTTTTTTTTTAAAGAGGGTTGACACACAATGGCCAGTCGGAGGGCTCTGTGGGGTAAAAATAACTCTCTAATCTTGGGGTAGATACAGTATGAGATTACAAACACTGACTGTTTTGGAGACCGTAAGGGAAGCAGTGCTCAGGTTTTAATTAAAACAGATCAAGGAAATGCTAGAGGAGAGCTGAAGATGCAGAGGATTTACTGGTTCTGAAGCAGCGGTTCTAGGAAACATGGTGGACTGATGTGCGATGGTGGAGAGGCCAGGGAACAAGGTGGAACTGGTGTTAAGGATATATAGATAGATACCTGAGGGATAATTGTAAGAACATGTGGCCAGAGCAGGTTATGACTGCAGCATTGGTGGAAAAATAAATTGAGCTGGTGGGTTAGGTTCTGAAAAGAAATTCTATAGATTACCTTCAATTACCTCCAAAGGTATTATCCAGATCACTTTGTGTGTCTACAGAATGGCAAACCCCCAAACTATAGCCTTTATGCTGTTAGCATTGGGCAGTTGCCGAAAAATGTGCCCAAATTGAATTTATAAGTCCAAATGTTCATCTTATGAGATCCAATTCCTTTATAAAGGAAGTAATTGAGCAGATTACAAAAAAGTTAGGTGAATAAGAGGATATTCCCCGCAATGTTATACAGTAGTAAAAGTGTAAAAATACATTTTTTTTCTGGAAGTTTTTTCCCCTGGACTCTTGAGATAACACTTCTTTATAATCTCTGCTTACCTCTTTGTTTCTTCTTAGTTTTGTGAAGAAGAGAATGGATGGTTACCCACCAGGTCTATTCTACTTTCCTCCTGGGCACACAGCTAGATGACGTTTCTGAGCTTTCTTGGAATTAGGCGTGGTCATGAAATGGAGTTCTGGACAACAGACTGTGGGTAGAAGTGATATACGCCTCTTCCAAGTCTGGCCCTCCCATCTGACCCTCTACTCTTGATCTTTCCCCAGCTGGCCAAGAAGGAAGGAAGTGAGGTTCTTAAATGTCCACATGGAAGTCGTTTACTAACCATGAGTATCTATACTGGAAATACATGCATGAGAAACAAGTTTCTGTCATTTAGAACTCTGAGATTTGGTATAGCTGGAATTACTCTAATGAAAATACTTTGTGGTTTCTTCCTATTCTGTTTGCTGCATACTTTTGGTATTCCCAAGACTTACGACCCCAGTCGGGTTTCCACTCTATATGTTCCCACTGGGTGACCCCATTCATTCTCCTGCCTTCATGTCAAAGACCCTTAAGTCTAATTCTGTCTACTAGACAATGGCTGTGAATTCTGGAGCCTGTATTCATTAGCCTACCAGACAACTTCACCTGCTCACTGATTCCTCAGACTCAAAGTACCTAGAATTGATCACATTATCTTTCTCCAACCTGATATCCTTTCTGTAATCTTAGTCTCGGTAATAGTACCATCATTCAAACAATTTCCTGGCTGGAAATCTAGAACTCAGCCTAGATTCCAGGCTATTCCTCCACCTCCTACATCCAATTAGTCCAAAAATCATATTAAAATTCCTAGGTATCTTGGATATACTTCCTTCTATATGATATTACTGTTCCAAGGTGATGATAATGAAGGTAAAGAAAAAGATTCAGGATGAGATATTTTTGGTTTTTAAAAAAATTGTATGTTATGTTGGGCAGCAAAAGAAGGGGTTGGGCTCTGTGCACATCACTAGAAGAGAAAGATGAAGAGATTGGAAATATCTATCCTTTCACTCTTAGTTTAGGACTTAACTAGGCCCTGTCCTTTCTGCCTCTTCATACTACACACAGTCGTTCTATCTCAATCCCAAGGAGGAAATAATCAGATTGGTGAATATCTAGGCCTAGACCTCAATTGCAGGGCAAGTTGAGTAAGGGAACCATGAGAAGGATCATGCAATGAATAGAATATTCTTTCGGTTTTTGCTTGTTTTGTGTTTTGGATTAGCCTATGGATATCTGAAAACATAAAGACCTTATGGAGCCTTCAATTTGTCCAGAAGATTTGCTTTCATCCAATATAGATATGAAGAGATTTTGCAGAGATGAGAGTGTTAATGTGATGTCTTGGCCCCCGAAGTCCAAGCAGAGCTAGTGGGAGTGGGATCACTGATTGGCGGCATGTTCCTTGGAGAGTCCATGGGGGAGCTGAAGCATTCTGTCCCTGCCAAACTCTGAATTCTACTGGCAGTTGCTGATAACCAGATCCCAGAGCAGAAGTCTAGTTGTCTGATTTCTTTCTCATAATCTATTGTTCCTGAAAGAAAGAAATAAGAAAACAGCACTTGTTGAACTATGTGAAAAAGTGAAAAGTGAAGTCATGTCCGACTCTTTGCGACCCCATGGACTCTAGCCTACCAGGCTCCTCTGTCCATGGGATTTTCCAGGCAATAGTACTGGAGTGGTTTGCCATTTCCTTCTCCAAGGGATCTTCCTGACCCAGGGATCGAACCCAGGTCTCCCGCATTGTAGACAGACGCTTTACTGTCTGAGCCACCAGGGAACTATGTGAGAGCAGCTCTATTTGCCCATTTTGCCCACTAAAGAGAATGACAGAGGCATGCACTGGTTGGTGCCCCACCTACACCTTAGTCTGGTGAGACTGTGTGTTGTTCTCTCCAGGCAGTGAAGAAACAGTTTCCTCCTGCACATGGTCAGTGTATAAAGTGTATTTCTCTGGGGGAATTGAAACCTTTCCCTCTCACGGAACTTTCTCGTGGTGAGCATTTGCCTGTGATTATAATTAAGCAGTGAGGGCTCCTCGTTGGGCTCCTTTGCTGGGCAGTGTCTGCAGGGCCAGATGACAGCTTCAGCCCTGCTTGAGATGCCTCATGATGATGAGGGGTGGCCTGTCTGCAGAAATAACAAGGTTTGCTTCAGAGCCTTTTCTAGAATTTTCAGGGGCCATTTAACCTACTTTGTACCAACTGTCTACGGCTTTCTGGTCTGAAGAGCAATTCAATTCCGTTTTAGCATTCTAAATCCCAAATAAAATCCAAGAAGTGCAGTTATACATAGACAAAACAGTTTCAGCTAGGAGGGGAATAAATATAAGTTTTTGCTCCTCCAAATGGAGTCTCGATTAGCATCTCCTTCAATTACAATTTACAACATGCTAGACTTTCTATTCCTTGTTTTAGACTTCTCTTGCTTGCAAAAGATGAATCTCACACGTCTTCTTTGTGTTTCTTTTTTTAAGAAAAACCATCTAGCTGTTCCTTCCTCCCTCCAATTTCCAGTTCTTTCATGGGTAGAACTTTCAACAAGCCTGAAGGCTGACTGGAAAACTCTGACATCTCGTTACTCCGTGCTTCAGTGGCTGTTAAATTGATAGTTTCAGAGTGGATATCAAACTATCCACTCTATCAATGTTTTTTTTAAAAAAGGGAAAAAGATTACAGTCTGTCTGAATCAATGTGACACCTCTCTGACATGTGTGTCTTGATCGCTTTCTCCCAGCATAGCCATTCCTTTTGACTCTCTCCATTTCTCAGTAGCTATCTAAGTCAAACAGGGTCTGTCATCTCATGAAAATTACTCCCCATTTTGCTTAGGTTGCTCTTAATTTTGAATCCTTCTGTGTTTATCTCTGGGCCAAGGATTCACCATAGGCCTCACTTCCAACCGACATGGGCCGGGATCTCACAAGGCAGACGGAGGCTTGGTTTTTCTTCTCAGTAGAGTTTCTATTTGCAGCACACGCATCTCCTCCTCTGCTGAATTCCCAGCCACAGCTCTCAGGGAGGGCAGCTGCTGTGGATTTTTCTTTCATTCTCTCTTCACATATCGAACTCATTCTGTCTTAAAAGGTTCTCAGTCTCCACTACCGGGGGAAGGTGGAACATATCACAAGTCGGCCAAGTTACAGTGCTCTGTGCTTTGAACCTGTGAAATTCTTTGTGAAAGTCTAAATCTTTAAAGGAAAGAAAAGAAGCTTCTGGTACATTTAGACAATGAGATAACAGGGATGACCCGAGTCTAAAGATAAGGGTTAATGCTGTAATGTCAGTTCTTGGGAATAACTTCCTCGGAAACTTTAGCTTCATCCAAGCTCTCTGATTTTAAATGTCTTTCAAGGTAATCTTTTTGTGTCTAAAAAAATAAGAAAATAGAACAGGATTTATGACTCTTCAGTAATTCATCCCAAAGCATACAAACATGATATTTTGTTGTACTCCTAGAAGCCTCTTTTTACAGATAAAAAATTCAGCATCACACACTAATGCTATTACTACTGCCCTTCCACTCTTGACAACCTCCTTAGAAAAAAGAAGCGCCAGGAAGGTGTCCACTCTCTTCCCTCTCAATTACGCTGTCCCTGGTAAGATGCACGATGCCCGTTAAAACAGGCAGTGAGGACATCACACAGATTCCTCATCCAGCTCTGATTTTAGGATCACCTCCTGACTGCTTATGATTTAGCTCAACAACCAGGGACTATAAAAGCTGCCCTGCCAAAGATTCACGGTGCGCCTGGGCAGAAGCCGTCTCTTTGACTTAATGTCATCATCTGAAAAATAAGTACAAAAATAATGTCATAGGGACTTGGGTTTAACAGAAACACACTACTATGTATAAAATAGATAACAAGGACCTGCTGTATAGCACAGGGAACCATATTCAATGCCTCATAATAAACTGTAATGGAAAAGAATCTGAAAAAGAACATTCCTTTTACGTTATATTATATGTAACTGAATTACTTTGTTGTATACCAGAAACATTGTAAATCAACTATATTTCAATGAAAAGAATAATGTCATAGTAATCATGACAACAGAACTTAAAACATTATTTCTAACTGGAGGATAATTACAATATTGTGTTGGTTTCTGCCATACATCAACATGAATTAGCCATAGGTATATGTATGTCTCCCTGTTGAACCTCTCTTTCACCTCCCACCCCCTCCCACCCCTCTAGGTTGTCACAGAGCACAGGGTTTGAGCTCCCTGCATCATATAGCAAATTCCCACTGGCTAGCTATTTTACATATGGTAATGTATATATTCCAATGCTACTCTCTCAATTTGTCCCACAAACAGAACTTTTTAAAAAGCACATTACATATGTGCCAAGTTGGCTCTAAGACATGTGTGAGGTGGTTTCTTCTTTACCCATCCTTCTTCCTGAAAACCTGTTTTGGTCCATTTGTGTAAATGGACCTTGTTCCTCCATCATCCCCCCACACACCCCCATCCACTTTCTCTGTCAATGGCTTATCTCAGTTACATATGGAGAGAAAATCTCTGATTACATCAGCTGCCACTGGAATTTGGTTTATTAACCTGGGGTTTATGAACCCCTAAAATTATATGTAAGTTTCTGTATTTGGGGATCTATGTCCCTTATTCTGTAGAAAGGATCCATCACTTTCATTTGATTCTCAAAACATTCCAGGATTCCCAAGTGTTTGAAATCACTGATAAAATATTTTCACTATAAGGATTTGTCAATTTAAAGCCATGCATGTTTAATGGTGGCATTTCAGGAAGTTTAAGGAAGATGCTGTGAGGCCCTGCGGGCAGACCTCCGGTCTTCCTAGTAACTGTATCATAATTCTGTATATACATTGCTCTTTAGAAGCATCAACTTGCTCTGTTTTAAAAGCTCTTTACTTTGTGAGCAATTTCGTTTGGCACATGCCCTGTGACATGTGCGTAGCTCCTGGGTGCTGAGTCTGTCCCTCATGGACTCAGTGGTGTGCACTATGGCTCTGTGGACACTGCTGTTCAAACTTCAGATTATTTAGCAGGTGGAGGGTTGGGAGAGGCCTAAGTCAATTTTTATTGCATTTGTTTGTTAATTTGGAGAAAAGGAAATTTGCTTGAATGACCCAAATGGCTGAAAAAAAATCAATATTTATCCTTTAAATAAGCAAAGATAAAGAAAAATTTGCTATATTTATATTTTGCAAGTTTTCGAGGCAGTAAGTTGATACAAATGACTAAGAAAAACTTTCTAAAACTTAGCTCTTAGTTTGATATAATGGATGGATATGATTTAAGAACCAGAGGCCAGGGCAACTGATGGAGCTGTACTGACACAGGCTTGGGGAGATTTCGTAATGAGGTGCAGTTCAAACTGGCTCTTACATGGCAACATCTGACACAGATTGCTTTGCCTGAAAAAAAAATTTTTTTTTTAAAAGCCTACCCTGATCCGATCCCAAAACATGTGAAGAAGAATCTTCTCTGAGATCTTTGTGAAGTCCCTGGAAGGAATCACTATTGCCTCAGGAAAAGGAGGGTAGTCAGGTCTGACTTTTAACAGAGAAGGGCTGCCTGCCAATCCCAGTTCCTCTTCACTTGTTTCAGATTTGTGAGGATAGTTGGTTGAAGCACTTGTCCTTGGGCAAATTAATCTGCAGCCAGATGAATTGAGGGAGGATTGAATTTTGAGTCAGAGATCTGAAATAATTTTTCCTTGAGTTAATTAGAACACTTATTCTAGGAAAACTAAACTGTATCAAGAACATTGCTCCTCAATCATCAACTTGTAGCTCATGTCCGGTGACATAAATGCTTTTCCACATAATGACTGCTTGTCAGAGAGACAGCCTTCTCTACCCAACTTTCGCACAGACTTGGAGTTTAGAGACAGGTCTCACAAAAGCTTTTGCTGGGTGATTTATTTATTTATTTATTAAAAAAAGCTCGTCTCTTCTTAACTGACCGAAAAAAAAAAGGGGAATTCAGGAGAAATGGAGAATTCTGTCATATGCTTTACAGACATTCCAGACAAGCCTGGAACAACAGCCCATTTAAATAACCACTCTATGGATCCATCACTGAGCGGAGACATGCCTCAGCAACCTCTCTGTTTCAAAACCCAGCTCTTAGGGCAAAGAAAGGTCTGTAGTCAGTTCATACCTGAAAACTCATCTGAAATGAGGAGGCTGGAAAGGGAGTTGAGAAAAGCAGGCTGCGACAGAGTTGAATTTTATCTCTGCTGTTACCCAGAAGCATATGGTTTCCGCCCACAGGAAAAATCTGCTTCTCTTCTGGCTGCCACATTAATGCATGCATGAAGGGGAGAGACTTTGCTATCAAATGCATCACCAGAACTGGCGTCAGTGATTAAGGCTTTCTGCTTGCCCTGCATCCCTCCCACAGGAGGTTTAAAGAAACTGCCAAAAGTTGTGCCTGTTTTGCTCAGATAGTGGGCAGCTGGGTGCTTGTCATTTAGCAGTTTATAACATATCTGTGGGTTGGGTCAGTGTCCTAACTTCACTCATCCTTTAATGCTGCTTTTCTGTAATTACAGGACAGACTTAGAATTTGCAGCTTCATAGAAAAGACTTTTATGGTGACCACTGGTAGCAAAACATCTGGTTTTGTTGACCATGGGTAAGGAAATTCTTGGCTTCCTGTTTTACTTTCCATGAAATGGTCATCTTAGTGCTAGGGGTTAGGGGTAAGCTCTGCTTTCTCCAGTTTAGAGATGGGGTGCCTGGAGGGTATGTTACAGGACATACAATGGCTCAGTAGTTGTGGTTGGTGGTGGGTGTTAGGATGCCACTGGAAGAAAGAATGATGGAGACTTTCAGGTAATAGAAGGAAAACTCTAGTTGAAGCTCAGAGCAGAATCTGCTCTCTTCTTTGCAAAAGCCAGAAAGGCTCACTTAAGATCCCCTCCTCTCTTGCTTAGAGGCAAGAGAGGAGTTGGCATTTCTAGGCGAATTTCATATTGAATTTTCAGGGCAAGAGTTCTGTGCCCTGACTTCCTGTCATGAGCATGAATCCTTTGTTAGCATAGCACAGATAGCTAATGTTTTAGAAATGCAGTTGATCTAAACTTTTTGGTATTGGATCTTGGATCAATTATTCAGAAAGACACCAAGGGTTTGGTGCTACCACCAGCACCAACACAAGGAACGGACTTGCCACCTGGATGGTATGGGATATCTTTGGGCTCTGAGGCCGTGATGCAGTACCCAACATAGAAGGACTGCAGGTAGCTCTCCTTTGAGAAATGGAAGTCTGATGGAAAGGGATGTGAATACTTCCCCTCCTACAATATTTTAATTGGTTAGGAAATTCACCAATGGCTCCCCGAGGAAGCCATGAATTACCCCAGAATTACCTTAGACATTTACAAGATATTTCTGGTTTGTTTTTGTACTGGTTAATTCTTTGGTAAACTCTGTATAGTTCATTTCAGAGTTTTCTCAATTAATTTTCTTGGCTGCCTTTATAAGTTTCCAACTTACCAATTTAGTTGTGAAGTGTCTGTCCCTGTTGGACCCACACTGACATTCAAGTTAAAAATCTGCAGAGTGGACCAAGGAAGTCATATTCCATTTGGATGGGAGACAGAACAAAGCCTGAAATTGTGATCATGTGATGTGAAGAATCAGTATTTACTTTGTCACTGGAATTTTTCAGAGAGTTAAATACTAAATATATAGTCTTTCTGTCACTGTCAGCAACAACCTTCTGATAGTTCTGCCTGTCTTAGCCTTGCCCCATTGCGGCCTCAGAGATCTTGCTAATTTCGTTGCATAGCCTAAAAGACTCTTTGTGATCTGGCTCCTCTGCCGCTTCCAGCCACATCTCCCTTGGGTCTCTAACCCTGGCGCTCTCTGGTGCATCAATCCTGAAGCACTTGGAGTTTTCCCAGCATACTCTGTTGTGCCTTGTCCCTTTGCTGATGCTCCTTTCTCTGCCTGGAATCCTTTGTCTTTCCCACTGGCCACCTGGTAGGTGCTTACTTGATCTTAAAGCTGCAGCTCAGGCATTTGTCTTTCTGCAGACCTTCTAGACACATGCACTTGCTCAACATATGAATGTAAAAAAATGAGTGAATTAGTGAGTGAGTGAGCTGGCTGTTGCTGAAAGAGCTGGCAGAATTCCCAAAGACAGTGTTGCCTGGGGAGACATTTTGATACATTTGGAATTTTTGAGTCAAATGCTTTCAGGGTTGGAGAGAAGGTGGCACTTACTGGACCAACTTTGACAAACTGCTTTTCTCATTCCGCTTGAGAATGACTTTAAGATTGATTTCTTCATCCTCTCTAATATCACTATCAGCATCTAACATCTAACCTTTACAAAATCAAAAATAATGAAAACTAAATAATTCAGTGTGGCAAGCTCCCCAGAAGACAAATGGATTATGTGCAATATGTGTGGTTGTGTGGCTGTCATTTATCTCAGAAATTTAGTATTTATGTTCATGAGTGAAGTGAGTGAGTGAAGTTACTCAGTCATGTCCGACTCTTTGTGACCCCGTGGACTGGAGCCTACCAGGCTCCGTCCATGGGATTCTCCAGGCAAGAATACTGGAGTGGGTTGCCATTGCCTTCTCCAGGGGATCTTCTTGACCCAGGGATCAAACCTGGGTCTCCTGCATTGGAGGCAGACTCTTCAACCTCTGAGCCACCAGGGAAGCCCCTTATTTGTGTTCGTGAATAGACTCTAACATCTCTGAAGACCAGGGCTTCAAAGGTAAAGTCAGAGACACAGTTTTTTACTTCCTGTGTGAAGAATATATCACTTAATCATTTCTTTTTTTTCTTCCTTGAAAGATATTCAGTTATTGGAACTTTAGCCTTGTAGCTGCTGAGGTGCGTGTGTCACAGAGCAGCAAAGCGCCAGATACACTGAAGAAATATGGTGCAGGGAGGGAGGGGAACACATGTTTTAAGACCTGGGGTGTATGGTGTGTGTGCAGCTGAGGCTGCATCTTTGTCTTCTTCCTCTCAGCCCATACTGCAGTGTGAAGTCCCCAGGACAAGTAGCCATGTTTGTTTACAGGGATCTTCTACAAGGTCAAATTATGGTCTTCATTCTTCACATGGCATTTTGTGCATTTGAGGTTATCTGCAGGAGGCCTGGTGATCCCTGGATCAGGAAGATCCCCTGGAGAAGGGAATGGCTACCACTCCAGTATTCGTGCCTGGATAATTCCATGGATAGAGGAGTCTGGCGGGCTGCAGTCCACTGGGTCGCAAAGGGTTGGCCCTGACTGAGTGACTAAGCATGCACGTAGAAAGTTAAATCCTCCATCAATATTCTTCCTTAACACAGCAGGCTTCCTAGGTGGGAGTGGGGACAAGTTGTAGTCTCTAGAATGGAGAATATTTGCTAGAAGTGAATTTTAACAGGCCCAAATAAAATGCATGTGAAGGGTATGGATGACTACCATCTCTCTTCATGGTGTCCCAAAATAGGTGCACTATCCCATCCTATTAGGCATTTGGGCTCCATGCCCTTCTCTTGGAGCTATGGGATGTTAAGAGCTGGGAGTTCTTTGCTCAGAGCGAGTGAGACAAGGAATGAGCCATGTCCACAGCACATGGAGACATCACTCCTGCTGGGAAGTGCCAAACCAGGAGTGGCTGTTCATGAGACATCATCTTTAGCCCTTGGTGCAGGAGGAACTCTGCCCAGTCACTACCTCTGGGGCCTCTGTGAAGGATGGTGCTCTCTCCAGTGAGGAGTGAGAGTCTGTGGATGACTGTCTGCACTCACTTGGCTCCTGGGCACTGGACGTCTTTTGCTAAGATGTGTCTTGCTCTTGCCTGCATAGCTCCCCAGATCTTGCCCCTTCCCAAGAACCCCCAAGAAATAAAAAGAGAAAGAACCTTTCCTCCTTGTCTCCAACCCGGTTGAAATACTCTTCAAGGCACCTAATATAAGCTCTTAATTGGGTTTAGGCTTCCGGAAACCAAATTATGTTTTTGATTTTACCCTTCCCCTGAGATAGGGGACACAGAATTAAAAAGCTGTTTTAATAGGCAGGTTGGTGGGGGAGAAAATAATTTATTAATGTTCCATAGTATTATCCTACCTTACAAAAATTATGAATTTAGTTTTGACATAAATGTACATCAAAATATATAAGTATATATATATATAATATTACAGAGTCTAGGGTAAATAGTTTGGGCTTAAATTTTGTTTTCAATGATTGCACTGAAGTATTTATTCATTGAGAGAAAGCTATGTGTTTCCTTAAACAGAAGAAAAGAATCTGATTTTCATTCTTTATATTGTTCTCCCATGTTTCTGTTCTAATTTAGGGGGTAGGCTATGCAGGACTGAGATGTGCTTGTGGTCTCTAACATTACATTCTGTATGCAGAAAATTTCTCATACAGTTTCTAAGGCAATTTTAATTGGTAGACCCAAACAGACCTACTTTTGAAGAAGAAGAGTATTTGAATCCCAGAGATTTATCTGTCTGAGAAAGTCTAGCATCCTTTAGTCACTGTGAAGATGTGTGTAGAGTACGAAACAGAGCTTTTCTGTGTGATGAGATTTTCTGTGTGTTTTCTGCAGAGGGAAAATATAGAGTTCCTTAGAAGAGAAAAATCCATGAATACATTTAACAAATGTGCCTTCCCCACCTGTGAAATAAATCATGCTATTTAGTAAACTACTGCCAAATACATCTCAATATGCTAAAAGATGAAAACTAATGACGATACATAAAAATTGAAGGGAAAATATTTTGAGCAAGAGCTCTGTAAAGAAAAGATTTCACTTAACTTTAATAAATGAGACTTGGAAGATGAGTTATGCTCTTATGCACTTTCTTGCATTTATAAAATAATAGGCTTATGAATCTTCTTTTGCCTGACAGGGTCAAGTAGCACACGGATTTCCTTTCCTCTTTATTTCAACTCTTTAGACCCAGCAGTCGAGCCTCACTTGAACTGTCCTGGTTGCTCTGATGGAGAGTTATATCTTATGCCTGGTGGAAACATGAGAACCATAATGCCCTTAACAATTGCATTCTAGAATTTGTCCCAAATGAGTCTTCAAGATGCTCTCCCTTAGGAAACTTAAATATACTATGGTTTTGAGGTCGTATATATATATATATATATATATATATATTTTTTTTTTAAGGAGGCCAAGTGGTAGATTTTTAACTATACTGTTTATACTTTAGTAGCTTTTTAAAATGTAGTTGTCTTTAGTAACATAATAAAGCCTTCATCACAAAAATGTTTTTCTATTTAAAACAAATACATAAAAATTCCTTGTTTTGATCTATAAATTGAGAAAGAAAAATGTTTCTCTTTAAAATAGATTATCCTGGTGGTTGATAAAAGTAGAATGATCGTGTGAGTTGAGAAT